>NC_141137.1:170697523-171304523 GCF_053477565.2 Lygodium microphyllum | reverse complement strand
AAATAAACAATAATCTTTACATAAGAATATTAAGATAAAATCATTAATTTAATTGAATAACTATAAAAAACATACATTTTTATTTGATTTTAAGTTAAAAATTTAAAAGCACCCTATAATCAAATACAACACAAGTACAAGAATATTAAACCTTAGTGTGAGGTAAGTCTCTCACTTAAATGCTTGGTCTAACTATGATAGTTATCGAGCTAACGAGGTGTGATGATTGAAATGAGGGCTTCAAGGTGTGTAGGGCTAATGTAGGATCTAGTGCGAGCTTGGATAACACTAACAATAGCATATCTTGTAACTATTTTTTTTTGTATTACGAGTGTGAGTGCAAGTTTTAACACAACAAAAATGCAAGAACTACACAATTTAAATTAATTTTTGGAGTGTGAGCTCAACAAGCGGCCTCTAACATATACAAAAATGAATGTTTTATTGCTTGAACTTATTATTGTAGTGTGAATGCAAGTCTTAACCACTAGCAATAGCAAGTCCAAGCATGTCTTTAGCTTGTGTTGTGAGTACGAGTACAAGCCTCTAATATAATACAACGCAAATGGCTAATCTTAATATCCAAATTCTAAAGAGTGAGACAAGCCTCTAACACACATAGAAATAGAGACTAAATTTAAAAGATTTGTTCGAAGTGTGTGATAAACCTCTAACACAATGAAAGTATTAAATAATAAAAAATAGATTTTGTAGATTTAAAAATACTTTTGAAGTGTGAGTTGAATATTTAATATAAAAAACTATTTAAAAATAATAAATAAGACTAAAAAATTAAAAACTTTTGAAGTATGACGTAAACCTTAAATACAACATAAGTATTTAAAAATAATAAACAATATTAAAGTATTAAAATAAGCAATGAAATATTACCTATAACGCAACAATCGCCACGATGAGAAGTTTGCTAACTGAAAGGCTATGGAATAGAGGCTATGCATGAGAGATTTATGTAGTGAGAGTTAGATTGAGAGCATAAGAGTAAACTTTGGCTTGGAGACCTTGTAGTTGAAAACAGATCGCGAGAAAGAGAAATCTCAACATAACATATGGTTTGGTATGTTAGGGGATGCAAAAAGCTTATTTTTGGGAAGGAGAGAGTAACAAGGACACGATTTGGCATTGAAATTGCCACTAGTATGTTAATGAGGTACTTTTGAGAGAGTTCATGGGGCATCAAGTGGTTGTATAGCTTCCTATAATGGAACCCATATTCCCACATGTATGCAAGATGAAAAAGACTTGTAGCTAGGGTCAAGCAGAATACTTGATTTCTAATTGGGTGCCCCCCACAAAAAAGTAGGGATGAAAGGGGGGCAATGGAGAAAAGGTATGTAATGATGAAGACCATGGTGCTTTGGACTCCATATTTTTCGTAATTATTAGACACTTACATTCATAAGAGTTGACTTTTTAAAACAAGATGCACATGCATATATGAATATGTGTTTGGACATGCATATATAAGAGTTGACTTTAGAACAAGATACATCTGCATATACAAGATTAATACTATTGAGTCCGTCCTTTAGTTTGTATTTGGCTAATGTAAATGGATCTATTGGTCCCTCCACTACTAAAATGACCATATCAAAGACTTAGTTCTTTTGCCATATTTCTAGAAACATGAAGAAGATGTTGGACCTTGTAACTTTTTCATCTTTTGATTTATTGCCTCTTCATAGAAAGGAAACTTGGGATCCCTTTTTATCCTAGGTGCTTTAGTAGGAGAAATAATATTCTTGTACATTTCAAAATAGTGTCCCAAATATTGAGGTTATAAACATACTTGATTTGTCTCCACAAGCCAAAATACATGCAATATTTCCAAAATTGAGCAAAATCATGCTCTTGTGCATATGAAGATTATGTATTCTATTGAGAATGATACTACCATAAGTTTCACTTATTCATTGTAAGGCACTAAATTGTGTGTGATGTTGTGCTTACGTTGTTGGCAATTTGTCCTATAGATATTCATGTGATAGAGTGTGTGACGACCTCCTCACATTAATGGTAAAGTGTTTATTATAAACTTATTATTATAGGGAGGTTTGGATGAATGATTAATCATTAAGTCAATGAAGTTATGCTATTTACTATGCTTGTTCCTGTTTCACTTAATAAAAAACAGAGTGCTCTCATGTATTATGAAGTAGGAGTGAGGTAGGTTGCAAATATAAAATGTTTGTCTCTCTTTTCCAAATAGTTTGTAGGGTTCGTGTTGCGGTGACAAAGAGGCCTAGAAAAGAAGAAAAAGAGCTTGAGACTCGCACGAGCAATGAGAGGTAATAGAAGTAGAGATCTCCAAGGTAAAAAAGCATACTAGATCTTCCACATGGTGCATTTAGGAAGGATGGTCTAAGGTCTTCAAGAAAAGAAGCGTATTAATCTTGCACATGGTGCATGAAGGAAGGATTATAATACTAATACCCTCTTGGTGATGAAAAGCAATGAGAATGAGAATGTCAAGGAGGATCAAGTAGCAAATTGGATGGTGCTTGCTTGCAGGCACAGCCAGCGGGGCTGCCACTTGCTTTGGCCTCCCCCGTTTTTGAGCTGAATGAGAGGTGTGACTTCGGAAGTCAACTAGTCATCTCTTTTCTTAATCACTTCTAACTTCTTTACTCTTTCTTCTCCTTCTTTGTCTTGTAGTTTGGGAAGGGAAAAGGCCGCCTAAACCAGGGAGATTGTGCCACGCGAGCGCTCGCTCTCTCTCTCTCTCTCGCTCTCGCATATCGTCACCTCACGCAAACAAACATTTAACATATAACAGACATGATGGCACAAAACTCGCAGACGTGCGCAAAGGCGAGGTCCTCCCACCCCCTCTTTGGCCTCTGGAAATGCACGCTGCAGCTGGTATTACTTCTCTTTTACCACCCCCGCTTTTCCCCATAGCATTCTAAACAGCTGGTATTAGTTCTCTTTTTTACCACCCCCACTTTTCCTCATAATATTCGACACACACAGCTCAATATATTAACACGTAGCTTCCGATCTCGACCTCACAAGCAGACCCATATTCTTCTTCCAGGTCGAACGAGCTGCGGCCAGCTACTATTCCTCGGGGAGGCCCGCCGACGCTACCTTCTCCATCTCCTCTTCTTTGGCTTCTTCTCATTCTTCCAGTCCACTCTAGGTACTTATGGCGGAAACCCCGCAGCCAAACAGGCGGCTACACGTGTGTGGTGTTGCAGGTGGCAGGATAATGGGCAGCACAGGCGAAAGCAGGTGCAGCCAATATGGGCGTTACACGTGGACGGGACGGGCGCGCTGCTGGGCAGCAGTGGTGGCGGCGGCAGCAATGCTGGTGATGATGGGGCAAGAGGCGGGAGTGGCGGCGGCGGTAGAGGAGGGGGGAGAGGGGCAGGAGGTGGCGGCACGTGTGGGGCTGCCGGGCGCGGGGTGGGCCACTGCTACTACGACTACCGTAAGTAGTACTAGTGGTAGTAGTGTAAAAGAGGAGGAGGAGGGGGAGGAAGAGGAAGAAGTGATGGGGAGGATCAGGCGGCTGCCTAGGGCCGGGGGGCGGCGCTCCATGCTGCCCTTCCCGCTGCCCGTGCGGCGCGACGTGTGCAATACGGACACGTACCTGTGCAGCGGGGCGTCCCAGCGCTGCTGCCGCGGTCAGTGCCGCGACATCAGAAGCAACGCACTCCACTGCGGCCGCTGCGGCAACAAGTGCGGCGCCACGGCCCGCACCTGCTGCAGCTCCTCCTGCGTCGACCTCAACTCCGACCCGGCCAACTGCGGCCGCTGCGGCTACGTCTGCCCCTCCCCCTTCACCTGCCAGCAGGGCCTCTGCGGCTACGACGAATAATCATCCACCATCATCATCAGCATGGCCGCCCCATCATCCCACGTTCTACCTTATTACCTCCCGCGTTATTCTGTAGGTAAGCCATCCAGTACCCATCCTCTAGATAGATAATGTCCACGGCGCCCTAGCCATAACTTATAAGCCAAATGCTACCATTATATTCCTCTATTAAGGCCCCCCCTTCCTCCCCTCTCACACCATTACCTATCTATTGTTTGCCTAAGGATCTACCTATACCAGCTAGTACCTACTTATACTTACGCACACAGAATCTACTCAATTCAACGTGCATCCTTCCCTCTCATCCAAATGTATGCCTTTCTTAGCCCCTCACTAAGTGATTATAACTTCAACCAAAAAAATAATAATTTCTCATATGCCTTCCGATGTATAGACGGGATCTCAAACCTTATATAATTGTCAATGTCTCATGGTGATTCAAGCCCTTGCGTCAATTACATGAGCATTTGTACTATATCTAAGATTATATGAAAGATTTGGGCATTGCACTATTATTGCTAAGAGTGTAATGAAATGTTAGGCAACTTATTGGATTTTCTCTCATCCAAGGCATTTCAAGGTCTTATCATCGATAGCACTCACTACGAACGTCAAACACCCCCACCCCCCCCTCCTTCCCCATGTTTCACTTATCCTCCGCATATAAAATAGCTACACACTTACCTTCTCTCCCAAGTTTTCGTGGTTTTTTGCTTTTAGAAAATTCCATAAAAGATAGTTACACTATAAATGTAGAGAACATTTCAAAGGTTTAGAATCTTTGTTGAAGTCATGAGGTTGAACAACAACCTTGCCTCAACCCTCAAATTATCCATTTATATAGTTTTGAGCAACACATCACAAAAGAGATCAAATCATAGAAGTGTTTGCACTCAAATGATAAAGAACTTGAACTATGACACAATTATGGTCTCTCACAATGGAGACGATTATTTTGGTGATAATTTAACTTAGAAAGGTATAGTTTGTTCTATTAGAGATTCAAATCAAATCTTGTAGTCTTCATGTACTACTTAGAGATCATTTTGGGATTACTAGTTAGAATCCAATGACCACAGATGAGGCTATGAGATTAATAGTTAGATCCAAGTGGCTATTTTTGAGTTTGGAAAACTTCTTTTTTATAATTAGAGATTTTGAATCACAAATATGTATTGGAATATTGTAATACACTTAGAGTATTTTCCATTAATCAAGATTATAGCTTTGAGTTTCTCTTCTCATATTGGACTGCAATATTTTCTCACAACATAAATTGTGATTTACATAGTAGGCTAATCAAATAGCACTAGCAAGCAAACACTTAGAGTATTGGCAAACTGAGAGGATGAGGTTCATTCTTCTTAGGTGGTAGATGTACTAATGTGAGTTTTCAATGAGAAAGGGAAATTAAAAAAAAAACATTTCAGTATACTAGTGCATTATCATTGTAAGTTCAATGGTATATACATTGGTATGTTTGTTGACATATATCTTTAATATTCTGACAATTAACTTACCTTGGTTAAGTCGCCCTATGGTTGATACTAGTCCTATCTTCTCTCAAATGTGCTCAAGTCAAATAGGCTTAGTTATTAGAACCAAATGCTGGTGAGGAGTACTATGTAGCCTCTTTGGGTCTTAAGGAGGCCTTAAGCTTGGACCTAGGAGGATGGATCATGTTTTGAGATGTTCTAAGGTGAACTTAAAAGTATCAAATAAAATACCCCACCCTCTACATGAGGTTGGATGCTTGTAAAGAGATTAGGACTTAGACTAGGAGTAGGTCAAGTATATGAATTTAAAAGACTTTAGGTAGGCATGCTTGATTATTTGGAAGTCCAAGTGAATTTATGGGTAGAATAATCCACCTTGGATAAGAGACTAGAGTATTTTTATTATTTTCAAGTAATCAACTTAGGCTCGGATTTGTTGTCACTGAGGTAGGCTTGGTATGCTCAAGTATAGGTAAGTTTCTTCATCTTATGTAGACTCAAATGTAGGCAAACTTGTGTAGATGTAGGCAATTGTTTGGTATAGGTCATCTCAAATGGATAGTTCCAACCATGACTCATTTGGTCATGTCATACATGGTCACTTATCATACATGCCAGCTCGTCATGAATCGCAAACGAAGGAGAGTCATCACACCAGGTTACATGAGCCTATTGTGAAAGAGTATGTGCATAACATAATAGAGAGATGGAGAGGCCTCAATTGCAAGAAAAATGATTATACTATAAGTAATCTCCATTACAAGTTTCCACAACTATCTACCACATACACTTTTTTTGATGATTACATGCAAATGCATATTGTGAAACACCTGCCTCCTCTTTGTTTAGAGTCATGTAATGCTTATAATAAAGGGCTGTGAAGGCCTAGCTAGCTTGATTGGGGACACATGGGAGAAGATAAAGAAGAGAATACAAGAAAATTTTGATAAGTGCAGGTAGTAGAAGAAAGTGGCACATGCAAGAGTTATAGCTAGCTCATCATCATCTCTTGGAAGGAGTGCTTGGGCCTCCTTTGAGATAGGTAAGTGTTATTCTCAAACCTATTTTTATTTTAATTTTAGAGATTAAAATCATTTTAATAATCCACCCATTATTTTCCTTTAATATTTATTATGTGTCTACCATTTTTCTAGTATGGAAAAATTGATCATTCAAGGACCAAATTGGAAAAGAAGTATGTGAAATGCCATATAATTACACTACTCATGGAGAGGTTAAGGTATAAGGAGGAGAGGCAGCCAGCTTTCATATACTAACATGCTTGCAGTTTATGTTTCCTTCAAGTTTTCCTATAATCTATGTCTCTTTCTTGCTGCATTATTGGGCGAAGAGGATTACGTGAGGATGGGATATTTGATTAGAGATCTTATCACTTTCTACTTTGTGAATAGATACAGATAGAATTTGTAATTTCTTACATAGATTTAGTTATATCACTTATATTCCCATCATTTAGATAAAGTCTAAGTACCTCATTTGGATTTGTTATGATAAGTACCATCTTCATTTGTATACTTTGATAGGGCTTTATATAGGTTTAAACACTAGTCCATATTTATAACATACATGGATAGGAAGGATGTAGCCCTATAAGGGGCCATATCCCTGGTAATTTTTTTTTCTCTATATCGATTGGTATATGCATTAGTATACTTTTTTACACATGTCAGAATACATGTTGGTATATGCATCACCATATATCGGTGATCATTTTGACAGTTATTTCAATAATAACATTGACAAGCCGATACTAAAGATTTTTGTTGGTATACTCTTCATATGTCATAGCATCACATATATGTCATTAACATATGTGTGGTTTTGATCTATCTTTGTAATTATTATAGGAGGAGCTTTGAA
Organism: Lygodium microphyllum; assembly: GCF_053477565.2. Taxonomy (NCBI): domain Eukaryota; kingdom Viridiplantae; phylum Streptophyta; class Polypodiopsida; order Schizaeales; family Lygodiaceae; genus Lygodium; species Lygodium microphyllum. The sequence goes on along the minus strand of NC_141137.1, from coordinate 171,297,305 downwards.
ATTCCATGCTAGGTGATTGGGACTGGTTGCACTTTTATAACATTAATAATGTTGTTCTTCTTTCTAATTGTATTACTTTAGCATGCCTAATTGGACCATACATGCTAATGATAATAAAACCTATAGTTTGCTACATTTTGTATCATTGCATGTCATTTCACATGGTAGGAAATTTCCACATTTGATTTTGCATAAGGGATGAGACTATTTAGTTGTAGTTGACTATAACCCCTTTATTGTTGCTGAAAGAGAGAAGAAGGGTAGGAGAGAGTGGGGGAGAGAAAAATATAGTAAAATTGATCAATCAAGCTAAAAAAAGGGATCCTATTAATGATATCCCCCTCTCCTTGAGAGAGAGAGAGAGAGAGAGAGAGACAGAGAGAGAGAGAGAGAGAGAGAGAGAGAGAGAGAGAGAGAGAGAGAGAGAGAGAGAGAGAGAGAGAGAGAGAGAGAGAGAGAGAGAGAGAGAGAGAGAGAGAGAGAGAGAGAGAGAGAGAGAGAGAGAGAGAGAGAGAGAGAGAGAGAGAGAGTGTGTGTGTGTGTGTGTAAGATAGTAAGGGAGATAAGAGATGTGTGTGTATATCTAAGATAGTAAGAGAGAAGAGAGAAAGAGAGATTTAAAGAGAGACCTTTGTTCTCACCCCCCCTCTCTCTCGCCCCTCCTCCCCCTCTCTCTCCCCCTCTCTCTCTCACTCTCCCTCTCTTGCCCACTCTCTCTTTCACTATTTCTCTCCCTCTCCCTTCTTCCTCCCCTGCTCTCCCTCTCACACATATATACAATGAACTTGAGATTCATGGTGAGTAGTCATGATGATGTAACGATAGATTTAGAACTTAATTGCATTGTAGCCTAAAACATTAGAAAAATGACAAGGATTGAGAGACATATCTTATTCAATTTGTCACACATCTATGCACTTAATGTAAGTGGGTAAGTTATTAGAAGCATTGTATGTCTATAGAGTATGTGTGACGATACACATAGAGTTCAAACCAAAAATCATCGATCAAGCAATTGTAGGCATTGACACAGCAATGACTAAAGTGTACATGTTTTGCTAGGGACTTTACATTGAAGATATCACTGCTTATAATGTGCATAACAATTCCAATCTACTAATGTACTATCCGTCTTCATAAATTTTTGAAGAGTGATGATAGATCATTACAACCAGTAGATCTATTGCATCTAGTGAGAAGCATTTGCAGGTATACCATCGAGTAGCACCCCATAGCACCTACATAGTCCAACCTTATGGGAGGCCATTCCTCTAGTGTGCCTTCCACGGAATATGAAACTAGGGATTGGGTACCATTCTCAAATATTAGAGTCTAAGAAAGAGGTGACGATCAAGGCATTTTTACTAATGCATGATTCTTGTTTGGATCCATTGATGGAGAAGCAATCCATATCACTATATGAAGGGTGTTGAGTGTCTTGTTTAAAGACACTTTTTGCACTATTCCATTTACATGCAAAGTACAGATGGAGTGATATAAGTTTAACATAGCTATTTAGGTATATAGTACATTTACCTTGCAATTCTTAAAGAATTTTCGATCAATAAAAATTTCCAATGCTTTTTTGGTTTTCAAAACATTAAGATGCCACATATCACCTTTTGAAAGTATGATACTTGAGTCCCATGATGATACTAGACAAGTATTGTAGAAACTAGGCATGGACTATAACATCATACACACCCCTCCCCACCATGAGTGTGTGCTTTTTGGGGGTGAATATGAATCCATGACCACATGCTTGAAATTTGATGCTAATATATATCAATAGGACCTACAAGGTTAGATGGTTATCTAGAAGGTTCTGAGACACTTTCCACTCATACCACACATCTGTCGCATATCTTGGAGTAAGAATATGGCACGTGCAAAATAGACTCCACAAATGGTATGCAACATAGACCAGCAAACTCATAGGCATCTATGATTTGATCTGGCCATGGAAGGTGTGACTCCATTCGGATTGTGGCATAAAAGATGACACTATTAGTGATGTCACTATTAGCATCACTATAATAGTGATGCTAGTCTATCATGTACTACTTGAGAGTTTGAGAAATGTTCTTCAAAGTGTCTAAGATGCATGCTAAAACATCTACTTGGATGACTCATGCATATGTTTGATATGAGTGAATTCTCCTCATCCATCATGAGAATAACACTAACACCCTTGTCCACCAAGTAGGTGTAGCTTAGTGAAATGATTTTGGCATGGGCCCTATTGAATCTAGGAGTACAACATGGAGTATTTATGGGAGTAGCTACTCCACCAAAGTAGAGTAGCCTAATGAAATGACTTTGGCATGGGGCCTATCAAATCTATGAGTACACAGTGGAGTATTTGTAGATGCACCCTCAATAGTACCACTTGTAGATAATTGACTAAATCTAAGTGTCTTAGGGGAGGTAGTCTTTATGGTGTGGCCGATGTGGGTAATGTGGGTATGCTTCATTAAGCATCTATGTCCCCATAGAGTCCCCTGAAGCCATTTGTAGCAAAGCATCCCTCCTTTGCACCCCAACTAGAGAGAGGAGTACCAACGAGGTACCAACATAATGAGGGGTTGTAGCATCTATGTCTCCACAATATCCCTTTCAGCCACCCATACTAAGCAAGGAGTGCTAGTATGATGATGGCAGAACACCCCCTTTTTGTGTGGTGGCAAGGTGGCAACAATGTAAGGGTGTACAATTCAGACCATCTTGCTACATTGTGTGCTAGATGAGAGTGAGATCATAGCCCTACACATGCTAGATATCCATAGATTCGAGTACTTCCAAACCTTACCTTGATTGTGATATTTGGCCATGCCAAATGATGACTTGAATAATACCTCAATAGTGCTAGATGGCCATGATACATTGACCAACTCGATTGAGGTATTAAGAAGCCATGTTAAATCCCACAATTGCCACATCTTATAGCATGATCAAGGTATGTGGAAAGCCACATTAGATCAATAGACCTTAATTAAGATCCAAGGGCACTTTGATAGAGCAATTGCAATGAAGAATCAGTCAAGGGTTATGAAGGATATAGTCATTAAAAGAACGGCATTAATGTATAGAGAACTATCAGATGGACAATGTGCTTGTAGTGAGTAGAAGATTGTGCATACAAGTGCTAGGTTAAAGCATTGTCAAGGGTTATAAATAGCATAATTGCTAAAAGAATATGACATTAAGAATCATGAATAGAAAGTACTAGTTTAGATACTTCAAAAGTACTTAGCCTAAGAGCCCAAATATTAAGAAGAACTAGATTCTAGCTCAAGGCAAGGCCTGTTGGAGTCTAATTACTTGAGATAATCTCGCACTTATCTTATCAAGTATTTACACATTATGCCTATAACATATTTTGATATATGAGAAAAGGCATGTTGGCTGAGGATTATGCTTAGAAGTTTAGGAACTTACTGAATCAATTGGTTGCTCTGCTGATAGACCATCCCAAGAAGAGTAGGATTTTAGCCCCTATAAGAAATGTGGAGTTTGGACACAATGACACGTTAGATACTTTGGTTAGAGCTGCCGTTGGAGTAGAAAGAAGACTTGGTAATGATTGATCAAAGAATCACAAAGATGAAGATTCTTCAGACTCAGAGGAAGAGTCAGATTCAGAAAGTGATACTGATGAAGATGAGAAGGATTTATAATTAGATTTAGTAGATGAGTCAATTGACTCAGATTTGGAGGATATTAGTAAAAAAAATTATAAGAAGAAGAGGAAAAAAGAGTCAAGAAAAAGTAAGAAGTACAAAGGGAAGGATAAAGGTAAGAAGAAGTTAAAGGATAACAAGCTTGAGAAGAAAATTAATCAAAAGTTAAAGGAATTAGGATTGCATGAGACACAAATGAAGGAAAAATATTGTGAAATATGTCAACGGAATGGGCATGAAACAAGAGCTTTCTAGTACAATTCTAATGTTTGAATGGTGCACCAACTACTAGAGTGATGCAGTAGTAAATAAGGTGGTTTCTAACACAATACCTCAAAGGCCCATTAGGGGACTAGGAAGAATTTTGGCAAGACAACCATGATACAATTTTCAAGGACGTAAGCAATTTGAAAAAATAGGAGCATGCCATTATTGTCGGGGTCAAGGAAACTTTGTAGGACCTAAGTGTGAACTATGGGCAAGGCATAGGACTGACAGAGGAATGCTCTTAAACAAGGACCTGCAATGATATAAGACTTGTAGGTGCACCTCATCAATAGCATGCACCTATCCTAGTAGCAATAGTCTTGATAGAGCTACTTGACCAAAATGAACAAAGCTAGCATCTCGAAGATGCAATGACCACAAGTAGTGAGAATGGTCATCAAGAGAAACCTATAATATTAGTTATTATTAGAAATCAGGGTCAAAAGAAACTTGATTGGGAAAAAAAAAAACAAGGCCATGAAGTTTGCAAATAAACAAGTCAATTTCCAAAAGAGGTTGTAAAAGAAATATTTAAAGATTTGGAGGGTCAAGAATGGCAAGGGAGCCTGTCCTAATTAGGGAAACTATCAACTTTTCTTTGCAACTAAATTTGGATCAAATTTTGGACATGATATCATGGCTTAAAGAAAAGCTTCTCCTAAAAATTGGGCAAGAATAGGAGGAGATGCTTATAGGAAAACCTTCATATGTGTAAGAAATTCTTGAATGCTAGGCAACTATAGTAACATAGGGGTAGGTTGTGGACTATTAGGTCTCCACTATTCAAGTTGAATATGTAGGGGAAAAGTATGAGGATGTTCTCTTTGATGTGTGGACAATTAGGTCCCTCTTCTCAGGATATTGAAGAATTTCAGCCTCTTGACGATGCAAATATTTAGCATGAAGAAGGATAGAAGACTATCATTCAGGTTGTGAGAGTGCTTATTGATGACTTTTGTGTCTTTGGTAGCATAGTTGAGAACTTGAAACATTTAAGGCTATGCTTTGAGAGGTGCAATAAATTTGGCATGTCATTAAACACATTCAAATCTATCTACAAAAGGCTAAATCTTCAACAAATGTTCAATAAGTGATGAGGTTTGTAGGCCATGTCAAGTGGCACAATAGGTATTTGAGGTATCTATCTCATATTTGTTCTCCCCTCACTACTCTCAGTAAGAAAGGTATATACTTTATTTGCAGAGAGGATTAGGAAAAGGCTTTGGGAATATGGAAAAATATGTTGGTTGTGGCCCCTATTCTAGAGCCTCTTGCACGGAACCTACCTTTTCGTGTTTTTGTTGATGTCTCTAATATGGTTGTTGGAGTAGTCTTGATGTAGGAAAAGGTATCGGGTTGGTTCAGGGCAATATATTATGTCAGTGTAAGAGACTCAATACCATAGAAAAGAATTATTCAATTACAAAAAGAGAGGTATTAGGGATGGTATATTCCTTGCAAAAGTTTACCCATTCTCTTTTGGGTAATCAGGTTATTTTCCATATTGATCTCATCAAACTCTGTTGTTCTTGATTAATAAACCCTAGATGATAGGAAGACTAGTAAGATGGATCTTATTGCTATAGGAATTTGAATATAAGGTGATTCATAATCATGGAAAAGAGCATGTAGTGGTAGATTATTCGAGTCGATTGGAGAATGATGAACTTGAAGCTGGAGTTCTTGATCAGTTGCCAGATGCTAAATTGTTTGAGATGCAGGTTATAGATCCAGACTCTTATTATGGTCAATTGCTTCATTTCTTGGTTGAAGGATTGGTATGCTTGCACATATGAATCTTGATCAAAGGAGGAAATCAGCTTTGAAGAGAAGGTCTTATTAGGTGATTTTGAATACTTCATATCAAAGATGAGTGAATTACATCCTCAAAAGGTGTGTTTTCAAGTACAAGCAATGCTTGTTGTACTTCATGAAGCCCATGTTGGCTTATTAGGCATAACTTTTTCATGAGAAATTACTGAAAGGAAGATACATCAAGATAGGTTATGGTGACCAACTATCCTAAAGGATGCCCACCAATATGCCGAGGAATGCTTGCAATGCTTGAATGCAAATCATCCATTGGACATGGATAGAATGCAAGATCACCCTATCTTGCCATTGAAACCATTCCAAAAATGTTGGATAGATTTTGTTGGACCAATAAAACCTATACCTCAAAAAACAAGGAATAGATATATTTGATTTTCACAAATTATTTTGCAAAATGGGTGGAGGCACATGCTTTCAAAGATAACACAACATCTAGTGTGGCTAAATTCATGTATTATGACCAAATTTAGGTGTCCAATAGAGTTAATCAATGATAGCGGGGAGCATTTCTTGAATAAGGTTATTTAAGAGTTGATTTTTAAGCATATGATCCTGCATAAGAAGTTGACATCGTACCACCCACAAGCTAATGGTCAAGTTGAGCGTTCTAATAAGATTCTACTTTTTAGGATTTTGAAGAAGATTGTAAAAGAGAATAGGAAAGATTAGGACACAAAACTTGATTCTGCATTATGGTCATTCATGACAACTTTCAAGGTCACTATGGGACTAACACCATTCAAGTTAGTATATGGACTGGAAGCTATTGTGCCTATGGAGTTTGTTGTACCCATCCTATGATTGGAGTGAAGCAGAAACTAGATCTTGAAAAATCTATGTAGTATAGGCTTGAACAACTCTTGAAACTCGAAGAAGATAGGGTCTTAGCAACCTATATTTTATAGGGAAAGCAAAATCTAGAAGATATGCTTGGGTTACTAGGCACGAAAATAAAAAGAATTTTGGAAAATGTGATTGGGTAATGGTGTACAATTCTAGTTGGGAAAATTTCTAGGTAAATTGAAATTAAGGTATTCATGTCCTTTTAAAATTGAAATTAAGGTATTCATGTCCTCTTAAAATTTTTAAGGACTTAGGTTAGGGAAGCTTTTGCTGGAAGATCTAAAGGACAATGCCTTGAAATCTAATGTGAATGAGTTCATGTTAAAATGAATGGTGTAGCCATATTATTTTTTAGTGAATTTAATAATATCATGCATGTGAATTTTTTTGGAGGGAATATTCAATTGTGTAAAGTGTCACATTTGTATATTGTAGACATGACTTCTCACATACAAGACCTGGACTATCACTTCCACTTGGCATCAAAAGTGGACATGGAGTCCTTGGCATCTCATGTGCCTTCTTCCTTGTTGTTTCTGTAGGTGCCCTCGATTGTCTTTACCTCCATCACTCACACATGAAGGTTGTTGACTAGAAGCTTGCGATGACAAAATGAAGTAAAGCGAATGTAGAGGAGGAAGAGGTCGTTGATCTTTAGGAGGAGACTCGGTTGTCTTAGGACCCAACTGCAATGGGTATGGTAACCCCATTTGTTGATTCTAGGTTTTTTTTGGATGTCCATGTGTGTTGGTGAATTAGGAATGGGCATTGAAAACTGGTCTCTATGATTATATGGCATTGCCTTGGGATTAGTCGACTTCCAATGTGCATGTATCTATTCAGCTTGACATGTTGAGACAATCTAATGGGTGTGGGAGCTCTCGCTCAACCGCCAAGACCCACGGACTGCCTATTGTTTCAAGCGTTCCAAGCAAGCTCTAATGGCTATCTCTCACCTAGCCGATGCGCCGTCGATCCTATGAGTGTAGTGAGCTTACCTTGATGCTCGATCGAGTACCCTCCTCTCTCTTGCACTCCGGTAGCTCCACGATTCTTGATGCTAGCTCAAGCATCCTCAAGCCTCCTCCATCTCCAAGCTCCATCCTCCATAGCCGCGCGCGCAAGAGAAGAGAAGAGAAGAAGAGGAGAGGAGATGGTAAAGAGCTTCACCCTCTTGATCCCTCACTCTCACACACACTCACTCCCTCACACTCTCACACTCCCTCTCTCAAGAGCACACACAAGCAAGAAGGAGAGAAGAAGAGAGGAAGAAGAAGACTCTTTTTGCCACACACCAAAGAATGAGCTTCTCATTCACTTTTCAACTTTATATACAAAGCCCTAAATCCTTTTTGGGCGGTCATCCCCTTTTCCCTCTTTTACATGGCCGGCCGTAGCTTAGGTCCTTTTTTCCATTTCCCACCATTCTAATTTATCCTATTTCCAACTAATGCATACACTTTGCACAGGAGCGAGCCTGGCACTCTTTTACAAAGATTCGGGGGCGCTCCCACATTTTAATGGTGCGCCCTTTTTCTCTTTTGTTGTCTCGGGCCAACACCGAGGCTTTCTGAGGGTCGTGCCCGAACATTTAAATTTTTCAGGGACCAGTCACCGGTCAAGGCGCCTTTTTCTGCTTTTATCCTGCGCCTTTTTTGCTATTTCCATTTTTTCCATTTTTCGCTCCTCTGTGCTGCGAGAAACACGGTCAAGGCGCCTTTTTTTGCTTTTATCCTGCGCCTTTTTTGCTATTTCCATTTTTTCCATTTTTCGCTCCTCTGTGCTGCGCGAAACACGGTAACATTACCCCCCTCCTAGCCAAGTGCTAGTCCCATGGCATTGCGGTGGGACGTAGTGGCTAGTTAGGTCGGCTGCTAGGTGGAACAGGTAGGTGGCAGACACTGCTTCCAATGTGGTTGGGTGAATGATAAGTGATGGGGTTTAAGGATGATGACCAGGAAAGATTCCGGCGTGCTTTAGGCTCCATGAAGATACTCGGCATCTTTCACACGGTTGTGGCGCCCCTTATGTAGTCGGTCGTCTTTTGAGTATCTGAAACGCTTGAAGAAATAAGCAATCCCTTAGGAGGATGGTATTGGAGGGATTTATTCTGGAGAAACCCCCCGAACGCTATTTGCCTTGAAAATCCGTGGCCTTGATTGAAGATCCTTGTCTTTGAGTAGAAGGTCTTCAGTTTTGAGTTGAAGGTCTTCAGGCTTGTGGAATCAATAAGCGATCTGTAGATCTTGAGGTGTTGGGCATGGATCATTGGACGATGAGGTTCCAAGATCTATGCCAATGGCAGTTCTACCTTGACTTGGTTCAATCAGGGTAGCCATCAGCAGAGCAAGCAGATGGCTGGATGTCGGCACATGAAAAGAAGTTTTGATCATTAAAGGATGCTGTGGGCGATCCTCTTCCGCGGGTAGCCATTTCTTGAAGTGCGAACATAACCTGCAAGAAAAGTCGTGCACTCCCTAAGGGGTGTGTCTACCTCGCCGTGTAGTGTGTGGTGCCCATGGCAGTGGAACTGGGAGATGGGTCTAACCTTGGGCAAGCCTTTGGTAACGTCCCACACTTGAGGACCCAGTTCGTGCTTCATTGGAGGTGCGGTACAAGTCTTAGGGTGACAGGTCTGAAAGTCCTGCCCTTGATGTGCCCTAAGTGTGAAGTGGGGAGGGGGCTAGGGAGAACCCTAGGTGCGGTGATTGTGATGCTTCTTTCTTCTTCTTCTTTTCTTCTTCTTCTTCTTCTTTTTTCTTTTTTTTTCTTTTTTTTTTGTATTTAAATTTAATAGCATAAGGAGGCGTAGACATGGAGACAAGCGATACAAGGGCATGACGGGAGTTTACTCCTCGTCATTTGAATGGCGGGTAGGGGATGGCGGAGGGCGAGGGGCTTGTTAAGGAATCTACGACTCAACAAGTAGCCCTTGAGGTTGAGGCGGGTTTTGAGAGTGGTGGTAGAAAGGAAGGGGTGGTTGCACTGGGTGAATTTGCTGTCGCTCATATCTTCGAGCAGTGCAACACAGAAAGATGGCAAAAGAGAAGCGCACATCATGAGGTGAGTCATGGTGTTGCTATCGATGGCGTTGGGGTCGAAGTAGAGGGGTGGGAGGTGGCATTCTTGGGGTGCGGGCTCTTGGTGGACTAGGATCCTAATTAGCCTAAGATAATTACAAGCGGTTATGAAGGCGGGGTCGGGACAGGAGGTGAACTCGCTAAGAAACCTATCTATAGAGTTGTACAAATTAGGGAGGGTGAAGAGAAGGGCGTCCCTATGGAAGGTGCTATTGGTGTTATAGATAATGGGGAAGTCGAATCTGCCATGGATAGACGGATTAAAGTCGACCCCTACCCTTTGAGGATATGGCATAAAAGTAGGGTCATTTCTCTCAGAAGGGAGGGTGTTGCAAAATGCCATCCACATGTCAAGGTTGACGTAAAAAATGCGTCTTCTCCAAGTGGGTTGGCAATTATAGCCTTCCACTGATCTAGGCACCTGGAGGACTTTATCCTGCCAAAATTCGCGGTCCTCGGCTCCCCAAGTAGTTGGGTGGGCATCGTGCTCCGCTAACCACTTGACCTTGAGCCTTGCACCCATAGCGATGACGTCCTCTACAAGTTGAATGGGCAGTACTCTGTTCAAGGTAGCAGGGAACTCAAAGCGCAAGTCGAAGGGGTCGTGGTTATATTCCTGCTATTTCCAGATAATCAATTCGACACGGGGGGGATCTTGAGGGCGCAGTAGGAGAGGGGCAGGCTGTCTTGGAACAGGTCTAACATTCAGCTTTTTCCTTGCTTTCTCTACAATCTCTTTCCTGCGGTTGGCCTGGGCTGCTCTTCTCTCAGCAGATGTATCAAGGGGCTGCACTTCCGCTTGTTGTGGTGGAGAGGGTGGTGGGACGTATTCTTCCTCCTGAGGTCCCAGATTGAACTCCGGTTCACCCCCTTCTGCTTGCTCGTCTTCTTGTGCCTTCGCCTTAGTGAAATCGAGTTCATCTATTTCCTGCGCCGTCAGGCCTACCTGTGCAAGATATCTTCTCTACTCCTCTAGGCTCTGCGGCGGGCCTCCTAGCTGCAGTGGCAAGTACATGCTTGCTGTTAGCACTCTGCGTGCAATGGTTAGTTTCTTTTGCAGCTGATCATTGGCTTCATTTCCTTCCGGTCTGGTGGAGTGGAGCAGTGTATTGAGGAAGGTGTGCTTCTGGGCTATCATGGAGAGTTGGGCCACCTCTGTCTAATTCTCAGCCAACACCTTGTCTCCTTCGACTTTGGCTAGCCGGTGTGCTAAGTCCCATATTCTCTGCTCATTGTGATCAGCCCATTCTTTTGCTCTTTTTTTCCATATATTCCAGGTTCTCCCCCTAATGGAGGGTCATTGCCATGAGTTGTTGTTGTTGGGCCTCGAGCTCAGGTGTAGGCGGGACTGCTCCTGGCATTCATTGGCGATTTGTGCATTGAGCTGGTCCAGCTTCACTTGCATCCTTCGCACCTGTTCTTCCCTTAATTGGTCTAGCTTTGCAGCCTCCTGTCTGATCTTGTCAAGCTGGCTTTGTGCTTCCAGGTTGACTGCAGATAGCTGATCATTCTTGCACCGAAGGTGGGCATTAGTTTTCCTCTCCCCGTTGAGACGCTCCATCAAGATTTTTCTCCTTCCTTCCCAAGCAGCGTCACGTTCCTTCAGGGCCTTTAATTCCTCTGCCTCCTTAGTGTTGGCTTCCTCCCTGAGTGCAGCGATCTCCCTTTGATATTTTGTTATCTGCTTTGTTCTCTCCAGCTGGAGAGCGACTTGTGATTCTCGTTCTATTGCCTGCTCCTCCACGGCTGTCCTCCTTTCTTCCCTGGCCCTTTCCAACTACGAGAGCAGCTCCTTAACATATTTGTCGTATTGGCCTGCTGGAGGTGGGGGGTGGGGCATGGTGGTAGTGGTGACAACATCTTCTATTTTCTGTCTTTTCAACTCCGGCCTTGGCTCCAGTTCAGCCATGGCTACCCTTTTGGCTCTTGATGCTGGGGTGGCCATGGCTACTTCTCTTGCCAGCTCCCATTCCACCAAGAATTGTAGCCAAGTGACGACGTTGCTCTCATCGACTTTTGGGGTGGAACTTTGGGTGGCGGTGGCAGGGGGTGTCATCATGATAGGAGTGGCTGGCATGGAAGGTATGAAGAGGGGGAGAGTTGGCATCATAGGATCTTTTCCTTTTCCTTCTGCTGGGGGCAGGGGTGCGATTTTTGGCACGCTGGTACTGGGACCAGGTGCCTCCGTTCGGTGCGGGCCCTTTGCGCCTTCCTCATCTCTTTTGTGCTGCTCCTCGATGGAGCGACAGGTTGCCAACTCTATTTCTTCCTCTTCCTTCCTTCTCAGCTCCTCCTCGGTCTTCTTTTTTCTCTCCTCCTCATCCTTGACTGACTCCCCTCGAGCCCTTTCCAGATCTTCCTTCTCTTTCTTCTTTCGCTTCTCTTCTCTTTTTCCATGCAGGGCTTTAGTTTGTTGTTCTGCATGCCTTTGTGGTGTGGCCTGGGATTCTCCCTCTTCGTCTGCGTCCATCTCCATTTCATCAGACGACCTCTGCTGCTCTTCCGTGTGAGGCGAGGACTGTGACGGTGACTCGCCACTTTCTTCGTCGCCTCTCTTCTTGTCTTCTCCTGCTCGTCCCTGCCCTAGTGCTTCTTGGATGATTGTCGTAAGGACACCTCCAAACCCTATGGTGGAGGCCTTGGAGGATGATGCCTTGCGGGTCGATCGGGACGACGGGGACTCCCCTCCCACGGCTCTTCCTCCTGTTGCCAGGGCCTTAGTCGAAGCCTCTATTGTCTTCCTCATGAACCCATTAAGATTCACCTCGTCTAGCAATTGCGCCGCAATGCTGTCGAGCAGAGGTACATTGATTCGGGTCATTATGTTGTTGTACCTTTGGCTTGAGAACAAGGCGTGCACCATCTTTGCCTGCAGCTAAATTTCTGGGTTGGGGATGTCCGCCAGGCTAATTTCGTCATTGGTGTGGACCTTCACTTTGTCCATCCCCAACATGGCGTAGATGTCTCTTTTCGGCTTCCTTTCCACCTTATTCGGCAGCCCTAGTGCCCTTTCCACCAACTCGGGGGTTAGCTCGATCTGCACTTGTCTGGTGGCTTCATTGTTGCGCATCGTGATGGTGCCCCTGTTCCTATTGAAGGTGCGCAAGAAATCAGCGCACTAGATGTAATCCACCCTCTGGCCCACTGCGTCCATGTACTTCTGCAGGTGGCACCACTTTATGATTCGGCGTACCGCCGGCTCTTCGATGGCCACGTCTTCAAGGTTGAAGACATGGCGGAACTTTAACTGGTTGAACGCTCTCATTTCCACCGTGAGGTCGTACTTTACTTGTTCCTCCTCCGAGAAGGGGAGCTTGCCCGCTTTGTCTTGGCTTGCCATGATCGCTACCTGCACGTTCAGCCATTCCCACTTTTAGTGCTTTTGACAACTAATTTGCTGGAAGAATAAAAGCATAGTAGATTTTATTGAACATAGCCTTAACTTTGCCTTTCAGACTTTTACCACCACCTCTTACCCTTGCATTTCAAATTTAAAAGACGTTTCACACTTGGTTTACTTTTTAGATTCTATTTTGTTTATTTTTTACATTCCACTACATTCCACCTTATTACTCCTTTCCCCTTTGGAAAAAAGGAATCCGTCCCAGGATTAGAGGTTGCGAGGCCAAGGCTTTCAACAGAAGGCCGTCGCTCTATTTGTGCAGGAGCCAAGCATAGAAGTTGGGGTTATATTCCAGTTGAGCAGTGTGGTCCAGATCAAAGGGCCGAATCCCTACGTGTGTGATGTATGTGAGGACATATGTGAGAAAGTCACCAGAGTCGACTCGACTTGCGATGTGGAGCTCTTCCTCTATTAAGAGGTGGTCAAGATAGGGATGCCCCGTGATATGCTCGTCCATGGGTCGGTCTCGAAGAGTGGTTAACACTCTATACGAGGTAGGCGCGACGTAGGTGGGATCATATTCTGCCGTTTTGATGGCTCAGCATTGTTCGGCATTAGTCATTATGCGACATCTGTCAACCTCCCATTGCAACCTAAGAGCGTACCACTACCTCAAGAAGGGTGATCCAGTATCAACAAGGTGGGATAACCTTGCGATCTCTTGGTCAGTGATAGCAGAAGTGGTGGATCATATGACATGATGAAGCGTTGCTTAATGGCTTGCTCTTTGGAGACCTCGCTACCGAGCAACTCAGCAGCAGAAGAGTGAGAAGCATGTGCAAAGGCGAATTCAAAAGTCTCCCAAGAGCAAGGCATATTGCGTACTTCTGTTGCAAAGTGTTCCACTAATAGACCCAAGTCCAAGCGGTCATAGCTGAGGGCTAGCGACACAAAGGTGGCATCGAGCCGTTTGATGCAGTCCACCACATCATCTCCGGTGTCCTCTGCAAGGTCAGCGGCTAGCGCTAGAAATGATTTCCGTTCATAGGAGGGGATAAGGCCGATGGGTGGTTGAGGTTTGCTAGAACTAGAGGCTCTGACAATACATAGTTGCGGTTGGGAGTCTCCTTGAGCCTGCAACCGGGCTGTTTGCAAGGTGGGTGGTTTAGGGTTAGTCGCAGCAAGATGGGCTGATGCAGTCAGCTTTGCTGCGGAGAGTCAGGTTGACTGGGTCGGATGATGCCACCTGTGACGGTGGCCATTGTTTGGGCCGATAGGTTTGTGCGACTCTCTTGGGCCAAAGCGCAGACGAGTCGGATGGCTGGGGCTCTGGAGAGCACTGTAGCCTATGGGCTTGAGGTGTTGGGGGACGTGGGCTGATCAAGCTTGAGGGTGGTGTAGGACTAGTGCCTTTGGCCGTAGGGGCCTCAGGGATCCATAGTGAGGCATTTCCCTCATAGTAGCCTTGCGCACGCAAGAGGGTTTTAGGGACCCATATTTGCTTAATCACGTGGCACTTCCGGTGATTGCGTCTTGGCCTCCTAGATTTAGAGTTGTGGGTCTTATGCGGACATGCGCGTCTAGTCCTAGGCAGTTCTCGAGGTTGTTTAGGCACCCATTGGAAGCGAGGCTATTGGGCCCTTACTTTGGTTGCTGCGGTCTGCAGTTTATGGGAATCGGGGAGCGGCAGACGCGCACTACCCCCTCCTTAATCTTGCCTACGGATGTTTCTATCGGTGGCCCTGCGGATGGTGATGGTGTTACGTAGCTCTTGCTGAAGGCTGTGACAATGCGCACGTTGCCGATTGCTAGGTGGATGTGCTGCGACTCATAATCAACATTGCAGTGAGTCTGCTTTTTGAAGGTTCGCTCGAGCAGCGACTCCATGCCTACGTCTTTAGTACTGGGCAACACATAAAACAGCATTGGAACAGTCTTAGACTTGATAGAAACGGCGACTCTGCACTTGCCGAGAAGTACATAAGATTGAGCCCCATATGGGCTTAATTTGGTAGTTGTGGGTTGAAGTAGTGGTTTGCCGAGTTGGATCCAATGCTTGTGTGTTAAGACATTGAAGTCTACCCCCTCATCAATCAAGGCGTTGAAGGAGAATGTTTGCTTGGCAGTGATCATGACACGGAGGTAGGCGGGTTCTACAGCTTCCTCATCATCCTCGTTGATTTCAGTGATTGTGGCTGCTCGTATTTTGACCGGTGGTTCTAACATTGGTGGCTCATGCAAAGGATGAGTGGGAGGGAAGTACTTCTTGACACGGCTGCCATTGAAGAAGCCTATTCCTTCACCGTCCAGGGTCTCAAGCTTGACATTACCGGTTCGGCTGATTGCCCGAACCTTGAAGGGTCCGAGACTTTTGAATTTCATCTTTTACTTATGTTCTTTAATTGAGTAGAGGAGCACTAAGTCACCATGCTCAAACTCGCGTTGCTTGACATGCTTTTCAAACCAGCTCTTGCGTTGGGCTTTCTCGCAGATAAGCGTGTGGGTGGCTAGAAGACGAGTCTCTGATAGGCGTTCCAGCTCAACCAAGCATTGCGTCCATGCTTCCTTCCCTTCCCATCATTCTTGGAGTGCTATTCTCAGGCTGGGGATGAAGAATTCTAATGGTAGAATTGCTTCAGTCCCATAGGTCAGCCTAAAGGGGGTTTGGCCGACAACCGTTTTATAAGCTGTGTGGTAGGCCCACAAGGCTATCATCAACTTGTTGTCCTAGTTGCTTCATGAGGTTGAGACTACTTTAGTTAAGACGTTGATAAGAATTTTGTTAGTTGATTCTACCTGGCCATTAGCTTGAGGGTAGTATGATGAGGATTTGCGATGGATGATGAGAAAGGTGGATAGGAGATGTTCTATCACTTCGTTGATGAAGTGTGTGCCTTGGTCGCTAACCAGTTCGATGGGCAACCGAACCGTGAGATCACTTGCTCCCATAAGAACTTGACAGTTGTTCTAGCGTCGTTTTTTCGTGTGGCTCTCGCCTCTGCCCATTTCGTGAGGTAATCCGTGGCCGCCACGATGTACTTGACTTGTGAGCACTGCGCTGCGGGGCTGATTGGTCCTATGAAGTCAATTCCCTATTTTTCGAAGGGTTGGCAAGCAATAATTGGGGTTAACTCCATTTGATCCTTACGAATCAAGACTTTTGTTTGTTGGCACTCGTCACAATGCTTGACGAATCGCTTGGCATCAAGAAAAAGTGTGTGCCACCATAGTTGGGACTGCAACACCTTCCGTGCTATCGTGTCTCTGCTAAAGTGTCCTCCTACAATGCCGTTGTGCGTCTCTGAGAGCACATCGTGCATCTCATGCTCACATATGCATCTACGCAGCAATCCGTCTTGCCCCAGCCTATAGAGTTGGCCTGCAATCAGCTAGCAGGGCTGGATCTTCAGGATCAAGCGCCTAAGTCATGCCTTTTCTATTGGTCGCTCAAGTAGTCCGTGCTCGAGCACTTGGACTATGTCGTCTGCCCAGTCTGGCGTCATATCAGCCCCTTAAATAGATCGCTCTCGCTGGATAGGTGGAATAAGTGGGCGTTAGGTAACTCGTCAATGATGCCTTGTCTAGCGGCTTCTCCTGTAGGTATACGGGACATGTGATCAGCCATGTAATGCTGTTTTCCCTTTCGTACCACCACGGAGAAATCAAACTCTGAGAGCAGGAGGAGCCATCGAGCTATGCGTCCTGTAGCACAAGGTTTGTTCACTAAATAGAGCAGGGCTTGATGGTCCACGAAGAAGATGAAAGGGGTGGCCAATAGGTAATGCCAGAACTTCTTCACGGCGAACACCATGGCTAGTCCCTCCCTTTCTGTTGTCGAATAATTCATCTCCATCTCAGTGAGTTGTCTGCTAGCAAAGCTCACTGGGTAATCTAAGTTATGCTCACCAGGTTGGCACAACATTGCCCCCACAACAAACTTAGAAGCATCGATGTGCACATGGAAGGCAATGGTTCAATCTGGGGCTTGTAGAATTGGTGCTGTTGTTAGAGCCCTTTCCAATTCTTCATATGCCCATTGGCATGCCTCTGTCCACTCGAAGACAATCAATAGCTTGCACAATGGCCTGGCGATCATCACGTAGTTCAGCACAAACCGTCGATAGTAGCCTGTGTGACCTAAGAAGCATTGAACTCCCTTGTAATTAATTGGGGGTGGAAGGTAAAAAATAACCATGACCTTCGAGAAGTCCGTGGCAATGCCGTTCTTTGACATCACGTGTCCTAAGATGCATCTGTGCTTTACCCAAAACTGACACTTCAAGGGGTTCGAGGAGAGACGATATAAGCGGCACCGTTCAAAGACTGGACGAAGTTTGTCTAAGTGTTCGATCCAGGTCGAATGGACACATAGATCGTCGACAAAGACCTCTAACTCCTTGCGAAGCATGTCTTTAAAGATGGTGCACATGAGGTATTGGAAAGTGGCAGGGGCATTGGTCAACCCGAAGGGCATGACTATGTATGCAAAGACGCCCCACTCAGTGGCAAAGGCGGTCTTGTGCATGTCTACAGGATGCACTTGCACTTGGTTGTACCCTGAGAAGCCATCCAGAAAACTATAGGCTTCCTTGCCTGCCACCCTTTCAAGCATGTGCTCGGTGTACGGCAAGGGATAGTTGTCTCTCTTTGTAGCAGCGTTCACCTTCTTGTAATTGATGCACACTCGAATTTTGCCATTCTTCTTTATCACAATGACTATGGGTGATACCCAGTCTGTGTGCTCAATTTCGTAAATGAATCCAGCTCTCATCAGCTTGTCAATTTCCTCTTTGATAGCATGAGCATGTTTTGGATTCATGGGGTATGGTCGCTGCTTGACCGGCGTTGCATCCGACATCATGGGTATGTTGTGAGTCACAACACTCGGATCTACCCCTCGTAGCTCTTCTAAGGACCAGGCAAATATGTCTATGTACTCCCGTAAGAGAGCGACAAGACTCAACTCTTCTTCACCAGTCAAGTCATCGGCAATGAACACTGGTCGGGGTATCTCCCCTTCCAGGGCTAGGTTTACCTCCTTGACCTTGGTTGGTCCTTCGATTGGTTCGCTTTTCTGCCCTTGACGCTTGGCACCTAGCAGAACCACTACCCTATCCCCTTTTTTGAATTTAGTGAAGCCCATGGAGGCTTGCTGCCATCATGTAGACTGGTGTAGAGAGTGCTTCGTTTGTCTTGCTGATCGTTTTGATGGCCTGCTCATACGCCTCAAGGTCTGAGAATGGCAGGTCAATTGTAGCGAGGATGTGCATCCAATCCCGCTCATCCTCTGGGCATGGGATATACTTGGTGAAGGACCCATAGGGCTCCCTGACCTGAATGTTCCCTTTGAGCATAGCAGAGATGGAATCTAGGTCGACTAGTGAGGTCTTCCACGTGTCCATCTCTATTGCCAAGGAAGATCAAGCCGTTACCCCAATCCTCGATGACTCTAGCGTTGCGCATCCAGGGTCGGCCTAATAGGACATCATAGTCCACTCCCTTATGACTATGAAGTCGACAGAGAAGTGGACACCTGCGATCTTCACTGGCCAATTCTTCAGGACCTCAAATGGCTTCACTCTCATACCGTTTGCCAACGTGACGTTAAACCTACCAGCTTCGACAGGCGGGTTTCCCCAAGTCTGAAGCACTGTGTGGCTAAGCACACTAACCCTGGCTCCCGTGTCTACGATTCCCTTCCTTGTTGTGTCACCCAGGGCTAGGACCGGTAGGACTGCGTGCATCTCAGAGCCTTCCCAAAAGGCGTTGATGTGCAAAGATTTAGGCACGGAGTGCTGCGTCAGACTTGGCAATTGTGTTTCTGCATCTTGGTCTCGAGGGTCTGCCGTGACTTGCTCTTGTGATCCCTCGACCCACTGCTTAAGGTCTTACCATAGGGCAGGGTGCTGCTTAAGCAGATCTCCCAAGCTAAGTGTTATAGGGGTGGTCACTAGCGCGGTCAGGAGATCATTAGATACTCATCCTTCCTTTAGCCTAGACTATCTGGGCCAATGGTTGCGGCGGCTGATCTGCGGCTCGGCTGATCTGCGGCTCTGTTGCGTCTAGGCTTGGTCTCAGCGGCACTGCTTGTGGCATAGTTGCTTCGGCCGACTTAGGTTGAGGTAGTGACATTGGCATTCTTATGCTGGAGGGATCATCGATCTTGTCCTCTATGATGGGTTCAGCATCTTTGAGATGCTGTTGCGCCTCCCTCACCCATTTCTTCAACTTTTCTATAGCCTCTAATTGTCGCTTTGGATGCGGGTATTCCCCTATCTTAGCGCTTCCCTTTTCGGCTGTCTTAGGGGCTGAAGTCTCTGCCTCCGCGTCTGAGACTTTCTTCCCAGTAGGTAGAGTCGTAGCACTCTCGGTCCTTAATGCGACCTTAGCTTCCGATCTCTTCTTTTTCCGCCTGCGGCTTTTCTTTCCTATTGAGGTTACGTCAAGATTGCTAGGTTCTGGCAGAGAGATGCCGGCCTGCTTCGTTTGTGGCCTCCCCATCGGGGTTTTCGACACCGAACAGCCCCAATGGGACGGATGGCAAATTAGTTGAGCTAGAGGACGGCTTCCGCTTTGGGCAGTCTATGAAAAGATGGGTGATTCCGCACTCTGCGCACCTTTGGTCAGCCTTGTCCCTGTTTTGCTGCTCTCTTTTAGGGCAGCGTGATGAGACATGACCGGGGTGTCCGCAAGTCCAACAAGTGACTGGATCCTGTGGCTACCCTCCTAGGCCTCTACCCCGTCCTCATCCAAACGCCATCATCAGCACCGGCCGATAATCCATGAGGACCGCGTTGCCCTCATCGTCATGCGAGACATAAAGGTATATGTAGGTCTCTTCATCATTTGGCTCCTCCACATAGTGTACTGGAGCGCTGCTCGGTGGGTGGGTCACATAAGGACCAGGCGGTCTAGGAATGCATGTAGGATTTATGTCCATTCTAGGGACAGCTGGTTTCATATCATTAGGCGCAGGTAGAGCCAATGGAGCTTCCCTTCCGAAGAATGGCTGCAGCCTGTTAGCTAGATAAGGCTGGCCGTAGGGTTGCGAGTATGGAAGTCTTCTCGGTAGTCTGCAATGTGCGATATCATGGCCGAACCTACCGCAGTTAGCGCAAGGTCTTGACCTAGGGTTTTGACACTCGGCCGGCAAGTGGTTTCCGCCACAGTACACGCATTGGATGTGCGAGCGTGTTGGTCATCTCAACATGTCTTGTATCTTGGCTAGTTCCATCTTGACCTCAGCCATGTCTCGGTGGCCTTCCCCTTATCTTGAGATGATAGGATTGACCGCTCACCAGAGGCTGACGTTCTCTCTGAGTTTCGCGGGTTGGTCTCTTCTAGACTTGAGCTCCTAGAGCTCCGCTCTTTTAGCTGGTCATCGACTCTGATGGCTTCCTCAAAAACTCTAGCCACCACATCCCGCTGCAAGCTTGAGTTGCATGCCAATGCCTTATATAACTCCTCGTCTCGAATTTTGCTGATGAATACAATTGAAACTGTTCTGTCTTGCCTAGAGGGATTCTCTTAAAGAGACTTCTCACATGTGTCACGTAGTCGTGGATGTCCTCCTTCTCTTTCTGCTTGACATTCATCAAGCGTACTAGTAGGTTATCGGAGTATCCGGGCTCGGCGAACCTCTTGACGAAGAGATCCTTGAGATTATTGAAGTTGGCTCGTTCCACGGCATCCAGGCTTGTATACCATATCCTACCCTTGTCGCCTAAGCAAAGCCCGAATGCTTGTGAACGTTGAGTCTAGTCATTGAGGCCGTTGGCTTCGCAGACTTGCTCAAACTGCTCAACAAAGCTGTATGGATCGTCATGTTGTTGGTACTTATCGAGTTGCTTGGCAACAATCGGTATTTTGGCTTGGCTCTTTGAGCCCTGGTTTGTCCATAATCCTGCAAGCAGAGATGTCGCTAGTGCGGTGGCACTCTGCTCTACTGCGGTGTTATAGAGCATCCGTTTCATGAGGAGCTTGCTCGATGTCAGGTCTCCTTCTAGCGCTCTCTCATGATCTGTTCGGTTTCGGCCAGCCAAATTCAGCACTCGCTGCACCTCATGCAGCTCCATGCTTTGCCTTTGGCTCCTAGATTGTTGATCCCTATTATAATTAGCTATGCCCTGCAGTGCCTTGCGGGCTAGCCTTCTCTCCTCCTCTAGGTATGCAATGATTGCGTCTGTCGTCCTGCCGCGGTGCTCGTACCGGGCGTGTGCGTCGTAATTGCTCACCATATGCTGTATAGCATTTGGGAATACACTCAAATCGAGCTCCTCATTAGACGGATGGTCTGAGCTTTCTTCCATCATGGTCGAATTCTTGCGCCCCGCTGCGCTGTTGATCAGGTTGAATAGTCTTGACAGATCCTCGTCGTTGGTGCGCCTTGCTTGGTCCTACCCTGCGCTTCACTTGTTTGTCTATGTCTTGGGTCCTCTCCTATTGGTGGGTTCCTTGAGTGATTTATCTGAGTGAGTTTCTTTGATTATTGAATACAACCCTCAATTTATGGTCACTCGTTGAGTGTGTCGTTTCTCGTGCACTTGTGCCCAATCAGGCTTTCAGCTTTTTTAAGTGTGCTTCAAGTGCAGAAATTCAATGTGAGTGCCGCAAGCAATTCCTCGGCGTCTCACTCACTCTCGCTCGTTCCGAGCCTATTAGGCTTTGTTGCTCAAGTCCTGGCCGTTCTAGTGGGTTCTAGGGTCTATGCTGCTTCTTACCATTCATGGGGGAGTCGATCACAGGTCCTCTGATTGGATTTCCGTTCTCAACGCATTAGGTCACTGGGGAGTGCTCCAACACTGTCCCCCTGTCCCTTGGTCTTGACTCCTATGTCGGGAATTGCCTCCAAGGCATTCGCCATGTTGTCCTGGAGCGGGTTGCGCTTCCAGTCGCTCGTGGGGTTCAAGTTTTGATGTTTTCCTTTTTTTTTTTGGGTGTGTCCAACTCTGGGAATCGGACGTCCGATTTACCAGTGGTCCGATTCTAGTGGTTTGATTTACCAGTGGTCCGATTCTAGTGGTTTGATTTACTTGTGGTCCGATTCTGGGAATCGGACCAGGTGGGTCCGAGTTTGGGCAGTCTGAGTCTCAGAATTGGACGGAGGTTAGGTGTTCGACTTTCGAAAATCGGACAAGTGGTCCGATTGGACGAGGTTAGTCCGAGTGTCCGATTCTGGGTGGTTCGATTATGGACTGGTCTGATTCTGGGAATCGGACCGGACAGGGTGGTCCGATTGCTGACGTGTCCTAATTCGTCCGATCGGACGGGGTTAGTCCGAGTGTCCGAGTCGGACGGGTTGGTCCGATCGGACAGCAGTCCGAGTGTCCGAGTCCGAGCGTCCGAGTGTTCGAATCGGACGGGTTGGTCCGATCGGACGGTTGTCCAAGCGTCCGAGTCTCAAAATCGGACGTCCGATTCTGAGAATCGGACACTGAGTCAGGTGTCAGATTCCGTCGGCCCGACGAACTTTCGAGCACGGATTCGTCCAAAATCTCAAGATATCGATGACTATAGACCACAAAATTCACCAGTAATGATGTTGGAGTGGTGGGGGAGAGATCTATGTACCTGGGGATTGCCGAATGCAACGTCACTCCGTGCCGTGATCGATCGAACGATCGCCCAAGCTCTCTCTCTCTCTCTCTCTCACTCTCAGCTGGTTGCAAATGAGGATTTCCTTGCCCTTTCAGAACTTATAACCCTGCTGGTCATTCCCTGGATGCTACAGATCACTCCCCTAGCGATTCCTACACATTCAAATGCGCATTTCCTCCATTTTCCCCCTGTTTTCCCCATTTTCTCCCTGTTTTACAGCAGCAAACCCTATGCCTCTCGGGTGTGATTTTCTATTGTTAACCTACTCTAAACACGACACAAATCGAAAGCAAAACACTGAACTAATTTCTCCATGTTTTCCAATCATCAAGCAACCAGAATATCCCAAAATACTTACCTGTTTTGAAGATAAAAAACACCCAACTTCCTACCTATCTCAAGCTCCATTTCGGGGATGAATACCCTACTTCGATGTTCGATATGAGGTGCGCAAGTGCTCAAGCTTGAATCCGTTGGTCCCGGCAAACGGAACCAAAATGTGGGAGCTCTCGCTCAACCGCCAAGACCCACGGACTGCCTATTGTTTCAAGCATTCCAAGGGAGCTCTAATGGCTATCTCTCACCTAGCCGACGCGCTGTCGATCCTACGAGTGTAGTGAGCTTACCTTGATGCTCGATCGAGTACCCTCCTGTCTCTTGCACTCCGGTAGCTCCACGATTCTTGATGCTAGCTCAAGCATCCTCAAGCCTCCTCCATCTCCAAGCTCCATCCTCCATAGCCGTGCGCGCAAGAGAAGAGAAGAGAAGAGAAGAGAAGAGAAGAGAAGAGAAGAAGAGGAGAGGAGATGGTGAAGAGCTTCACCCTCTTGATCCCTCACTCTCACACACACTCACTCCCTCACACTCTCACACTCCCTCTCTCAAGAGCACACACAAGCAAGAACGAGAGAAGAAGAGAGGAAGAAGAAGACTCTTTTTGCCACACACCAAAGAATGAGTTTCTCATTCACTTTTTAACTTTATATACAAAGCCCTAAATCCTTTTTGGGCGGTCATCCCCTTTTCCCTCTTTTACATGGCCGGCCATAGCCTAGGTCCTTTTTTCCATTTCCCACAATTCTAATTTATCCTATTCCCAACTAATGTGTATACTTTGCACAGGAGCGAGCCTGGCACTCTTTTACAAAGATTCGGGGGCGCTCCCACATTTTAATGGTGCGCCCTTTTTCTCTTTTGTTGTCTCGGGCCAACACCGAGGCTTTCTGAGGGTCGTGCCCGAACATTTAAATTTTTCAGGGACTGGTTACCGATCAAGGCGCCTTTTTCTACTTTTATCCTGTGCCTTTTTTGCTATTTCCATTTTTTCCATTTTTCGCTCCTCTGTGCTGCGGGAAACACGGTCAATGTGCCTTTTTCTACTTTTATCCGCCTTTTTTGCTATTTTCATTTTTTCCATTTTCCACTCCTCTGTGCTACGGGAAACACGATAACAATGGGAAAATTTCATGTAAAGTTGAGTTGATTGCTAAAATCATGGCTCAGGTGTTTACATTACCTATTAATGGAAATCCGACTGGCTAGAAATGCTTGGATGAGCAGATGAATGCAGCATTTGGGGATCCCTATGGCCCTCATAATGTGTACATGTCGAAGTAATTGGATGTAGTCTGAAAATTGTTCATTTGCTAGTTTATTGAGCATTTCATGCTAGTTATTAAGACTGATAGCAAAGCACATGATACATATGGTGTCATTTGGTATGTAGAGAATGTTGGTACACCAAACTGGGCTATATTGCTCTTGGATATATTAATGCCAAAAATATGTGTGTCCAATTTCCTGAAGTTATTTCAAAAATCTAGGGTCGGATGTTTGCCAGCACGGTTGTATGAGTATGTGAGGTCTCTTCATCCCGAGTTGAACATGGAGTATCTTTTGAAAAATCATTATTAGGGTTTCCAAGAGGAAGCTATTGTTAGGGATGGAAAATCCAATGAAAAAGATCAAGCACAACCAACCAACAATGTTGGTGAATTGTTTGATGGGGATTTAGAAAAACTAGCAGTTTATAGGGATTTGCTTCAAGTGGGTTGTGACAAAGCATATGCCCAAAAGGTTGCAGTGGCTTAGTGGGGTGACTGATGCTAATATGGAATCACCGGAAGATTGCAGGGTTGATGTGGAAAAATAAGTGGAAAATTACAATGCATGCAAGGAAAAAACTAAAGATTGGCAAGATTTGCATGGGTATATGTAGCACTCTTCCTTTAATGATGTAAGTTTGACGTGTTGGAATCTAAAACAAATGAAATTGCTCCTTTGTCTAGTTTGCCATCTATTGATAGTCTGTAGAGCATGTTGTGTGTGCCATGTAGAAGCTAATAGCTTACTTTTAGCAATTTGAAAAAGAGAGAGCCATGAAAATGACTATGATGAAGGATTTGTAGGGATAGCTTTATGCTAATGAATAGATATCGGATGCTCTAGGTCTAGAGTCTAAAATGAAGACAAAGCAATTTGATGCATTCATGCTTGAACATGCTTATTAGGTGAAATAATTAGTACAAATGATTGCTTAAGGGCAAAATGTCGACAACATTGTTTGAAAAGTAGAATGAAGAGTTGAAGGTTAAATGCATGACTGAAATGTAGGGGTTTGTAGATACTCATTCAATTTTGCAAGTTAATTATAAATTGTTGGAAGAAATATTTTAGGCACTATCCCATGTGGAGCAACAAATATTACAGAATGTACAAGTTGATGTGGATGCAGGTATGGTAATGAGCCTGAATTGCAAGATATGAGGTAGGTGTTGGTCAAGGAAGTATAGAGGCATGGCAACTTGTTGCTTATAGGTTGGTAGTTGCCATTTATGTTGTTCTTTGGGATTTTTTAATGTCACATGCCCAAGAATATTTGCTGTAGGAAAATGGGGCTTGGCTAGTGGAGTTGTGGAGCTTGAAGAGCAATGTAAATCATTGAGCATGGAATTGCAAAGTGTTTTGGATGAAAAAAGACTCAGTGATGAGTATGTAGCTCAATTTTGTAGTAAAGGGGAGTAGTTAAAGATGATGCAAAAGAATGTTTGCTGAAAGAGATTTTGAAGGATGTGCAGGATGAGGTTTGGAATGTGGATTAGCATCATGAGGAGCCATTACTTCCAATGTAGTGTTGGGCCATTTGTGCCTTATGCACCTTTTTGTCTTTTGTAAATGTTATATTTCATCTTTCTTTTTTTAATTTTTTGGCTTTAGGGCATGTTATGCAACTATGTCAAA
The DNA here is from genome assembly GCF_053477565.2 of Lygodium microphyllum. NCBI lineage: Eukaryota > Viridiplantae > Streptophyta > Polypodiopsida > Schizaeales > Lygodiaceae > Lygodium > Lygodium microphyllum. The sequence continues at coordinate 171,271,422 of NC_141137.1, read as the reverse complement.
GGGTTATAAAAGCATCCTAGAGGGCCTATACTTAAAATTTCTTCACATGGCTTGTTTGTAGGTACAAGGCCATTGGCAAGGTATAACAATGTTCTTTAAGCTAGTGTCTCTTTGGTTCTTAGTAGCATCTTATGTGCTCGGGATCCTAACTATCCCAGTCATTCATCAGGTTTTGCCAAGTGTTAGGAACTGAATCACACACTATGATCTATGATATTTTTTGAATGCACTTAAATGATTATATGTGAACATCCCTTAAGTTTCATATGAAGGGTATGTTTTTCTATAACTTCTTGATTGTATCATTTCTGATCCATCTTCTGATACAATGGAACTCCTTAAGATAGTGCCCATTCTAGGTTGATCATGATGTATCCTAAACTCTTATCTCAGTCTTTTGAAAATTAACCATCGTTTTTATCATTTTTATGTTCAAGAAGATGTAGTCCATAATGTTTAGGATAAGGTTTTTTCTTGATTTTTCAAGATGTATCATGAATGATGTATCACATTCCTAAAGATTATTTATCAATATATGTTGTTTCTTGATCCAAGAACACTAGGAATTGTAGTTATGGGGGTTCAAGTTAGATCTTTGGTTTGAGTGATGTTTTTGTGTACAACCATTATAGGAATCAATGAAATGTGAGGCTAAGGAGAGTATACATGTCCAATATGCTTTGAGCACTAGCCAAGAGTGAGATATATACAACCATGTTGGGGATCATGTCATCTTGTCCTAATGTGTAGCTCCTTCTTAGTAATCTATCAAGTAGGTGGGCTATATGAAGTTTGTTTCTCAAAGGGAAATTTTGTAAGATAGCCAACACTCTAGGGGAATTAGATGCCATGTACTCAAATCACACTTGAAGCTTTATGGCATTCCTTTGTTTGGAGCACTAGCCAAGAGTGAAATAGATAGAATCATGTTGGAGATCATGTCATCTTGTCTAATGTGCAGCTCCTTCTTAGTATTGTATCGAGTTGGTGTTAGCTTACCTTTATTTTGTCAAATTATCATCTCCTCATTGTGAGCCCTATTCAAAGTCTAATAGGGGCACTTGGAGCTCGGATTGTGTTTTCCTTCTCAATTTTTTGTATTTGTTAATTCTGCTACCTTGGTGGATGATTTACAGCTCTGTAGAGTGACTACAATTTTTCCCAAACTGCCTGAGCACCACATTAGTGGGTCAGTAAATAGTACCATAAGATACTTGAATGGCGCAAGAGCTATGTGTATGTGATTTGAAAGGAGGGATATATCTATTATTGGATATGTACTTATTGATTTTGCATGGATTGTTGTCTCTAGAAGGTCTACTACATGTTTTATCTTCACATGTAGTGTCTATTAGTTCTCTCAATTGCAACTATATACTATTGTTGAGGCTAAGCATGTTGTAGCCACTAAGGCATGCAAGAAAGCTATGTGGGTCAATCATCTAATAAGAGTTTTGGGCATTGTAGAAGAGATGCCCACATTACACTATGATAGTCGTAACACCATTCTTGTGACGTGAAACCCTATTTTTAATGCAAAGAGGAAGACGTTGAGGTGAAGTACCACTTCATTAGGGAGGTACTTGAGGACAAGTGCATTGAGATTGTGAATGTCCATACATATGATGACCTTGCAAATATTTTTATGTAAGTTTATTTTTTAAGCACTTTGCACACTGCAAAGTACTAACAGGAATTGGAAGGTGTCTTCACTTTCTTCTTATTCTTTCATATAAGCATATTGGCCTTAAAGTGGGACATTGTTAGGGTAAAGGCAAGTGATCTATAGCCAAGTGGGTATCCCTTATATAAGTGCACAATGTACAATTATATATAAGTGGAGCTAACAAAAGATAAGTGTACTATTCATTGCACCCATAAAACTCTCTTGTGCTTCTCTCTCTCTTAAATCTCCTACACTTCATATCTTCTACTTCATATCACACCATTATTGGCTCCCAAGGGCTAGGACTTCTACTTCTTAAGGGTCTTAGGATCTCTAAGTCACTTTGTAAATGTATTCACCCATGGTGTCTCTAGGTTCTTGACTTGTGGAATGGGTCATGTTAGATTCTAATTCTCAAGGACTTTGTCATCTCACAGGCCCATGTTTTCTTCTTCTCTATTTAATCAAATATGTTTGTGACGTTGTCTTTTTTGTTATTAATCCTTAGCATGAGGTAGGTTTTTACTCCAGTGTTCATGATTCAATCAATTCTTTCTTAGCATATTATTTGTTTTATAATGATCCCTGTGCTGCTTAATCAAGTTTTCTTTTACTAAAGCAAGATATGCTCAATAGTGCTTTGATACGAGTTTGTGCACAATCATGATTTCTCTTTCCAAAGAAATATGTGATGTTAAAATGAGATTTCAATGAATGCAATACAATCTTTTCTTAGGGTTTCAATCATAGCTCTCATGGCTTGGTCTCGGCTACTCTTGTACTCTTGTTTAACATGGTGGCATTATGTGAAATTTAGACACACTACTCATTGTGCTTTATGATTGGATACTCTAGTGCTAATGTGTGTGAGTTGGTCATCTTATATTTGTAACCCTGGATGATGGTGGGCCCTAAGGTTTATATAACTATTGTGAACCTAACAACATGATAAGTGAGTGAGTGTATTGGCTTAGTTCTTTTCCCTTGGAAAGGACAAACTTGGATGTGGTGCCTTCTAAAGTGGTCTAATTGAATGGACTATGATTTCTCTAAGGCGTACTATACCTTAGTGGGTGGATTTAAGTGAGGTGATGCTCTATTAGGATGATGTTGTGGTAGCAACCTAAGGTTTTGTGTGTGTTGTTCCCTAAAGTCTAAGATAAGGGATCTCATTGATTCATAGAGAAATCATAGGGACTTGATTGTGTGCAAAAAGAGTACGAAAAACACCTAAATGCAAGTCTATAATGTGTTCAAAGTGTGGAGTCCCTAGTAAAGACAATATAGACCAATATATTGATTTCTTATTAGGTTTTGAAGTCCACATAAGACCTTCAAGAAGTGAGTGCCACTTAAATATAAATGGAATCCTAAGGTGAAATGTCAAGGTACATTGTTGGACAACACTTATGAGGGAATAAAGTGCTATGATGGTCATTATATGCTTAGAAGTAGTGTGGTTCCTTTGTGCAAGAGGGTATATGCTCTAAGTTCTCAACGAATCAAGTTGGATGTAAGCATGCGTTAGCCCTAATGCTTGAAGTTCTTACTAACTTTTAATGAGACCCTAGTGTGCCTATGTGATTTATGTGATCTAACAAGGTCAAGTGCATGAGTTGTCCCAAGCATGTGAGTACCCTAGGATAGTCTGTATGCAAGAGTTTTTCCTAGTGTGTTTATGTGCAAGAACACATGCTCTCAATGCCTTGTGTCCAAGTGGACTTACCCTAGTGTGTGCATGAGTTCTCCTATGTGCCTTGGCTATATACATAAGTTCCTTACATAGAAGTGTTTAATTATGTACACAAGCACCTAGTTAGGTGTGCCCTTAAAAATGTATCCTATCATCATACAAGGGTGAAAGCACTCTCCATGTGCACGAGTGTGAGCTATTGAGTGTACTTAGATGCTCACTATTTGATGCACTAATGTGAGAGTTCCTTATTCATCACAAGTGCACTAATGAGTGTGTGCTCAACTAGTGATGTCTATTGTGGTCGTGTGCCCTATATGTCATTGTACTTTACAAAACCTAAGAAATTTCTAGACTAGTATGTGCATTAGTGAATGCAGTGTAAGCTAGCCCTAAGAATAGTTGCATGCATGAGAGGTTTTGTGCACTTGGATCTACATGTGCAATTGTGCGAGTGAGAGCCCCCCCACACCTACCTTTTTTTGTGATTAAGATTTAAGGTGCCCAAGTGCCCACTCTTGTATGTAAGAGCACCATTCACTATGTCCCCAAGTACTACAAGTGCTCTTACATACATTTCTAAAAGCACTTGTACAAGTGCTACAAGTAGTGTGGTTGAGTGGTCCCTTAACAAGGTGGCCATGTGTGATTATGATGTGGCATGTGGGAAACTAACCCTTTGGCCAATTGGGTGATGAGGTGGCTAATTGACTACATAGCATGAGGTTGAGTGGTATGGCATGCACCCGAGTGGACAATATGATGATACGGGCAAGCCAATGTGGCCAAGGATGATGTCAATTATGTGTGCTCATGTGGGCACACAAGATGGTGTGTTATGTGGATGACTTAGGTCAAGCATGTAACCAATTTATTTTTTGGGTGGCCAATTGTGTGGACAATAGCTTGTTGAGCTCCAATGTGGGTGAGCACGACAGCATGCGAATGTGTGCATGTAGCCAAATAGTGATATTGTGTGGACGATTGCCTCTAGGATGGTAAATTTCTTGTTTTAATGGCCGACTGGAATGTTATGTGGGCAACATGTAGACCATACAGTTTTTGTGTGCATGAGCCATAGGAAGACATGGTTGAGCCACTCCAAGGTTGCTCATTGCTTTTTTTTCAAGTGGCCTTTGTGTGGACTAAAAAGGTAGAGCATGAATGGAAGCATGAGTGGAAGTAAGAGCTATGGAGGTTCAAGCAAAGAAGAGAGAGGCTAGATTATGGGCCAATTGAATTGCACTCTACAATTCAAATTCAATGTAGGAGTCATAGTCACCACCAAATGACCTAACCATAGGGCCCTCTTGCAAGCCTCAGTGTGGTTGCAATGTACTCAACCTTGGTAGCAATCAAGGTCATGCATTTCTTCACCTTCGACATCCAAGAAGCAACACCTCCAACAAAAGTGAAGACATAGCAAGAGGTGGATTTCCTACGATCTACATGGCCTACATAATTAGAGTTTGTGTAGCCCATGGCTCTAGTATCTTGGCCATCATAACAAATGCATATATGTATAGCGTCCTTAAAGTATCTCATGATACCCTTCATAGTGTCTCAATGTCACTTGCCAAGTGCCAGCACATAAGGAGCCATAACTCCCACTAAAAATGCTATGTCAGATCCAGTGGCTATTGTGGTATATATTAAGTTGACCATTGCAGATGCATACGAGATCTTGGCCATCTCAGCCCTCTCATTATGTGACTATGGACAATGTACTTGACCAACCTTCACATGAGAAGGTAATGTGTAGCCAATAAGCTTACCACCTTGCATATGGAACTACTCAAGGACTTTATGAATGTACTTCTATGACAAGTAGAGGAGTCCCTTAGAGGGATTGGGCGTAATGAGTATACCAAGTATGTGAGAGGAATGCCCCATGTCCTTCATCTCAAAGCTCTTCTTATGCTGAGTCTTCAAAGTATCTAGCTCATCATGAGTACTCCTAGCATCAACATGTCAATAATATATAGAACCATAATGATAAGGCTACCATCAGGGCCTTTTTTGTATAAACACATGGATCCATATCACTACTAGAGTAGCCCTATGAATGCATAAAGACATCAAACTTATGATACCATTCCTTAGGTGCTTGCTTAAGTCCATATAAAGACTCTTCCTCAACTTGCATACTAGGTGTTTCTTGCCCTTCTCCTCAAAGCCCTTAGGTTGTTGCATATAAGTGTCCTCATACAAGTCCCCATGAAAAAAAATCATTTTTATATTTATCTAGTATAATTCTAGATCCATCTGTGTAGAAAAGGCCAATACCAAGCTTTGGATAGTCATCTTGACCACATGAGAGAGTATTTGATCAAAATCATATCTCTTCTCTTGCTTAAACCTTAAAGACCAATTTGGCCCTACATGCTAACTTAGGGCGACGAAGGATGCTCTTCAACTTATGCACCCACTTGCATGGAAATGCATGTTTCCCATTGGGCAAAGGAATCGAATCCCATGTATGGTTTTTTTGCAGTGACTCATACTCAAACTGCATGGTCCTCTCCCAAGAGTGATATCACCTCTTGGGAGAGGACCATGGAAATGCATGTTTCCCATTGGGCAAAGGAATCGAATCCCATGTATGGTTTTTTTGCAGTGACTCATACTCAAATTGCATGGTCCTCTCCTAAGAGTGACATCACCTCTATGCATACCCTCCTCATAACTAAGGGGCTCACTAGAATCTCACCATGAAATAATGCATAGAGGGCTCAAAACGATTAGGAGAACATGAGGCTCTAATGGAATGTCTCAAAACTGGATATGGGGCTTGTACAGTTTTCTCTCTCCAACATCATGATCTTACACAATAGGCAAATCATGAGCCACTGCATCATCATCTAGAGCAGGCTGTCTAATTGGGGTTGGTTATACTATAATAGGAGGATAGAGGAAGAGTTGATAAGAGCATAGAGGAAGAGTTGATAATGTGGTGAGAAAGTCATGATCCTCATAAGGTGCGACAAGGCAATTACTTATGCTATAATGAGAGCATAACTAGTGAACTTAAGATGATAGAACAATGACTATACGTAGGGACAATACATGACTAGGGTCATTTATGTTCGTATCTTTTTGCCACGACACTCAACATGTGGTGGCTAAGATTTGGAATGACACCTTACAATAGGAACCTGTAGTTTGCAAAGGACTTTGGGCATCTTTCAAGTGCATATCTTTAGTCTTTTAGGGTAAAGGGGCCAATATAGGAAATTACCTATGCTACAATGTTGTCATAACTAGTCAATTGAAAATGATAGAATAAGGACTATACATAGGGATGATACATGACTAGGGTCACTTATGCCTTTGTCTTTCTTTTGCGACTCTCAACATGCAACATGTGGTAGCTAAGTATTGGAATGCCAACCTACAATAGGAGCCTCTAGTGTGCAAAGGACTTTGTGCATTTTTCATGTGTAAATCTTTAGTCGTTTAGGGTAAAGGGGCCAATAAAGTGATGCCCCCAAAAGCAAAACACAACCCACCTCTATTGAGTAACAAGTTTGTGGAAAAGATGCATTGTCTTTAGTTATTTAATATGGTGATAGAAATTTTTTCATGTTACATCTAATCTTAATATGAGTTAGGCAATTGAGCCATATAAAATTTTCTATATTTCAAATATTGTGAGACCTTAAAATAATGCACCCTTGAGTGCCACTCTATTGCCTTCTCATTTATAACTAAGGCTACTTGTTGAAAACATCAAAATGCAAAATGGTATTTTTAAAAAGCTCCGTAGCATACATATACTTAGACTACTAAAAAATATTTATGTAATTCACTTGGAATTTTTTAATAATAGAGGTTGTTAAATAACACTCTATTTTCCCCTTTACCATACTACATTTCATATTGGGATCACATTTTGTAATACCTTAAAACAATGCATCCTTGCATGCCACTCTATTGGGCCCTCATTACTACTCTTTTGTGAACCCTTCATTTGTAACTAAGGCTACTTGCTAAAAACATCCATAATGCCTCCTCATTTAAAAAAAAGCTCCATATCATATCTATGCTACTTTTTTATTTGAGCTGTAAGAAAACATCAAAGATCTCCCAAACCTATAGTTCCCATACCGAACCAAATTTGAATTGACCTTTCCACCTTTCCTCTTGATTGCTCAGCTCATGCTTGGAAAGGTAGAAAGGTGAAAGTGACACAATGGTGGATATATGGTTGCTCATGATTGATCTACTCTTTCCTCATCTCTCTCTCTCTCTCTCTCTCTCTCTCTCTCTCTCTCTCTCTCTCTCTCTCTCTCTCTCTCTCTCTCTCTATGTCACTTTAGAGGGAGCATGAACAACAATAGAGGGAGTAGCACAAGGAGTAGCATGAATTGTCGAATAGGTATCTCTCTCTCTCTCTCTCTCTCTCTCTCTCTCTCTCTCTCTCGTTGGTTTCATCATCATCGACAATGGCCTCTTCATCATCATTGTTGGTGTCATTGCAGGATCACCGGTCATCATCATCTTTGTTATCATCATTGTCATCTTCATCCTCATCGTTGGGCCGCTGGTCTATTGTGCCGCCAAGTCACAGCCCCACAGGAGAGAGAGAGCATGCAAGGTCACCAAGTTGCCCTTGCTGCAGCGCCACCATAGTAGGGATACCGTAGCGCCCTCTTGAGCACACCTCTATAGCAGAGCCATTAGAGAGAGAGAGTATGTGTGTATATGAGAGAGAGAGAGAGAGAGAGAGAGAGAGAGAGAGAGAGAGAGAGAGAGAGAGAGAGAGAGAGAGAGAGAGAGAGAGAGAGAGAGAGAGAGAGAGAGAGAGATGGTGAGAGGGACAAAGAGAGGTGGTGAGAGAGAGAGAAAGAGAGAGGGAGAGGGATTAGTGAGAGAGAGAGAGAGTGTGTGTGTGAGAGGTGGAGAGAGTGTGTGTGTGCGGTGTGTGATGTGATGAAAGCGAGGGAGAGATAGGTTGGTTTGCTTGGTATAGTTTAATTTATTATGTTGCTCTTTGTTTGTGTTTTGGTTGCATGTTTGTAAGAACACAAGTTTTGTTTGTGAGGATTGGTCTTTTGGAAAAATTTTGAAAGCTATTGTCTAGGTTGGTGATGTCTCTTTCTTTTCTAGGTTGTAATTTTGTTTTGTTCTATTTGTTAGTTTATTTGTTATTGGTTTATAGAGAGAGAGAGAGAGAGAGAGAGAGAGAGAGAGAGAGAGAGAGAGAGAGAGAGAGAGAGAGAGAGAGAGAGAGAGAGAGAGAGAGAGAGAGAGAGAGAGAGAGAGAGAGAGAGAGAGAGAGAGAGAGAGAGATTTGTTTATGTTAATGTCGGCCAATAGGTTAGTTGGGTTTGTTAGTAGGTTAGTTATTAGTTTCTTATTCTCTCTTTCTCTATTTCTCTCTCCTCACCTCTCTCTGTCTTTGTCTTGTTCTTGTTCTTCTCTCTCTCATGATAAAATTTCATAATGAGAAAGAGTAGGTTAGTTATCTTGGTTAATTAGTTAGTTAGTTAGTTGGGCGATTAGAGAGAGAGAGAGAGAGAGAGAGAGAGAGAGCGAGAGAGAGAGAGAGAGAGAGAACAGGGAGAGAGAGAGAGAGAGTAGGTTAGTTAGTTAGTTAGCTAAAGAGAGAGAGATAGAGAGCGAGAGAGTAGGTTAGTTAGTTAGAGAGAGAGTGTGTATGGGAGAAAGAGATTCTTCTTCTTCTTCTCTCTCTCTCTCATTCTTATTTTCTCTCGCTTCTCACCTCTCTCTTCTTCTCTCTCTCTCTCATTCTTATTTTCTCTCGCTTCTCACCTCTCTCTTCTTCTCTCTCTCTCTCTCTCATTCTCCTTTTCTCTCTCTTCTCACCTCTCTATTTCTCTCTCTCTCCTCCTCTCACCCCTCTCTCTCCTCACCTCTCCCTTCTTCTTTTTCTTGTTCTTGTCTTCTTCTTCTTCTTCTCCTCTCTCTCTCTCTCCTTCTTCTCTTACCTCTCTCTCTCCTCACCTCTCCCTTCTTCTTTTTCTTGTTCTTGTCTTCTTGTTCTTGTCTCTCTCTCTCTCTCTCTCTCTCATATTCTTGTTCTCTCACCTCTCTCTCTCTCTCTCTCCTTCTTCTCTCACCTCATCCCTCTCTAGTTCTTGTTTTTCTCTCTCTCTTTCTATTACGAATTTTATAATGAGAAAGAGTAGGGTAGTTATCTTAGTTAGTTGATTAGTTAGTAGGCTCATTGGTTAGTTAGGTAGTTAGAGAGAGAGAGAGAGAGAGAGAGAGAGAGAGAGAGAGAGAGAGAGAGAGAGAGAGAGAGAGAGAGAGAGAGAGAGAGAGAGAGAGAGAGAGAGAGAGAGAGAAGGTTAGCTATGTAAGTTATGTTAGTGAGAGAGTAGGTTAGTTAAGTAATGTTATTAGTCATGTTAGTAATATGTTATCTTATGTTGATTAGTTGGTTGGTTAGTAGGTTAGTTAGTTAGCTAGGTAGAGAGAGTCCTCACCTCTCTCTCTCTCTCTTCTTCTTCTTCTCCTCTTTCTCTCTCTCCTCTCTCTCTCTCTCCTTATCACTCTCTCATTCTTCTTCTTCTTCTCTCACCTCTCTCTTTCTCTCTCTTCTCATCTCTCTCTCTCTCTTTTTCTTCTTCTTCTTCTTCTTCTCTCTCTCTCTCTCATTCTTCTTCTCTCTCTCCTCACCTCTCTCTCTTCTTCTTCTTCTTCTTCTTCTTCTTCTTCTTCTTCTTCTTCTTCTCTCTCTCTCTCTCTCTCTCTCTCATCCTCTATTACGACTTTTATAAATTTTATGATAAGAAAGAAAAGGTTAGTTATCTTAGTTAGTTAGTTAGTAGCTCATTAGTAGGTTGGTTGGTTGGTTAGTTAGGTAGTCATGGGAAGAGAGAGAGAGAGAGAGAGAGAGAGAGGGTTAATTATGTTGGTTACATTAGTTAGTTGGTAAATTAGTTAGTTAGTTAGAGAGAGAGAGAGAGAACAGGGAGAGAGAGAGAGAGTAGGTTAGTTAGTTAGTTAGAGAGAGAGTGTGTGTGTGGGAGAGAGAGATTCTTCTTCTTCTCTCTCTCTCTCTCATTCTTCTTTTCTCTCGCTTCTCACCTCTCTCTTCTTCTCTCTCTCTCATTCTCCTTTTCTCTCTCTTCTCACCTCTCTATTTCTCTCTCTCCTCCTCTCACCTCTCTCTCTCCTCACCTCTCCCTTCTTCTTTTCTCGTTCTTGTCTTCTTCTTCTTCTTCTTCTTCTTCTTCTCTCTCTCTCTCTCTCCTTCTTCTCTTACCTCTCTCTCTTCTCACCTCTCCCTTCTTCTTTTTCTTGTTCTTGTCTTATTCTTCTTGTCTCTCTCTCTCTCTCATATTCTTGTTCTCTCACCTCATCTCTCTCTACTTCTTATTTTTCTCTCTCTCTTTCTATTACGAATTTTATACATTTTATAATGAGAAAGAGTAGGATAGTAATCTTAGTTAGTTGATTAGTTAGTAGGCTCATTGGTTAGTTAGAGAGAGAGAGAGAGAGAGAGAGAGAGAGAGAGAGAGAGAGAGAGAGAGAGAGAGAGAGAGAGAGAGAGAGAGAGAGAGAGAGAGAGAGAGAGAGAGAGAGAGAGAGAGAGAGAGAGAGAGAGAGAGAGAGAGAGTAGGTTAGCTATGTAAGTTATGTTAGTGAGAGAGTAGGTTAGTTAAGTAATGTTATTAGTCATGTTAGTAATAGGTTATCTTATGTTGATTAGTTGGTTGGTTAGTAGGTTAGTTAGTTAGCTAGGTAGAGAGAGTCCTCACCTCTCTCTCTCTTCTTCTCTTCTCCTCTTTCTCTCTCTCCTCTCTCTCTCCTTATCACTCTCTCATTCTTCTTCTTCTTCTCTCACCTCTCTCTTTCTCTCTCTTCTCATCTCTCTCTCTCTCTCTCTCATCCTCTATTACGACTTTTATAAATTTTATAATAAGAAAGAAAAGGTTAGTTATCTTAGTTAGTTAGTTAGTAGCTCGTTAGTAGGTTGGTTGGTTGGTTAGTTAGGTAGTCAGGGGAAGAGAGAGAGAGAGAGAGAGAGAGAGAATAGTTTATATATCCCTCAAGGTTAACACATGCTTTTTGTCTAGTATGGAGGCTTCTACAGCAAATAAGAATGTGCTTGTAGAAAATGTTGTGCAGTGGACTCCTAACATGCAAATGAATGTACGCAAAATGAAAAAGGTCACAAGGAAGAAGGCAATTTCTTGTGTGCTCAAGCGTATTGGAGGGCATGATAATTTTGATGGTTTCTTGAGGATCATTCGTCGCTTGGATGGGATTGAAAAGCAAGTGAAGACATTGTTTCAATATAAAAAATATTGGATTTCTCTTAGTATGAACATTGGTGACCATCTACAAAGGATCGAGAGAATATTGGAAGAGAAATATGAAGGAAACCTTGCTAATGGAATAATGATACAAGGCGAGTTAGAAGAGATTAGGGATTATATAGGTGACATATATGAACACATCTAGAAATATTAGAGGCTGCATGCTAGATCTTCGGATGATCAAGAAGAGAAGTTGAAAAACCTTATTAATAGTGCAGATCGTACAGAGGATGGAGTGTGTGAGTTAATTGCTCATAAGAATGAGAGCTTAGTTGCACTAGAGAACATTGTTCTTGATGTGCAAGTTACTTCTTTGAAAGTTTATCTTAATATATATTTGGCAATGAATGTAGATGAATCGCCACGTATGCTCATCTTCTTGCATTGGAGAACATTGCCCTTGATGTGCAACTTGTTTCTTTGAAAGTTTATCATAATAGGTTTTTGGCAATGTTAACCCATGCTTCTTTGCCATAGTTTTCTTGATATATATAATCTTTGCAAGACTTCTTACATGAGTTATTTGATGAAAATCTCTATTTTGAGACACATTGTCATCCTCTTGTAAACTATAAAACTATTTTTAGACCACTTTAATAGTCCCTTTTTCCCTCTATCTCTCTCTCGATCGTTTGCTATTGTTGTGACCTAGCCTCAAAGTTCTTTTATGTACTAATGCTCTATTGTTCCTTTTAACTAAAGAATCTATACAATAGGCCTTATAGGTTTGTAACATTTCCACTTTAAAGCTTATGTAGCGATAAATAGTTTTATTAAATCAATCATGATGGAAACAATTTGATTAAAGTGCTCTCATCACTTAGTTTAGATACATAAAATAGTTGAAGCTTAAAGGTGCTGACACAGAAAAATGAATTGATTACATATTTTTAAGCAAAAAAGTGACGTCACACTTAAAAAGTGAGATCAAGGTTTGCAATTGAATTTGTTGTTGAGAAGTCATATACTTAAACTCTACCATTACATTCTTGAATAATGTATTGCTATGTCACTCGTCCTCATTTCTTTTGCAAAGATGGAGCCTTTAGGTGTTCTGGAAGTAGGTAATGATATACCCATGAGTTTGGGACATTCCCACTTTGAAATCAATCATGATGGAATGGTTGAAACTTAAACATGTTGGGATGCTTTGTATAGTTTGATTTTGCAACTAGAGTCTCTCTCTCTCTCTCTCTCTCTCTCTCTCTCTCTCTCTCTCTCTCTCTCTCTCTCTCTCTCTCTCTCTCTCTCTCTCTCTCTCATGTGGGTAGCTCCGAGTTAAGCAACAAACATCATGTATGCATGTGCTTATGCGTAAATGAGCATGTGACTTTATTGGCTATTGTACCTTCTATTTGTTTTGTTTTGTTAATTGGCTAGGGTTTTTTTGGATGGTGATGCTTTTGCCATTTTAAAGCTCCACGTGCAGCTTTGTGTGCATAGCATGCTAGAATCCTGGTTCATTGAATGATTAAGTAAAGACTTACAATAGTATAGATAAGAGCATTATCAATAATATCACCAAGAAGTATTTAATGTGATTTCATATAAAAATGTAGTCTTGTGGGATTTTCTTATTACGGATATACTCATCAACGGTAGGTTATGAAGCATTGAATTGTTTATAAAGTGTTGAATGACCTCGTTTCACCTTATTGGCTATGCATCGCTACGCTAGAACTAATGCATCATTGTTTTTGTAATTTTGAGACTGACACCTTTCCATATAGGACACATTCTTTTCTCTCAAGAATATATATTTATACAGATATAGATGAATGAACATCAATTAGCAAGTGTTGGTAAATCAAACTCAAGAGGACTAAATGTAAAGGGGAATAGCATCAGCTCACACAATAAACATATGACTAGATGTGTGCTTAAGAGTGTGCTAGTGTGAGTGACCTAATCTATGATGTAAGGCAGTATGCCCATGTGTGTGTAAGTTAGAATCTAGGAGAGTACCATGTGTGGTGTGGAGAGAATCATGGAGAAATTAGAGGAGAGATTATAGGATTTGGATTCTAGTTCATGGAGTCATCGATGATGTCAATCTCTAGTCTATATATTCTGACTCTCTCATGAATAAAGATGTTCATTATGTGCCTTCTATTGCCTTCGTTGCCTCATTTTTCAATATGGTATCAGAGCTCTAGGCCAAAGGCCTCAAGACAACACCTTTTGAGTTCCAATTTATGGCTTCTCCTTCTGCATGCCTGCCTTCTTACAAAGAGTAGGGTTCATGTTGCAGCACAAACAAGCATGGCAGCCTCTTGCAACATCTGCACGCAGCCATGGACGGCATTCCGCTGGGCTAAGATGATTATGATCACCTCCTCTTCTTCTCAAGAAGATTGTGTGTGATCCTTCTTTGAGACCACCGACTGTAGTTGACCACTCCCTTGCTACTGCACTTCAACGGTACTGATCAGGAGCGCCTCCTCTTCTTTGAGTCTGCACGAGAGAAGGTTGCTATAGATTACAAGCGTAACCCTCTCGATGCCAATAATCTTATACTGCTGCCATGAGCAGAAGAAGACTTCCAATTGATGGAGGCTCCTTATAGTAGCTGGCTCCTCTATATTCAAGTAGCCATGCTCCCTCACAATGACAGTGAAGCCCACAAAGACTGTTGCTTAGAACCCAAATGATGATGGATCCTTCCCCTCATGATTGTCACTCTAATATGATGGCCCTGTAACCCAACCCACAGGTGCTTCAATAGACGAAACCCTCCAGAAACACAACAGTTTCGATGTTTTCTAGTGATGTGAGAGCACTGAGATCTCCTGCCTTTGGATGCTACGAGATACATCCTTCCCCTTGAAGACCACATCCGTAGGTTCCAAAGTTGCGGAGATGGTAGACTTCCTCCACACTCCCTATTAGTGTAGTTTAGCAGAGGACCCTCTCTTCAATCGTCATTGCATTTGGAAAGTATTTAATTACTGTTGCAATGAACATGCATTTGTATGGGGATGGTAGTTTCTTTTGCCCCAAGGAGGAATAAATCTTTTCATTATGAACAAATTCTTGGCTGCTTGTGCTCTCCAATATTAGTTAATATTTTTTTATTTTCTTTAAAAAAAAGAGTTTAGACACTTTTTTTTTTGTCAAGATGCCTTCGAAGGATAATGACTTAAGCTTCAAGTTCTCTGGAACTTCATTTCATACATGGCAAACTAGGATCAAGTTGGTCCTCGTGAAGAAAAGTTTATGGAATATTGCAAATGGAAAGGAGAAGAAGACTCGGGATCTTGCTCAAGCCACTGCATGGGAAGTTCGCGACGACAAAGCACAAGCCATCATCAAGCTAGAGTTGGATGATACCTACATCCATCACGTGGATGAATGCAACAATGCCAGGGACACCTGGGATGTTCTGAATACTCTCTTTGGATCCAAGTCAAAGAGTTCCAAGTTTGGACTTCTAGTTGAGTTTTTCCATCTTGAATTGAAGCCTCAAACCTCACTTGCTTCTCATTTGAATTACATGAAAAGTCTCCTAACTCAACTTGCCCCGGTATTGATTTACGCATTGATGAAGATATCTCAATTAGTGTATTACTTAAATCCCTTCCTAGTCCTGAATATGACAATGTTGTAACAACTCTCACCAATATGCCAGATCCACGACTAGTGGAAATAGAATAATATTTTCTTGAGGAGGAGAAGAAAAATAAATTCAAGCAAGAATCTCCACCTGCTGCTACAAGATCATCTACAAGAGAGGAAGTACTTTACCACAAGGGATTTTCTAGCAAAGGGAAATACAAGTACAATGACACCATCATTTGTGATTTCTTCCACAAGCCAGGCCACAAATAGAGGGACTGGTTTTCGAGGAAGAAAGCACAAAGAGCCTATCTCATGAGCATCACCGACAAAGAAGAGCATGATGAAGAAGAATGCCAAGAGCGTCAAGAGGAAGAACACCAGAATCTCAGCATGGAAGTGAAGAAGAAGGGGGCCTCTAAAACTCCTTCAACTTCGTCATTTGATGACCATTTATTTTGAATAAAGATGTAACCCTGGCATATTAACCTCGTCTTGATATTGTATACCAATTCCAAAGGTAAATTCATTGTAAGTCATGGCTAAGCCTCTGACCCAAGTCTCCTACACCTTCCACACCACTGAGAAACCACATCCCTGCATCGGTCATGGATGGCCAAGTCATGTCATGCCTAAACTATTTTGCATCTTGAGTTTGAGAGGGGGTGTTGGTAAATCAAACTCAAGAGGACTAAATGTAAAGGGGGGATAGCATCAGTTCACACACTAAACATAGGACTAGATGTGTGCTTAAGAGTGTGCTAGTGTGAGTGACCTAATCTGTGATGTAAGGCAGTATGCCCATCTGTGTGTAGGCTAGAATCTAGGAGAGTACCATGTGTGGTGTGGAGAGAATCATGGAGAAATTAGAGGAGAGAGTATAGGATCTGGATTCCAGTTCATGGAGTCATCGATGATGTCAATCTTTGGTCTATATATTCTGACTCTCTCGTGAATAAAGATGTTCATTGTGTGCCTTCTATTGCTTTAGTTGCCTCATTTTTCAATAGCAAGGCCTTTAGGTAATGCTTGGCTAGCCTTTAATGAGTACGATGTATGCATGGCACTCCGTGTTGGGGGTAAAGGAGCTTGTGCCTAGCCGCTTATGTATTGCTACACTGACAGTGCTTGCTCACTTGTATATTGCAGGTGGTGGGTGCCCATCATTGTCACTTCATTCTTTATTCTTTTAGTGACATTTGAATAAAGGGAAGGCTAATCACACATTGTGATTGTTGGAGTTCCCACATATTATGTGTGTGTCTCTCTCTTGTTCTTGTTCCTTCCACTATAGCTCTTGGTTCCACACTCACGTGCTTCTACTTTAGACTCACTCCCTTCAACTAGTATCAGATCCAACCATTTGAGGAGCTTTTTTATCCTTTGCTTCAACCTAAATTCAAAGCTCTCAACTCAAGGTTTCATAGTAGCCATTAATTCTTTCTCTCGAGGTATGCATTGAATCTTTCCTTCTTCTGGCTTGTTCCAACTTTCTCCGCAATTATTGAGAAGCTTCCCAAGGCTTAATTGAGCTTTGTTGAGTGCTTATTGAGCTAAGGAACATGCATTTTATCCATTTCAAGTGGATATAGAGCATGTTGCAGAAGTCATGGAGGATAGTTATGGTAGCTTGATAGCACTATCGTATTTTTGCTATAAGTTTTACATACGATATCGGATTGAGGCATTCTATAGCTAGAAACAAAGAGCGCAAAAAGAGCTACAAATTTGGGCACTCAAAAGTTGGTTCTATACATTTTTCTTTCTTTGTTTCACATAGAACATAACTGTTCTAGTTTGGATAGCAAGCAATAAATTCCATAATGCATGTTTAATGCTTCAAGAATGCTATTCTGGTGCTTGGATGGTATAGTTATGCTTTGGGGATTTAATTGAGCTTGAAATAGCTCATATTTCACTATTATTTTAGTGCTATAATAATAGGACAACAAGAATTTATAAGTGAAAAGATTATGCCTAATGTCATTGATGCTTTATGGAATACTCAGTGGATGTACCACTACTTCTATCATTATGTATACTTTTCGATATGTTATAGCATGCTTTTGAGATTTGATTTGAGCTTTATTACATTGATATTGGTTGTGGTTATATGCATTGGTTACTGCAGTGGATTATGCGATGGGCTTGAATAAATTATTAGGCTTTATGCTCTCGGCTTATGCTATATGTATATTGGATACTCGGATGTCATTTACATGATGTTTTGAGTTTTGCTTGTTCATTTGGTATTTGACTTTTACTTCAATGGGAGGTACTCAACTTTATGTACTGGGCTGCCACATTGGCACTTGGATGTACTATAGAGCATTTGGTTTATGTAGTTGAGCTTGCTTATTATAGTGAGATAGTGAGACTCATTGTAGTGGCGATCAATTGCCGAGACCCATGGACCGCTTATTACTTCAAGCGTTCCAAGCCGAGCACTAATGTCTACCTCTCACATAGCCAACGTGCCATCCATCTCTACGGGTGTAGTGAGCTTACCTCCATGTCCGATCGCATTCCGGTAGCTCCACGATCCAAATGCAAGCTTTAAGCAAGCTCCATCCTCAAGATCCACGCTCCAAGCTCCATTGCTGGGGGCAAGAGAAGAGAAGAGAAGAGAAGAGAAGAGAAGAGAAGAGAAGAGAAGAGAAGAGAAGATGGAGAGCTTCTCCTCCCCAGTCCCTCACCCTCACACACTCACGCCCTCACACTCTCACACTCCCTCTCTTAAGCACAAGCTCAAGCAAGCAAGAAGAAGAAGAATAAGAAGAAGAAGAGAGCCACTTTTGGCCACACACAAGAATGAGCTTCTCATTCACTTTTCAACTTTATATACAAAACCCTAAATCCCTTTTGGGTAGTCATCCCCTTATCCCCTTTTTTACATGGCGACCGTGGCCTAGGCCCTTTTTCCCATTTTCCTCCTATCTTCCTAGCTTCCTTCCTACCACCGATCACAAATTGCACGGGTGAGAGCCCGACACTCTTAAAATAAATCATGGTGCGCCTTGTGCCTTTTTTACAAAAGTATTGACTTGTGCTTTTTCTCGTGCACTTTTCTCCTTGATTTAGGACTTTTATGTACTTTTTGTGTTTCCAAATTCTTCTTGGCACACCTTCGTCTTCTGTTTCACATCCCCTTATCCCCCTTTTTTACATGGCCCTTTTTCTCGTTTTCCTCCTATCTTCCTAGCTTCCTTCCTACCACCCATCTACCAAAGATACACTAGAGTTTTTGCAAAACCTCTTTGTATCGTGAGATGTTGGTACAATGAGGTAACAGCTTTCGTGAGTGCCAAGTGGACCCAGAAAGAGAGAGTGGCCCTTGATCCTGCTTTGGGTCATGCAATGTAGGCGATTGGCAAGGGTGATTTTCACTTTCAGCAGTGGAGCTTCTGTCATGGCTCTTTGTGAGGTTGGTGATGTTGCAGTGACTTGGGCCCTAAACACTTTCGTTACGAAGACTTGTGTCATACTGCATCCACTTGACGCTTTGTGAGAGTATATGCAAATCACATGCGTTAATTATAATGAACAGATGCAACACAAAAAGATATTACTTCATCTAAATCCTATGGTGTTGATTGCGATGCATCTCATCAGCGCTTATTAAAGACATGCCATGTATTAGTAGAAAGAAGGGAGGTTTGTATAGTTGGGGGGAGCTTTCCCCTTTAACCACTTAAGGACAAAAAGATATGGCAAGCTGGCCTTTGTTAAGTAGATTATACAACATAGGGGCTATTCTATTTGTATGAGGCGGGGTGAGTTTGGGTGGTTGGGCAATTGGGGCTATGCCGGTGAGGGCTCCCATCAGGCTGGGTAGGGAAGATATCAATCGGGACCCGAATGGTGTAGTCCCTAGCCACATCTGTTTCAAGAATGCTTTTAAATAATTCATCAAATTCCCAATTTTTTCTAGATGCCTTCTCCTCTTTCGAACACTTGGTGCCCGAGTGTGTGGTGAGGACTTGCACGGCCGGGGTTGCCACCCCCCAGGTGTTCCCTTGAGCCTTCGTTTTCCTGGCATGGGAAGTTTTTGGCCTACGTTTGGGACAGTGTCGCTTAGGGTCTCTTTTTGGTGCATACCTCTTAAGGGTAGACACATAGTACTCTGGCAGAGGAGCTTGTGCCGTATGCTCCCTCCGACGGCGGATAGCGACCTTGCAGGCCAATTACATTGGGTGCTCCATGACGACTACTATGAGGAAACCTGCAAAAAGTGAACCAAGGGTTAGGCCCTGAGGGGCAGGATGGAATTATTTCCATGACAAGGGTTAACCATTAGATCATCAAGCGCATAGTAGTCATTATAGAGGGACAGCTCTCATGATAATATTTGTCCTGCTTCGATCGCGGGACATATTCTAGCCAGTAGTAGACCTTTGCTCACCCCAAATCACACAGACTGGTTGTGATGAACTGGGGCATGACTCGTTTCTGAAAGAGGAGATCGGAAGCAGAGGAAGAGCCCGTAGAAAGGGACGGTGCCCTGTGTACACCCTCAAAGGTATTAGTTAGGGCTTCCCATGGTGGTCATGAGGACTATCTGCCCTTTACTCGGATGCGGGAATGGTCACGCGACTTCTAGACGTGTGAGAAGGACCCTAGGATCTCAGCCTATCAAACCCAAACTTTTCTCTCTACGCTTTACTATCATTGCTTGTGTGTGTGCTCACTTGGGTATTATTTATTCACAGTCACAAAACACATTGTTCATTTATGTACAATTTATGCATCCATGTCACTTTGTGAGGATGAATACCGGTTGTAGAACTCAAGATTATACTGGAGTGTGGCACACACATCCAGTACTCATGGCAGCTTACTCAATAACAATAGATATTTTGCAACATCGAGTAGCATGGTACCTTCTCCGAGCTTACTCGAACATGTAGTTGCTCCTCAGTGAGAACCTTATCAATTTGAGAGTATTCTTGGCTAGTTTCGACTAAGTCCATACCTCAAATGGCAGTCAGCACCACTCGAAAGGAAGTTGGCGCCACATTGGGTCTCTTTGAGACCGCCATTTGGTCAATCGCTCCTCTGAGACTTTCATAATCTGGGCTCCCAGTTCAGCCATTGTAACGCGGTTTTCAAAACAACGTTTTTCAAATTGACTTTGACCCTCTAATTGTCCTTTAGTTGCTCTATCTCTAAGAGATTTGGTTGGCAGAGCACATAATTGAATGTCACAGTTAAGAGTAGTTCTTCAGCTTCCTCGTCAAAGATGAGTCGCATGCATTCATGCAGGAGCCTTTCATAGTGCTCGTCAAGATATTCTTGCTCTTCACAAGATAGGGGAAATGGCAAGTATTCTTCAAGCTGCTCCCTAGGGAATGCACCCATGTCTGCAAGGACGTAGACACATGCAAACACTTTGATCTTAGCATGCAACTCAACTAAGCATTCTGCGACACTTTTATGTTCAATGAGGGCTTGCTCGGTTGCTATCTCATGCAAGGTTCTAGGAGTTTCCCTAGGCTTTAGCATACATGGGGGCTTAGGCTTAGATGAGCAAGATTGGTCAACTCTAGGATTGCTTATGTCCTCGGGGTTTCCATTTTTCTATTGAGGCTTTGTTGTTACTACATCATGGTTTTCCTTGGATGCGACTGGTACAGATTTGTCACCCTATCGTGATAGTGTTGTATCCACTCTTGATTGGTCAATGCAAGTTTTGTTGTCAGTGGATTGAGTGTTGCAAGAAATTGCTGATGGTATTGGTTGCTTTGACTTATCAAAACACATGGATGTTTTTGGGGTTTCGCCGCTATTAGGGGAGATGGCAATGGGTTCCTTAGTGGGTAGACTTTATGCTTTATTTTCAAGTTCTTCCGTACTCCCGGTTTCAATCTTCTTGGCGTCCACAACCACTTGTAACTGCCATTGTGTTTGCTGTGTTCTCCTCTTGTTCCTGGGCAATGAAGGTGTCTTTCTTAAAGACTCAGGACCCTAAACTAGGTCAGCCACCATTGATGTGCTTGGTTGGGCCTTAGCACTCTCGTTCTCTGGTGTAGTCTCATGGAACTTAGCTGTGACCTATTGAATAGCCTTGCTAGGTTGATTGGTCAGATGCGCCATCTCCTGGGCCACATCTTTGAGAGATTTCTCCTCAAGGGTAGGCTTTAGGTGGTTCGACAGTGCTGGAGGTATCAAGGATATTGGTTGCAACACCTCTTCCACTGGTGAATGGCTAAGGACACATTCTACAAGGGGCATCGTCACGGCCAAAGGCTATGACTGCTGCGATTCTTGATTGGAAGTAGTAACGGCTAGTTCAGTGGACTGGCCACTATTGGTAGGTTGCAGTGCCAAGTTCTCAAGCAGATCAATAGTGGCCGTGTCTTTTAATGCCCTTTGCACATTCACTTGTGCAGATCGAGTTGAGCTAGTCATGATGGATTGCACATGCATATCCTTAGGCTGAGAGCTAAGGGTGGTGTCATGTCCCACATTTTGGACATTTGGAAGCTCAGATAAAGATAGAGATTGGGATTGAGCAGCTGCACTTGACAATTGCTGTTGTGCTTCTTGTGTCCATTTAGGGAAAGAGGGTGTAGTAGACTTGGGACTACTAAGTGGCTTTGACACTAGTTGGACGATTTACTCATGGCTGTTAGATGATTCTACCATTTGCTTTGTTGAGCAATTAACCTTACAATGAGCAATGTTGTGCCTATGATGCTCGTTATTCTCTTGGGAAATCAAAGACTCCTTGGGAACTAGTGGCTTTTGTGCACACTCGACGTGTACATATGACATTCACTTGTTAAGCACGCTAGGTTCTACCTTTCAAATAGTCCTGTTTGGTTTCTTGATTTTTGTGAGGGGCTCAATCACTCCAACCTTGTTGAGCGAAGACTTGGATTTTCGTCTAGATTTCCTCCTTCGCTTCTTTGCTTTTGACATGATCTAGCCTTCAGCTAATAGAGGTGATTTAGCAGGGGACTTTGGTACCCAGATCCATCGGTTACCTATGTAATACCCTTGAGCACGTAGCAACGCTTTGGATATCCATCGTGGCATTGTGCTGGCTCTCTATTGATGCCTTCGTCTGTGTGTCTTGGGTTTTTTTTGTGGTCTTCTACGTTATTTTTAAGTCCAAAGCCTATCCTTGGCATTGTCTCCTGACCTTCTTGTTTCAAGCATGGCCTCCCTCACTGGTTCTCTTTGTTTGACATGCGCTTGTATCAACTTTCAACAAGTGTTGGGGTAAAAGGCCCTTGGGCCTACCCGTGTACAATAACCACCCATATTCTTTATTCATATATATATTATTTATTCATATATATATATTAAAGTAATCATCCCCCTTCAGGATAGTTTGTGCCATTTTTGGCAGCAGGCCTTGGACATCACGTGATCATTCTCCAGCTCCCCCACCCACTTGGCTACTCATTGGCACTTGCATCGGACCCTCGGCACTTGGCATTTGACCCTGACACTTGGCATTTGACTTGGCATTGATTTGTGGGCTGATTTACTTCTGTCCAGTACTGTTCACGGATAGTTTATAGTAGTGCTACATTAGCATTTTATGTTTGGGTCACATTGGCATTGACATTGGTCGTCCGATTGGTCTCGAATGCTCCTTGAATGATGTGGGAATGTATGCCTATCATGTGAGATTGTTTTGGAGCTGATCTTGCTCAGCCATTGAATGTTTTACACAGTCCACAGGCAGCCAAAACAGGGCAGCCCCCTGTCATTACATTTTATGCTCATGCTACATGGTCATTTGATGCCCGATTATGCCCGATTGGTGCCTACATGTCTGGGAATGTATGCCTATGAGTTGACACTTGATTTGAGCTTGGTTTAAGCATTATTTTTCTCAATTATGGACTGTTATTTAGTGCTAGAAACTTCAGGGCTGAAGCTATTTATACTACAGCTAGGTTATGCCTATTGGTCACGGGATGCTCTCGACTACTCGGTATGATGTCATGATGTATTTGGACTATGCCACATGTCTTGCTTATGCTCTAGAATGCTTTTGAGCTAAGACTAGAGCTTGATTTGGGTTTGACTATCACTTCTTTGCATCTGACATTTCATCTGTGACATGGTTTATGCCTAGGCTACCCAGTACGGGTTATGATGTCTTGGTGAATGCTTTATGCTTTGGCTGTGGATGGCAATTGTTTGAGCTCGTCTCGACATTCATTTGAGTATTCCCTTGAGCAGTTGGACATTGACTTGGCTTTTTCTATTTTACGACTTGGCTTTTTCCATTACGACCTTAGATGCTATATGGGATTTGATGCTTTGATTATGGATCTTGGCTATTACTTGGATGCACTTACAAGTATTGAGTAGTGAACTGCTCCCTTGTTTTGGCAGTTGCCTATTAAGCTGTGCTTGCTCGTTTGCATTTGATATGCGGGATACTTATTGATCAGTGGACTTGGATAGTGCTTGGGATTTATAGTTATGGCCGTCTTGCTTCTCTGTTGTATGGCATCTATGCTATTTGGGCTGCTATTGCCCGTGTATGTCAGGGAGCAGTTGATCTTTATGGCCACCCGTGTATGCACATGGTCTGGTGCTATGTATTTTATAGAGCCTTTTGCCTGGATGCTTTTACATAGATATTTGGGCATTTATTGGAGCTTAATTCTTGTAGGTCTATTTGCCACCTGACGTTCTTGGCTGGACATGTATGTCAGTGCATGGTATGAGACACTGCAAAGTTATGTATACTCCTATGTTTCGAGGATGCTTATGCATTTATGACTCCAAGGCATGCTTATGCTTTTATGGCTATGAGCTACAGTGGTTGGATATGTCATGTTTTTGTCTGCTAGGCTTGTCCGTGTGGAAGCTTTTGCATCTGTGGTTCATGCCTTTGTGTTCTCCCCTTCTGGTTTGGATGAGTCCCCTTTGCAG
Organism: Lygodium microphyllum; assembly: GCF_053477565.2. NCBI lineage: Eukaryota > Viridiplantae > Streptophyta > Polypodiopsida > Schizaeales > Lygodiaceae > Lygodium > Lygodium microphyllum. Next base: position 171,247,316 of record NC_141137.1, on the reverse strand, counting down.
TATGCTATGATGACTTCCAGCTCTTCTAGTCATGCAGACAGTCCTCTTGATGAGCCTGTTCTCTCTTATGAGAGTTCCCTTGATTCTTTGAGCTCCTTCGATGTATTGGACAACCCTACTCATACTATTACAGAGCAGTTGCCCTCTTCTACAGGTTTTACAGGTTATGTTTGCTTTCACTGTGGAAAGATAGGCCATGTGAAGCATAAATGCTTCGAGTGGATTAGAGAGCAGAAAAGATTGTGCCACACTAGACATGAGAGCATAGTCAATAATACAGTAGGTGAGACCACTGTTGATAGTGGTATGGTGCATGTAGTTACCCATGATGATGCAACTGAGCCTAGACTCCTGGCATCGTGCTACCCTGCAGATTACTTGCTCAGTGATACAGCCTATACCTTTGATTGGCTTTTAGATAGCATGGCATCTTGTCATGTTACTCTGCATAGAGCTTGGTTCTCTTCTTACAGGGAGGTTGACGGATGTATTTCTTTGGGCCTTGAGCAGGATTGTCATGTTATTGGTACAGGGGATATACACTTGGCTTTGCCAAATGGGTCTTCTCTTATGCTCTGTGATGTCTTGCATATACCTATGCTCCATAAGAGTCTGATCTCTGTCAGTCAGTTGCATGGTGCAAGATATTATGTCTCTCTTGGGGATACTTCATGAAAAATCCATCGTGGTTGCTTGGTATTGGCCAGGGAAGCTAGATATGGCAGCTATTATGTAGTGCATATCTCTCATGTGGAAGATTCTATGGTTGCAGTTACGCAGATACCACATGCATTGTTATGGCATTGTCGCCTAGGCCATGTACGACACACTGAGATGGATGCTTTATGTGATATGGGCTTATTGTCTGCTCTTCCCCATGCTACTTGCCCTCATTGTATTCATGGTCCATCATGATCGTGTGAGGCATGCTCCTTTAGATCTAGTCCATGTTGCATTATATGGACCTATGCCTTCCGAGTCACTTGGTGGAGCATCGTATTTTGTGACCTTCATGGATCATGCTACCCACTGTGTTTGGGCTTACCCTTTGGTACGGATTGAGGATGTTGTTACTATGATTGACATGTTTATGGATTCTGCTGGTAGCAGGCCTAGATGCTTGCAGATGGATTATGAGAGTCATGCTATCTCTCCCAGCTTACGAATCTCTTGTTAGCAATATGGCATTGATTTCTTATGCCCACGGTATTATGGAATTGCTCATGGCATGTGCCTGACTTTACAGGCAAAGGTTGCTTCTATGCCTACCACAGCTAGGTTGTCTTATGGATTTTGGACTAAGGCCCTTATGACGGCAGCCTACTTGGTTAATTGGACGTCGTGTTTCTCTTTGGATGTTATTACTCCGCATGAGGCATGGAGTGGCATGAGACCCTCCTATGATCACTTGAGGATGTTTGGTTGCTAGGCATCTTTCAGTATGCCACATTAGCCTATGTCACGCAAATGCATACTCCTTGGTTATGGAGATGGTGACTTTACAACTTACAGGTTTTGGGATTTAGATTCCTAGCAGGTTCTACGCAGTCATCATGCTATCTTTTTGAGACACAGACATCTCTCAGGCCTCTTGATGCACATTCAGTGCGCTTTATGGCTGATTCTAAGCCGTATGTCAGTCTTTTGCTTCGCTGAGGCTGCATATTGTCTTGAGACCCTATTTGACTTGTGTCCGGGATGCTGGTCCTCTTTCAGTGATTGACTCTGGAGAGTTTGGATGCTCTCCGTTGTCTTGTATGCACCACGTTGATGCTATGTGCTACTCTGATGATGATGATGTACAGCCTTGCACTCATAAGTTGTGCTGGATTGCTCCGTTGTATGGAGTTGCGGGATTACTTGCCTCTTGGATGTCTTGGACTTGGAGATTCCTGACACTTATTGCATAGCTCACTTTCCGATTGGGCGTTGGGTGAGATGTCATGATTCGTCACCCTGTCTCTTTTCTTTTCTTTTGTTTTTTCATTCCCTGGCCCATTGGCCTTTTAGTGGGAGGTTGTTGGGGTAAAAGGCCCTTGGGCCTGCCCGTGTACAATGATCGCCTATATTCTTTCTTCATATATATATGAAAGTGCAATAAGGCTGTCATAACATTGTTGACAACAACTACATTGTGTGTGCTCTTCTCTCCCGCGTCTCCTACATCCCTTTCAACAAGTCCTTGCTCTCGTTAGTAGGCTTGACTGTTATGTCAGCACCTTCCTTGCCTTTCCCTCGAGGTTCAATGAGTTCACCCTTTCTAAAGGTGGTGACTATCCTCATACTCGGTAGTGTCAAGTGTATCATTTGTGCTACATAATCAATCTCACACTTTGTCGCCCTCTTGAAGGGTCTTCTTAGGAGGGTTTCTTTTCCACAATTAGCACTATTTGGAGGAACATGGAAGAGGATATGAAAGCTTTCCATTTCAATAGTTACAAGGATTTTGCACTTCCCTATAAGTGCCTGTGAGTGTCCCCCATAAGGACTAAGAGTTGCATTAGTCGGTGTGAGCTCTGGTTGGCGTAGTAGGGTCCATGTGTCATAGGTCAATATATTAAATTCAACTTCTTCATCAATGAGAGCATCGACAATGTGCTCTCTTTTCGCAGTGAGTTTGACCCTAAGATAAGTATGAGGTACTATATCTTCATCTTTTGGGTCTTGACTTATAATTTTAAGCCTTTTGACAAATGCCCTTGAGTCCCCAACTACACAACCAGATGTGGATTATCCATTGATGTCTTGGATCGTATGTGCAATGCTATTCAAGGTGCATCTATTGTCAGGACTATCATATCTAGTTATCCTCACAGTTGTAGCTTGATGTTGTTGCTTTCCACTTTGACTGGATACAGTCCGAATGCAACACATACGTGTTTTTGTAGTGTGGCCTGTTTTACCCTTGTTGGTTAGATTGGCCCATTGAGGTTCTAGGATCTTTGTTTGTCTTTGTTTGGGTATGGTCTTTTGGTTGCTCTTTTGCAAGTGAGAATCTATGCTTGTGTAGAGCCATTACTATACTAGGATCTAATTTAGAGGACCTATCACAGCACGTGTTTTCTCTCCAATCTACCTGGGGGAAGTGCGGAGGGGGTAGAGCCCCCTCTGCGAGGGTTGGCCCCCCCCCCCCCTCCTCGCCCCTGGCCCACAAGACCATTACACTAAGTACCATATGCGATTTGAAGGACTGCTTGTAGCCAAATTTTGAACTAATTGCTCTAGATTTTAGCCAGTGATAGATCTATGATGTGCTTTTGGCCTTATGTGATCTCTAGGTCAGTTTCAAGGTCTACAAGTTAAAAATTTGACCAAATCCAAACTCGGCCCAGTAGGTCCGAATTGCAGGGGCTGAATGCCTAATTTATCTTGCCGTTCGAGGGCCGAGGGTTGAGTTAGGTGGGCCGAATGCAAGCGGTCCGAATGGTGAATTCGGCCGGGTCCAAGGGCCGAGTGGTTCAAGTGATCCAAGTGGGCCGAGTGGGCAGAGTGGTCCTAGTGCCGATTTGGGCCGAATATTAAGTTCGTACGAGTGGTTGATTTGGACGGGCTAAGCAGTGGGTGTCCAAGTCGAGTGGGCCGAGGGCCGAACACATAATGGGGGCCGAGGGCCGATTCTGGGATTCGACCTAGAATCGCTGTCACTCAGATTGGTCGAGTACGATACGTTTTTCATCTGACTCCACAGAATTTGTTGCGTCGAGTGATCGAGGCCTTCCTATTGGTTGAGCACCTCCAAATCCAAGCTACTCATGCAGGGGAAGGTGTGGAATTACCTATGGTGGGAAAAGAACTCCTCAATGGCGAGATTGAAGCAGGTCCATGCAACGAAGCTCTCTTTCCCTCTCTTCATCTCTCTTGAAACCCTGCAATGCAAAATGTGCTCTTCTTGCCACTCCTAGCCCCTTATCACCTTGCCCGGGCTTGTACTCACCTTAGTCTTGCTCCCCTCACCAATATTTAATCCAAAATTTCATTTTTTGCCATTCTTTTCCCTATTTCAGTCTGTTATACAGCAACAAAAAATCCTATTGTGTGCTCCAATGTTTCCTATCCTACCTCGATGCAAGAAAAAATCATAAGGGAAATACCTACACTACCCCAACATGATTTTCTGAGTCCAAAAACCAAAAACATACTTGTTAAGGAGATCGAATACCCCTTCAAACTCCCTCGCTTCCTACCTATCTACCTTAAGTACCGGTTCGGGAAAAACCCTACTTCAATGCTCGATTCCAAGCATGCAACCACTCAAGGATTGAATCTATTGTCCCAGCAACGGAACCAAAATGTAGTGGTGATCAACTGCTGAGACCCACCGACCACTTATTGCTTCAAGCATTCCAAGTTGAGCACTAATGGCTACCTCTCATATAGAGGACGCGCCATCCATCTCTACGGGTGTAGTGAGCTTATCTCCATGTTCGATCGAGTTACCTCCTCTCCCGAGCACTCCGATAGCTCCACAATCCAAGTGCAAGCTTCAAGCAAGCTCCATCCTCAAGCTTCACGCTCCAAGATCCATTGCTGCGAGCAAGAGAATAGAAGAGAAGAGAAGAGAATATGGAGAGCTTCTCCTCCCTAGTCCCTCACCCTCACACACTCACTCCCTCATAATCTCACACTCCCTCTCTCAAGCACAAGCTCAAGCAAGCAAGAAGAAGAAGAAGAAGAAGAAGAAGAGAGCCACTTTTGGCCACACACAAGAATGAACTTCTCATTCACTTTTCAACTTTATATACAAAACTCTAAATAATGAACTTCTCATTCACTTTTCAACTTTATATACAAAACTCTAAATCCCTTTTGGGTGGTCATCCCCTTATCCCTTTTTTTACATGGCCGAGGCCCTTTTTCCCATTGTCCTCCTATCACTCATCTACCTTTACAAATTGCACGGGTGAGAGCTCAGCACTCTTAAAATAAATCATGGTGCACCCTGCACCTTTTTTACAAAAGTATTGACTTGCACTTTTTCTCATGTGCTTTTCTCTTTTCTGCACTTTTTATGTTTCCAAATTCTTCTTGGCACACCTTTGTCTTCTGCTTTAGATTTTTCATCTTTTCCACCTTATTCGTTTGAGGGTTAACACTCATTGTGATATGTATATACTCTTTTAATATTTATTGAATGTAGTTACCCTATCGTGGGCTGATTTGAACTCTTGGCTTAGAGATGGTACTTATGCCTGCCAGCAGCATATTGTCAGTGGTATTTATGTGCTTTTGGGTTATGTATGGCCGTTCTCTTCATTTACCTTTGAGACCTACCATGTGCATGATGCCTATGCCTATTGCACGTATGGTTTTTGATAGTCTTTAGTACTGGTTGCTCTTAGCTTCTTCTTTCTTGGTTGCTCATAGTTGGTTCATTAGAATAAATATGGACTCTCTTTTTTGCCCCTTAAGGAGTGAATAAACAAATATAGGCCTAACCAATGAGAGAGCTGGGATTCTAGATTAATGTAACATGAATCTTCTAGCCAAATCTTCTCTCAATAATAAAATAAGGAAAAATGTGGGCAATACAATGTTGACACTTCCTAGAAGTTTGTGACTTGAATTTTTATTTTCTTAAATTTTTATGCTTGACTTTTCATTTCTCCCCTTTTCAATTTTCTCCTCTTTCTTAGGCGGAACTCAAATTTATCATATCTCTTTCCCCGCTTCTTCTTTCTTGACGAAATTTTACAGCCTCATTGTTGCTTGCCCTATCTGTAACTCTGTGAAATTTCATTTTCTCTACACAAACACAAAGTGAGTTTCACATGTTTTATGAGAGCAGAGCTTGTTCTACCAAAGCCCTAAGATTTTCTTCACAAAACTTTATAGCTATATTGTTCTCTTCCATGGATGTTCTATGGTAAAGTTTTATCTCATTTGGACAAAATCTGTGCAAGTTATGTGCATTCTCTGACATGTAATTTCTTTTGTTTTGGTACTCTAGGAGTCTCTTACAATCAAGAATAATGATCTTTTGAACACTCAACTTCTTCTTCAATATCTTATGGTTTCTTTGTAAACAAAGTTACAGGTATGTTGTCTTGTTTTTTGTTGCTCCATAGTTAAATTTTATCTCGTTTGGAAAAAATGTATGCAAGCTATATGCATATTGAGCTTTCCTTTATTTTTTAAAAATGATTTTTTAAAAACTCAACTTCTTCAACATCTTTGGGATCCTTTGTAAAGAGAGCCACATGTATATTGCCATTTTTTTATGTTATTCCATGGTTAAGTTTCAATTAATTGGACAAAGCCTATGTAAGTTATATGTATGCTTTGACCCGAGATTTCTTTTGTTTTTGTACTGTAGGAATTTGTCAGTGAAGGAACAATGGTCGTGTTATAAGTCAACTTCTTGTTCAACATCTTTGGGTTTCTTTGTCAAAAGGATTACATGTACAATGTTTTTTTTTAAATTTCTCCATTTAAATTTCATTTCATTTGGAGAGAACATTTGCAAATTATACACATGTTGATAGGTAACTTTTCTATTTGGTTATTATAGATGTCTTCATGGAGGAAAAACATCAGTAACATACTTGTAGTGGAGGACTTTAATAGGAAAGATAGTGGAGGTAATTGGATTTGTGATAAGTTCTATATATTGGATTGGATTTTGATGCACCCAAGTACTCGAGGGATTTTCAAGGTCAAGCATAAGGATGTTGCAAACCCCATCAAACATTGGAAAGGTAGAATTTTAGAGTTCAGAAAAGTGTTTAATTGAACAAATATTGATCCAACATGTTTATACTCATAAACAAATCTTTGTACATGATGAGAACTACAATGCAAATTATAAACAAAATAGTAAGTTTTTAAATTTTATCATTATTTATTCTTTTGCATCAGAGTTGTTTTTTAAACTCTTTGTAGTGTTCTAATTTAATCTTGTTTTATTGACATCTCTATATCCATCAACTTTGCATGAATGGCAGAATGTGCAATGTTTGAGTAGCAAGATACATGTTTGGCATGAAGACATAGGTTCTTTGATCTATGATAATAACTCTGCAAGTCAAGTTACAACTCAAAATATACTTTTTTATAATTCATTGTATGTAGTAGAAAGCCAGAGATTGTAGCATGTCGCATTGCCACCACTATCTAGTGGTGAATGGTTGATTGGTAGCTTGGAGTTGTCAGGAGCATGTAAATATAAGATAAAATCTGGCATCAATAGTGCTATGAAATCCACCACAAGCTCCAAATATGTGCATCTTAGTTGGTTTATTCCATTCTCATTGTTTACATACTTGTTTGGTTCATGTGATGTTCTGAAGAAAACAAAGATTACTTATCAATGCAAGTGTCCATCCAAGGAATGGATGAGTCAGCTATTGGGTGAGTCTTGGCAAGTCAAAATAACACATTTTGGTGAGACAATTGAGTGCAGGGTCAACCAATTTGATCTCACATTCAGGTGAATCATTTTTACTACTTTGCATGCCTTGATTTAATTGACATAGGTCTTGCTTAGATGAATTGTTTTGTTAGTTGCATTTACTTACCATTATTTTTGTTTTTATCACAGGTATTTCATCACTAGACAAACTCTGTGCATTTGCTTTTCGATATAGAAGATGGTGAATGTTGTGAGGGGAGTGAATTAGCTTAGATCAAGATACCCAAGATGAGACACATATAGCTCTCATAGATGTGGTTATCTTGTGGAATGGTCATAATCCTTTTGTGGTTAGCACTCGCAGAGAGCCATTGGCCCATTTCTTTTTTGAGACAAGAAATCCAATTAATGTCCAATGAGCCCCTCTGCAACTTTTATTTCAAGTTAGGTAATAGAAAAGTCAGGATTCGTATAGTGAGCAATCCATGATATGTAAATAACGTGCTTCTCCGCATATCCTTGAGATACTGGAATCCTTGTAATTTTTTTATATAAAGAACGAATACAAACTTTTTTAAAACTTTTGAGTACTTTTAATTTAGATAATTTAAGTTTATTGTGATCCAAGCGTGTGATCATACATATTGTAATTAGTCAATCGTGCTGGTTAAAGTCATAATTAAATTGTAGGCTGGAGTTCTATAATCTATGCAATATTGTCTTTGCATAATGATATATGGTAGCTCATCTCTTCTACTCATTTCTTAAATTTTAATGCAAGGGATTTTGAAGGTCTTTTAGATTTATTTTCTTAAAAAATTTCTATATTTTCTCTAGTTGGACTTGAATATACTCATCGATCCAAGTATATTCGAGGATATTGATGCAAGAGACATATTCCACGGTGGATTTCGTGAAGTTTTGCGGTGGATTTCGTAAAATTATATTTATTGTCGGGGCTCATACACAAGGTGGATTCCTTGTGCGAAAAGTTGATGGGGATGCCTATCCTTTTTGGGCATCTCGTTAATTTAATGTGCAAGTGGGTGATTCCATAGCAGGTGATTCCGCAAAATACATATTTAAATTAATGGATGTTTATGATTTTAGAGTGCGCACTCGTAATAAATTAAGGTTAGGATTGAGTTCTAACCAATTTATTTATTTTGTAGCTGAAGGTTGCTAGGTATTCACTTTTGTCGATTTAATTTTATTATTTTCTAACAATTGTGAATGCTTCAGTTGATGTGTAGAGCAGGCAACGGTGGCGTTGGGAAGCACTGGGCGATAGCGTGTATTCAAGTTATTTAGAAGAAATTATCATTTTGATGGGTCCGCATCTTAGGCGTGGTGCCAATATTTATTTTGACGTGCTTATTTATTGAAGCACCTGGCATTTATTTATTATTTTGTATGCGTATGGACGTACGATTTAAATATTTGTTATTGGACATTGTATTTGGGCACAGCTCGACTCTTTGGGTGCCCAATTGCTTTAATTCTTTAATTGAAAAAAAGTAAACACAAAAGCTAAAGCATACTAATTGTAAATTGGGCTATTTTTTGAGCTTGGAGATGAATAATATATCAAATACATGCTTTGTGGAGCGCTTACACAAGGCATGGGGAGAGATTGTACCCAATTAGTCTTTTGCTTCATGTCGTGCAAGTCTTCTCTCTTGTTTTTTGTGCAAAAGTAGAGTTCTTTTATTCTTTGGGGACCTTCTGGCACTCGCTATGTACGCATACATCATCCAATCTGTGCACCAGATATAACAATGTAGAACAAAATGTTTGTTTGTATGAGTAATTTTAACTATGACGTTAAAGTATTGAAATAAAGAAACTAAGGTAAGAGTTTTAATTTGAAACTTTAGGGTTAAAAAAGAACATTTATTTAAAACCCTAGATATATAAAAGCTGTAACTCCAAACTCATTTTCACTTTCATTCTCTACTTCTCTACACTTGTGCTCTCCTTCCTTCTCTCTTTGTGTGCCATGGCTATCACTCTTGCCTTTGCCGCATGGATTAGATCCACACGCTACACATACATAGGAAACCAGATATACGTTAAGTTTTGTGTGACCTTGAGTCTAGAGAGCTCGATTTTCGCCATAGACCCTAGCTCTAGTATAGTGGCATCGTTTTGTGATGTGGCAAACCCTCTCACTTGCTCTATTCTGGACTCTGCTCTCAGATGGGTCCCTATAGATTTCTTATATAGTTTGTGTTGGATCGAGCCATGCAAAGGTGATAAATCAATCCCTCATGCATGTGGGGCAGCATCTTCGTGTCATCCTAGGACCATGCCACAATGGATGTTTTGTGTACTGAGTTGCAAGAGGACAGTGATGGAGACATTGACGCATCCTCTCAGTGGTAGCTAGATTATTTCAAGAGGAAGCCTAAGGAGACCACACTCGATCCGAGCATAGAGGCAACACAAATGTTAGCCATTGTGCACCTACCTCCTTGCCATGATGAGACGTTGACAACCGATGAGCCACCCCTCACTTCTCTCCATGCTATCACCATCAAGGAGGTGAAATATCTACTCATGTAGGGTGTATTAGAAATTTTGGAGCTAAGAGAAGAATAACTATATTGTATCATGGTACCTGATGGTCCTAGGATGACGCGAAGATGTTTTCTGATGCACCTGATTTTCCATATATGTTTTGTGCATTGAGGTGCAAGAGGACAGTGATGAAGACATTGATGCATCCTCTCTGCCATAGCTAGAGTATTTCAAGAGGCTAGCCTAAGGAGATCACACTCGATCCAAGTATAGAGGCAACATAAATGTTAGCCATTGTACACCCACCTCCTTGCCATGATGAGACGTTGACAAGTGATGAGCCACCCCTCACTTCTCTCCATGCTATCACCATTGAGGGGGTGAAATATGTACTCATGTAGGATGTATTAGAAATTTTGGAGCTAAGAGAAGAAGAACTATATTGTATCATGGTGCATGATGCACCTGATGATTTTATAAATTTTGATATACACAAGATGCCCCAGTACATGTTGATGAGGTGGCTCAATATGATGGCACGAATGCCGATGACATTTCTGCCATTGTGAGTATCCCAGAGCAGATTGAGGATGCGGCACCAAAGTACGAGATCTCAGATGAGGAGTTCGAGTAGTTGCAAGAAAGCCTTTTTGGTCCTCGACCTGACTACATAGTACCTTCCCAAGAGAGAGATGAGGGTAGCCTAGTTGCAGGAGTAGACCTGGATGCTCCATTACAGCAGCAGATAGATCATGCAAAGAAGGTAATGTTATTGAATTCACACACAAATTTACTAGTAGGGCCTCTAGGGCATCGGGATTGTTGGGATAAATTTTTGCTGGGATCAGGCCCCCAAGAGTAGACCTGGATGTTCCATTACAACAACAGATAGATCATGTAGAGAAGGTAATGTTATTGAATTCACACGTAAATTTACCAATAGGGCCTCTAGGACATCGGGATTGTTGGGATGAATTTTTATTGGGATTAGGCCCCCAGAGTAGCCCTGGTCGGAGGCTCGTGTCTGGGGACATGAATGTGCATTAGGCAAAAATTTATCCCAATGGTCCTGATGCCCTACTGGTAAATTTGCATGCGAACCCGATGTATATATCTTTAGCACACTCCATGCATAGTGAGTCTGACACAGTGAGTTTGAGATTAAACTTGTGTGATGCAGGACATTGTCTATATAGATGAATTTTCATCTAGACAAGGTGGTCAATCTGGTAGCCAAGGAAGGGTGCAAGACTCGGCATTGAAGGAGTACATTGGCTAGCTTGTGAGTGACATTATTGTATTTCATAAGACATGATCTCCGGTTTTTGCTGAGAACTTCCTGAAGTTCAGGGCACTAACAAAGGTTGGGCCCTTCAAGACCATCCTAATGAACTCCAGCTTGGAGAAAGTAGTATTGCTTTGACATTCAAATCTCCTCTACTTATTCTCTAGTACTAGGTATGGGCCACTTTTTTCCATGGTGGCCCATGGCATGGTTGCTAGTGTTCAAGTTTCCAATGTCATTAGGTAGGAACTAGTAGGGCAAAATTTGTTGCTACCTATGATCAAGAATAGCTCTAACCATGGGGAGTGTAGTTTGAAGAAGCCTAGGAGAGAGTAGATGTACTTATTGCCAAATGATATCTCATCACCAATGTAATGCACTTTGTAATCTTCTCTTGAAGTAATGAAAATTGATGTTTGTTGGATTTGCATGTAATGTAGTTTGTCGTACGTGTTGTTTATTATTGTTTTTTACTTGAATGTTATGTTTATTTGTTGGATTTATACGCAACACAATTCGTACCCTCAATTTAATACATAGTGCTTTATCGAATTCGTGTGCAACATGTATTCATTCGAACACATGTAAGATAACTCAAAGACACAAATAAAACAAATAACAAGCGAAATAAACAAAAATAAGACGCGCCAAAAATTTTATATTTATATTCATAACATTTTACATGGGATCCATTACAACCAGGGCTTTACAAAATCTATTTGGAAGTTACATTCCGTATATGTTTTAGTAATACACCCTTATCATTGTTGATCTTTGTCGAGGACTATCCTTCCATCACTGGAAGAACCTCACTATTCGCAAATCCCTATTGGTGATGGTGACTCTCCTTGCATGCACAATGCTACATAGACTAAGTTTCCGAACAAGTCGATGAGGTAAGCTTCGGTAGCTTCCTGCAGTGCAAGGAGGGCTTGGGCAGTCTAGCGATCAGGTTGTTGCAAGCGTGATCCATCTGGAAAGTGCCTCTTGTTGTTCTTAATCAATATGCTGTCCATAATCTCCCACACTAGCTTCTGGAATGGAGCCTTTGGTATAAGGAGGTTTGTGGTCTTCTGGTAATGGCAGATCTCATGAAGAGCCAATGTGCTTGGCCTCCATCGACATTTGTGATGCTCACATGGTGGTGGTGGAGCTAGGGGAGGTGGCTTGTGAATGGGATTTCTAGGGGGTTGTCTCTGGGCCACTTGCTTGGTATGTGCCATGTCTTCTAGGAGTGAAAACTCAAAACTCAAAAGTGAAATGTGTAAAATGATGTGAAACTTTAAACTTATAGTCAAACTTTTTAAAAACTCTTAAACTTGAATTAATGTATCCGATTGACATGAAATGTGTAAAATGAGGTTAAACTTTAAACTTATGGTCAAACTTTTTAAAAACGCTTAAACTTGAATTAATGTATCCAAGCTTTGAAAAAATATGACTAATGATCCAATTGACCTGAAATTTTACTTGTGGACTTCTCTAGGACACATCAACTACAAAAAAAAAGGCCTCATCAGAAGCCTCTTGGACACCTGTGTCTGAAGGCTAGCATCTGGGGATTCACGGCTCTAGACACGAGCCTCCAGACAGGTGTCCCAAAGACTTTTGATGGGCTAATTTTTTAATATCCATGAGATTTTATCATGTCTGGTATGTGGGTGAAGTTTCACTAGATTTTGATTTATAAAATTAATGGTTTAATCATTTTTTGAAAATGCATTAACTAGATGATACTTCATTGATAATAGAAAACCTCACCACCAAGTGTGCACAACTGCATATTAAATGCGTTGTCAACCAAACTATGTGAAATATTGGAAACTTGAAAATTCACAAAAAATAAGTCATGGATCAAATGGAATATCACATATCAGATATAGTGTTACCAAACTGCTAAAAACAGTAAAGATATAGTGCAGTTGCCCATGTACAACTAATCACTGATGTGTTTGTGATTGCGCATTGAATTTATCCTTAACGTAACTACTTTCAAAATTAGAAATTTGACAATACACACAATGCAAATCATGGTCAAAATAGAATATCAAATATCCGATTTGGCATTACGAAACCATGAAATACACGGTAGATAGTGCATCACACCAAGTACAACTAGAGCTAGGAAAAATTTAGCTTCATTTTGCATGTCATTGCTATCAAATACTTGAAGGTCTATTGGAAAGATAACCCAAAACTAAGCTCCTTACAATCTACAACCAAACATGAGCTAAAAACATAGATCCAATTACAAGGTAGCTTCTCAAAGCTTATTGTTGACATTAAGATTAAAATCATCCTTATTGTTGAAGATTCTACGAACAAGAACCATATATCTATGGGCTTAATTGATAGTGATACATTGAGCATGAATGGCTAAAAGTTGACAATCACTCATTAGATCAATCAAGTAACTTTCAGCTGCTTCTTGGAGAGCAATCGAGGCTTGGCTTTTTGACCATCGCCCCACATTCCTTGCCTGGATCCTTTAAAAGAACTTGTGATAATGTCCTAACTGTAGATCTTGCACCAACCTAGAGAATGGTACCTTAGGAATAATCAAGTTGGCACTCTTCTATGGAATTTCCTTATCTCACATAGCGTAGTTGTGCATGGTCTCCATCTTCACTTCTTATGTGTTGGAGGTTGTGCATTACTAGCTGGAGCAGTAGTGGGAGGTGGAGCAACTAGAGCATGTGAACCACCATTTTTGGACAATGGCAAACCATCATTATTGACCACATTAGGGCCACCATTGTTGGACATAGTAGTGCCACCATTATTAGCTGCAGTAGGGCCACCGTTGTCGGCCACCAAGGGACCTTTGTCACTGATAGTATACTCACTAGATTTGGAAGAGTGTTGAGATCTTGCTCTTGTAGGTGCCTTCCTGATAGGAAGCTTGGAATGTGCCATGGTTGTGATGATGAAGAATAGAAAGGTGGAGGGTAGAGTGAAGAGTAATAGAAAAAAATGAAAGGAGAGACTTGACTTAAATACAAAACTTTTAAACTTATTGTGGTGTAAATGAGCTTTAAAATTATCATTTCATTTCATTTCTCCACCCCATCCTTGCCTCTCTCTGTCTCCTACCACTCCCCTTATGCCCTTCTCTATCTAGGCCAGTGAATGTTCCAAGGTTTGGAATTTTCATATCTTTGTCTAAGGATTTCAAAATCGACTTTTCATAATTAAAAAACATAGTTTGAAATCAACTTTAAAAAACATAGTGACAAACCTTTGAAATTTTAAACAAAATTTGTAAGATATCTCATGTTAAAGAAATGAGTATTGATGTGTCATATCTTTAGTACATGTGCTCTCTCGTGGACTCTAAATGCATCAAAATTATTATCTTTATCTAGGTCTCCATTTCTTGCCATCTCTCTCTTGGGTTGCCAACCATTCTGCGTGGCATTAACTAGGTGTGTTGTTTTCATATCTTGCTTTTCTCACTTCATATATTGCCCTACTTATAAATTTTACTTGAGAAGTTTTGGACATCTTTTCTTTTTCCTCGTATCGTATCTCTAATCTCCTATAGCACCATTGTAATAATTGCCTTATAAATTGGAATCATTGATACCACCTCCATGATCAGTTGCCTTTTGAAAAGCACAGCGAGCTTGCCAATGAGATTGTTCCATGCCTTGAGTTGACCATACTTCCAAACTTCCTTGATCTACAAATCATGGACCATGTGCTTCAAGTATACATTGCACAAGAAGAGAGATTAGAAACACAAACTAATTCGAAATGATGACATTTTTTTGTAATGGTGACAATATTGACCATGTAGTGTGTTATGATGTTTGTAGTCCATGCCTCCACCATGTACTTATGAAATTTAGTAGATGTCTCTTTAAATGTATTGGCATCACCATCCCTAAACCTCAACTTTTGTACAAGAGTTGCTAATCTATTTAGGTATATCCACACTTCTGCCTTTCATTAGGAAAAAAAAGAACTCACAAATGGGCCTTTTAGCTCCCCTCTCTCCTCCTTAAAACAAGGAAAAGAGGAGAGAAGAATAGTAAAATAGTCCTATTCTCTCTCCAATTTTGCAATCTCGTTTTGCCTTTTTTATATTATCTACAAAGATATACTCAGATTTCTTCTCTCTCCTCATTCAAGAAGTCTTTTTCAACAAAATTTTATATTAAAAAAGGAGTTAGTTACAAGAGTATGGTGCTTCGTTTTTAATGCAAAATGATTAGTAAATACGAGGTAATTGATTTTTTAATCGAGAATAAGGAAAATAAAATTTTGAAAGTTCATTTTAAGATATTTTGGGGATTTTTGATATTCTAGCTTTTGGTCAAAAAACAAACCAACTGGTCAAATTTCGTGTTTTTTGAAAATGTTTTTGGAGGTAAAATAGAAATGTCTAAAATACAAAAAGTCTTGGACATCCCTACCCTCTGAGCTATTTTCTCCCATATCTATACTCTCTCATGGCTCTATTGTAACCTCTTCTCTGTGTTTATGCAACCTTCATTAACAGAGTGAATTACTTACACCCTCCTTTCCCTTGGCACCTTTGTGTGCCTCTCTGTGCATCTCCACTCTACCTCCTATGGCAACCAAGTAGGAACCCCATTTCTATTAATAGTAAAATGAATATAGGAAAGAAGGAGCTGCATATTGAGGTGGAGATTGAATACGTCCCATTATTCAAAAGAACGCAGGGTACTAGTGTCAACCCTTAGGTTTTGCAGAGTTACAAGCAAGTGGGATTGAAACATGCGGATTTGTGGGTGATAGGGGAATCTACCCAATTGACCCCTCTTAAACAATAAACCTCCAACTTTCTCAGGAATCACAAATTTGTTGAAGTATGTGTGTGAGGGTGAAAATGGGTTTCTCGGTTACACTAGGCGGCTCAATGATCAGGCGTTCAAAGTAAATACAACTTGCAAGCAACCATAAAAAATTTCCATGATGTGATCGATGCACATCAACTTCATATACAACAGCTCATAGAACAAATGGTACAGCTGAATGACATTATAATTTAACAAAAAAATCAAATTATTTCAATGCAGGACACTATCCATGACATTGTTTTCTCATATGAGGAGGCAAAGACACAATTGGATGACTTGAGAAAGATTAACAGCAAGCTAATATAGGAGCGCAAATGAAAGAAGAAGCCAATCAATGAGTTAATTGTGAATAGCAACCAGTGAAAGCGACATATCAAAGCATGTAAGGTAGCTCAGAAAGAGAACCTAGGTGAGGGTAAGGTTGGATCGTGTATTAGTAGATTGATGAAGGCAAGTACATTGGAAAACGCTTTGAGCAATCCTAGGTTTAAGGCTGTGAAGGAAAAAGTGATTGAGTGCACATTAAAAGATGTGTCAAATGAGTTCTTAGCTATGGATGCACAATCTATTTGTGATAGGGCTGGTATTAGTACAATGACTTACTCAAAGATATTCAAAGGTGGGAAGGCTGGGTTTGGTCATGTGCTGAAGAGAAATAGCATTGTGCTTCTTCCTCAACCTTCAAAGTTAATAGAGGCCTCACGGCAACTTAATACAAAGGTTTTGGAGTTGATAGGAGATCCCATGCATGTTCAATGTATGGAAACACTAAAGGTTGGGACAAAAAATGCATATGAGGTGAAGTTCACCGAACTCAACTATTACTATTTAGATTTGTACAAGGTGCAGTCGGCAATGGTAATGTACTACAATATGTATGTTGAGAAATGTAATGATAAATTGTAGTTTGTTATAAAATTAGATGAAAGTGAGCTCGTCAAAGGAGTAAATCTTGAAAGAGTTAGTGTAACTCTAATGAATAGAGCTATACAATTCGACAAGAACAACCCAGGGAACTTTAGTGTTCAATCCGAGTGCCATGTGTAGTAGCTTACTACATTTGAAGTTCCTAAGGAAACATTTGAGGTGATGCAGCTGTTCTTTACGTACACAAGCATTCCAAGCATCATCTATCATCAAGAACATGGTGAGATGCTCTCAGTTGAAGGGTATGGTCAATACTTGGTTGAATGGCATCTTGTAGGAGACTTGAAAACTTTAAAATGCATGTGTGGAATCTCCAATGGTGTAAATACAAAGAATCCATGTCTATATTGCTTGATAGAGAGGGTGGAAGGAAAGGACGAAAAGAAGAACTGGCAAAGGGTGACAAGTGTTGCACCGACGTGCAATAAAGAAGATCCCACTTGGAAGCCCATCTTCAACATTCCATTGGATCGTATTCACATTTTTTCATTGCATGATTTTGTCAAAATCATGGAGAAACTTGTGTATGAATACATTTGCTTTGCTTATAGGATGCAACTAGAAAAAGAAGCCATTGCAACATGTAGGAATTTGGAGTGAGTGCTATCAGAAATTGGGCTACACAAGCATCAAGTGACGATTGAAAAAGATGAAAAGAGATCAGGAAAATCTAGTAACTTGCCAAAAAAGCCTTGCTTTGGAGGAGCAAAGGCTAGGAAGTTTCTCTTAACACCCATCAATGAGGAAGGGAATGCCATGGTTTGTAGGCCGCAGGACTACGATGGGTGGAAAAAGTTACATTTTGCAGTTCCTGATCAAACTAATGGAGGAAAAACAAGGTTTTCCAAAGCTAAGGTTTAGATAAGTCTTAACAAATTAGCTCCCTTACTTCGTAAGATGGTGTTTAACAATGAAGATAAGCAAGAATTTATCAATTCTGTGCATAGCTTCTATGAAAACATGGTGGAAGTGTGGACCAAAAGATCTATCACACATTATATGGTGCGTACTTAGTTAATATTTTAAAATCGTATGAATTGTATAAATTGTTGAGCATAGTTTTACTCATGTGTGATATGTGTCTTTGTAGCATATCATTGAGGCATATGGGCCATACTTTATAGAAAAGGGAAGCATCGGAATTTGGTCCACAAAAGGGATGGAAAATTCACATTGGATAGCGCATGGTGTATACCAAAGAAAAATTGATCATGGTGGAGGGGTGAATGGTAGCAATCTAATGATCCAATTGCTATCTTGGTGGTATAGAATTATAGTAGCGGATGAAGCTAAACTCTAGAAAAAGAGAGCAAATGAAAGTGCTGATGAATCAGTTGCAAACATGATGGAATCACGTTGTGTCACTAAAGGAGTGTGTTATGAAGCCTCAAATGCCAAAGAAAACTATGCCAAGTGGCTAGGAACAAGACTTTGACAAGGCAACAAATGGGTTCGAAGAGAGCTAAGATAGTAAGATGAACAATGTGTTCAGTGTGAATGCAATTCATAGTTTAAGAGAGAAAGAGAGAGTATGCATCTATGTGAATGAGTCTTACAATTTAGGGCCATATAAAATAGGGTTTCACTTTCTATCTTATTCATTGAGTTCTCACATATCTTGTGCATGAAAGATGGCTAGGTCTAAGGTAGTTGCAAATAAGCTTCCGCTCAGAGCTCCATATCGTGTTCAGCCCCTTGGAGCATCTACTAGCTCAGATACACCCCCTTCTCAACCTAACCCACCTTCCTCAGGCCACCCTCACAAGGGTCCTCCTCAGCATCCCCACAAGAAACACAAGTGGAAGCTAGGTATAGTGGCCTTGAGAGAAATTAGGAGGTATCAACGCTCTTTTGATCTCATCATTCTAAAGGCAAGCTTCTCGAGACTTGTTCACGAGATTGTGCAAGACCTCTACCACACAGAAAGGAGGTGGTTTTTGGCATAAGGTCAAGATAGACCTGATTGCTTCATAAAAGAATGTCTTCATGCTCTACAGTATGCTGCAGAGGCCTTTTTAGTTAACTCGATGATGAGTGATGCTCAACGTTGTGCAATACGTGCAAAGCGTATCATTGTAACCCCCAAGGACTTCCAACTTGTAAGAAATCTTTAAGTATTGAAGGATGCATTCATTCCAATGGAATGAACACAGTTTGTAATGTTATCTTTTTTTGCATAATGTTATCCTCGTGCATTGGACATATGACTATGTCCCAGTGTAAAACTATTGAATGCGCTCTTAAAATATGAATTAAATTTTTACTCTTGTCCTTCGCTCTTAACTTTGATTGTGCATCTTTGCTATATTTTCAACTATTACTTACTGTTTTTATTAGCAATGTCAATTTCAATAGGAAAAACATGCAAAAATTTGCCTTTTCTTATTGCAGACTTTAGTCCTAATGTTTGTATAGTCTATGTGGTGTGAAGCTTCTAAGGGCCAATAGTCATGTTGTTGATTTCTCAATTATCAATCCATCCATAATTTTGGTGTGGGATAATTTTTAAAATACTAAACTGTATCAGAATGTGACGAAACTTCACAAGTGTACTCGTTAGGTGGCAACTTTCTTTCTTTGCTTCATCTATTCTCACACCCCCAACCTCTATCTCTTCTGTATCTTGCCCTCCTTGAGCTTGCATGGTACGCACCAAGCAAGCATGTCGCTGTTTCGACCCCGGGAAGACCTCACGCCAAGGCCCGCCACCTGGAGCACAAGGTGGAGCCTCCTCTAGTGTAGCAACAGGTGCTTCCCATAGAGCACAAGGACCACCACAAAAGAAGAGGAGATGGAAACCGCACGTTGTCGCCCAGTGAGATAAGGAGAATCCAATGCGAATATGAGCTTCTCATCCTGAAAAGTTATTTTCATAAGGTTGTTCGGGAAGTCATGCAAGACTTGGAGCTGAAAGGGATGGGGATATTTTGGGCGCGAGTGTGGGATGGCCCACCAGTAGGAAGGTGGACTGCTCCAGCTATGGAGGCTCTACAAACAGCTACAGAGGGGTTTCTCATCGACTTGTTCAATGATACACAGCTTGCGGCCATCCATGCAAAGCGTGTCACAATCACAGATAAAGACATGAGCTTTATCATTCGACTTTGATATGGCAAAGGGGACTCCTCCATAGGTTATGAGATTAATGATGTAAGGTTTTGTGATGAGTGTTATAGCACCATAGCATCTTGGAAGGTCAAAAAATTTTGTATACTCTGCCACATTGGAATATTTATTTATATATACATAATATCTCATGTGATGTGTACTGAATTAAAATAATTGAGTAAAGTTGTTTTGTTTTGTTTCTTGAAATGCACGACTCTTAATTTTTGTTTAACGTATGAACGCATCGAAAGTAGTAATACATACGGATACGAGTTATGTTATTGCTTATGCACAATTGCAAGTGCAATACTACATGCGTTGAATTATGTTAATGTATGAGAATGTGTCATTCATGTACCACACATTATCGTCACACTTACACAATCGTAAGTGCAGTACTATGCGTTGAATTATGTTAACGTATGCGAATGCGTCATTAACGTATTACATATTATCGTCACACTTACACAAACCACACATTTATTCAATAAATATTTATTTATAGGGACAAAGTAAAATATCATATATTCAGATGTGGTGGATATAAAGAGATTAAGAGAGAAAATGTAAAATGAAACAATGAAACAAGAACTAAACTAGTTCTCCCTTAAAAACCTTAAGTTTTAAACCATTAAGGGTTGTTTGTATATGATATTTAGTTATGGCTTCACTTACATCTTTGTAAAGTTTACATGCATATGTAAATGTGTTGATGTGAAAAGTGTATAATAAGTGTATGATTTTACACGAATACCATAATTTTTAAACATTGCAAGTTTGCAAGTGACAATATTCTATTGGCCAAAAAAATTCCAAAATTTATAGGTGTTGGATATTACAACTTGTGATGTTGGGATTTTTAGGGAGACTCTACAATTTCTAAAATGTGTGGAGCCACATACTTTTCGATGGTAACAGTATCCTCAGCTTGGCTTCGAATTTTCCTACCATCTAGTTTAAAATAGAAGCTAACAAGTGGATTTTGCATTAATATTGTAATTTCCTGGCACATTATACTCAAGGGCCAATCATCCTCCATTTGCGACACTTGGGGCTCGCAGCCCTCACAAATGACAATAACATCCATGGATGCACTTTTACGCATGTCTTGATCAAGGCACAACCATTTACCCTTGAGCATCCTCCATCTACGATACTTGAACACTAGGCATAAAGTATGTCTTGTGACAAAGTACCTGTAATTGGAAAGGAAAGTTAGCCGATTCATCCCAAAGTAAGATAATCGTCAACTAAGAGAGAAAATTTTTACCAGAAAGCCATGTCCCTTGTTGTGACTCGACGCTCCACTGTGTCAGGACTGTGAATCATTTTTTATGTCCAAGTTTTGCCTAGAATCCTTGTTACATAATCCTCTGATGCACTTTTTATGACGTACGTGATTTTGGTACATCTCAAACCCTTACATTCCTTGAACATGTGTACAAAAATTGCAATCGGTATGAACCAGCTTAGAGGTATATTCTTTGAGTGGGTGCTCGGCTTCATAGATTTCAATATGTCTGCTGAAATTTGTGCTACACATGTGCAAAATGTCGCTACTACATAATGGCCATTCTATGCTATTGAGATTCGATATGTGCATAGACTCAAGGGTTCCATATTCTCGATCCCCCTTGGGCAATATGTACTTGGATTCATAGAAAAAAACAAGGTCCTCTCTGCGAGTTGCTTAGCTGTATGCCTCTCAAAGAGCAATAGCACTTAAAAGAACCTATGAAACTCTCAACATTTTGCCACTCATAGCAATTCGAAGGGTATACTTCTGTAAATACGAGACAAGTTGTTACATAGATATCATAAAATTTCTCATTCTCAATGAGTTGCGAATACGTATTGTTTGAATGTTTCGTTGAAAGGGCACAATGGGTGCAATATGTATTTGTTTTTGCATGAATACATGTTGTACAAACGCCTTTGTTACAAGGTGAGAATCAACATTCCTTTGTCTAAGAACTAAAATTTTACCCTTCCAGTGCTTTGATACATATGCATATGCTTTCACCCTGAAAGCTCCCTTTATACTTGGACGCATATGTACCCAAGATGAGCAATGATACGTATTAGTGATGCAATTCTCTTCTTCATCTTTTTTGTTACATACTTCTATCGAGAGAATGCTTGTTCTTCTCTCAGGCATTATAACCTATGCATTAGATGTAAAGAAGTATATATTAACCCCTAAATAATAAGCATTTGAAGTACGTCTAGTAATCACCAATATGCCATACAAATCAACATGGCATTAATAGATGTTTACACTTTTGTAAACAAACATAAACATCGATATTGAAAGGCATGTGGATATGTACATCGACACAAAGTATAGATTCAATTTCAAGGCATCACTTTAATCATACCATTTACATGAAATATAATGAAAAGAATAGCACAATAATACTCAGAGAAATTTACCAAAATAAATTTTATTATAATGAATAGAAGTTTGATTTGACTCAATACATTGTATGAAATGTGGGTATTATAGAGTAGTTGTTACAAGGATAGCAGCCACATGGCATGCAAATCGTAATAGGCACATTGGATTGACACCTGAGATGTTCTAAGACTCAACACATTGTGTGTTATATGGATGATATGATACAAGAGTTTCATGGATCATTGCCAATTTGCATGGAGATCCGAATGGACACATAGGACCAATAAAGCAAAGGATTTTTGGACCATCGACTTCCAACATATCCATATCATCCAGCATAAAGGAATCACTCACCACATCAAAATAATCAATTGAGAATTATGTGCTTCACCTAAACCTTGTACAATACCTACACGTACAAAAAAAAACCTACATGAATCCCTTTTAACAAAAATACTTGCATGAATCCCTTTTAGCAAAAAATATCTAGATAATTGCATGAATAGAAGCAATATAAAATAGGACCAATTTACCTATAAACTGATCTGCTGAAGATAAGATTGAATCGTTGCTAATCAAAACCCATTGCAAATGATGGACATAAGAAAACATCAATCCCATCAAACATAAAAGTCACTAATTAAATGAATAAATTTTTGGCACCACAAAATATGGTAGATTTACCTATAAATTGAGCTACATAATCTCTGCTCTACCTTGTGTTAAGTGCTACAACAGCAATTGATCCTTAAGTTAGAACTAGCATCAAACTCTATTGTAAAGATAGTAGAAAATGGAAAATGCAGAGAGGAAGAAAGAGAGTGTGTGTGAGTACGCGGGAGAGAGAAAGAAATGAGCACCTATCCAATCTTGCCCAAAATGATCTTTGTAAAAGACAATAGCAAGAGTTAGTATTTACATGAAGGTATACTTAAAAAATAGTAGAAAAGAGGAAACATAGAGAGAGAAAGAGAGAGGGAGATAGAGATAAACACTTATGCAAAGTCACCCAAAATGATCTCTGCAATAAAACAACAAGGGTTAGAACTAACATTATGTTGTATTGAAAAGATATCAGCAAAAAAAAAAACAAACAAAGAGAGAGATTAACACATTCACCTCTTGCTCCAAATAAACTCTGCAAGAAAACAACAATTAGAACCAACATCAAATTCTATTGAAAACACAACATAAAAGAGAAACAACACATAGTGAGAGGGGGGAAAGAAAGAAGAGAGAGAGAGAGAGAGAGAGAGAGAAAGAGAGAGATGAGCACCTCTGCCTCCTGCCCCAAACAACATTTGCAATAAAACAACAATAATAGTAAGAAACGACATCAAACCCTATTGAAAAAATAGCAAACAAGAGAAAATACAAAGAGAGATGTGCACCTATGTTTTGCTTAAAATCTGGAGCTACATGGAGAAGAAAGTGCAGAGGTAAGCAGAACGCTCAAAACCCTATTTACTCTCACCAGGGAGCTTCAATGGAGACGAAAATTCACGAGTATAAAGAAGAGAGGGAACTAATTTCGTGAGAGGGGAAAAAACCGAAATTGAAAATTCTCCAAAAAGGGGGAGAAATACGAGGTGAGAGAAACTCAAATTTTGTGTACTATTCATTCTCCCTTTTTAAAAATCCCCAACTATCCCTTTTTTTAATAAAAAACCTAAGATTTGGAGAGAGAAGATTCACCCTCCATGGATGTCAACATCTAGCCTTCATATTGGACAATCCAAAAGGCCCACATCTTAAACTATATTATTTTTAAGGACCCATTTGCGAGTTCATTTTTTTCCTAGTGGCAATCCTCATTCTTCCCCCGTTGCTCCAATTCGGAACAACAAGGTGCAACTTTTTCCATGCTTCATACTTCTCTAGTTGTTTTACAAGTATATTGTCTTCCTCATCTCGAGGTGGAGATATAAACTTCCTAGCCTTGGGTCCGCCAAAGCATGGTTTATAAGGGATATTTCCACTCTTACCTAATTTTTTCTTGTCCTTTTTAATTTCTACTTGGCCCCTGTGCAATCCAACTTCAGAGAGAACTTGTTCTACCTTCTTGCATGTAGCATCAGCTTCTAACACAGGCTGCATCTTGTATGCAAAGCATATATATTCAGATACTAGCTTCTCAATTATTCTAGCCAAACAATGCAATGTGCAAAAGTAAATAATAGGGCACTAGTTTGGATCCACTGGAATAAGCATTCCATTTCTCATGACTTTTTGATCACGTGTTGTGGAGCACCTTGTTGTCCTGCCTTAGCAAGCCATTCTTTCTTTCCATCTTTCCCTTTTTTCCTAGTTTTCATGCAATATATACACGAAAAATTTTCATTTGTTGCATTTGATAAACCAAACATACATTATCAGATCTTAGGCATTTCAGACTATACCCAGACTAGTTCTCAACAAGAGCAAGCCAACACTAAAAGGTAGATAAGAAATCTGATTTCTGCTTAATAGGGTAAGCCCAAACCTCATATGACTAATCATCAATGAATGTGACAAAGTACTTTGCACCACCTAGTGAATGAAACAACATGGGATCACATACATCTGAATGAACAAGAGCGAAAGGCTCACCCATTATACTTCATGGCATACTTTTTATTCACACTACATGTCGGATTGCTATATAAATGATGATCACAATATTCAAAATACTTATAGTGTAGGGGTGGAAGATATTGCAAATTGGTAAGAATTTTTATTCCTTGCAAAGATATGTACCCAAGAAGGCGATGATGTCAAAGAGATACATATGGAACTTCAAAAGCCACAACCAAAATATGGTCAACTAATTGAGATACAAGCAAAGGATAGAGGGTACTAGACTTAGCACCACATGCAAAAACAAGATTCCCAAAGGAAATATTCGATGAGAAATCACCAAAAGAGACAACATAACCTACATCATCCAAGGTGCTAGCACAGATACGGCTCTTCATGAGAGCTGGTACATGACATACATCATGCAGAGTGAGTATACTTCCTAAACCAAAACATAGCTAGACATCACCAATACCAACAATCTCCGATGCCACGTCATTACCCAAACTGACACATCTAGTCATATTGTGATAGGAGTGAAACTAGTCTCTATGAGTGATCACATGAAAGAAAGCCCCTATATCTATTAACCAAGACTAAGCAGATCTCGACAAAGCATTAGTTAGTTGTGAAGTATCCAAAGAAGGATATGCTAAGATAAGATCATCAGATACATCAAGTTGCACCACATTAATCTCCTTGATCTTGACATTAGACTTGCTAGGTACAATGATGTGATCATAATTCTTGTCATACACTTTACCCTTTCCCTTTTCCTTGCGCTTGTCTTTGGGCATTTTATGGCACTGTGGTCAAATATGGCCTGCTTTTCCACAATAGTGACAAGTAAGACCGGATTTATGGCCACGGGACTTATTGAGAGATTGTCTACGTATCCTAGATTAAGACCTATTAGAGTCTCTACCACGGCCATTTCCATCATATCAACCTCTCACAATCAATGCATGGGATGTATAAGAAGCATCCATATTCTTTCTATTCAGCTCTTCTGTCAAGGATGTACTCTCGATATCCTATAATTCCAACCTATCCTTAGTACATAGAGAGCCGTACAAAAAGTGTCCCATGCTCAGGTAGAGTACTAGGAAAAAATAAAGGATGCAAAGTATCCTTGAACTCAATTTCTTGCGAAGCTAGATGGATGATGATGGAGTGAAACTCATTCAAGTGTGCAGACATAGAAGTCCCTTCTTCATACGAAGGTCCATCAAATGTTTCAACCAATACATTCAAGATACAAGAAGACTCTACTTATCATAGAGATTCTTAATCTATGTCCAAAGCTCATATGTGGTTTGACTTTTGGTTACAACATTGTAGTGAACCTGCTTAGAAAGTGATAAAATGATTGGAGACTTGCATAGCTCATTCAGTTCATTCCAATCCTTGACTGTAATGTCTTTGGGTTTGGCACCCCCATTTTTGAGTGGTCTAACTTGCAAAATTTTCACTAAAACTTGCCATATCTCGGTCTTGTAATAGCTATAATTGGTCCCATTTGGTTTCTCAATATTGAAGATAGCACTATCGTGAGAACCATTGCCATAATGAGACCAAGTAATTACACAGAAGGGCAAGTTTGACTGTTGTAATTCCCTACAAAAATTAGCCCCAAAACCATTGCTAAATCAAGCAGAAGACAAAAGATACTACCAAAGTAATGAGCTATCCACAAACTGTAAGCAAAAGACTATCAAGTCTAGGTGACTATCCTCAAATAGAATGCATGGAACTGAAATGATAGGTTGTTGTAATAAATTACAGTAATATACTAACCATTAGGAGAAATATGGGCTCTCTTTTTTGCCCCTTAAGGGGTTTCTCTCACCTCTCTCTCTCTCAAAAGAGATTTCAAAATAATATTATAATAAAAGATCTTCTACAATCAAGCAAATCTCGTATTTGTATTTTCAATAGATTTCACCTATTATTTTATTTGCAAACTGTAGGATAAGATCACTTTTTCTCAAAATCCTCATAAATAAAAAAGTACAATTCTGTTTTATCTAAAAACGGATCCAATAATTAATATATGACTCTTTAATGCCCTCATGACTTTTCAACATGAAAATATATTAGAATCATTCTCATTCTCACTTCTTAAAAGGGCAGAAGTTAAAAAACGATATAAAATGATGTACACATCATATTTTAATATTACTTTTTACCTAGAGACACATTTTTGACTCGGGAGTTTCCTTGTAAATTTTTATATTTTTTGGACAAGTATATGCCTTTTTCTGGGCATTTTTTCATTCCCCTTTCAAAGCTCTAGTTTTGTCCCAAATTTTATGTACTTTTCTCCTTCCCTCTAGAATATGGTTTCTTGCATACAAATTCTTTTGAAGCAACACTCAGTACTATCTATAGCACTCTCTACCCTACTACAAGCAATCTCAGGAATGGTTTACTAAAATCAAATAATCTCTATCTACAACACTCTCTACCCTACTGCTGTACAAGCAATCTCCCTCTTCAGTACTATGCTATAAGATATCTTCCTCTTTAACACTCTATACTATAAGAAATCAAGTGATAATGGAGGTATCTTTGTTTTTTAAATCTCTGTGATGTTATTATTCTTCACAATTGTTGTTTAATCCTTAAGTATCAATTCATAGAGAGAGAGAGAGAGAGAGAGAGAGAGAGAGAGGATTGTGTGAGATGAACTAAGAAAATAAGTGATAGAGAGTAAATTAGGAAAGAAGATAAGATGATGTTATTGTTCTCCACTAGCCAAGTTTCTATATAAATGTGTTTAAATATCTTTGATCATTCTTGTTGAGAGAGAGAGAGAGAGAGAGAGAGAGTATTTTGCATGTAATATGTAGTATTTGATGGAAAGGATAGATTATTGGCTAAGAAGGATAAGGAAAACTAGAGCCTACAACAAGCAATGACTCTCATTGAAGATGCTATGCATTCTACACACGTGCAGAATATGGAGTTACAGTCTAAAGTTATAAACTTGGAAAAGGAGAATCGAAACATAAAGAGGATGCTCAAAAAAACTTTGGGGATTGGGCCCACTTTAAAAACCAAAGAAGCACGCCGATGCATCCGATTAGTTAAAACCAATTCACCAATTAACCAAAGGAAGTGGACAATATCATAGACGAATATATGCTCAATCTCTTACAATGAGAAATATGTTTCCTCATGCAAAGAATGAACTATTGCCAAAGTCCTAAGCAAGGATATGGTAAAAAATGCATTGGAAAATTGTAAATTCAGTGACATTGTAGATGGTGTCGCAAGTGAACATGTTAGGGATGTGAGCAACTTGTTTACTGCTACAGAAGCTCAAGGATTATGTGACAAGGTGGGAATGAGTTTTGAGTCATATAGTATGCTCTATCAACAATTGGATATAGATTTTAAGCAAGTCTTTAAGACTAAGCGAGTAATGCCTTTGCCGAAACCATTTCACTTGAAGAAGGCTCGAAAACAACTAAATGAGAAATTTTTAGAACTAATTGGTGAGCCAACACATGTAGAAAATACACACATGTTGAAGTATGGTTCCAAAGAAGTTGCATTTGTATTGAATGCATCCAACAACTTTGTATTGGATATTTGTAGGGTTCAGATTGCTATGGTCAAGTTCTACAATATGTCTATAAAAGAATGTAGAGGCAAGCTTAATTTTGTCATCAAACTTGATGAGAGTGAGATTATTAAGGGGCAAAGACTTGAACGTGTGAGTATAACACTTATGAATCGAGCATTGGATCCCAACATCAATGAAAACCATCCTTTATACTTCAGTGTATAATCAGAGAATGAAATATGGTGGCTTGTAGTATTTAAGTACCAAAGAAGGACCATGAAGTACGCTAAGTTTTTTTAAACCTCACTAATATACCCAATGTTATTCAACAACAAAATAATGGAGCAATTTTATACCTCGAGGGGTTTGGAGACTATCAAGTTGAATGGCATCTTGCAAGTGATTTTGGACTGAGACAATTACTATCGTCATACATTGATTAACTGATTCCCTTGCACTGCTCTTGATTTTTAGGAGGTCTGGAATGGGAAATCTCTGTCATATGCTCATTTACGCATCTTTGACTGTGAGACATTCTGCGGTGTTCCCAAAGACCAACACAATAAGCTAGATCCTAAGCCTGTGAAATGCATATTTTTTAGATATAGGGATATAGGTGAGATAGGCATCACCTATGGGATCCGCATGCTCGCAAGGTTACCCGTAGCCATGATATAATTTTCCATTATAAAAAGATATATAAGTAGCCTGAGTAGGTGGTTGCGATACATAGTGCGATCTTTCAAGAGGATCCTCCTCTTCCTATATAGCCAGTTAGATAGGCTACATCATTTGATACTCCAATGTGTGTAGGATCAACCTACTTTGAGATGCTCTACTAGAGCTAGACATTAGATATCCACATAAGCACTATATGCTATCCATGGATTATGTTATGGTGACATATGCAAGTGAGCCTCTCTCTTATAATGAGGCCATGCATAGAGATGATAGTCACTCATGAGATAGGGGTATGTAGTTAGAGTTTGACTCCTTACAAACTAACCATACGTGGGATTCGGTTCCTTTGCCTAGTGGCAAGAAGGCACTGCCATATAAGTGAATATACAAACTGAAAAGTATCCCTCGACATCCCAAGCTTGCTTACAAAGCCAGATTGGTAGCTAAGGGTTTCAAGCAAGAATATGGTGTTGACTTTGATGATGCCTTTTCTCCATGGTCAAAATGATAACCCTATGCTTGATAGTAGCATTGGTTGCTCGAATCTTTATCAGATGGATATAAAGATGGCTTTTTTATATGGGGACTTGCATGATGATATCTATATGTAGCAGCCTAAGGGATTTGAAGAAAAAGGCATGGAACACTTAGTGTGCAACCTTATGATTTTGATACTCTATGTGGATGCTATGCTTATTGATGTGGCAGCTCATGATGATGAGTTGGATGCCTTGAAAACTCAGCTCAAGAAGAGCTTTGAGATGAAGGACATGGGATAGACCTTGCATATACTTGGGATGCACATCACACGTGATTGCTCTAAGGGGCTCCTTTATCTATCACAAAAGGAGTATATCCAAAAACTCCTTGAGTTGTTTCATATCTAGGACAATAAGCCTCATGTGAAGGTTAGTCAGGCCAATTATCCATAGTCTAATGAGTAGAAGGCCGAGATGACCGAGATTCCTTATGAATCCGCCATGGCCAATTTGATATATGCCATGATAGCCACTTGTTCTGTGTAACATTCCCCCCTCGTGTGCCCGCGTGCCTCCCCCCATAGAAACCCCCCCTTAGATTGTTTTAATTTTTTTTGAATTTTTTTTAATCTCTCCCTCTCTCTCTCCCCCTGTCGTGTGCATGGTGGGGAGAGAGAAAGAGAGAGAGGGAGTAAAGTACATGATAAGCGGGGACACGCAGCCTCCCCAGGTGGGCAGGAGGCGCCGTCCTCCCCCCCCCCCCCCCCACCTTATAAAGGCCACCCCCCTCCCTCCATTGGGACAGGTAGGCCCCCCTGCGGCCGTGACTGTCAGAGCGCCCCCCCCTCCCTGATCGCCAGTCCGATGTGACACCATGAGCAGAGAAGAAGAAGAGAAGTAGTGAGAGAGAAGGAGAAGAAGAGAGAAAGAAGTAGAAGAGGAAGAGGAGAGAGAGAGAGAGAAAAGAAGAGGAAAAGAAGGAGGAGAGAGAGAGAGAAAGAAAGAGAGGGAGTGAGAGTTGGTGTGTAGCCTCAACGAATCGCATTCGTGAAGCCAGCCTTTTGGCAAAGGACCCCCATCTAACGACCCTTCCTACCCGAGCCTATCGTCCTAAAATTTGTCAAGGTCCGGACTATCCAATCTCCACGCGGAGCAAATGGCTCCTAAGAAGAAAGTCGCAGGAAGAGTAGGTGCCAACGCTACCGTTGGTACTGGTAATGCGGGAGAGGCAAGCGGAGTGACCAACGTGATGAATACCCCTACGATCACAAATCAAACCCAGGTTCTTTAAGCTTTGTAATTAATTACGTTTTATTTATCGTGAAAGAAATGAAGGGGTTAGCTACGTGTATGGAACACGGACAAGTCTTAGGCGCTAGGTTGCATGTGCGAAATGATAGAGTATGGAGTTCGCATAAGTTTATATGTATGAAATGATAGCTTTTACACACATAAAATGATAAGGTTTTCGCATTATTTCACATAAAATAATAGCTTTTAACCCAGTTCAGTGCATGAATAGTCATTTAGAATTCATGTTTCACAATCATGATTAAAAGAAACACATGAAATGTTAGTTTCCATTCGTAAGATACATTTGCACCATAGAAAAGAAACTTAGACTTTTATATACTCCCTTATCAAAATAATGCAATAGCATCCTAAGATTACAAACTAGTTTTTCATGTGCAAGGATGATAGAATACATTAAAGTAACAGTTAGATCATGCACATGTCGATATATGTTAACTTATACACTTAATGGAATTGCACGATAAACATTGATAGAACAGTAGTTTTAAGAGAAATTCCGTTTAGAGATCCTTGTTTGAACTCTAGCTGATAGATGAAGATTGGATAACCTATGGCTAATTAGGTTGGAATCTCATTAATGTACTCTTGGTGATGTGCTAGCAATATGGGTTAGCACTTGGTGACTTGTAATATTAGATAGCTACTCTAGGAATTGGGTTGATCTTGTACCCTAAATAGGTAGCCAGGATTAATGAAGGTCAAGATGAAATCACTTAGATCATTTAAAGGATCTAGAAGGAATCTGTTAAATTGTCCTTGCGAAGCCCTAGCCCAAGGGGGAGAACAGACTTTATGATAGTTGATTTATGCTAAGCATGTTGCTTGGAACTGTTGAAATGGTTTTAGCGAAGGCCAATCTTGTTAAAGATGGATTGTTGACCCAAGTTATGCTTGGTTGTTTGAAAGGTTGTAAAAGTGTTTTGATACATCCAAGTTAAATTCTGGTTGTGCATTCAACCGTTTGTTAATGTGGTTTTGGATGTTAACCCAAGTGGGGTGTGGTTGATGATTTCATGGCCGGGTCTGTGATGATTGATTGCCATGGGAACAAAAGGATGTTTTCCTAGTTAAATGATGTTAGACTAGTTGCTTCAGTTGTGGTTGATTTCCTAAAGGGTTAATTAAGGAAGGATAGCGCTAGCTACCCCCCGCGAACCACCAAACCCTAACCAAGGGGGTTATGAATCCGTGCCAGGAATGTGGACCGAACTCGCCGCGAGACGTCTCTCCGTGGAAATTACTTGGTATAGGAGGACACTTGGGTACCAGTGGGGGCTTTGGCTGTAAATCCCAATGTCTCCAGGCCCTACACAAGTGTTCTACGTGACTCAAGATGGGATCTCGAGGCCTTGATACTAGTTACAAGGCAGAATCTTGGTAAGATAAACCTTCGGGGTTTGTTGTCGGGAGACGGAAGGATTTTTATGTGGAGGCAGAAAGGAACACTTAATTCTCCTCTATGGGCAGGAAACAAAAATTAATCTGAAGATAAGTTAAGGAAGTGTTTGATCTTGTTTTACCTTGTCTTCGTGTTTGTGCCCTAAATTACGTAAAGGAACCTGTGACTAACGGGTTAATTAAGGAAGCTGCTTTTATGTGTCAAACATAACGTGGTAGGTAATTAGATAACTAAAACAACCCCCGAGGAAAGCGTGGTGGATGTGACCAATGGGTCTATCCGATGGAAGGGTGGTCTCGGTTAGCCGAGAGCTTTCCTCAAAGGAAATCTTAACGAGAAATGTTAGGAAAAAGTTGATCTACGACCTTAGACAATGTTGGCTAGGAACCCGGACTTCAGGTCAATCCTAGTGGGAACGGCCGGATAAGTTCCGTTGTGGGGCAGACTTGAGAGACCCTAGTTGGCAAACCCCGTGTCATTCCTTGGGAGTGCCGGGCGGCGTCTTCTAGATATATCTCTCGATGGACTGCTAAGACGTGTCCCGCGATTTGAGGAGTGGGCACGTTACATTCTGACAAAGTATTTGTAGTGTAAGTTGTGGCACACTATATGGCTACACTTGGCGGACAACATTGGGATATCATCAAGGGTATCATGAGGTACCTAAAGGACACAACATCTATATGCATATATTATGGTCTCTAGGATATAAGAGTAATGGGGTACATTGACTCTGATTATGCAGGATATGTAAATAGTAGGAAGTCCACCTCTAGCTATGTCTTCACCTTTGCTGAATGTGCTATTTCTTGAATGTCTAGGTTGCAGAAAGGCACTACCCTCTCTACTACCAAAGCTGAGTTTTTTGCAACCACAAAGGCTTGCAAGGAGGCTTTCTAGTTAGGCTATCTATAGACCTTGGTATTATTGATGTGGTCCCTACATTGCATTCGGACTCTATGAGTGCTATCCAATTAGCCAAGAAACTAGTCTTTGGCATGCAAAGACTAAACACATTGAGATGCACTACCACTTCATCAGAGAGGCCATTGAGGATATGTCTATTGACATTTTCAAGATCTCAGCTGACCAAAGATTGGTGTGACTCTTATGTTCTCTTAAAGGTTTGTTGTGGTCATGGAACAAAGTAGAGCCATGGGGGATATTCCAGACATAGTGCCGTTGAATCCATTGAATGCAATGGATTCAATAGAATTAAATAAAACAGTTGCAACATCATCTCTTTGATACTTACCAACTTGGAGCCGTTCGCATGGGTATGGAAGATAGTTGTTTTAATTATGCTTGCATCAAGGTACTATACATATCTTTGAAGATAATCATTTGTATATTTTGTTGTAGCCAAAATGTGGGCTTTAACAGAATGAACGTGTATAAAATGAAAGAGGTGGCAAGAGGACAAGGAATGCATGTTACCAAATGTACAAAAATTACAAGGATTCAAAGAAACATGAGGAATACTTCAAGTTCTTCAGACTTTAAAAATCTTGAGAAGATGAATGAATTGATAGAAATGTAGACGAGTTTATACATGCATGTTGATCATGGGCTTGCCACGTACTCAATGGAGTTATATAAACAGGTTAAAGGCTTGTATGGTGTTGTGTATGAGACAAAGCACACCCAAAGTGTTCTACCAAGCCTCAACTGATCTAGGTGGTGAAGTAAAGAAACTGGGAGCTTGGGGATGACCACAAGCCTGTGATTTGCCAGATGGGTTGTTGGTTGTTGTTTGTACCATTTCAAATGAATGTTAGTAGGTTTAATGCCTTACTGTAATAATTGAGTTGTCACATGAAGGGTTGCAACAATGAAGGAGGAAGACTTGCTTAGGAGGAAACTTATAAGCTCATACTGTCTTGCATATTTTAATGTGTTTGTGCCAGTACTTTTTGGGATAATATGTGCTTTTTTTAATGAAGCCTATGTGGAATGTGCTAAGATGTGCAATACTTTTGATGTAACAAAGCACATTGAGTAAAGTTTATTGAGTATGTGATGTCTACTTTCTTGAGGTTTATATGGAGCAGTTCTGATAATCTTGTGATGGGTGATATATTTACATTTGATAGTTAATAATTGATATTTGAATATACACAATACATTTAATTTTAAAAAACAATACACACCTCTGACAAAATGTGTTGATAATGGTTTATGTGGTCCCAGGTTTACTTTTTTTTGTTTGTTATCACGACATATTAATTGTGCATGTGTTTATAACTAATTTTTTATATCTCTTTGATATAGGTGAGCTCAAAATCTTTATAGTAGTCAATATGACTGAGCTCCAAGTGTTGACTCAAATACATTGGCTTGATATTATATATTTTATTATTTAATATTTAAATATTAATGGTGAATTTAATGTGCTTGTATGTATATATTAAGTCATGCCTTCAATAAAATGTGTTGATAACAGATTCTATGGATATCTAATCAGCATGGGGTGTTCTCATCGAGCAACTGGCAAAGGCTATGAGTTTTGTATTTGTAGGGGTGTGCTTAGCTCCATTGGGTGTAAACGATAGTAGGTTGACAAGATCAGGGCTCATAGAGGGGTTTTAGAGCATGACATATCCATTTGTAGGGATATTCAAAACCTATTTTCGTTAAGAGATTTCAAATGGACATCACGTGAAATAGGCCAATGGAAGTTTGGTATAGATTTGGCTAATACTTTACCATCACCTATTGGTTGCAATGACTGAGATCACATGGGTGTAGAAAATCATGTGATTGGTGGGTCACATGTTAATAATGTTCTAACATTTAACTCCTAAAGAGGGGTTTTAGTCATAATGGATCCATTAGGAGATGTCGCCAGAGGTTGCATGATGTTTTGAATATGCCTTTTCACGTTGAGATTGCAAGTGGCAATAATGAATTGGCTCAATGATGGTCTGGTGTGGATTTGACTAATGATTTGGTATTAGCGAATAGTTGCAATTGTCAAAGACCCAAGAATGTGAAAAATCATGTGATTATTGAGTCACATGTTTATAATGTTTTGATGTTTAGCTGCCAAAATGGAGGGAATCATAATGAAGTGGTTTATGAGAGTTTGTCTCACCATGTTGAGATTTCAAATGGGGATAATGAGTCAGTTGAACAACATGTTGATATAGATTTGATTGTGATGCATGTTGATCGTGTTGTGCCTAATACTTTAACATTAATAGATGGTTGTGATATTAGGAATCACCTTAATGTGAAAATTTCAGTTGGTTAGTGAGTCACATGTTAAAAATATTGCAATTTTTAATCCCCAAAATGGTGGATTGTGCTCCATTTTGCATACTTTGCATGTAGCAATAGATGTTCATCGAGCAACAACGATATTATTATTTCAAGAGCTAGATGTGCATTCCATGGAGAGTCTTTCTAAAAATATGAGAGGTGTTTAGCTAAATTGTGAGGATATGAGACTCAGGTACAAGGGTTGATTTTATTTGAAAAGAAATGTTATCAAAATGAAAATGTAATGTTGCCACCATTACAATGTTCACTACAGCCATTGCATGATTTGTTGCATGGTATGCACCCTTAGACTAGAATATTGAAAAATAACATACGAGCATATAATAGTGCTCATGCATCTGTATCACTTAGAGTTAATGTTGACGAGCTACTTGTTGTTGAGAATTTTTACACCTTTAGAGTGCATGGCTCTATTTATCACCATATAGGTCCTTTGCTTTCCTAATATGCACTGTCAAGAAAGGCCAAGATTTGCACAACTCTATGTTTACAATATTAAGCATGAGTTGTTTAATTGATTGGGGGTTATGCATGATTTGTTACAAAATTTGTTCGGGAAGCTTCAATATATGATGCATTGATACAATATATATGCACAAGCTTTTAGTCTATGGATATGCAACTACAAAATAATCCCATGCATGAGTTAAGAATGAGTATTTTTTGTATTCAAAAACTAGTAAACAGTACTCGGCTCTCCTACAACAATTGAGATTGTAGCTATCATGCGCCGAGATAGGGTGATGAGAAACCTCTTGATCACTTGGATATTTAAATTTACACTCAAGGTTACTATTTCAAACTTGCATAGAGTATATATGCCAATGCTACATATCCTCATTTTCCTTATGGGTGATGATGGTTGGCATATAAAGGTTCCCTATAGTAATGTCGATGTTCTTGTTGACATACATGAATTGTCCAATAAAAATTGTATTATCGGAATGTAATCTTATGCAATTTTACTTCAAGTGCATGAAGATACTAAGGTGTGCATGTTGTGCAATGGTCGACTATTGCAACAGTTTATTATTGATGCTTATTATAGTATAGAGTAGCATAGGTTAACTTGGTATCACAAGAATCTGTCAGTGTTGCGATATGATGCCTACAAAGGCTTGGTAGACATGATGGGAGCAAATAATAACGAGCCAGTGCAGATTGTTGGTGCCTTTGTTCACAGGAGGACAGTTTTACTATGGTCATTTATAGGTGGACCAAGGCACATGTATCAATTCTATCAAGACACCACGGCTATAGTGCAGTACAAGGGAACACTTGATCTTTTTATAACAATGACATGTAATCCAAGGTGGTTGGAGATAACTAATGCTTTGTTACTTGGATAGAGTGGTTATGACCATCTAAATTAGACTACTCACATGTTTCACAAAAAACATGCTAATTTGATACACATGTTGTTGCAAAAACACCTATTTGGAAAGGTTGTGAGCTATGTTACTGTGATTGAATTCCAAAAGAGGGGGCTACCACATTATCATACTTTGCTAATTTTAGAGCAGTCTTTTAAACCTTCTAAAGCATGTCAATACAATAGAGTGGTTGGTGCCAAGTTGTTGGATAGAGTTAAGCTTCTAGGATTATTTGAGACAATTTCAAAATGCAACATTCATGGCCCTTGCTTGTGGAAAATTGAACCCCAAGAGTCCTTGCATGGAAAAGGGTAAATATGCTATTAATGGTGGGTATGACAATGGTTGATAGTTCTAGCTATCATATCTATCGAAGGCGAGATGAGAAAAACACAGTGATCATAAACAGTAATGTTATTGGTAATCAATGGGTTATTCTATATAATCCTTTCTTAAGTAAGAAATATAATGCACACATAAATGTGGAGGTGTGCTCGACAATAACGACTGTTAAGTATTTAAATAAGTATGTGTACAAGGGGTATGACTATGCAATCATCAAATTTTCTATTGGGGTTGATTTGGCACAAAATGGTGGCAGTGTTTGTGAAGTGAACAAGATCCAAAGTTATTTGGATGCATGATATGTTTTTGCCTCTAAGGCATGTTGGTAGATCTATAATTACCCAGTGCACAATCAAAAGCTTGATATACCGCAGTTGCATGTACACTTGCCTAGTGAGAAGTATGTGATGTTTCTAGATACAAATAATATATCGGATGTTATGTAAAATGAAGACCTCCAGAAATCTACTCTTATTGAATGGTTTGTGTACAATTGCATTCATCCAGAGGCTAGAACTATTTACTATCAAGACTTTTCAATGTACTCGGTGTGGAATGCAAGACATAAGATGTGGACAAAGAGAAAGTGTGGGAATACATGTGGTGCAATGTATTTTGTGGTGCCTACATGTGGTGAGCTTTACGATTTGTGAATGCTTTTAATAAATGTCGGGGACGTACATCTTTTAAAGATCTGCATACTATTGACAATGTGATCTATGATACTTGTAGGGATTCTTGCATTACAAGGGGTGTGTTGGAAAGTGACTATGAGTATACTAAGTGCTTGGAAAAAACTGACCCCATGCAAATTGATACTCAACTCCATACTTTGTTTGTTGTAATTTTGGTCTTTTGTGAGCCAGCTCAGCTTGGTCAACAACTATGGGAAAGATTTTTGTACCAATGGTGGAGGATATCCTATATAGGTTGCAACTACATCATGTGCACACCTCTCTTGGTATTCTATAGCATGAGATATCTAGCATGGCTACGTTAACATCTTTAGGAACTTTTACTCTATATAGGGTGAAGACTCTCTAATTTTGATGGGTTGCCAGAACCTTATCAACCAAACTCTCAACTACATGCTAATCCCCTTTTGCAAGATAAATATGCATACAACATATTGGAACAATGTAGGGTTTGTGAATTTATGGAGACAATGTTGAATGAGGGACAAAGAATTGCCTTTAGTATAGTTATGGATACTATTGATGCAAATACTGAGGATATATTCTTTTTGGATGGCCACAATGGGTATAGAAAGACTTTTTTGTATAAGTGTTTGCTTGTGAAGGTGAGTATTAGCAACAACATCGTGCAGTATTGCTACCTTGCTTCTATGAGTGGTCATACATCTCACTCATGGTTTAAAATCCCAGTAGACTTGAGTAATCAATCCACCTATAACATTCTTGTTCAAAGTGACCTTGTTCAGTCATTGAGATGATAGTCAACGAGCCTTATTTTGTCCAATGTGGATGACTATCGCAATCTTGATTGGTAGTGTTAAAAGGACATAACATCTTGGTAGTTTCTACGGTGATGTGTCTAGTGTGGGTGACAATACAACGTATTTCAATGAGCGGGCTATACTTCCATCGTAAAATACGTAAGTGGCTATTTTGAATGAGCATGCACTGCAATTGATGTTAGAGAGGTTAGGTGGTATTATAATGCAAATTCAATTGCAAAGATAAATGTCTCAATTTTTATACTTCATTGAGCATTTAAGTATATTAGATCTTGGAGGTGGATTTCCTCCTCATTTATTGTTGCTAAAGATAGATGCACATGTTATTCTTCTTATAAACCTAAATCCAGGATAAGAGGTTTGTGTAATGGTACATAGTTGATATGTAGAACCTTCAATAGAAAAGTGATAGATGTTGGGCTGATAACATCGACAAATGTAGGCAAACGAGTTTTTATTCCTAAGATTACTTTAATTTCCAGTGCTACGCAACTACCACCTTCTATGAACTATAGGTAGTTTCCCATCTAATTGGCATTCACTAATACAATCAACAAGTTGCAAGGACATACTTTATCTATCATTGGGGTTTATCTAAAAGCACAAATATTATCGTATGGTCAGTTGTATGTACTTCCAAGAGTAAAATCTTTACATAGTATGAAAGTCCCATTAGGTAACAAGGATGGGGATACAATCACAATCATTATGTATAAGGATGTACTTTGAAAAGTGTAGTGATGTGCATTGCTTTTTCTTCAGAAATATAGTTATTGATGAGCATGTAGGGCCACTTGTTTGACATATGAGTGAATTGCACTTGATGCCATGTTTGGTTAGCATATACTCTTTTAGAAGGGAATTGCTTTTTCATGTTTTAGTAATTGTTCAGTGTTTTCATATACTTACCCTAGAGTGGGGCTATTACTTGGCTCTTATCTATCAAAAGAAACTACTGTACACATTGCGTGTAGTATGAAGCTATGATATTATAAAGAGAAAACTTGCAAGCGATATTGAGAGTTCACATGATGTCAATATAGATGTACACATTGCGTGTAGTATGAAGCTATGATATTATAAAGAGAAAACTTGCAAGCGATATTGAGAGTTCACATGATGTCAATATAGATATCAAGCTCCTTATTCTTAAGGAAGTTGTATACTATGGATGTACATAATGTTTTTCGACTGCATATATACAAGGTTGGCCACAAGAAGATGTTACGATGCTCTAGTACTAATAAGATATCGAGACATTGGTTCAAGAATGGGTTCGATGATTTGGCTTGATTTGTGACATTACATCAACATCTATTAATATCTACTAAATTATTCACAAATGTTTGGCCAACTATCCTTATTTTGAGAATGAAATATTCTGTGTTAGTAGTTCCACGTACTTATATTGTGATTATGTTCAAATGCAAGTGCTAAAAAGAGAGGTAAGATTATTGCCTCTCATGTGATTACCAAGAGATAGTATTGGATCAACCCTTGCTTCCTTTCCATATATTGCTCAAGTTGATCATTCTGCTAATGATTCTTCGATGAAGAGGAGGTTTTATTTCTATTAGGCATCTTGGAAACATTGCATTTTCTAATTGATATCAACAATTAACCTATGGTACTTGGAAATAGTTAGACGTGTGGACAAATTATAGGATATTTTACACGACTTGGCCTATGTGGACAAAAAGTAGGACATTTTAAATTTACCTCGTGGCTTGCTAATGAAATCTATCATCTTTTATATCTCCCCTTCATGGCCCACTCGGTTGAAAAAGCCCAAAGATAATGATGCTAAATGTTTCTTCACTTTTAAATATTCTACTTTGAGATTAAAATGATTTGCACCTTAAAATCCTTTTGTAGTGTTTGGTCTTTGGTTCAATTGTGTTCTATTATAATATAACATTGCTATTTCTAAATATGTGTAAAAGTAAGCATATGCATATGTGAATAATTGACATTCCATAAATATGTTAGAGATTGTATGTTTGACATTCTATGTTACATAAATAGCTTTTAGTTTTTTTATTAATGTGAGAGGGGAAGGGAGGGAGGAAGCCATTTCTAAACATTATGCAAAGCAATCACATATTTTCTTGAGGCCATGTGTGGATGAGATTGCATGTCTATCTCAC
This sequence comes from Lygodium microphyllum, assembly GCF_053477565.2. Classification (NCBI taxonomy): domain Eukaryota; kingdom Viridiplantae; phylum Streptophyta; class Polypodiopsida; order Schizaeales; family Lygodiaceae; genus Lygodium; species Lygodium microphyllum. Next base: position 171,206,280 of record NC_141137.1, on the reverse strand, counting down.
GTTTTCTATTACAAATTTATAAATTTTGTAATGATAGAAATAAAGAAGAAATAAGGAGATGAGAGAACATTAAAAAAGGGAGAGAGAGAGAGAGAGAGAGAGGGAATTTATAGAGAACTGAGATTTCAAGAAAAAAAGAAAGAGAAAAAATATCTAAAGATAAGAGGAGGGACAAAGAAAGACCGAGAGAAATGAAACAGCTTAGAAACTGAGATGGTAGAGGGGAAAGAAAGATGAGAAATAGATAATTGAGCACCCAGCAACTTTCCTCGCCCACTCGTTGACAAGCAACCTACTATTAAAATCCATCGAAGGATCACTTCAAATTCGTTCAACGCTTTTATTTCATTGCAATTTCATTGCAGAATCCTACCATCCACCGGAACACGCTCTTGGCTGCTCGTCGTTATTGGTGCTTTTATGTCCATCCCACTTCATTGTGCACGCACAACTGTTATATTCGGATGTGGCCGAGCGATAACATCAACAGGGAGGATACAATTTCGGCCAAATTTTGTGCAGGGCGGGGCAGGTCGAGAAAAGAGATACGACAGCCATTTATAAAGGCTGTCGTCTTACGGTTTTTGATGATATGAAGCATTCACAATCCATCGTTCCAAAGAAACATTCGATGAAGAGATCAATGGACGCAGGAGAAACTTGTGATCAACTACCTGCTGCTTCGGGTTCAGTACTGAGTGCCAAAAACATTCAACGGATAAACGCTGGACACAGAAGACAATGGTTACCCGCTGCTTCGGATCCGGTGCTGTGGGAACTTGTAAAACTTAGTAAGCAAGCAAAGGCCGAGAATGTTATACACCCGTTGGAACGTGAACGGGTACACTGAATATAAGAAACAATTGGTTCTGATCGACTAGATAAAGTAAGGGAGAGCCTTCATGACTAGGGCTACTCTCTTGCACTCGATGTCAGAGCAACACTTCGGATGGCCGCGGCAAGCAAGCAAAAATACGTGGGATGTTAGCCACTACAAGCAGACCAAGCGAGCGCATCTGTTCACGTATATCGTATCGAGACCAGCACCAATTTCACCGACACCGATAGCAATACGAGCACTGATGATTGACACACACACGTCACTACTGTATCAACCATAGAAACAAACAAGAATCGCGTGCTATTCATAACAAGGGAAGTCCCGCACTAGTGTAGGTCAAAAGTGAAGAGAACTTGAGAGCACCTGTAGACATTTTCGATGGCAATCTTACAGAGATTGGATGTTACAAATTATGCAGATATACATTCTTCAGGGGCTGGAGAGGAAAGTTCTCGTATCCGTGACAGGCATGAAAATGGCAGTATTCTACCACTTCCAGAAAACGTTAGAGCCACACTTGTACTTGTCCTTCCCCTCACATTCCAGTTTGAGGTCGTCAGAGAGGAAAGGGACATTCTGCAACACAAAGTACATGTACAATGTTAAAATACAGTGTCCTAGAACCGCTGAAAGCCTGCTGGATAGCATGCCTTTATGTGGTAGGCATGGCAAATTTTGAAAGAAAGCACAACGTGACATAGATCACCTTCTTCTTGGCCAAGTCCTGGCAGCCGGTGAAGTTCTCTGGGAACTTGCAAGTTCCAAAAGCCACAGTGTATGCGCGCGCAGTGTTGGCTCCGCTGGTGGCTAACCGCTTCTTGTCATTCAACTCCTGTAACCATGACATCACACATCGTCTGTCAAAGACGGAATTAAAGTTATCCAATCATCGCAGCCGCCATGGCAAAATCATTCATCACTGAACCTTAGCTTGCTTCATGAGGCCACAACAGAAACATCTTTGCAATCTTTTTATTTAACAGAATGATAGCCTCAGGCAAGACGATGGCAAAATCTTCCAATGCGAACTTTTTCGTCAGCAAAACCAAGCTCTAGCATCTGAAGAAGTATGGCCATGCCGAATAAAGCTCCAGAGATAAAAGATACCGTACCTTGTTGGCGGCAGATTTAGCGAGGAGGTCTTCCACAAGTCCAGCTTTGGCGCTGTCTGCCGAGGCCATCGCAAGACCTCCGCCGAGCAAAAGAGCTGCGGCGAATCTTGTCATGGCATCTCTCCGGCTCTGCACTGACTCTCCCTCGCTCGAGGCCTTGGCCATGGTAAGAACAGGAGATCTACTTGAAGAGGGGGAGACATTGCTGCTGCCTGCTTTGAGCTCTGACACGGCTACCGAGGCAGGAGAGATCACGGCTGTGGACCCGAAGAAAAGGCTGGAGGCCATGTCCGGGAGTGGGGATGTGCAGAGCTACGCTCCCGTCTGTGATTGTGAGGACGTGGGCCGATAAACTCGAGCTGGTTTCAAGATTGCTACACGGTGTCTTGTGATGCTGGTGTGGAGAGAGGCGAGAGAAAAGCGCTCGCTTTGTATTGGGCAGAAATTGTATTGCGGATGAGGCTTATTGGATAACGCACGAAGAAGCGATAAGGCTGGAACCCACACTTCCCCTTTGGTTCCTCCTCTCGAGTATGAACCAGCATTTAAATATTATGGCTTCTTTGGGTTATAAGGTGCCTCCAGCCTCCCATCATTCCATTGGTGTCAATTCTTCAATTTGGCATATGCGCTTAAGCTTAAGCCTAAGATGGTACTTGGATCTCATGCGACTCTCACTCAAGTTAGAATTATGGGCACTCAAGAAATCCATGTTCTTCCACGCAAGAAATCCATGTTCTTCCATGCTAAAGCAAGGCGTGATAAGACAACTCCTCTATGCCTAATGGTAGCAAAACTTTGACACTCAAATGTTTGCTAAGGACAACTCCAATATAGTTAAGGTTGAAGCTCATTCTCTCAATGTATTGGTGGGTGTCTATGATGAATTTGCTTCCCTTTTGAACTCTATGATTAGCAATTTTAAAAAAATGAATTTTTGCTACTGGAATTAGAGGAAGATGAAGCTACCTTTCAGCATTTGGTTTGCAATATTTTTTTTTTTTAAGGGCAAGTCTTTCAATACTAGGTGCTCGTGTTGGCTGAATGGTTCCTATGCCCCAACATCTTGATTGAACAATGAACAAGTTTGGAGGTGAAATAAGAAAATACAACAATTTATCATAGGGCGTTGCTGGTAGAATTACTACCCTTAAGTATTGTGTGACTCCTATTATGCTTTTTAATGTGATGCTTTTCCCTTTTCCAAAGGGATGTTGGAGAAAAATTGAATCTTTGTTTCTATTCTTTTGCTAGTCATTTGTGGGTAAAAGAGGCATGGCTTCTATCTCATGGAAACAGATAACTACTCTAGTTAAGAAAGATGCGCTCAACCTCGACATTGTCATTTCAAATTCATAAAAAGTTGGACAATCATCAATCTCTAAGCATATATAATTTATATGTGGGTTAAGAAAGCTAAATGTAGTGGAGATGGGATCTTGGGTGTGAGCCTGTAAGACATATTACTTAGCAAGAAGATGGAAGGGAATATCACTCAATCTCAACTTTCACAAATGTTATTCAAGGCATGGACAACTATTATCAGACAACTGAATTGGTAAGGCCATGAAGATGGTTGAGGTGTTTCCTCACTTCTTTGGAGTACATGGATGCAATTTGAGGTGCTTCAAGCTTGGTATTGCCCCATAACTAATAACAAAAAATTATATTTTGTTGTTGCAAGAAAGAGGATCACTAGATATTAGCATGTATGGGATGGGAAATATCACTACTTTAAAGCAATCAACACCATTGGTCAAAAATTTAATCTTAATGATGCTGAAAGTGACTGCCTATAGCAATTATTTGCTAGGAAGAAACATTCTTGGCCAATACCAATTCAAGTAAAAGGTCAACTTTCTCTTGAAGAATGGTGTAATCTTAAAGGCAGACTTGTTGAGCCTATGCGAAAGAGGAAAGACTTTGAGAAGTGGGATAACACTTGGATGTTCAAAGCTCAAAAGGTTTGACATAAAGTGGACCCAAGAGGCACGATTCACACACTGAAATGTAGGCTTAGGAAGCCTTGAAAGTCTAGCCCTTGTTTTAAGCTAAACTTTGCACTCATACAAACTTTTAATGATTGATAAATTGAGTTTTGGGGTCCCCTACAACTTTTGTTGGCATGATAAGGAGATCGTCAAGCATATAATGTGGGATTGCTATGAGATCATGGGTTGATGGATAGCCTTTTAGAAAGCCTTTGAGAAGATGGGATTGCATTACAAAATCAACCTATAGAAACATGTCATTTTGGTATGGGTGTCAAAGAGACTATCATGGCTAGATTGATGGACGATGCTTTTGCCTTTTTGGATTCAATGGATTAAAAAACCAACTTTTATAAGTTGGCTGGGAAGCTACTTTTAAATATGAATCCTTCTTTGTGAGCAATTATACATATGATACATATATTCCTCTTTGCATTTTTAGAAAACAACATGAGCTCTCTGAGGATGCCACTCCATAGCGTGTCATTCCTAGCCCATCGTCATATTGTGAAATAGCCAACCTTCAAGCTTAGTGTTACTCTCCATAGGCCATCAAGTGGAAAAGATAACTTCACAAGACTCTCCCATATAGATGGATCACTCCAACTTGAAGTAGGAGTTGTTGTTATGTGTTAAATATTTGAGGCTTTGTCCACCCTTGTTTCAATAGACTCTATGAAAAGCTTTGGAAAGTTCAACCAACTAACAACATAGTGCTTTGCCCCCAAGTGATCAAATTTTGAAGAAATCTTGCTTACTACTATGTGCAAGCATCAACAACTTCAACCCATACACTAACTTGTTCTCTAGCCCTTTCGCAAAATTTTTAGCGTGCCATTGCTAGGTAGAATATTGTGATAATTTTGTGGGGAATCTTTACCTTTCCCCTATGGATAGGTTCAAAAATATTAAGGCATTGCTAAGTTGAGAAGACCATAGTGCATAATCAAGGGTAGTAAGTTAGGAAATCCACAATGCACTAATCATTTCAACTTTCTACAACCTTGTCATTTCAAACACTACTAAGTCATGAAAACCTCGAAACACATGCCATCTCAAGATTCTACATTATTGTCATATAAATTTGCACCCTTGCCATAAGTTTAAATCATTTTGAGACACGAAGGGTAGATAAAAACCTAAGGTCTTAGATTACCCTACTAGCACTCTCAGTTGATGTAATCAATGGTGTGTTAATTCAAAGTAGGTCAAGTAGATCCCAAATAAAGGAAGTGAATAGTAAACATAAAGGTACTTTCCATTCATAGGAGAGTTGGATATGGTTTAAGCATGGTCATTTGAGAGCCATAATGAGTCACATCAGTTGTACTCAAGGATTATTTAAAGGTTCCATGTTGAATGATAGTTATATGTATCATAAATTTCACATTCTTTATGGTTCATATTGAAGCTTTGTTGCTCTTAGGGCTTGGGTAACAATATTTGTGACTTGCTCCTCTATGCTCTCATATGTGAGATCAATGTCACCTACCAAGACCTGCTCTCTAACAAAATGGTAATGAATGTCAATATGTTTTGTGCATGCAAGAAACACTCGGTTTCTTGCCAACTACATACTACTCATGTCACAATAATTGACAACTCTCTTATCTACATGTATTTTGAAATCATAGTAGCTTTCATCACCAAGCTCTCTCATTTGCTACCATAACAGCACCCATGTACTTTGCCTCTATACTAGATAGTGTAGTAGTGGGGGCTATTTCTTATTGCTCCAAGTCATAACCCCACTCCTAAAGGAAAACACATAACCACTGGTAGACTTCCTATTAAACATAGTGCATGCCCAATCTACATCACTATAAACCATACACCTATTATAGCATCAAATCTACATTATGAAAGCTATCATAATCCAATTTTAGCTTAAGGTATCATAAGGGACATCTCACACTATTCAAATGAGGTCTATGAAGCACTTGCATAAACCAACTATCCAAAGCAAATGTGTAGCTGCAATTTGGTCCGGTGATAGTAGTGAAGATCAAACTTCCCACCATCTTTCTATATATTATGGAATCCTCTAATATCTCACCTACATTAGTACTTAGCTTCACATTTTGATCAATTAGCACTAAGTTTGACTTACAATAATCTATACCATACTTTGTTATCATCCAAGATATGTTATCTTTATGGGAGCCATATTCCCTTAGATGTCCTAATGACCTTGATGCCAAGAAATTACTTTAGCTCTCCTAAATCTTTCATGTCAAATTTCTACTTGAGAAGACTCTTCACATGCACCATCTCTTACACATTGTCACCTCCAACAATATTATCCATATAGAAGGTAGTTTACAATAATATCCATGTCTATTTGATGCACATAAAAGCATTTGCAACATGGAAACCAATCTAGTGGCATGTTTCAACCCACACAAGGCTTTATGCAACTTACACACATAATGGGGGCAACACATATTTTCATAACCTTGTGGCTACTCCATACACACTTTCCATGCAAGAATGTATTCGTTATATTCCTTTGATGCAATACTCACTCTTTTGATGCATCCACCACAATGAGAACACTCACAATTTCCATCTTTGCCACTAGAGGAAAGGTCTCCTTATAATCAATTCCATAAGTCTATGCATAACCTTTGACAACTAGACTTACTTTATACTTGTTCACACTTCCATCTACATTATATTTTACTTTGTAAGCCCACTTGTAGTATACATATTTCTTTCCTCAAGCAATGGTACCAAATTCAAGTTTGTTTAAATTTAGTGTAGATATTTCTTTGTCCATGGTTGTGTCCCAATGCAGTGATATATATGCATAATGCTAAGCCACGTAACCATCATATGTCAATCTCTACATATGTATCTTACTCTAGTTGACTTGTACACTGAATGGGGTATCTATGATCCCTTTTCATTAGCTTTGACTTTCTTCGTACTAGGTGTATAAACAATAGAATCCCAAACTTCTCATCCATGCCCTGATTTGAGCCATCAGACTCACCATTTGCATGTGAATAACCTTTAAAAACATTTGATACACCAAGTGGCTCAATGACTTTTTGTTTTCCCTTTCATAGTACATTTTCTATATGTATAGGGGTGCTGCCCATATGTGACCTACCACTTGAGGGTCTTTCAGTAGACATACTAGAAGAGAACTCTACTAGCCCACCCAATGTTTGTGATTGTGGGCCTATATTTTACAATCAACTTTTCTTTTACATAATTTACAACAACCAATTTTTTAGCAGTATACCTACTACTCATCTAAAGAAATAGTCAACAAATACAAGGCTTTCAGCCTTTGGATCCAACTTCATTCTTAGCTCACCAAGCACGTGTATATATGTAATGCAACCAAATACTTTAACGTGTGACAAATTTGGCTTCTTGCCAATACTTTAATATGTGACAAATCTACTTTCTTACTAATAAAATCTCCTCTAGTGTCACATTATGCACTATACCAATGGGAGTTTTGTCCATGATACTATAGAGATAGTTTTAGCTAATAGTAATGAGGGGTGGTCATTTCAACCACCATCAAAGCTTATGCAATTTGTATAATATCCTTGTTCTTTCTTTCAACAACACCATTTTGTTATGGAGTATACCTAATCTAAATTGCCTCTGTATTTCATGTTGTTTTGGAAAATTACTGAATTCATTGGAGAGGTACTCTCCTCGTCTATTTGATCTCATGTACTTATTAATATGTATACCTATGTATTTCTCAACCAGATTCTTAAAATTTGAAAGTGAGAGAACATATTGTTAGGCTCTCTGCATCTGTTTTTATTATTTTCATCTCTTTTCTTTTCTAAACAATTATGTACAATATGACCTCTTTGATCACAATTATAGCATTCTTTGTTATTATAATCTTTCTAACTACCATGATAGAATTATCTCTTATCATAGCCTATGTTTTGTCTGCCATGTCCTTCATGGCTTCCCCTGCCTCACAATTGGCCTCTACAACTTGCATGTGACTACTCCTGTGAGTCATAATACTATCATTAATTTTGCCCACAATGGCTAGCACTACAACTTCTATCCCCACAACATATGCCTCTACTTGTGTTAGAGTAGAGCACATATTTTGAACTATTCTTGCTTTGTAACAAAGATATAACAAGTCCCAAGTTCCTCTCTTTTAAATATCAACATAGGTAATGAATTTGCAAAATCAAAAATGGTATCTCTTGTGTTGATGGAGGTTCAAAATTGTTTGTACTCCTCGCTTAGACCATCCAAACATATAGCCACTATATCATTATTATCAACTTGCACTTTAGTAGATCCAAAAGCTTCAACAATACTCTTAATCTTCAATGCATAGTCATTGATAAGAAAATTGCCACACTTAATCTTATTTAACTAAGACTTCAATACTTGACCATGTTATTCCATGCTCTTGTAGGATTGTTTGCATCTTGTATATGCCCAATCATATTGTTTGAAACATTGATGGAAAGTGAATACATAGCTTTTTAAGCACCCTAGATCTATTCCTTAAATATCTTTATTGGCTCAATATAAGATTGTGAAAATTCTGAAGCCTTTGCATTATCTACTTCAATGTAGTCCAAATAAGCTTTACCCATAAGAAAATTATTCAATCTAAACTTCCAACCATGGAAGTCATGGTTATTGAGCTTTTCTTGCCCCTAGACAAGGCTTTGACACCATGAAAAGATAGAGAAAGAGAGAGGAAGCCTAAGCTCTTACAAGATACACACAAAAACACAAAGAATACACATAAGATAGAAAGTTGAAAACCCTTTTTTTTTATTCTTCTTCTACTCTTCTTCTACTTCACAATAACAGTCTACAAAAGATATAATATAGGTTGATGTCAAGATCTTCATTTGCGCTATATATTCCCTAGATTTCATATACGAAAAGACTAACATTGAACCCTAAAATCAAGTCAAAACCTAGTGGTAGAGACTAACCTCTACTAAATTGTTGATAAATCTCTTTGGATTTGATTAGTCCTAAAGGTTGTATAGCACTCATACGAACATGACAAAGAGTCTTCCTATAGATAATAACCAGTAGATGTATGCTATAACCAGTAGTGAACCAATTGTACTCTAAGCAAACAATGCTCAAAACATCCCACATGACATCCTAGAATAGCAAAGCATCATTCGAGTACCAATAGACATCAATTTGAGCTCTAGTGAGCTTCAAGCAATGGCATACATGCTATCTCAATGTGCATCACAACACTTTTTATGTTGTATACAAACGATAGCTAAAGATTAGTGCCCTATCAAAGTGCCCAAATACTTGAATATGATGCCAATCTCAGTGCCAAGCATCCCTTCAACATCCAAGTGTGAAAACTCAACAAGTATGAGCTATGTCCAAAGTCAAACTTTGAGCAATAGAGACTAGGTGTAAATTTGTGTGAATAGCCTGAAGGCCTAGCCTAAAGGCATGCTATAAAATGTGGGATCAATCCAAAGGTAGAGAAGCACTTAACGATGCTTCAGTAAGCCTGAGATAATGACTTGACGTGCCTTGATAACCTAAACATCCACAAAATGAAGATCAAAACCAACTCCATAAGCCTTGATGTGATCAAAAAGTTCACAGGTTGAAGACCAAGTCTAGCTCCACAACTCCAACTCTTGAAAAGCTTGCTCCGGTACCATGTCAAAGGAGAGGGAGAGAGAAAGATACATGATAGATCCTCTAGTCAACAAAGGGCAGTGATCCCTCTTCTCTTCATTATTCTATTATATACAAAAGAAAAAGAGTCGTAATCTAACACTACTGTGAAAACTAAGATAGGTCACTATAACTGATCATACGCACAAACCATGGTTGAGTCGTCAAACTGACTTATTTATTATATCACACATGACTAATGACAACTAGGCAACAGAGGCTAGTCTTTGCCTTGATTCTCAACAATTTTACCATAGTTTCTAAACTTTCATGCTTTGATTGACTAAACATTTGACCTCATATTAACAATCAAGAAATGATAGAGATCCATTGGGATGAATTTTTGCCCAAAGGCTATCTTGGGGGTTTTTTGAGTCACATGACTAACTTTTGGGCTTAGAAACTCCGAAAATAGCCCCTCTACATAATAAGTTGGGTTTTAGCCCAAATTGCACCCTAAAAAACTCAAAACTAAGGTTGTAAGCAATAAGTGGCCAATTTCTAGACTCATTTGATCAACTAAACATTTGCTCATGTATTTACAATCAAGAATCATAGGCATCCCTCATCTCGAAGAGAACCGCTTATCATTATTATTTCATCATCATCAAGGTCCTATATAGGTGTTGAGATGGTTGCTAAACCTATTTGTACTGAAGAATCTACCAACAATTGTAAGTGTTAAGACAAGTTAAGGTGACATCCCATTATTGATTGAAGGTGCAAAAGAAGAAGAATAAGAGGAGGAGGAGGATAATGCAAAGGAAAAAGAAGAAGAGGAAGAGGAAGAGGAAGAGGAAGAGGAAGAGGAAGAGGAAGAGGAAGAGGAAGAGGAAGAGGAAGAGGAAGAGGAAGAAGAAGAGGAAGAAGAAAAAGAGGAGGAGGAGGCAAAGTAGAAGAAAGCTACATGGACATCATTTGTCTTTATGGATAGCACTTTGAACTAGACTTCTGATTGTAATTCAATCTTGAACCAAATATAAAAGATTTGAGCTATCAATGGAAACAGAGTTAGTGTGTTTTGTTTTGAGTATCTTCGTGTATCATTTTTCAAACTATATTTGCATATCTTACCACATTTGAAGGAGTCATTGGAAGGAGTTCGACATTATCGGTTCCCTATAAACTAGTAAGATCTCTCCATTAGACATAGCAAGCTCTAGCTTGAATGTTCATTTTTGAACATTTCAATGGTTAAATATTTCATATGTAGTCTACACATGACCTTTCTCCAAATGCACAAGAAACTTTGGGCAAGCTCTATTTTGAATGTTCATATTGAAAATGTCAATGGTCAAATCTTTCTTACATGGTCAACACAAATGACCTTTCTTCCAATGCTCAAGAAATGTTAGGAGATGTTAATAAAGGGGTACTAGAAACAAGTGCCTTGTATTGGAAAGAGAAGGACAAACATGCTTTGTTATTCATAGGGCTACATTTAGCTCCTAGCACCATGCAAGGACAAAGGTATCAATGCTTGAATAGAGAGAACTCTACATGTTCAACACCTCATGCCTAATACCGAATAATATTGTGGAGTTTCACGGAGAAAGAAACCTAATATCTTCTAGAAACTTCTGAAAGCTGCAAAAAGTTACTAGGTTCTAGAAGAGTGCCTGCACCAACACTTACATTAGCATTGCTTATGTCATTATTTAAATTAGTGATTCTTATGTCATCAATGATATAATCATCTAAATGCTTCTCCTTAATCTCCTCAACTCTAGTATAAATAGGGGACCTGGCTACAAGCCCTTCAATATTGCCAATGCTAGTTGTGAGGCTTCTATGAGAGGTCAATCCCACTAGTTCTAGTTAAAGCCATATATCTCTAGCTTTGTCTTATCGTGTCTTGTAGTTGATCTAGTCTTGTATCAAGATCTTGTCTTGTAATTCTTGTCGTAAACACCATTGTATCAATCTTGTATCAAGAAGTATATTGTTGTAATTCCTTATCTTGAAACAAAGGATCAAGGTCTTCTTTTTCATCATCTTCTTCAAGTCAATCCCTTGTAAATATATTGTTGTAAATCCTTATCTTGCAATAAAGGATCAAGGTCTTCTTTTTCATCGCCTTCTTCAAGCCAATCCCTTATAAGTTGTGAGGTAGTAGTAATCCTTGTCCTTACCAATAAGTTCTTATCACCCTCATAATAGTTTGATAAGACTACATACTTATTCTTGTCTAGTTACGATGGATATGGTGATGGAAAGTGTCATTACCACTTTAAAAAATATTCAAGAACAAATTTATGAAATCCATGATAATAATGTACGACTACAAGTGGAGAAACCCCAAGCTTTGGTATTAGCCATCCAAGACCTTCGAACCCTTAGAGGCTACTCTACATCAAAAAGGCATTTTGATATCTTGTTGCCACCCTCCTAGTTACAAGAAGGATCTCAAGTTTAGGCTAGCTAATGAGTTTGATGGAACAAAAACAAAGTTTAGAGGTTTTTTGGAGTAGGTGTGGCTGCTTTTATGCATGCAATCTAAGCACTATCTTGATGCTTCTCAAGGGGCTTATTGGCATACTCCTCTAAAGTATAACCCTCTCTTGGCTTGCACTTGCACTTGAGAAGGAGTCTCCTTTGATTTATGATATCAAAGCCCTAGTTTTCTAATGTATGCTTTGCCAACTGAACTGGTGTGACTAGCAAGGACATGCAGATATTCACAAAGATTGATCTTTGTGGGGATTATAATATTGCCAAAATAAGGGAAGATGATGAATGTAAGACAACTTTTTGCACAAGATATGGATACTTTGAATATGTTGTCATGCTATTTGGTCTCAGAATTACTCTAATGGTCTTCCAACATCTAATGAATGACATCTTTCATGAGTACCTAAATGTCTTCATGGTAATATATTTAGATGATATTCTAATATTTCCCAAGAATAAACAAGAGCACAAGCATCATGTAAGGTTAGTTCTTGATAAGCTACGTGAAAAGGAATCATATGCTAAATTGGAAAAGTGCTTCTTTCATAAACTAAAAATGAAATTCCTTGGATATATTTTCTTCTCAAATGGAATTCCACTTTCATGAACTTCATGAAAGTGGAATTCCTTGGATATAGTTTCTTCTAAAATGGAATGTAAATGGATACGAAGAAGCTGAAGTCTATTATTAAATGGAAAACACCAAGATCAATTCGAGATGTGAAATGCTTCTTGGGATTTGTAAACTTTTATCGAATCTTCATTAAGAATTACGCTAAGATCATCATGGTAGTCACATGATTAACTAGAAATTATAAGTTTATGTGGAAAACTAATGTAGAGAAGGCTTTTCAAACACTTAAGAATTCCTTCATGATGGCCCCTATATTGATACATCCATCCAAGCGTTTCTTCTTGGACATTGATGCATTAGATTTTGCTCTTAGTGCTATCCTTTTCCAAGTTGGCAATAGCCAAGTATATTTTTCAATCTAAAAATTTATTAGTATCTAAAATAAATTATGAAATTCATGATAAGAAACTTTTGGCTATTATTGACTCTTTTGAAACATGGAGGCATCTTCTAGACACGGCACCCCACAAAATCATAATCTTTACAAAACATAAAAATATAGAGTACTTCCTAAGTTATCGGGTCTTGAATTGATCACAAGCAAGATGCAATCCCTTCCTTTCTAGATTTGATTTTATTATATTATATCAATTCGACAGCCAGCAAGACGACGGTCCTATCTTACACCTAAAAAAGGAGATGCAATTCATGATTTAAAAAATATTATGCTCTCTTAAAAGCAACACAATTCCAACTTTGCAAAATAACAAGAAAATCTCCAAAAGATTCGACCTTCCTTTGATAAGTCAACAAATAACTTTCCAAGGATTGGTTTGCACAAAATATCAAGAAAGAGAAGTCAAGAAGGGTGCACAAGTGTTGAAGGATTCCAAAAAGTTGAAGGCTTTCTCTATTATTAAGGGCTACTCTACATATACTTTGAATAATGCATAACCTTCTAAACATAGGACATTTTGGGATCAATAAAACAAAATATCTCATCTATCAAGATTAATCATGTTGTTAAATGTTGAAATAAATCAAAGAATTTGTACTCACATATGATACACGACACAATAAAGCCAAAGTCCCTCACAATCGATCTCATAGGTTGCTACACCACTTGTCTATTCCTAATTTCCCTTGGTCATCCATGTCTATGGAGTCCATCACCAATCTGCCTTTCTCTAAGGGGTTTGATTTTCTTGTGGTGGTTGATATATTTACCTAGATGGCACAATTTATTCCCATCCACAAGGCCCTAGCAAAGGCACAACTCAAATTTCCCTTGAACATATATGCCTGAAAGGTGAGAAGGATTGAAGCTTGATTGGAAGAGAGCTATGGCAGAGAGCAAGAGCAACAAGAGAGAGAGAGAGACACAAATGGGAACTCCAATAGTCACAATGTGTGACTGGGCCTTCCTTTATTCAAACTATCACTAAAAGAATAAAGAATAAAGTGACGGTGATAGGCACCCACCACCTGCAGTGTGCAGTGGCGGGTACTATCAGTGTAGTAATGCATGGGCGACTAGGCAAAGGCGCCTTTACCCCCAACAACCACCCACTTAAAGGTGAATCTACCCTAGTGAGGAGTGAAAAGAAAAAGAAAAGATAGTGCAAGGTACACATATGTACAACAGGATGAGGAAAAACGTCATCTCATCCAACGCCCGTCAATCTCCTAAGGAAGGCAAAGCACTCATTAGTGAGGCTTTTTGTGAGCAAATCTGCAGGATTTTCGTCAGTGGAGAACTTGACAATGTCAACAGACTTGTCCTCCATGACCCCACGTATGAAGTGATACCTCACCTCAATATGTTTCGTCTTCACATGGAAGACCGGATTCTTGGCTAGCTGAATAGCACTCATAGAATCTGAATGCAACATAGGTATTGTATCAATCCCAAGGTCATGAACCAAACGACCCAACCATATGGCCTCCTTGCAAGCCTCAATGGCCGCAACCTACTCATCCTCAGTGGTAGAGAGAGCCTTACACTTCTGAACCCTGGACATCCAAGAAACAGTACCTCCAGCATAGGTAAAGATATAGCCAGAAGTGGACTTCCTACTATCTGCATGTCTTGCATAATCGAAGTTTGTGTATCCCACAACTCCTATATCCTAGCTGCTATAGCAAATACACATATCTGATGTGCCCTTCAGGTATCTCATGATACCCTTTACGGCATCCCAATGCTTTTTGCCAGGTGTAGCCATATAGCATGCCACAACACCAACTGCAAAGGCAATATCTGGACGAGTGGCTATCATGGCATACATCAAACTACCCACGGGTGATGCATAAGGGATCTTGACCATCTCGGCCCTCTATTCATCCGTTTGCGGACAATTGGCCTGTGAAACCTTGACATAAGAAGGTAATGGATAGCCAATGGGCTTTATGTCTTGCATGCAGAAACGCTCAAGGACTTTATGAATGTACTCCCTCTGTGAGAGTAGAGTAGTCCCTGATGCCTGTCGCGCTTAATGCACATACCAAGAATGTGAGAGGCATGTCCCAAATCCTTCATCTCAAAGCTCTTCTTCAACAGAGATTTAAGAGCATCTAGCTTATCATGAACTTTCCCTACTATCAGCATATCATCCACATAAAGTACCAAAATAAGCAATGAGCCATCACGGGCTTTCTTCTTGTAAAGACACGGATCCATAGCACTTCTATTATAGCCCTATGACTACATAAAGGCATCAAACTTATGATACCACTTCCTAGGTGCCTGCTTCAAGCCATAAAGACTTTTCTTCAACTTGCACACTAGGTGCTCCCTACCAAGTTTTGCAAAGCCCTTAGGTTGCTCTATGTATATCTCATCATGCAAATCCCCATGCAAGAATGCAGTCTTGACATCCATCTGGTACAAGTCCAAGTCAAGTTGCACAACTAAGGCCAAAACCAAACGTAGGGTGGTCATCTTGACCACAGGAGAAAAGACTTTATCAAAGTCAACTCCATGCTCCTGTTTAAAACCCTTAGCGACAAGTCTTGCCTTATAAGCCGACTTGGGGTTTCCAGGGGTACTTTTCAGCTTGTACACCCATTTACATGGCAAAGCCTTCTTGCCTTGAGGCAATGCAACAAAATCCCAAGTCATATTCTTGTGTAGGGAGTCTATCTCAAACTGCATAGCCCTCTCCTAGGAGTGACTGTCACCCTTGCACATAACCTCATCATAGGTGAGCGGCTCTCCTACATCTGTAACCAAGACATAATGCATTGAGGGCTCAAATTTATCATGTGGATGCCTATCTCTAGTAGATTGTCTCACGGCAAGCTCTGCGGCCAGTCCAACACCCTGGCCATGTGTACTACTTCTACAAGCTGTCCAACTAGCTGTGCAAGAGCACGTGGCTCCTCCTGGAATATAACCATGCGTATCTCTACCACCTTCTCAGGCTCCCTATGCATCTTGTCTTCATGGAAGACTACATCATGACTGCGGATGACTTTCTGCACTTGCGGATCCCAGGGGCGGTAACCCATCTCGCCTGCATCTCCATAGCCAAGGAAGACTACCTTCTCAGACTGCCTATACATCTTGTCTTCATGGAAGACTACATCATGGCTACGGATGACTTTCCACGCTTGTGGATCCCAGGGGTGGTAACCCACCTTGCCTGCATCCCCATAGCCAAGGAAAATGCATTTGACACTCTTAGGATCCAACTTAGTATGCTTGTCTTTGGGTACATGGCAAAATGTCTCACATCCAAAGACACATAGATGCACATAAGATGGATGTTTCCTAGTCCATACCTCCTCTGCAACCTGGAAATCCAAACCACTAGAAGTTAATCTATTTATGACATGCACAGCTGTACTAATTGCCTCAACCCAAAAGCTCTATGGTAAGCATGTATGACTAAGCATACTGCGTGCACGATCCTGGATGGTTCTATTCATCCACTTAGCCAAACCATTCTAGGGTGGGGTATAGGGGGCGGTCAATTGACGCTTAATATCCCTCTTGTCACATAGTTGCTCAAAAGCACATGACACATATTCTCCCCCATTGTTAGTCCTAAGGCATTTCAGCCTATGCCTAGTTTGGTTTTTAACAAATGCAAGCCATCTCTGAAATACAGCCAAAACATCGGACTTAAGCTTAATGGGGTAAGCCCAAACTTTACACAAAAAATCATCAATGAATGTCACAAAATACTTTGCACCACCCATAGACTGATAAGGCATGGGGCCACACACATCTAAATGTAGCAATGCCAGGTGCTCACTCATGCGTGTCCTACCAGACTTCTTATGTGTATTCCTACTCTGTCTGCCATAAAGACAATGCTCACATGAATCAAAACATACATAGTCAAGGGACGGTAAGTATTGCAAACCAGAAAGAATTTTCATCCCCTTCAAGGACATATGGCCCAAACGGGCATACCAAAGAGATACATGTGGGATGGAACCCACTGACAAAACATGATCAACAGAGGACCCATCAACTACAAGAGGATAGAGGCTACCAGCTTTGGCACCTCTAGAAAGCACAAGTCTGCCACGGGTGATCTTCCAGGTAAAATCCCCAAATGAAACATGAAACCCAGCATCATCAAGTTGCCATGCAGAATAAGACTGCGTATAAGTGCAGGTACATAACATACATCCTGTAACATAAAAGTATTACTAGTAGAGAATTGCAGTCGTACATCCCCAATGCCAACAATAGCAAGTGACCTGTCATCACCCAAGTGAACTAAACCAAAGACAGTGCGGTAGGAGTGGAACCACTCACGGCATGGTGTAACATGAAATGAAGCACCAGAATCCAAAAGCCAACACTACGCATACATAGAGTGAACATCGGTCAACAACGTAGCATCACAAGAACTAGCTGCAAGTATGTACTCCTCATCGAAGTCATCAGTCTGCATGACATTTATCTCCTTGATTCTCACAATGGATTTCGTAGGCATAATGCTGCGATCAAGGGACTTTTCCTATACTTTGTCTTTCCCCTTCTCTTTGCGCTTCTCATTGCACAAATCATGACACTGTGGGCGTATGTGACCTTTTTGCCGCAATGATGACATGTCACATTAGCATTTCTCCCACGAGACTTGCTACGCGACTTAGACCTAGACTTCTACGAGTCTCTGCCATGGCCATTCCCACGGTCATTCTTGCCATTACCATCCCTACCTCTAACAGTCAAAGCACACAACACATGAGAGGCGTCCAAGTTCTTACGATTGATCTCTTCCTGTAGAAGAGCACTCTCTACATTAGGCAAGTTCAAAATAGTAGCAGGAGCACATAAGGCAATGCGGAATACATCCCATGACTCACTTAGAGTCCCAAGCAAAAACAATGGAGTAACCTCATCATTAAAGGTAATACCCTGCGAAGTTAAGTTCTTGAGAATAGCATGGAACTGGCCCAAATGAGCAAATATTGTCATATTCTTCTTCATGTGCAGGTCCATAAGCTGCTTCAGCTAATACATCTAACTTGCTAGACTTTTCTTGTCATAGAGGTTCTTAATTTTATCCCAAAGCTACCAAGCACTCTGTGCTTTCTTAACCACATTGTAATGCGTCTGTTTAGTGAGAGACAAGATGAGGGTGGACTTGCATAACTCATCAAGCTCATCCCATTCGTCATCAGTCATAGTTTCAGGCTGCTCGCCATGCATCCTTAGTGGCTTTATCTGCGATTTTTACACCAATACCTTCCAAACTTGGCTCTTCCAATAGGCATAATTCATACCATCAAGCTTAGTGATGTTGAAGATAGCACTATCAATGGAAGAAGAACCCATAATGCAGTCCAAAACAATGCAAACAGTTCAAAACTACTTATTGTTTTTTGTTGTAAATAGCCAAAAAAATACCACCAAAACCAAGACAAAATGACCACGAAAACTGATAGCTAATGATGCTGCCCACCAAGTACCATCAAAAGTACATAAAATCAGGATGATTTAGCATAAAAATTCCACATCAGTCCATACATAACTGCTTGCTGTAATAAATTATAGCTAGGTACAATGAGAGCAAACTTTAGGCAAAATCAATGCACCAAGTCAACCACTGACTGTCAAAGCATAACCAGCATCAAGCAGGCATAAATCAATATATGACAGTCATACGGACATCGAGCAAATACCCAAGCATGCCAAACGAATCCATCAGTAAGCCAGCACACCCCCTATGTAGTAGGGCAAAGTGTACACAACATTGGCAAGACCTGACACAAATAGGTATATGCTCAGAGAGTGCGAAGCCCAAATCAGCCCAAGTACATGTATATGAACCACGACATATCAACCATGCAACATCCAAGTGAAGAAGATCCCAGTCTCAGAAGACTCAAAGCTCAATAGCATAAACCACCTGCTCAATGTCTGTCAAACATCCAACGATGCTCCCACTAGCACAAAATCCATATGGATCAAGCCAAGAAGCTCAAGAAGGGCATATGAGAGCACTAGTGACGAAAGATCCAATACCAGATATCAATAAGACATCATGAGCATATAGGCTCTGTAGCCTCCAATTAGAGCATCCATAGACATCAACTCTATCCCAAATACAACTCTGACAAGCCAAGAAATATCCCAAGTAAGTTCCCAAAAGCCAGATGCAAGCCAAGACAAAGCACTAGTAGCAATTGGCTCCAAACAATGTAAGTAGCATGTAGTAGTGACATAGGCCAAGCATGTCAAGACGACCGGTTAGACATATGTAACATACATGCCATATGTACATCCAAGACGAAGCATCAAATGCATTCCAAATCCGAGCTCAAGCTCAAATCAATATTCGGAACCAAAGACAAGCTCGATGTCGTATCCCGAAGGTCAATACTTCATTGCATATCCCAAAGACATAGCTCGAAACCAATAGGCATAACCAAACTGGAGGTAAAATAACATGTCAACCAAGGTAGCATAAATCCCAACCAACAACAAAGTGTCCACATCCAAATCAAGGCTCAATAGCTCTCAAATAGCATATCCGAGCATAAACCATGATGACCAAGCATCAATACATCCAAGAGGACACCCGAATATCAACAAAGAGCATTATGCATAAGCCATCCCTGATAAAACCTTGCTACCCAAACAATGTACAGCAGACTATGGAAGCTCAAACCAAGTCCTAAAGCATCTCAAAACATTGGGCAAATATCCCCAAAGTATATGGGCATCAAATACTAAGCCTCGAGAGCATCACATAAGCTAAGAGCATAACATTTTCTTACTGTAAATCAACTCAGATCTGTTGTAGAAAATGTTGCGATCAGAATTTGGTAGATCTGGCATTGTCATCACGTCTGAAGTGTACCAAAACCCCAAGTTAGACTCTTACCTTGCCTAAATCGGATTCCGGATACCCGAGATATGAGAAAAAATGGGATTTTTTAGCTAGATTTTGAAACATGCACAAAAAAAAAAACATGAGCTGATTGTGGGGCCTGTTGGTAATGCTAAGGATGAGGGGGCAAATGGGGGCATACAAGGTGCCCAATGAAGCCAAGGAACACCTGCAAAGAGCCTATGAGTGCCGCGGAGAGGTGGGAGATGAAATCTTACCTCGAGGGGAAGAAGTCATGGCTGGCATTGAAGCTCCAAGCTCTAGATTTTCAATCCGGGCTAGGGCCAAGCTCCATGATCAAGCTCTAATCGAAAGCTCTGATACCAGTTGAAAGGTGAGAAGGATTGAAGCTTGCTTGGAAGTGAGCTATGGCGGAGAGCAAGAGCAAGAAGAGAGAGAAACACAAATGGGAACTCCAACAGTCACAATGTGTGACTAGGCCTTCCTTTATTCAAACTATCACTAAAAGAATAAAGAATAAAGTGACAGTGATGGGCACCTGCCACCTGCAATGTGCAGTGGCAGGTACTGTTAGTGTAGTAATACACGGGCGGCTAGGCAGAGGTGCCTTTACCACCAACAATGCCATTATCATGGGTTACCATGTGATATTGTTTTAGCTCAAGGACTATGGTTTGTATTAAGTTTTTGGAGAAGCCTCCTCAAGCTCCTAAGCATCCAAACCAATCTCTTTTCGGCCAACCATCCTCAAACTAATAAACAAATGGAGAGAGTAAATCAAGTCTTGGAACAATATCTCTGATGTACAATCAATTATCATCAAGATAATGGGGGGAGTTTACTTCCCTTAGTTGAGTTTTCTAACAATAATGCTTCTCATACCTCTACTAGGAAAACTATGGGAGGCACCCTAAAATGGATATTTATATGAGCCACCTAGTAAAGAATCCCCTAGCTATGAACCTTGAATACTTGTCAAACATCCATAAATGAGATAAAGCCATGTATTCAATAAGCCCAAGGAAGATATAAAGGCAATGTTGATCCCAAGAATGGATGCAACATCCAACTTACAATATTAAAGGTCAAGTATAATAAGATTGAAGCTCTTCTTGCCCTTCCCTAAAGCTAGATTACCATAGACTTGGGCCTTTTAAGATCATTGGCCAAGTAAATATAGTCACTGATTGTCTCAAGTTATGACAAACCCCATGAGAAATTACCTAGTATTCCATGTCTTAGTCTTGGAGTCTTATCATACATCCTCAATAAGGGGAAGGAACTTACAACCACCACCACTTATTAAATTTTAAGGTTAGATAGAGTATGAAGTTGAGACTATCCTTAATTCTAGAATATGAAGGTTAGATAGAGTATGAAGTTGAGACTATCCTTAATTCTAGAATCTCTCATGGAAGGCTTGAATACCTTGTCCATGGAAGGATACTAATAAGCAAATATGGGAGCTAGCCTTCGAACTCACCAAGGACTTGCTAAAGTAAACAAGTTTTATCAACGAGATCTATTGAATCCAAGACTCTTCATAAAGAAAATGTACTACTCCTCATGAAACTTGTTGCTAAAGGAGGAGGTAATGTCATGGACACCAAGAAACCTAGTATCTTCTCAAAACTTCTAGTAGATTCAAGAAAGTTCTAGAAGTTAAGAATGTTCTAAAAGATTCTTTGAAAGGTTTTAGAAGAGTGCTTGCGTCAATGCTTACATCAACATTACTTATATTGTTAGTTATATTAGTAATGTTTATGTCATCAATGATGTCAACATCTAGAATCTTCTTGTTAAACTCATCAACTCCAATATAAATAAGGGTCTTGGGTAACAAGCCCTTTAGTCTTATCAATACCAATTGTGAGGCTCTTGCAAGGTAAGTCCTCTCTAGTTCTAGTTCAAGCCATGTATCTACAGTTCTTGTATTGTCTTGTATTTGATCTAGTCATGTATCAAGTTCTTGGCTTGTATCAAAGATCTAGTCTTCTTGTAAACACCATTGTATTGATATTATATCAAGAAGTATATTATTGTAATTCCTTATGTTGTAATGAAAAATCAAGTTGTGGTTGTTCTTCTTCTCATTATTATTATTAGTATTATTCAAGTTGATCAATTATAAGTTGTGAGGTGACAATCCTTGTTCTTGTCTCCTAAATAACATGGAGCACCCCTAGCTCTAGAAGTGCTCACTTACCTTATTCTCTTGCTAATGCATTGACTACTTCAATCTTCACAAAAAAAAAAAGGAGATGTAGTTAGCATCAAATTTTTTTTACAAAAATTGAAAATAAAAATTTAAAAATTTAAGATTTTTTTTTATATTTGACAAAGTTGAAATGCCATTCAAAGCCATTGGATAAACCTGCATAAATAAAATGCAAAAGTTCTAAATTTGACAAAATGGAATTTCTTTAAGCTATATTTTGATGAATGCCATTCAAAGCCTTTGGAAAAGACTCTTTGGAAAAGACTTGCAAATTTTGAAGGTGCAAGTCTCTACACACATGCACACACACTCACTCACTCACTCTCTCTCACTCTCTCTCTCTCTCTCTCTCTCTCTCTCTCTCTCTCTCTCTCTCTCTCTCTCTCTCTCTCTCTCTCTCTCTCTCTCTCTTTGTGGTAGCTAACAACATGGGATGTAGGCACCATGCTCATCAAAAGCTCACTCTCTTAGCCAGCTATTGGTAGTTCCAATTGTATGTGCCAAGCTCTTCGAAAGTCTGCAATAGACACATGCTATGTTACTACATGATGCTGATGACTATCTCCTTCTTCTTTCTCATCTTCTTGGAAGGGTAGCTTTATGTAGGAGTTTGTTGGCATTTCCTATGGATGAACATTGGCTTCAAAGGTTGCCACTTTGTAAGCTACATAGGAGAGAGAGAGAGAGAGAGAGAGAGAGAGAGAGAGAGAGAGAGAGAGAGAGAGAGAGAGTGTGTGTGTGTGTGTGTGTGTGTGTGTGTGTAGAGGCGAAACCGCCAAGACCCACGGACCGCGTATTGTTCAAGCATTTCAAGCCGAGCACTAATGGTTACCTCTCACATAACTGATGCACTATCTCTCTCTACGAGTGTAATGAGCTTACCTCCATGCCCGATCGAGTTGCCTCCTCTCTCAAGCACTCCAATAGCTCCAAGATCCAAAGTGCAATCTTCAAGCAAGCTCGATCCTCAAGCTCCATGCTCCAAGCTCCATTACCACAAGCAAGAGAAGAGAAGAGAAGAGAATAAGAGAGAAGAAGATGGAGAGCTTGTCTACCATGGTCCCTCACCCTCACACACTCACTCCCTCACACTCTCACACTCCCTCTCTCAAGCACAAGCTCAAGCAAGCAAGAAGAAGAAGAAGAAGAAGAGGAGAGCTACCTTTGGCCACACACAAGAATGAGCTCCTCATTCACTTTTCCACTTTATATACAAAACCCTAACCCTAATCCCCTTTGGTTGGCCATCCCCTTTTTTGTCCGCTTGGCCCATTCCTCCAACCCCTCTCCTCCTCTTTGTTGAGAATAGCAAATGATGTGTACCCTAAAGAGGCTAGAAGATAGACAAATAATGTATGCTCTATTAAGGAAAAGATGCTTAGAATCCCATAATCTCATTGAGGAGAGTGGAGAAACTGGAAAGCTATAAAGGCATGTACTTGGTTCACTTTTTAAATGCAATGCTATTGTACCTTGTACTTAGAGTTTATAACTCTATCCACTCAAGATTGTGTTTATGAGTCCAAGCTAATCCATCTTGGAACCTAATTCACTTGAGTGAAAGTCTGTGTCTAGTCATTAGTCTTCATGTCCCTTGCTTATGAGTTCAAGCCTCCATAGCTAAAATATGTTCAAGATCCATGTTTCTCAACATGGTACCAGAGCCATGGTGAGCTCTGTTTAGCTCTTTTCCCTGCTCCTCCAACTTCTCATAGCTTGCTTCAGGTCAAGACAAGTGTTTGAGTTCATCTCCTACTTCATTCTCACACATCTCTTCTTGGCCACCATAGTCAACCTACACCCACCTACCTTGGAACCTTTGGATCTATCCATACAAGGCGTGTCTCACTAAGGTTGCTTCAAGGAAGTTGCTCCGGCAACTCAAGGCACAACATCCTACTACCTAAGACCTCAACATTGAGGTGTATACGAAGTGACATTATAAAAAACCCAGCTCCTTGTCTTTGCTATGCCCTGCAATAGTCGTACAGTCTGTGCTACCTATGGAGGCTGTGATTTGTCCTACCTATATGGAAAATTCAAAGCCTATACTATAGGCTATCCTCCACCCAAGTCTTGGACTGAATGGCTGCGCCTATCTCCTGCAGCAACAAAAAAAATCAAGGCTGTCTAAAACCCTAAGCAGTGGAAGCCATAGCCAGAAACTTAAAAGGCTTGGCAACCTTATTCTTTTCTCACTACCATCATCAATAGTGACTTTGATCACTCTGACATTACCTCTAAAGCCTATTGCAGATCTAGAAGTACCCAAGGAAGTTCAAAAATTACCTAGCAACATCAAGCCAAATATCAAGATCTTCAAGACATAGTATCTAATGATACTCAACTAGTGCTTCTTGGCACTTAGGGCTTCAGCTTAATCAAGACTAACTCATCTTATGATTTCATTTCAGCTAGTTCAAAGCCTATTCTAAGTCTGTAATGATTTGAAATTTTGATCCAATTCTTTGTAAGTCTCAATCTCATTGTAAAAGGATAGACATTGCCCGAATGTCCTCGTAGTAAGGCCTCCTTCTAAGACGACTGAACTGGAGCAGATAGCAAAGTTTAATGGTGAAGGCTTCCACACCTAGAAGGAGAAAACCATGTACCATCTCATGAGGAAAGACCTCTAGGATCTCTTTGAGGAAGATGATGTAGATGACAATAAAGAAAATGCTAAAGAGGAAGATGCTACAGAAGACCAGCCTAAAACAAAGGCATGGAAGAATATGAACAACAAAGCTCTAGGCATTATTTCTTGGGATCTATCTAATGATGTATTGCACCACATCTTTGGCATCAGGGATGCAAAGAAGGCATGGGAAGAACTTGATAGGATCTTTCGTACACAAGCAAAGAACTCAAAGGTAAAATTACTCATGCAGTTTTATAAGTTGGATGTTAAAGATAGTTTGTCTATGACAATACACATCAATAAGTTCAAGAGCCTTAAAACTCAGCTTGCAACTCTTAAAAAGAACATTGATGAGGATGAGGCAATAGCAGTGCTACTTGCCAATGTTAATCATGAACCATATGATAACCTTGTTTCAATACTAAGTAATGTTCCCAACCTCTCACTTAAAGATATTAAGCACTCTCTTCTTGATGAAGAGAATAAACAGAAGAATGAGAATGCAAAAGATGGTATCCCATCATCTAGGGAAAATCTCTTATACACCAAAGGAGCTGTTGGACCCAAAGGAAGGGCTCAAGGATTCAACACCGACAACAAAAATCGGATGATATGTCATTATTGTGGCAAGACTGGTCATATAGCAAGTGAATGTTTCCATAAGAAAAGAGCACAGCAAATGCATAATGATCACCACCATAACCAATTCATGAATGAAGAAGAAGAAGAAGATGCTTCTGCTACCATCAACAACTCTGACAAACTGTTCTAAAAGAATTTTCATTGTATCTTTCATATGTTTTTCCCTTAGCGGATTTTCTTTGTAAAAACTCCTACCAAAGATATAAAGTTTCAAGCTTTAGCTTGACTAGGTTGCCTAGGAGCTAGTCTCCTAGGCCATGTCATCATGTAGGGGGGGCAAAAGCCAACAAGTCTAGGAACTCATCATTTGAGGGGGGTGTTGAGAATAGCAAATGATGTGTGCCTTGACAAGGCTAGAAGATAGACAAATAGTGTATGCTCTAGGAAGAGATGCTCAGAATCCCATAAACACAGTGAGGAGAGTGGAGAAACTGGAAAGCTATAAAGGCATATACTTGCTTCACTTTTCAATGCAATGCTATTGTACCTTGTACTTAGAGTTTGTAACCCTATCCACTCAAGATTGTGTTTATGAGTCCAAGCTAATCTATCTTGGAGCCTAATTTACTTGAGTGAAAGTCTGTGTTTAGTCATCAGTCTTCATGTCCCTTGCTTATGAGTTCAAGCCTCCATAGCTAAACAGTGTTCAAGATCCATGTTTCTCAACACTCTTTCCCTATTGGCATGGCCTCAACCCATGCCTCTAACCATTTACAATTTGCATGGGAGAGAGTCCGATGCTCTTTTGCAAAATAAATCATAGTGGTCCTTGCACTCTTTTACAAAATTATTGACTTGCGCTTTTTCTTGTGTGCCTCTCTCCTTGATTTAGGGTATTTTTACACTTCTTGTGTTCCTAGATTTTTCTTAGCACACCTTCATCTTCCGTTTCACTTTTGCCTTGGCCTTGGCTTCTGCTTTAGATTTTCTAGATTTTTCACCTTGTTTTCTGAGGGTTAACATTTCCCCTCTCCTAGAGGAGTGCCAATCCCATGGCACTCTCCATTGGAGGTAGCAGGCTTAGGCATGCACCGAAGGTGCAGATGGAAGGGACTATTGTGGTTTGCCTTGAAGGAGTTTTGGTGGTGGTGTGGATGAAGGTCTTTGGGGGCACGTTGTTGGCTTAATTGGCTGGTGATATGGTTGTTGTAGTTGTTGATAGGGCTATTCTTTGTTTAGGAGTTGCACTTCTCATTGGTGTAGGTGTTGGTTTTTAGGGATTCTACGCGTGACGATTCTTTGGTGGGCTTGCATGATGATAAAGGACAAGATGTCAAAGTTGAGTGTTGTTGAAGAGCTTATGGTACTTTCATTGGAGTCTTCAATACATGCAATTGAACACCTCTCATATGGTCTCTCCCTAGGGGTTAGTGCTAGTCTATTTATTGTGCACAAGACGTAGTTTGATTAGTTTAAGAGATAGGTCTCAAACTCTAACAAGCCAAGAGTATTGCCCTGTATTTGAGGTCCCAAAATGTGTATAGATTATGGTGCAAATATTATGTGAGTGCACGTGCGTACTTAGATATTACATAGTTAGAAGACTGCACATTTGGTTCCTCATAGCAATGTGTGGATGAAGCGAGGGTTCAATGGGGTGGAAAAAATTGTCGATGTTGAGGAGAAGTACACTTGAAGGCTTCTTGATATCAATTCTGATTTTGACAACATGATGTAGCATAA
This sequence comes from Lygodium microphyllum, assembly GCF_053477565.2. NCBI lineage: Eukaryota > Viridiplantae > Streptophyta > Polypodiopsida > Schizaeales > Lygodiaceae > Lygodium > Lygodium microphyllum. The sequence continues at coordinate 171,179,138 of NC_141137.1, read as the reverse complement.
TTGAGCTCATTGACGTCTTAGCTCTTAGTAGAGCTAGTGGCTACTTGTATTGTTTGAAGAGTACAGTGTACTTTCCATGGTCCTTCGTGCCTTGCTCACCACTATTGATTGCGATGGTATTGAGATGGAGCACGAAAAAGAATTATGCAAATGTTTCAGGGTGACAGGTCTAACCTCCCTAGGTATGTCCTACCCTTGATGTGCCTTGAACAATTGTGGGGGATGTGTAAAGGACTAGGGGACTAGGGACAGAACCAGCTGACCAAGGTCACTGGACGTAACTAATTTGAGGACCCCTAGGTGTTGTGCTATGATCGTGGGATTTTTTTTCTTTTCTTTTCTTTTTGTTTTCTCTTTTTTCGCTCTTTTTCTTTTTTAAAAAAATCAATGAATACAACCAATGCATTGCGTTGAGGCTATCGGCCTTTCATTTGGATTGAGAAATGTCAAGATCCAAAGGCTATGAAAAATGGATTTTACAAAGATGATTGTGTTACTAGCCTCGATGCTAGAGGAACAGTTGTTGAGATGAAGAGATACACTTGAGATTTTGCAAAGCTCATTGTAACATGTGAGACATTGAAACAATTGAGGTAGCAAACTGGAGTGAGCTGTGCATGGGCAAGGGACAGAGCATCTGGCAAATTGAATCTTGGCTAATGAAGAAACGTTTGTCATTGTTGAGAGCGTGGCTCCTATATGGATGTAGAGTTTGTTGTAGCCAATGACTATGCTTTGGGCCATGCTCGCATGCAGTGTGTGCTTTCTGCAGGGGTGATTTTCTCTTCCAACAGGGCTTTCATCATGGCTCTTTGTTTCTTGATATTTCTGATGCTTTCTCCATAATGCCTATTTTTGGGGTTCGTGGTCTTGTGGTGACTTGACATTGAACACTTTCGTTACAGAGACCTGTGTCGTCCTGCATTCACTTGGCAACTCGTGAGAGTGTATGCAAGCTTCAACCATAATGAACAGGTGCATCTCAAAAAGACATCACTTATCTGAATCCCATAGTGTTGACTTCAATGCATATCACATGCACTTGATTATCATTATTTGTGTCTGTGTGCACGCTTTGCTTCTTTTGGTATTATTTATACATAGTCACAAAACACATTGTTTATTTATGTACACGTTTATGAATCCATGTCACTTTGTGAGGATAAAATCCAATTGTAGAACCCAAGATTGTACTGGAGTGGCACATACATATCTAGCAATTGTGGCAGCCTACTCAGTAATAACAACATATATTTTGCAACATCAAGTAGCATGGTGCCTTGTCTGAGTCTATTGGCAACATGTAGTTCCTCCTCAGTGAGAATTTTATCAATCAGAGAGTTCTCTTGGCTAGTTCCAACTAAGTCCATACCCCAAATGGTAGTTAGTACTCAAAAGGAAGTTGGTGCCACATAGATTAGGTCTCTTTGAGATCACCATTAGGCCAGTCACTCCTCTAAGACTGTGTCATAATTTGGGCTCCGAGTTCGGCCATTGTAGCATGGTTTTCAAACCATCATTTTTCAAATAGACTTTGACCCTCTAATTGTTTCTTTAGTTGCTCTATCTTTAAGAGATTTAGTTTGGCAAAGTGCTTTATTGAATGTCATAGTTAAGCGTAGTTCATCAACTTCCTCGTCAGAGATGAGTTGTATGCATTCATATAGGAGTTTGTCATAGTGCTCATTAAGATGTTATTGCTCTTCCCAAGATAGCGGACATGAAAAATATTCCTCAAGCTACTTCCTAGGGAATATGCCCATGTCCACAAGGATGTAGGCAAATGCGAATAAAGGTTCTAGGAGTGTCCTTAGGCTTTAGCATAGCTAGGAGCTCATGCCTAAATGAGCAAGATTGGTCAATGCTAGGATTGCTTCTGTCCTCGGGTTTTTCATGTTTCTCTTGAGGTTTTGCTACTATTGTGTCATGGTTCTCCTCGATGTGACTGGTATAGTTTTGTCAACCTATTGTGACAATATTGTATCCACTCTTGATTGGTCAAAGTTCTATTGTCGATGGATTAAGTGTTGCAAGCAACCCTTGATGGTGATGGTTGCTTTGACTTATCAGAACACATGGATGTGTCTGAGGTTTCACCATCATTAGGAGAGATGGCAATGGGTTCATTTGTGGGTGGACTCGATGCTTTATTCCTCAACTCTTCAACATTCTTGGTCTCAATCTTCTTCACGCCTATAGCCACTTGCAATTGCCTCTTTTTTTTGTTTTCTCCTCTTTTTCTTGGGCAATTGAGGTGTATCATTTAAAGACTCAGGACCCTGAACTAGGTCAGTCATTGATGTGCTTGGTTGGGCCTTAGCGTTCTCTTTTTTTGGTGTGTCCTCATGGGACATAGCCGTGGCCTGCTGAACAACCTCGCTAGGTTGTGAGGGTATAACTGCCTCTCTTTTTGGAGAGTCTAGCTTTTCAGCTAATTCCCCTCTGTTTAGCTCCTCATCCAATTGCATTGGTAACTGCTCCTGGTCAGGGGCATTTGCTCTAAACTCTTGTCCTTACCCATTGGAACATGCCTCCTTAAAGCAGGTGTCGTGTTTAGAGTTGTTTTTCTCTTGCTCAGGAGGTTCGGGTGACTCTAGTAGTGTAGAACCAATAGATGGTTTAGGGTTCCTGCCATGTAGGCTTGGGCGAAACCAACTGAAGAAGTCAGGGTTGTATTGATGGGAAGAATAGAGATCTAGGATTGTAGGGTCTTGAGTGAGGCAGAAGACATATGTGCTAACATCAAATACCATGCTCCCTATTCCTAGCCTGCTAGTCACGTGTAGATCTTCTTCTAGAAGCAGTATATTGTACAAGGGATGTTTTTGGATGATGGTAGAAAGCTAGACATCATGGACTATTTCCAACACTCTTAATGAGGTTGGGTCAATGTATGTGGGATCATGTATTTGCTCAACGAGTGTCATTAGTTAGTGGCCAATTTTGGATGTCAAACTTTGGTTGGTGGAGTACCATTTCTGCAAAAGTTACCTTGTCCTTTCCCTTTTCGTTTGATTGCTTCGAGATTTTCCTTGTTTGTCTCACATTGAGTAGTATAGAGTGAGGGTATCAAGCACAATTCTCTAGCTGTGGCTTTTGGGATGTCCTTTATGACTTCTTTAGTGCGGCAGCTACATAGTGGGAGAAAATATGTTGTTGCTTGTCCCAAGTCAGGGGTTCGGCTATGAGCTTTGTGTGCTCTGGTGTTGGCCTTCCAATGTCTATATGGACATTTGCACGTGATGGCTATCAATTTGTGATCAAGCTTCATCACGCACTTTATCTCTAGTTCATTGGTTAGATGCGCTACCTCTTTGGCCAAATCTTTAAGATATTTCTCCGCAAGCCCAAGCTTTAGGTGCTTCGAAAGTGCTAGAGGTGTCAAGGATGTTGGTTGCGACATCTCTTCCACAACTGAATTGCTAAGGACATGTTCTACAAGGGGAATCATCACGGCCAAAGGTTGTGATTGCTGTGATTCCTAATTGGAAGTAGTAGCGGCTAGTTGAGTGGACTAGCTATTGATGGTAGACTGTGGTGTCAAAGGTCCTTAGGCAATAGATCAAAATTGGTCGTGTCTTTTCTTGCCCTTTGCATATTCCCTTGTGCAGATCAAGCATTAATTGAGCTAGTCACGGTGGATTGCACAGGCATATCCTTAGGCTGAGAATTAGAGGTGGTGTCATGTCTGCACCTTGGACACTTGGAAGCTCAGACGGAGCTACACTTTGTTGTGCTTCTTGTGTCCGCTTAGAAAAAGAGGGTGTAGGAGATTTGGGACTCCTAGGTGGACTTGGCACTAGTTAGAAGATGTGCTCGTGGCTATTAGACAATTCTGCCATTTGCTTCGTTGAGCAATCAATCTTATCATGAACATTGTTGTGCCTGTGGCGCTCATTATCCTCTTGGGAAGCCAAAGGCTTCTTGGACACTAGTGGTTTTTTTTGCAAACTTGACAGTTACATCTGACATTCACTTGTTAAGCCTACTAGGTTGAGGATCTACCTTTCGAATATAGTCATGTTTGGTTTCTTGATTTCAATCGTGAGGGGCTTGGTTACTCCAATTTTTTTGACTCGAGACTTGGATTTTCGTTTAGATTTCCTCCTGCGCTTCTTTGCTTTTAATACGATCTGGCCTTCAGCTGACAGAGGTGGTTTAGCAGGGGATTTTGGTATCCAAATCCATCAGTTACCTACATAATACCCTTGAGTATGTAGCAATACTTTGGATATCCATTGTGGCATTGTGCTAGCTCTCCATTGATATCTTTGTCTATAAGGCTCATGCTTCTTTTGTGGTCTTCTACAATATTTGTAAGTCCAAAGCATCTATCCTTAGCATTGTCTCCTGACCTTCTTGTTTTAAGCATGGCCTTGCTCACTGGTTCTCACTGTTCAACATGCGCTTGTATCAACTATTTCAACAAGTCCTTGCTCTCGTTACTAGGATTGCGTGCTATGTTAGAATATTCCTTATCTTTCCCTCAAGGTTTGATGAGGTCACCCTTGCTAAAGGTTGGATTTATCCTCACACCCGTCAATGTCAAGTGTATCCTCTACACTACATAATCAGCCTCACACTTTGTCACCCTTTTGAAGGGTTTTCCGAGGAGGGTTTCCTTTCCACAGTTTGCACTATTTGGAGGAACATGGAATAGGACGGGCAATCTTTTCTTTTCAATAGTTACAAGGATTCTACACTTCCCTATAAGTGCTTGTGGGTGTCCCCCATTAAGGATTAAGAGTTGCATTAGTCGGTGTGAGCTCTGATTGGCCTAGTCGAGTCCATGCTTCATAGGTCAAGATATTAAAGTCTGCTCCTTCATCGATGAGAGCATCAACACTATGCTCTCTTTTTGCAGTGAGTTTGACCGTAAGATAAGCAGGTGATACTATGTCTTCATCTTCCGGGTCTTGGCTTATAAGCTCAAGCCTTCTGATACATGCCTTTGAGTCCCCAACTGCACAACCAGATGTGGATTCTCTACTAATGTCTTGGGTTGTTTGTGCAGTGTTGCTCAAGGTGCATCTATCAATAGGACTATCATGTCTAGTCATTTTCGCAGTTGTAGTTTGATGTTGTTGCATTCCACTTTGACTAGATGTAATCCAAATGCAACATATACATGTTCTTGTGGTGTATCCTTTTTGCCCTTGTTGGCTAGATTGGCCCATTGAGGTTCTAGGGTCTCTAGTTGTCTTTGTTTGGGTATGGGCTTTTGGTTGTTGTTTTGCTAGTGAGAGTCTATGCTTGTGTAGAGTCATTACTACACTAGAATCTAATTTGGAGGACCTATCATGATGAGCATTTTCTCTCTGGCCTACTTAGGGGAGGTGCAAAGGGGGCAGAGTCCCCTCGGCCCGTAGGGCCGTTATGCTAAATACCATGCGCTATTTGAAGGACCATTCATAGCCAAGTTTTGAACTACTTGCTCTAGATTTCAGCCCAGTGATAGATCTATTATGTGCTTTCTGCTCTATATGATCTCTGGGTCGGTTTCAGGGTCTACATGTTAAAATTTTGAAAAAATCCAAATTCGATCCAACGGGTCCGAATTGCAAGGGTCAAATATTTGATTCAGCCTGTTCGAATGGCCGAGGGCTGAATGTAACTAGTTTGAATGTTAAATTTGGCTAGTCCCAATGTGGTTGTCTAAGGGCCGAATGGCTGAACGAAAATCGAAGCCGAGGACCGAGTCAGGTGAACCGAATGCAAAGTTGGTCCAAATGTCTGCTTGTGCTAGTAAGATGAACCGAATGGTTGATTTGGCCAGGCCGAGTCCTAAGTGTCCGAATGGTGGTGGGCGGAATGGCCGAACACAAGAGGGCCAAGGGCTGATTCTAGGGTTCGGCCCAAAATCACCGTCACTTAGATAGGCCAAACGCAGCATGATTTTGGTAGATGCTGCGAAGAATCGATCAAATCGTACGATTTAAGTCATGACATATAGGACACATCTCCATATGGAAGCTATAAATAGAGGAGAAGAGTTGTATATAGCTGGAATAGCAAATAACCTCTAGAATGCAAATCGGCAAACAAATCAAACCCTCTTGCCATGTTATGATAGCAAAAACCCTAATTCTTGTTTTCATTTTTTCTTGAAAGGGATGCAGGAGACGCAGGAGAGAAGAGCACACATAATGTAAGTGCTATCAACAATGTTATGACAACCTTATTGCACTTTCATATATATATGAATAAAGAATATGGGTGGTCACTATACACGGGCAGGCCCAAGGGCCTTTTACCCCAACATTTTTCTTTGTTTTTTTCTACCCTAATGTATCCAAATCACAAAACAAACACATACACTACTCCAACATGCTTTTCCAAATCCAAAATTTGCAATGCCAGCAGAATACTGGCATGAAGCACTAGGAGGATCTAGGTGGGGAGTGTATCTAGGCATAGAGCACCTAGTGTATTTTAAGTGGACTCAAGTTTTTGTATATAGTTTACTCCACCTTCAAACTCAATACCATAACTTCTAGGAGATACTAACACAAATTGAGCCAACTTAGATCTTTACATGCACTCTACAAATGATAATTCGCTTTTGCTTTGGTTTCTTGGATTGTAACCTATGGAGTCGTATCTATTAAAAAAAGCAAAATATATTGTAACTTTTTTAGCATTAAGAGACATGGTTTGGTTGAGGCATTTTATTAGACCTATGGTATCCTTCATCATCAAGTCCATCCTTACATGGTTTGGTTAAGGCACTTAGTTAGACCTAAGGTATCCCTCATCATCAAGCACAACCTTATTATATTAGCAATAGGATAAAACTATACTCTTGATGAATGCCCCATTTATCATCAAACATTGAAGGTGGTCTAGCCGTTCTTGATTATTGTAGTATTCCTTCTAGTTTGTAATTTGATCCTTGATGTCTACCAATAGAGCATGATGGTCCTTTGATCATCAAACATTGAACGTGGTGTGTCCATTCTCAATGATTGTAGTATTCCTTCTAGTTTCTAATTCAATCCTTGAGGTCTACCAATAGAGCCTGATGGTCCTCATGATGTAATGTAATGTAGTCCATGTCTTTGATTTCTCAATTTGTATCCTTATAGGTTCTAATAAGTTGTTTCTTGAAATGCTCTATCTCAACCTTGGTAGTGTGGTGCCAAAACTATGTTGAGAAGAGTTGGTTTGGCCATTGTTGCTAGCTTATTGTACGAGCTCTCCAAATTACTTCCTTCGAGAGGCTTTGTTGGGGGGTAAAGGCGACTTGTGCCTAGCCATCTACATTTACCTGTACTTATTGTCCACACACCTATACACTACGAGTGGTGTGTGCCCATCACTGTCACTTTATTTTTTACTCTTTACATGATAATAGAATAAGGGAAGGTAGGTCACGCATTGTAACCGTTAGAGTCCCCCCATAGCGTCTTACTCTCTCTTACTTGAAACTCAATAGCCCTTGCTTATTTCTTACATCCACTCATGCTTCCAGTCTTGCTCCACCTTTCAATTAGTATTAGATTGGGAATTTCTGGAGCTTCATAGGTATTACATTCAGCCCGTGAAGAGAGCTTGATTTACAAGTTTTATGTCTATCCCATTTATGCCCATTTGAGGTATGCATTGGCTTACCTATCTTCAACACTTGTTCCGAGCTAGTTAAGGAGCTTCCAAGGGCTTAGTTGAGTCTTGTTGAGTACTTATTGAGCTAAAAAGTAGCATTCTATCCATTTTGAGTGTATATGGAGCATACTATAGAAGTCGTGGACAACTATGGCAACTTGAGAGGATTTCTATTTTGGCCATAACTTTTGCATACGATATCGGATTGAGGTGTTCTACAGCTCAAAATGAAGAGCAAAATAAGAACTATAGAGCTAAGCACTCATAAAATTGATTCTATGCAAATTTTTAGTTCTTTGTTTTACATAGAACAAAGTAGTTCTAGTTTGGATAGCAAGCATTCACAGTTAATATAATCTAAGACTTGGATTTAGGCTCAATTGGTTGCATTTGGGCAGTGGCTATTTGCTTCAATGATTTCCACTTATTTCAATGCTTGAAGACTTATTGAAGGTTTATGCTCCTCGATGTATATACTATGTATTTTGGACACCCAAATGCTATGAGCTCTATGCATTGAGCTTTCTTTACTACCTTGGATACTCTAGATTTGCTACAATGGGAGTCCTTTGTATTTTTTTGCACAGAGCTTGGTTCATTGGAGCTAATGGAAGACTCTCTTATGCTTTATTAGTTAATGGAAGACTCTCTTTGATACTCCATGGTTTATGCTCTTACATTACTAGTTGTATTGTATTTTCCAGTTATTACCCAAATCTTTCTAATAATGGAAGCTTACTATTTATCTTATTTGCCTAATGTTACATGCTAATTTATTGTAGTTTTATGGATATACATGCTAAAAATAAGTTTTGAGCAATTCTTTTGAGAGCAAACACGCATATTCATTACATCTATTATTTCTCGCTTGTGGACTGTAGTGTGCTAGCTTAGCCTTCTTCCTATTGCATGCTTTTTTGGCTTAGTTTTGGGACTAGTTTTCTATTATTATAGTAGCTTGCACTCACTTTTATTCAATAGACATAATGGCAATTACTTCAAATGCTTCCACTATGATAGTGCTATCTTGGGAAAGGGCAAGAAGTGAGTTTTTTTAGTGAGCTTTTGAGCGAGGGCAAGCCCTCTATTCTTGTTCTATATAGTTCACTTATTTCAACCTTAGATGTATCCACTTCCACTTCCACTTCCATCACCACCACCACCGTCACTATCATCGCGCCACCGCTAGCTCTATCACCACTAATGCCATCACTACATTCGTCACCATCTTTACACACACACACACACACACACACACACACTTTCTCTCTCTCTCTCTCTCTCTCTCTCTCTCTCTCTCTCTCTCTCTCTCTCTCTCTCTCTCTCTCTCTCTCTCTCTCTCTCTCTCGTTTGCAATACAAAAGTACTTGTCCAAGTACTCTAGGTTTGACAAAACTTGTTTTACATTGGATTATGACATGTGTTGCAACAAATAGTTCGCTCTTTACTAGTAAATAATTCACACACACACACACACACTCTCTCTCTCTCTCTCTCTCTCTCTCTCTCTCTCTCTCTCTCTCGCAATACAAAAGTATTTGTCCAAGTATTCTAGGTTTGACAAAACTTGTTTTACATTGGATTATGACATGTGTTGCAACAAATAGTTCGCTCTTTACTTGTAAATAATTCTCTCTCTCTCTCTCTCTCTCTCTCTCTCTCTCTCTCTCTCTCTCTCTCTCTCTCTCTCTCTCTCTCTCTCTCTCTCGCAATACAAAAGTATTTGTCCAAGTATTCTAGGTTTGACAGAACTTGTTTTACATTGGATTATGACATGTGTTGCAACAAATAGTTCGCTCTTTACTTGTAAATAATTCTCTCTCTCTCTCTCTCTCTCTCTCTCTCTCTCTCTCTCTCTCTCTCTCTCTCTCCAACTTGAGATCAAATTCCCCTATTTAAAAGTTTTTGGCCCAAGTATAATTAGACTAAAAAGTCACATTTTGATTATAATTTCAATAGTATAATTTTTTTAAATATTTGATAATATCTTTATTTTTTCAAATACACAATACAAAAGACAATAGCCCTTATATGTTATGTTAATTATTAGTTTTCTATATTATGGAAGAAAATTTCCAAAAGAGAGAACTGTTTTTTGTTCATAAGGTCCAAACATTTCAATATAGTTCATTCAAAAAGTCTCAATCCACTATGTCTCATATTAAAACATATCATAAATACACACATATTTTGATCTTCTTAGCTTGTAATTATTTTTTATCTCTTCTCTCTCATCAAAGAATTATATATATATATATATATATATATATATATATATATATATATATATATATATATATATATATATATATATATATATATATATATACTCGCTTGACTCTATTGAGTCCTAATGACAAGAGAGAGAGAGAGAGAGAGAGAGAGAGAGAGAGAGAGAGAGAGAGAGAGTGTGTGTGTGTGTGTGTGTGTGTGTGTGTGTGTGTTGCGAGAGATACACAGTGTGAGAAATGAAGATAAGGGCCATGCACAAACACATATACATACACACACATACATATAGTGAGAAAGGTGCATACACACATGTACTACTTAATTTATTACTTAGTTAATAACTTAATTACTAATTATTTTTTAGTTTAGTACTAAATAAAAATATAAAAAGAGGAGGGAGAGAGAGACGACAGAGACAAATGAGAGAAGGAGAAAACGAGATGAGAGAAAGAGAGAGAGAGAGAGAGAGAGAGAGAGAGAGATTATGTGACTTGCTTTGACTCTTTTTTTTGGCCGAGATGGGAAATTCTAACAACTCATTGAGAAGAGGGTTGCTTAATACAACCTAATCTCGAGATGAAAATTTTTTGACGAGTCTCCTCCATCATTTCTTTGAGGGGACTTGTGAGAAAAAAATTTGTCGAACAGAGGGTTGCCGATAAACCCTTCTCAGTGAAAAAAATTTCACAAGTCCTCTCTAAATTTTTTTTCACTAAACATGGAGCTGTTAGCAACCCCTTCCCATCCAATTTTCTTTTCACCAAAAAGGGGTTCTCGGCAACCCTATCTAGCGATTAAAAAATTCACATCCCCTTAGAGAGATTATGGAGGGGAGTTGTGATTCAAAACTCTCTCTCTCTCTCTCCAAGAAGGGGTTGCAACCCCTATTTGGCAAAAAAAATCATGTCCCCTTGGAGAGATAATAATAAAGTCACATAATCTCTCTCTCTCACACACACACACACACACACACACATTTAATGACACTACTACAACATTCAAGTGGATAAAGATTTATCCTTCTAATTCACATAGGTGATAAAGAGAATTTCAAACCAGATGATGATGTCGAGTCTTACAATTCATATAAGTTAGCAGCATGGAGACCTCTTCACGCATAACTTGGTATCCTTCTATAGAAGTATATTCGCAATGGTATCTTGTCGATGTGTTCTCTATATGTAATAGAACTATGAATGGTAAGCTCATGTATGGACAATTGGAGAAGGGGATGTTGCAAACTTTGCTATGGAAATGTAGGGATTAGGTGCATTTGAAGAAGGAGTAGCTCATATATAAGGATCACCAGGTTGAGCAATAGTGAAATGAGGAGGTGTACTGGAGATGTTCTATCTTCCTCAACTACCTAAAGGTGAATTTTCCTCCAACAAGAATGCATTATACAAAAAATACTCGAAGAAAAAAAAGTGCAAGAGACATAAGGATCCAGATTCTTGGTAAGTAATTCCACATGTGTTCTTTTGAATATATCACACTTTTATGTCTTCTTCTAAAGAGAATATGGCCGATCGTAGGAAAGTGATACCTCTAGTGCATTTGTTCTCGTAACTTATTCTTCAGTAAGAAGTGAGGGTGAAGCCACAATTTCTAAAATGTTTTAATTATATTGATTGGCCATACTTTAGCCCTACAATTATACTATTTGTGGATGATAGCATAAAGAAGATGCAATGTAACCCACCTAACTCCTTTACATATCCATTTACATTTCAAGAAAATCCCATGGATACCATCCTCTTCAAACACATGCTTTCTTATTTGACTGAGGAAAATCCCTTAAATACCATCCTCTTGGAATACAAGCTTCCCTGTTTGAGTGACCTAGCAAGTTTTCACGAGGGAGTCTAGGAATTTATTAGAGAACATCCATTTTATCCTCTAGTAATGGAGATTAATTGATATTCAATGTTTGCAATAAATATGTTCATTTGCTTTGCATATAGTAGTTCACTAGCATGTAAATGCATGTGTAAATTTATCTCTTTTTTTTTTGTAGTTTTTGTAGTAAGTTCATGCAGTATAATGTAAAATATATCAGTATATTAAAATATTTGATTGTTGGAGCTAGGAGTTTAAAATGAAGAATTCTTGAGAGGAATAACAGCTACAAGTAATAAAGCAATATGGAGCTATATTTTATGGAGATTGTGAAGCAATTGCTTGTAAGGGTCTATCATAAACATATGCATAACTTTAATCTATATGTAAGTCTAATCAAATGAGAAAGAGAGAGAGCAATGTGCAAGTATAAGTGGATGTGTCTAGAGTTTGCTCATGTGTGTATAACTAAATTACTAACACATCAAGATGTGATTATAAAATACACGCAAAGAAGGGAGAGATGGGGGATGTGAATGTATAAGTAGTGTGATATCTCGTATGCATGCATAATTGAACTATTAATATTGTCATAATATTATCAAAGATAAGCACATAAGCTTAATCTAATGATCTAAATAAGTTAAGGAGAGAGAACTACTAATGTATTGTTAGAGAGAGAGAGATGATAAATGAGAGAGTTGAGAGTGAAAAAGACACACACACACACACTCAGAAAGGGGTTGTTATTCAGAAGAAAAAGAGAGAGATAGATGTTGCGGATCCCCAACATATGAGAGAGAGAGAGAGAGAGAGAGAGAGAGAGAGAGAGAGAGAGGAATGTGTAAGTGTATTTGGTTTTGCTCATGTGTGCACAATAGAAATACTAATACAACATGATGTAATTATAACATACATGCAAATAATTGAGAGAGGGGAGATGTGAATGTATATAGAGTGTGATATCACTTGTGTATGTGAAATTCAACCACTAACATTATGATAAGATTATAAAAATAAATGCATAAGCTTAATCTAGTGATGTAAGTAAATTGAGAGAGAACTACTAATGTGTTGTTAGAGAGAGAGAGAGAGATGAGAGAGTAGGGGGTAAAAAAAAGAAAGATAGAAAGAGGGTGTTATTGAGGGGAAGGAGGAGAGGGAGATGTATGTTGTGAGTCTCCAAGGAGAGAGAGAGAGAGAGAGAGAGAAAATCAATTGTGGTTTTGATGAGGAGGAGGAGACTAAGATGTGGTGGTATAGTGGTGGTGCTAGTGGTGATAATGTTATTGATCAATGGTTGGTCCCCAAAATATGAGGAGAGAGAGAGAGAGGAGAATTGGTTGTGGCTCTAATGAGGAGGGGAGAGTAAGATGTGGTGGTGGTGGTGGTGGCAATGGAGGAGCAACATTGGTGCTTGATATATGTCCAAAAGAAAAGGACCAAGTGACCTATGTGGAATAAAACTCGAGGTTACAAAAAAAAGCTCACTTCTCGCACCACTTATCTATCTTCAACATAGAGAAGTTAGATGTCAATAACTTCTAGTATTGAAGACTCAAATTTGGCAAGTATCGGTGCAAAAGAAGCAAGTCAAGCCATTGAAATTAGAGGGCATAAAGCCAAAACTTTATAATGTAGAGGAATGAAAAGATGATTAAAATAATAATAATCATGGTAGAGACTCATAGCTCACTAGGGGCAAGCCTAAGTCTCACATGCAATCACACAGTAACTCTCGTAGGTAATCACGCAATAAGTCCCGTAAGAAAGTAGAACCGGCACATCTTGGTAGGTACAAACTATATGATGAAGTGGTGTGAAGCCAAAGCTCTCAAACAAGATGATAGTAATAGCGTAGCCCTGTTTCTGTACGACACTATCATCGCCCATTTTGGTAGTCCCTTAGAGCTAGTTAGTGATGGAGGCACTTACTTTCTAAACAAGATCATGGAAAAGTTGATAGAGCTTTATAAGATCCACCATCACAAGTCCACATCCTACTACCCTAGAACTAGCCAAGTCGAAGTTACCAACTGCATTATCCATTCAATCCTGACAAGGACGATTGTTGTACATCATCGTGATTGGGACGATTGACTTACAGAGGCCCTTCACGCATAGAGAACCTCCCATGAGACTGCTACAGGGCAACCAGCTAGTGTACAACGTAGAAGCCATCTTCTCTATCAAGTTAGAACTACCCTCTTTGTGATGGATATCACAGAGTGCTTGGGAGATGATGAGTCCTTGCAGCACCACCTCTTGTACTTGGAATGTTAGGATAAAACTCGCAAGATGGCCTTACAATGTACGAAAGCCACACAGACTCAATGAAAGGCTTACCATGATAGCTTCATCAAGTACATAGAATTCAAGGAAGGTGACCTAGTCATCACATATGATTCACGCTTTAGTGAGTTTCCAAGGAAGCTCCAACAATGTTAGATGGGCCCCTACAAGGCACTCATTGTCAACCCTAACGGCTTTGCTATCCAAGTGCAAGCCATCAATGCCTTTGATAATACCTTCTTAATTAATGGTTACCTACATGAAGAAGTATTACCCTCCCAGGGGATCCTAACAATCACAGTAGATAGATTCTTTATCTCTTGGGCATCGCTCCTTACTACTTCTCATGTTGTTATTGATAGCTATCATTCTCATCCTAATGAGGTGGCATTATTCTTTTAGCCCCTTACCTCCACCTCTTTCCTCTATTCGGTTACCCTCCTATTCAATCCAAGCGACGTGGTGAGGTTGGTTCTGATCTATAGTGTTTTGCCATTTACCTTAAAAAAATTTTAAAAAAAGATTATGAGAGAAAATGACTTCGGTCCCTATCATGTTGACTTGCTCTTTGAGAAAAGGTGGAGATACCCTCGGGAATAGGGCAAAGAAAAGAAAAAAATTTGAAAAAAAAAACAAATAATAAGAATTGTTATGTGAGAAAAGGAAGAAATTCCCTGTCATAACAGGCCTCATTCTAAGAAAATGTGGCAAACACCTTGGATGGGAAGCTAGGTATGGAAAAGGTGGCAACACCTCGCAGTCCAGAGCAGTTGACTCCTCTGTTAAAATCCCCAGGATGCAGTCTCAAAGCTGCCCCCTTGGTGTGTTGTGTTCTATGCTTTGACAATTGCATTTAACCCCTACAACAGATAACCTCTCCTACATACAATTCAAGTTCCTGATCTATTGGCTACCTCTCTAGATACTCCCCTTCATTGGGGTCAACACTATTTGACATCATCGACAAGACAAACCTTGAGTCCATTCTCATCTTCTTAATCAAACCTATTTGTAACATTAAAGGTAGCCTCAAAATCCACTTGTATATTTTTTTACTTGTTGTGTGTAAGATTCAACCTCCATAATAGACCCATTCGATCTCAAGGCCTTGAGTGAACTAGCCTCCTCTGAGATGTCTTTTGGAGTCCTTTTTCCTTGCATGCATGGAACACACATAGCAAAGAACAAATGGATTCATACTCAAAATGTTGAAATGAAGCTCAGATGTCCTTCTCCCTCAGACCTTCATCACCCAAGAGGAGTCTAATGTACTCATTTTGTCCCATTTTATTATTAGAACTAATAAGACCCAGTGGATCATAACATCAAGATTGATTATGTGTGTGAAAGTTTTGTACTACTTTAGATCAATTTCATGCCTTGAATTTTAAACCAATGGCACAATTTGTAAATTTTTCTTCTCACTAAGCAAGCACACCGCATGTTAAAGGTCAAAGATTAGGCTAACAACGTCTTGCATTTTTGTTTAAATTGCAACTAGTTGTAGCAAATAACACCTATGAAATGAATAACAAATTTTGGAAACTTTTAATAAATTGTGAAAGCTATATAACTCATGACAAAAACTAGACATTTTTGGATACACTCTAATTTTGGCTCAAAAATTCCTTCCATGCATTTGTAAGAGGTCGATGAGAAGACACTCTTAGAATCAAATAAATATTAGGCCTCTCTCCCATCTTACGTGGGAGTAAATCATGCACTCTAAACCAAGAGAAACAATATTTTTTGGAAAAATAAAAAATTTAACCATCAAAAATTTTCTTTTTTGTTCTAGCTTTAGTATTTACCTCTAGTTCTACCAATCCCAAAAAAGCCTCTCTCCCTCCCTCCCTCCCTCCCTCCCTCCCTCTCTCTCTATGCATGTGTGTATGGGCATTCAGGTATACATTCAAGGTAGTAGGGGTCGTCCACTTTGTGGTGGTAACAAGGGTTGTTTGCTTTTGCAGATGCCATAGCTAAAGCTTCTATTGCACTATGTTTGAATGTGTGTATCATGTAAGGGATTATTCTTTATCATTTATGCTTAAGAGAGGGCCATTTTCTCTCTCAGTTGCATGTGTGGCAAATGAAGTGTTGCAAAGCAGAACATGTGGTAAATCTAGCAAATAAAATCTCAATCATAAACAAAGAATTTAGTGAAAAAATCTAATAAATCAAACATCTCAATTATTAAATACAAACAACATTATAATGCATAAGAAGATTTGAATAACTCAATAGATTGAGAAAGACAAGAGAAAAACACACGATTGGGCCCAACCTCCCCCATGGCAAAAGCCATGGTTTTTCATCCTTAATTATATATTATAGTTTTACATGGATATCTACATACATATCTACTTGGTGTGGAGCATTCTATTGCTAAATGCCCAAAACCATGACATTTCCCACACCAACTATTGGATGGTGGAGGTGTGGGATTCCTTTGACTAGATGCTTCAATTGATCCTATCTCACTAACAAGATGGCTAACATTATAAACGCCCTTCACATTGGGATTTACTTGAGCTAAAATCTATTTCTTCATATCTGCCAAAGATTTGGCTATTAGAATTACAAATGAAGTACAAATATCAATTGAAATACAGAGTTTTAAGAGTCGAGAGGTATCATGTAACATGTTGCAGTTAATGTAGAAAATTTTTGCTCTAAATCTTGATGTTTTGACATCACCGTCGCACCTAGAGCGTGCCAAAACTCCCAAAACAACTCTTGAAGCTCTGAATTTCGCTTCCAGATAAGGGAGAAACGAAAAAACTAAGTTTTCACCTTGTTATCCTGTTTTGCGCATAATCTTGTTGCTTTTATAAAGAAAGCTAGAAAACCCTTCTAAACTTAACCACATTAAGAAAATAACAAGTATTCCATAAAGAAAGCTTATTCAATAAAAGCATATCTTAAATCTCATATTCTAAAATAATATATATTTAAAAACAAATAAATTAATAGTACTAAGGACAATAATCTAATTATTACTAAAGAAATTTAAACTTATAACTTACAAATAGAGTAATAGTTTTAATAATAAAATTTACGCTTGGACTTATGCTAATGCCCAATGCTACCCAAAGCCACTACTGCCTGCTCTACACATCAACTGAAGCATTCACAATTGTTTATAAATAAAATAAACAAACAATAGTGAATACCTAGCAGTCTTTAGCTACAAAATAAATAAATAGGCTGAAACTATGTCCTAACTTTAATTTAATATGAGTACACTCTAAACTCATAAACGTTGTATTTTGCGGAATCACCCGATGTGGAGTCACCCACACGCACATTAAATTAACATGACGCTCGAAAAGGACAGGCGTCCCTGTCAACTTCAGCACAAGGAATCCACCTTATGTACAAGCCCCATCAAATAAATATAGTTTTACTAAATCCATCACAAAACCTCACGGAATCCATCGTGGAATAAAAAACTCACGGAATCCACTGTGGTCTCATGAAATCCACCGTGGAATATGCCTCCTAGCATCATGAAGGGCTTCACCCTCCCCACCCCATGTAGCCTCACAAGGAGCATGATTTTGTTGATCTTTGTACACTTCTCCTGCCCTAAACCTCATTACAAAATAGTTATTGGAACCATGTCTTTATAGTTGTCTACGAGTATGGTCTTCATTTGTTTGATCATTTCAAATTTTTAATCAATAATTGGAGACTTGGCTTCTTTGGACTTGCAAAAATAGTTGAAGAGCAACTAATCTTGATGAACTAAGCTTTCTTGTGTTTCCTCAAAATCATGTTGTGGCTCTAGGATCATCCCTCAAACAACCCTTGTATTGACTCAAACTCTAATAGAAACACGTGCTCCAATAACTAGAAATAATTGTTTTGCTTCTTTGATTATGGAATCGACCCATTCAAGGCTCTCCACTACAAAGAATGTATTGCAAGCAAAGCTTCCATAGAACATTCATAAAGCTTAGTTATCATGTGTAATCCCTTAATCTAGCTAGCACAAAAACAATAAGTCATGTGGTATAAGCATCTCCCCATCAATACACTCTTAATAGTAGTAAATCTAAAAAAGTCGTCCTTTGAAAACTATATAGAGCCAAGAATGGGGCTCAATTTCTCTACCTTTCTTATCAACCCCAATAGCAAGGAATGAGCTAGTTGAAGGTTAAGAAGCATACAAGGTCACAATATTTCTACATCCTCCATTAATTTTCATAAAGGTGTTACAAATGTATCAAGATCATGTGCTTCTCTTTCTTTTAATGAGACAATAAAAGGTACATTACATAATGTTGTTGCTATGGTTCTTATGGTTAAACCTCGATTGTGAACCAAGCTTGAGGTCTCAATCTGTATGGAATAGATCTATACAATCAAATATACTCCCATCTTGACAAAGAGTCTCTCCCTTTATACTCATAGTGCACCTCAATGTGCTTAGTACATACATGGAACACTGGATTCCATGCAACTAACAATGCACTCTAACTTTCAATGAAGGTAGTCGTGGCCTATGACTATCCATTACCCAAATCAACCAAGAGACATTTTAGTCAAACACACTCAATTGTATTTGTGAAAGTTTCATTGTACTTAGCTTCACAACTAGGTGGCCATAGTGAGCTACTTCTTGCTCAACCACAATATGCATGAGTTGCCAAGCATGAAGCAAGACCATTTATAGACGCAAGTATTATAACAACTAACTAGAATACAAGAAAGCATGTAAATCTGATGGTAATGATCCTCCCTTGGGATAGAGCAACCAAGGTTTTAAGTACCACTTAAGTAACAAAAGATCCATTTCACTACTTGAACTTAGTGCCTAGGCTATGCATAAACCTACTTATATGTGAGATGAAAAAGTGAACATCAATTACATTCCCTAAACATATACTCCCCCTGATTAGAACAAAGGGTGCCCACTTTACATTCTGACAAATTTTTAGCCATGCTTACAAATTTCTTGAAGCACAAAAACACTTCGGACTTTAGCTTTTAAACCATATATCCATGCATGCCAAGAGTTGTCATCAGTGAAAATCACGGAGTACAAGTAGTTGGTAAAAGATGTTATTTGCATTAGATCACAAAACATTATTGTGTACAAGCTCTAGTTTGAGAACAACTCTCACTAGATCATCTTTTGGAAATGAAACACATTGCATTTTACCCAATATGCAATCTTCACAAATGCATTTTCTAGGTGTCTCAAGAGTAGATGATGAAGACGCCATATCAGATTTAAGTAGACATAGCAAACTAGCAACATTTAGATGAACAAAACATGGATGCCAAAGTTTTGTATTTGAAACTATCTGCAAATCTATAACAACACATGCCATGTCTTCCACACATTCCCCATAGTTATTGAGCTTATATAGCCCATGGTATAGTGAACTAGATGTAATAATCATATCACCCATAAGGGAGATCATGAATTGTACATCTATCATCAACAAACTTTACAATCAAGACAATCTTCACAAGTGCAAAAATTGACACTTCAAATTCTTTTTTATCTTAGACACATAGAAAGCATTCCTAAGTGTGAAAGTACTACCATTAATAGTAGTCATCATAATTTTTATAACTCCTTTGACAATATAATATATAATGCTATCAAGAAATGTATTGCTAATGCCTAGTCATTTATTAGTAGCTTTGGGGACCCTATGCAAACTTGAGCTGCAAGATTGTTGTTGCTATTCGAAGTCATATGAACTATGGTAGGGGGCAATGTCGATAGAGAAGGAAGTTGTTCCTATTTGCAGTCAAGGTTTGCAATAGTCTTATTGTTATTGTTAGCATTGGCATTGGCATTCAGGATGAAATTACTCTTAATCTCATACAAGAGGTTGAGGCTTTTTTGGAAGCTCATGCAAACACCCAACTCAATAGTGCAAGAATTCACTCTTGAATTCAATGGTTCAAGGTAGGAAACTCTCCATCTCTAGTGTTCTTCAAAGCTATAAAGATGAAGAAATCCTAGGACACCATTCTAGAAGTAGTAGATGGTGATGGAGTCAAACACGAAGGAGATAAGAAGATTGATGCTATGCTTTCCAATTTTCTCTCTAGCATTGTTAGTTTGGATTCCATTATGGAGAAAGATTATTATGATATAGCTTTGCTTTTTTTGGAATGAATGCCCACAATCATCTCTCCATCTAGGATTGCCTTACTAGATAGGCCATTTTCCAAAGATGCTCCTTCAAAATGCCCACAATCATCTCTCCATCTAGGATTGACTTCCTAGATAGGCCATTTTCTAAAGATGCTCCTTCATGTGGTCAATTGCACGGAAATGAATAAATTAATGGGAAAAGATGGCTTGTTCCAAGCATATTAGGACATTTGGCACAATGATTCGTCAAAGATGCTAAATGATGTGTGTAGACATGGGGAAAGGTTTGCTTAAGTCAATGCTAGGCTAATCAAGTTAATCCCCAAGTGTGCTAGAAGGATCTATTGCAAGGATTGGAGGCTTATAGCTCTAGTTAATGTTGCCTATAAGGTGCTTATGAAGGCTTTGACTTGCAAAGTCAAGAGCATTTTGGTAGCTATCATACACAAAAAAGCGATTTGATTTTGTGTAAGGGTGAAAGATTCATGATGCCCCATCCTCAATCCAGTGGTGTCTATTGATCCTACCATCTCTCTAAAAAATGAGAAATTCATGTTGGTTAATGTTGATTTGAATAAGGCTTATGATAGGGTAAATTGGGACTTTATTTTGTTGACCCTAGCCAAAGTTGGGTTTGCCCTTATTTCTCTACATTAGTGAGGATCCCTTTTCTCTACTAATGCCTTAGCTTCTGTTTGTATTAATGGCTATTTTTAGGACTCCTCTCCCTTAAAGTGATTGGTAAGGCAAGGATGCCCCTTGGCTCTATTGTTATTTGCTCTTATATTTGATTCTTTACTTCATAATATGGATTTCTAGTGAAAAAAAAAACTGCTCAAAGGCCTCTCGTTTCCTAGTGGCTCTAGTTTTAATGAGCAAGTGTTTGTGGATGACAATGCTAATATTATACAAGAAGGGGAATCTAGCCTAGCTAACTTATTTAGTATGCATGAAGAATTTTGTGCAGTTTCATACTCTAAAGTCAACATTTTGAAGATTGAGGATTTTCACCTCCACTTCAAGGATGATGGCAACTTTCTACAGAAGTTGCATTTAAAGGATATTGGCCTAGAGAGAATTTTGAGATATTTGGGACGTCCTATTGGTATTGGTATCCAATCAAAGATTTGGAGATTTGCCTTGTTGTTTGAAAATATTAATGGCAAATTGGCACACTAGAACTCATTCTCTCTCTCCTTTGCTAGAAGGTTGATTGTGCTCTAATATATCCTTCAATCATTATGGTTCTTTGTGGCTTTAGCTTTTCCATTTGTAAGTCTACTTGGAAGAAGATTGAAAAGCTATTAAGTGATTTCCTTTAGTATAATGGGGACAAGAAGGTTTGGCATTCTATCAGTTGGCAACAAGTGACTTCAAGGAAGAAGCTCATAGGTTAGGGATTGCTAAACTATTTGATCATCCTCTCTCCTTTGCTACTAAACGGATGTGCAATTTGGAGGCCTCTCATCCATGGGCTATTTTTCATAGATGTTGGATCAATTCCTCTAAGATCTCAAGCATGGAGTTTTCTTGGTGGGATCGATTTATGGCCAAGTCACTACTTGTAAAATTTGACAATTGTGGACCACAAATGATATTACCCAAGGCCTAGTCTATTGTGTTACCTCAAGTGATATAGCCAATGGCTTGGTCTATTGACTTGTGGTCTCTCCATTTGGTGCAATTGTTTGCTAATTCAAGAAGGCCCATCATTAGTTTTTGTTAACTCCAAGCTCTCAAATGCCTTTTTTGATAAGGGTATCCAAGCTTGATGAGACCTGTGGGATCTTGGGTAGCTTGATTGATACCCTCCTAATGAGTTGATTCTTAAGTTTGGGTAGTCATTTGATGAGAGAGATAGGGTTGTATTGGCTCTACATGTTGCTAAAGAATATTGGCCTTCTTCTTCTAGGTTTGTGTTGCATTCCAATTTGAAAAATTATCAACTTACTGATATTCCTTTCCCTAAAATTAAGAGGAGAAATCATTGTGTTCCCACAATATGGATTCAAATGGTTGTAGATTATTGGAACTTGAAAGATCCTCATTGATCAATTGAAACAATGCAAAAGCCTATTAGGAAAGTCTGATTGGCTTCCCCCTTTCTTAGGATTAATTTATTTTGATGGAAGATTCTGATAAAGGAGGTATCTATGAGAGAAAGGTTGAGGAAACGGGCCCCATTTCCTTTGGTGTGCCCACTTTGTCATGTCAAGGAGAAGAGACTATTTATCATGTAATTTGGGAATGCAAATGTGTTAACCATTGTGGAAAATGTTCAAAACTTGCTATTGACTTCAAATTTTCATGATGATGCCACTTAGAAGCAAGCCCTCTTATTAGGAGTTAAAGATAGAATGAATGTAGCCTTTGTTCCCTTTTGGAGGGTCGAACAAAAAGCTTTTTAAAGGGGTTGCCTAGGCCCGTGTTAACTCGGTTGATAGATTTTGTGAGGTTTCTTCTTGGTGACTAAAAAGCGTTGGGCCATGAGCGGGGTGACTCAGCTCAGCCACCACCATAATATGTTATCTTGAAGTCGCACCATAGGTTGAAGGGGTGAAGGAATTTGGTGATAGAATTAATGAAGCACTGATGAGGATAATTCAGGGTGGGAAACTATTGTTAGAAAAAATTTCAGTTGGCTCTATGGATTTGGTTGACGAAAAGGTATGTTAGTGCAACGGACATCATCCAATCAAAAAGCCTCTATAGCCTTCACCCTGTTAGCATAGTCTCTTGGGAACCCTCTTTCTTGACGGTGGGAATAGGGTGAGTGTGGGTTGAAATTCACCCCGCTCACCTTACACCTCAACGAGTCCTGTGCTACCCCATGGTGCAACCTAGCTCTGAGAGTACTTGGGTAAGAGAGCTCCACTAGACCTGTTGTTTTGAAGCTAACTAGGCTAGTGCTAGTTGAGCACACTACCTAGTACCATGTACATAATAATACTCGCAAAAAAAATCGATATCATCTCCTTTGTTTGATATATTTCATATTTATGTGAATTTATCGTGTGTTGATGGCCAGTGTTAAATCAATTTATTATGCGAATCTGCTTGGCTCTGGTGATGGCTGCTCTGGCTACAGCTTCTTGCTTGCTACCGCCGGCCCTGCACGCTGCCGTGCTGCCTGGCTTGCGCCCCGGAGGATTGGCAGTAGCTTCAATAAGGCACAGATTGAAGGGCCGCGTAAGCAGGGATGATGGTGGTGCGGGCTCTGTCAACGATGACGACGGGGGCAAGTATGGTGAAGCAGGAAGCAGCAGCGGCAGCAGCAGGAAAACTACAGGAGAAGGTGAAAGTTTGACGCTGGAGGGAGAGTTGCAAAATGTCCTTGGAGACGATGATGCTGCTCTGTGGAAAGACCTGAATGCTGCCGCAGAGCGCGTCGCCAGAGCCCGGAAGGAGCTCGAAGCGCTCGAGGAGATGGAGCGGAGGGCTAGGGCTGATGATACCATGGACTTCATTGATGCCGCGAGCTCATTGGTACTTCTTCGCTCTCTCCCCTTTGTGGAAGCTTTTCTAGGGTTTTCTGCTGCTGGAAACAGCCTTGGAGCCTCGCGCTTATTGTTATCCTTCCTTCCCTGGTGGAGATGTCAAGGTCGCAGAATGCGAGCGAGAGGTGCTCTCGGCAGAAGCTGATGTCAAGCAAGCAGAGCGCGTACTGGTTCAGGCTCGTGCAGGAAGCAGTGCCTGGGGCAAATGGGACACAGAGATAGGCTCCATAATACAGGAGGACAGGGAGCGCATGGAGTCAGGCAAGGCAGCTGCCGTCTCTGCTTTGGCAGGGACTATGGCAAGCATTCCATGGTTCCTTGTCCATCCAACCTTACAGCAGAATGCTGCCTTAGAGCTATCCCTGAGTGCAGGCTTGGTGTTTGTGAGCTCTGCATTGTTCGGACTAACTTACCGCTATGCGATCAGGAGGGATCTTGGAAATACACAGCTAAAGTTTGGTTGTGTAGCAGCATTCGCCCTGGTGAGAGGTATGAAATGGTTGAATTTTTTTTAAAGGATGCATAGACAGTTCTGTGTGGTATCACTGCACATTCATGTACTGATGTACACATTGATGGTCCTGAGTTGTAGAGAAGCCTCTGACTTGCTATTTACATGTTGCTGTAGGACTTGGTCAAATTGATGCTCTGGGGCTACTGCTGTTGTTTGATACCCCTGGCAGTGCAGCACAAAAGCTGCTTCAAGCATGCTTCCTCGCAGGAGAGAGTTTTGTTGTGTTTGCCTTTGCAGGGGTTGCTTTAGAGTTCTGCTTCCGGCAAGGCTTAATAAGTCCGTTTCCTGTCAGAGGAGAATAAGGGATTGAGGAAGAGAACAGCAGCAGCATTTAGTTGTGCCAGGGTAGTGAGCGTTTTTAACTAGCACCATGTTGCATCAGTTGGAACAATCTGCAGTATTCAGTGACCATACTTGTTGATACTTCTTGGTTAGGGTAAGGAGCTTACTTCACATAATATAGAGATATGATTGGATTTCGAGCTCCAAAAAAAACGGATGGTACATAATGAGTGGAGATCCTCGGAACTGTTCCTGACCCTCGTTGGTCTTTTCATACTAGTCTTATGTAGGTTTGTTTGGGTCAGAATTCCAGTTGTATGTAGTGCTTCCTTTGAACTTATTGAAGCATGTCTGGGGAATTTGCTTGCTTCGAAAATACTGCACTAGCACTGCGATGCTGTGCTAGCAGGGTGCAATCCAATGAATGGTCACTGCAATACCAACATCAGGAGGCTTGTGGCGCGGCTGAAAATGGAGCCAACAGCAAAATAGGCCTTGTTATATTTTGGATCGATCCTTCACTGGATTGGCCAGCGCTCTAAATTTATTGAAATAATATATCAAACTCCATCCCAACTTTTTCACAAGCCAGGTAAGCAACTGAGACGACAGCTCAAATGAAGAATCCAAACTACCATGATCATGTACAATACATTCTTTATAGCTAGCTACTTTGTGACTGTTGCAACCATCAAAAGGAGACAATAACTGAGGCAAAATGATTGGAACGCTATGAAGCACAAGAAGCTTAAAAGGAGAGTACATAATAGAATGCGTTCGCTTAAGTTACTTGTTGATAAAAGAGAATACCTTCAAAGTTCTAGGGCTCTTGCTATGTGCCCCGAGATAAGGGCCAGCAAGTGATACGTCAAAAGGTCAGAATGCTTGGCGATTACCCGAATTAATAGTCTAGGATATTTGTCCAGATTAATGTGTTGATTGACATGTGAGATGCTCTAGTTCTCCTAGTTTCTAACACATAATAGCTCCACCGTCATGAAGCTAACAAACAATGCTTACGTTTCCCAATGCATGCTTGCATTATAGACTCTCAAGTGTTTCAGTCCTTTGCAGCCTTTACAACCCATTTTTGAAGCTAGTAGATGTGTTCCAACAGCTAATGGCTCGATAGATCTCCATGCCTAAGGAAACCTTTGACTTGGTGATATAGATGGGCAAGTGAAGGAGAGTTCTCAAGCTCCACCCTTCTTGAAAATTTAGCTTGATCTATTTGCCTTGGGCTTGTAATTATAGTGGCTTGAGTGGTTTGTGTGCCTTGAGTGGCTTGTATTTATAGAAGCTCGATTGGTTTGTATTTAAAGAAGCTTGAATGGTTTGTGTGCCTTGCAATCCCTAGTTACTATCTAGTGTTGAAGCCACAATGTGTAAGGGCCAATGGTTTGATAGATCTCTCCATGACTTAAGAATGTCTTTTGACTTGTTGATGATTTGCATGCACAAGTGAAGGACTGCTCTCAAGCTTTTATATTCTTCTTATGTGTCATTGTAGCTTGATCTCATATTCCTTCAACCCATGCAGAGTTTTGCATTGTTTGCTTTGAGCTTGTATTACATTCTCCATGTTAGAAGTAGCGTACTTAGCTAAAGATAACCCCAACTTAGATGAACAATAACTTTAGGATAAAATTAATATCCAATGACATCTCTAAAGAGCATACACCATAGTATTACTAGATAACAAGTAAGAAGACTAAGAGATACTCAAAAATAGTTTTTAATAGAGAAGATACATGCACACATTGCTAAAGTTTTAGTACATTGCCCCTCCAAAGTATATATAATGTGGGTTAAAAACCATACCTCAAGTTGATTGACACGCATAGTTCTCTCTCTTTCATGGAAATTGCTTGTATATCTTGCATGCATGTTTAACAACCATGCAATTGAACAACCAATTGTGATTAACCAAGAACTTGTGACTTTGAGCAATTAAAGTAACTTGTGATTGATAAATCAATGCATAAAAAGTCAAGTATGGAGTGATCTTAACCATCATGTGAAAGAAGTTTCTAACACATGAGCACTTAATGTTGAAGATGGAAATTTAGTAGTAGAAATACAAGATCAAACAATGGAGTTAAAATGCTCTTGTACTTGGGTATGCAAAAAGGATTGGCCCCAAATCTCGGCATCCCTTTTAGTATTTCTTTCTCATTATATAAGTACAATTGATATAATTGTTGTGCTCTTACGCTTATCTCTTGTTGTTCTCACTAGCCAAGACCAAAAGCACTAGATTGAGTCAAAATGGCTCCTACGGTAGCACAAGAAGACTAGTTTAGCTGATTATCCAACAATGGATAGCTTGACAAAATTTGTTGTGAAAGGTGTCTCTTGAAAGCCTCAAAACTCAATAAATTTTTGCTAAGTAGCCTTGAGGCCACTCAAAAGTCCTTAGAACAACATTGTCTTGTGAGAATGCAAGATAGAAGCAATGAAAGGGGTACATTGAATTAAATGCAAAAGATAATGAAGGCAACAAAACTTAAATATGATTGACATAATCAAGAGAAGAAGCTTATACAAAAGTTCATATATGTGTGACTTGGCACATTAGCGAGGGTGTTGTTACATGAATGTGGAACAATGAGGGTAAAGAGATGAACGTGTTGTAAAGACATAGATGAGAGGAAATAGGTTGAATAAGAGAAAATGATGATTTGGTATATAGCTACTTCACCTTTTTGATTTTGTTGCTTCACATTCATCTAACATAATATCAACACCCAAGAGTCTTGGTTTTGGTGCTACCTTTTGTGGTCAACTATCGTCTTAGACATTGATACCTCTTTGTGACTACTGCAAACTTTGCCTTTTGTTATTGTTGACATCTAGTTGGTGTAGGGGTCTCATTTGGTAGCTACATGACGCCTTTTTGTTGTTAAATGGTCTATCTACCTATGTTATTTACTCTTGTATCTTGTGTTTCACTACTACACCTTGCATTTCGATAAGCCATGCCATCATTTGTACTAAATAGTTGACATCTTTTATCAATTTGCAGTTGTTTTCCATTAGTTTTTTATACACAATAGTGGTTGATTACATGTGTTTCATTCCTTTTTTTGTCTTTAGCTTGATTTTCATGTTAAAAAGAAGGTTCACATGTGTTGGTTGTCATGCCTCTATTTATGACACTCACTTCACATATTGTTCCTCTATCCTATCGTTAGTGTTGGGCTTATGAATTATAAGCAACCCATGTATGCTCTACATAACCCTTACCTATCTTCTCTACATATCATCTACCAATGGCTCTTCCATCTAACATTGATGACAATCTTAAAGCCCTATTTGTGTCCTCAAAAACCCTATTCTCTTCCATTCAATTAGGACAAAGAAATTGAAGAATTAAACACGAAAACAAGAACTTAGAAACAATGAACTCATCAAGTAGAATCCACATACAAAAGTAGCAGTAAAGGGGTGAAGTTCGAGACTTTCAATGGTGCGCAAGATAGATCAAAGCATGGGCTTTAATTTAATCATATGATTGAAAGTACGGATTGTCATTCAATAGTTTGATGCAACCTACTTAGGAGGTAATTTCATTGAATTCTCTAAGATTCAAAAGGTAGTTATATTTTTGAAAGAGAATGCGTTATAGTGATACTCTGCACTTTTGATGCACGGGTGATTGTTTGCTTCTACTTCATTGACGAGTGGCTTTGAAGTGGATATTATGACAATTTGGAATAAGTTTAGTGCATCATGATTTGAGAATTTGAATTAATGCAATAAGTTTAGGGAGGCATTTTTGTGTTATTGTTGACATCTAGCTGGTCTAGGGGTCTCATTTGGTAGCTACATGACACCTTTTTTTTGTTCAATGGTTTATCTACCTATGTTATTTACTCTTGTATCTTGTGTTTTCACTACTACACACCTGGCATTTTGATAGGCCATGCCATCATTTGTACTAAATAGTTGACATCTTTTATCAATTTGCAATTGTTTTCCATTAGTTTTTTATACACAATAATGGTTGATTGCATGTGTTTCATTCTTTTTTGTCTTTAGCTTGATTTTCATGTTAGAAAGAAGGTTCACATGTGTCGATTGTCATGCCTCTATTTATGACACTCACTTCACATATTGTTCCTCTATCCTATCGTTAGTGTTGGGCTTATGAATTATAAGCAACCCATGTATGCTCTACATAACCCCTACCTATCTTCTCTACATATCATCTACCAATGGCTCTTCCATCTAACATTGATGACAATCTTAAATCCCTATTTGTGTCCTCAAAAACCCTATTCTCTTCCATTCAAATAGGACAAAGACAATTGAAGAATTAAACACGAAGACAAGAACTTAGAAATAATGAACTCATCAAGTAGAATCCACATACAAAAGTAGCAGTAAAGGGGTGAAGTTTGAGACTTTCAATGGTACGCAAGATAGATCAAAGCATGGGCTTTAATTTAATCATATGATTGAAATTATGGATTGTCATTCAATAGTTTCATGCAACCTACTTAGGAGGTAATTTCATTGAATTCTCTAAGATTCAAAAGGTAGTTATATTTTTGAAAGAGAATGCATTATAGTGATGCTCTGCACTTTTGATGCACGGACGATTGTTTGCTTCTACTTCATTGACGAGTGGCTTTGAAGTGGATATTATGACTATTTGGAATAAGTTCGGTGCATCATGATTTGAGAATTTGAATTAATGCAATAAGTTTAGGGAGGCATTTTTGTGTTATTGTTGACATCTAGCTGGTCTAGGGGTCTCATTTGGTAGCTACATGACACCTTTTTTTTTGTTGAATGGTTTATCTACCTATGTTATTTACTCTTGTATCTTGTGTTTTCACTACTAGACACATTGCATTTTGATAAGCCATGCCATCATTTGTACTAAATAGTTGACATCTTTTATCAATTTGCAGTTGTTTTCCATTAGTTTTTTATACACAATAGTGGTTGATTGCATGTGTTTCATTCTTTTTTGTCTTAAGCTTGATTTTCATGTTAGAAAGAAGGTTCACATGTGTTGATTGTCATGCCTCTATTTATGACACTCACTTCACATATTGTTCCTCTATCCTATCGTTAGTGTTGGGCTTATGAATTATAAGCAACCCATGTATGCTCTACATAACCCCTACCTATCTTCTCTACATATCATCTACCAATGGCTCTTCCATCTAACATTGATGACAATCTTAAATCCCTATTTGTGTCCTCAAAAACCCTATTCTCTTCCATTCAATTAGGACAAAGACAATTGAAGAATTAAACACGAAAACAAGAACTTAGAAATAATGAACTCATCAAGTAGAATCCACATACAAAAGTAGCAGTAAAGGGGTGAAGTTTGAGAATTTCAATGGTGCGCAAGATAGATCAAAGCATGGGCTTTAATTTAATCATATGATTGAAAGTACGGATTGTCATTAAATAGTTTAATGCAACCTACTTAGTAGGTAATTTCATTGAATTCTCTAAGATTCAAAAGATAGTTATATTTTTGAAAGAGAATGCATTATAGTGATACTCTGTACTTTTGATGCACGGGCGATTGTTTGCTTCTACTTCATTGACGAGTGGCTTTGAAGTGGATATTATGACAATTTGGAATAAGTTCGGTGCATCATGATTTGAGAATTTCAATTAATGCAATAAGTTTAGGGAGGCATTTTTGTGTTATTCTTGACATCTAGTTGGTCTAGGGGTCTCATTTGGTAGCTACATGACACCTTTTTTTTGTTGAATGGTTTATTTACCTATGTTATTTACTCTTGTATCTTGTGTTTTCACTACTAGACACATTGCATTTTGATAAGCCATGCCATCATTTGTACTAAATAGTTGACATCTTTTATCAATTTGCAGTTGTTTTCCATTAGTTTTTTATACACAATAGTGGTTGATTGTATGTGTTTCATTCTTTTTTGTCTTTAGCTTGATTTTCATGTTAGAAAGAAGGTTCACATGTGTTGATTGTTATGCCTATATTTATGACACTCACTTCACATATTGTTCCTCTATCCTATCGTTAGTGTTGGGCTTATGAATTATAAGCAACCCATGTATGCTCTACATAACCCCTACCTATCTTCTCTACATATCATCTACCAATGGCTCTTCCATCTAACATTGATGACAATCTAAATCCCTATTTGTGTCCTCAAAAACCCTATTCTCTTCCATTCAATTAGGACAAAGACAATTGAAGAATTAAACACGAAAAAAAGAAATTAGAAATAATGAACTCATCAAGTAGAATCCACATACAAAAGTAGCAGTAAAGGGGTGAAGTTTGAGAATTTCAATGGTGCGCAAGATAGA
The DNA here is from genome assembly GCF_053477565.2 of Lygodium microphyllum. NCBI lineage: Eukaryota > Viridiplantae > Streptophyta > Polypodiopsida > Schizaeales > Lygodiaceae > Lygodium > Lygodium microphyllum. Next base: position 171,148,438 of record NC_141137.1, on the reverse strand, counting down.
TCAAAGCATGGGCTTTAATTTAATCATATGATTGAAAGTACGGATTGTCATTAAATAGTTTAATGCAACCTACTTAGTAGGTAATTTCATTGAATTCTCTAAGATTCAAAAGATAGTTATATTTTTGAAAGAGAATGCATTATAGTGATGCTCTGCACTTTTGATGCACGGGCGATTGTTTGCTTCTACTTCATTGACGAGTGGCTTTGAAGTGGATATTATGACAATTTGGAATAAGTTCGGTGCATCATGATTTGAGAATTTCAATTAATGCAATAAGTTTAGGGAGGCATTTTTGTGTTATTCTTGACATCTAGCTGGTCTAGGGGTCTCATTTGGTAGCTACATGACACCTTTTTTTTGTTGAATGGTTTATTTCCCTATGTTATTTACTCTTGTATCTTGTGTTTTCACTACTAGACACATTGCATTTGATAAGCCATGCCATCATTTGTACTAAATAGTTAACATCTTTTATCAATTTGCAGTTGTTTTCCATTAGTTTTTTATACACAATAGTGGTTGATTGCATGTGTTTCATTCTTTTTTGTCTTTATCTTGATTTTCATGTTAGAAAGAAGGTTCACATGTGTTGATTGTCATGCCTCTATTTATGACACTCACTTCACATATTGTTCCTCTATCCTATCGTTAGTGTTGGGCTTATGAATTATAAGCAACCCATGTATGCTCTACATAACCCCTACCTATCTTCTCTACATATCATCTACCAATGGCTCTTCCATCTAACATTGATGACAATCTAAATCCCTATTTGTGTCCTCAAAAACCCTATTCTCTTCCATTCAATTAGGACAAAGACAATTGAAGAATTAAACACGAAAACAAGAACTTAGAAATAATGAACTCATCAAGTAGAATCCACATACAAAAGTAGCAGTAAAGGGGTGAAGTTTGAGACTTTCAATGGTACGCAAGATAGATCAAAGCATGGGCTTTAATTTAATCATATGATTGAAAGTATGGATTGTCATTCAATAGTTTCATGCAACCTACTTAGGAGGTAATTTCATTGAATTCTCTAAGATTCAAAAGGTAGTTATATTTTTGAAAGAGAATACATTATAGTGATGCTTTGCACTTTTGATGCACAGGTGATTGTTTGCTTCCACTTCATTGACGAGTGGCTTTGAAGTGGATATTATGACTATTTGGAATAAGTCCAATGCATCATGATTTGAGATTTTCAATTAATGCAATAAGTTTAGGGAGGCATTTTTGTTGGTCACTCCTTATCGTGTTGTCCCCCTTTCAGAGATAAGAAAGTTAGGGATTTTTGTATAAATACCAATATGACCAGCATTTGACAACTCATTGGGATGACATGTATAGCCAATGCTTTGTTGCATGGAAGTCTACAAACTTTAAGGATCATGATGTGAAACTATCCAATCAGTTTTTGAAGATTGAGAAAAAGGGAAAGTCTAAAAATAAGGTTTAGGGGGGAGGCAAAAATAGCAAGGAAAGACTTTGAAATCAACTATCCAACATATGAAATTAATGGCTGCAAATAAATGCTTTGTATGTGAATAGGAAGGGCACATGTCAAGGGACTATCCCAATAGATAGTATGTTAAAAAGGATGAAAATAAGGGAGATCCCAAGGGGAAAAAGCCCAATGTCAAGTTTGGTCCCCAATGTAATGGTGGTAGATAAGGCCAATGATAATGCTATAGAATTTTACAAAGCATAGGATTAGATATTAGCATGCATTGATCTTCTTTGATCTAGTTGTACATTTGAATTTTATCTCCATATACATGGCTCTCAATTTAGGCATCAAAGAGGATGAGATGGGCCCCACAAGAGAGATTGTATGGCATGCAAGGTGTATGCAGGGCTCATCGCTCCTATAATTGGGAAGCTTCACTTGCATAATTAGAGTTATATGGATAGTGAAGAGTTTTTCATAGCACCATTGGAAGGATGTAATGTATTACTTAGGATACCTTGGTGCCATGGCATGTATGCAGTGGTTGGTAAAATTAAAAGGAGAATCGATCCTTGTTGCATTATCTTTTGCCATTTCTAAAGTAATGAAAAATCATATCGGTGTGTTTGGTTTTTGCTAAGGATAAAGAGGTTACGGCCCATGACGAAGTTGTAACACCTCATCATGAGGAGAAGACCCATACCCTTGATGTAAAATTGAATGGAGAATGAGTCTTGGTTGCATTAGCTTTTGTCATTTCTAAAGTAATGAAAAATAATCTTTTGGTGTGCTTGTTTTTTGACAAGGATAAAGACAATAGTGAAAATATTGGGAATGTGCCTAAGTTGGATAAGGATGACATTTGAAAATATATACTAATTTCTTTCTCAATCACTTCTAGGATAGCTATTGCCTAAAGGGATAGAAGTTCATGGTATAAACTTGATCTTTGGAAGTACCTCTCCTATTAAGCCACCATATAGGGTGTGTACCCCAATGAGAGGAGATTATGAACCAAGTAAATGAGCTATTGGAAAAAGGATTAATTGAGCCCAACTCATCTCCTTATTGCTCATTAGTGCTTTTGGTGCAAAAGAAGGATGATTCATGGAATGTATACATTGGTTGTTGTACATTGAATAAGGTCATAGTCAAGAATTGACTTCGATTCCTAGGATCGATGATTCCATGGATAGATTGCAAGGCTCAACTATTTTTATTTGCATTGATTTGAAAAGTGGATGCCATCAGATACACATAAGGACCAAAGGATGTGCCAAAGACAGATTTTAGAATGTCTTTTGTACTTGATGAATTTCTTATCATGCCATTTGGTCTTACAAATGCGCCTACCACATTTAATCGACTAATGGATATAATATTTAGACAACATAGAGCTTCTGTTTGCACATTTTTTGATGACATGATAATACATCCAAAGAATGAGGAGCATAGAAGGAATTTGGACATAGTGTTTAATGAGGCTCATAGGCATTAGCTGTCATCAATGGTAAGAAAATTGAGTTTTTTTTTAAAGTTTAGATTTTGGGAATACTGTATTGGTTGATGGGATATGTATGGATCCTACAAAGGTTGAGGCAATATAGTCATGGCCATAGCTTCAAAATGTACACGAGATTCATAACATTTTGGGCTTATGTTTTTATTACAAAGGATAAAATTGCAACTTTGTTAAATTGCATGCTTTACAAAAAAATAGAGTGTCTTTTAGGTGAATGTCAAATCTAATGCTACCGTTACCCAATCTTAAGAAGTTTTTTGTAAATTAATCTCATCAAACATCATGTTACTTTCTTACTCAAAAAAAGTTATCTCAGAAGTTTATAAGATGGGTAAACTTCCTCTCTATGTTTCATTTTTAGATTCTGCATATTGATGGTAAGAATAATGTAGTGGCTAATACACTATTAAGAAAAAAAAGAGAAGAGATCAAGAGTCAACTGATTCGAGTCACGCTTCAACTTGCATAAAAAAAGGCAAAGATAACTCTCCATGAGAAATAGAAACATGATCGTCAATAGGTGTGAGGACAATTGAGAGCTGCATACACAAGCTTATAGCAAACAATTGCATCAAGCCTAACATGAGCCATTAACTTGGTAGAGAATAAGACCCAAATACTCCATGAAGAAATACTAAAGAGTTGTGTGGCCTTATATAATGAAAGCTAGCCCAAAGTCCAAGTTGACAATTACAAATATGTGATGGCCAAGGAATAGTAACTTTTCAAACTAGCAGAACAACTAGCTCATAGATTGAGTGTATCACCTATGTACAAAGTTGATTCAGTCACATGACAAGGGAGAGAACTAAAGTTACTTTCAACTTTCAATTATCTAACAACCATGACTAGATAGGCTTGACACATTGATTTGTAAAAGCCATAACTTTTGGTATAGAACTCCAATTTGAGTTACTAAGTTCTTTAAATCTATCTATGAGAGCTAAATTTTCCAAATAATTAATAATAATAAGATTAGGAGGTCTTCAAAAAAAGTTATTGTAGTTAGGTAAAATTGAACTATCTATTACAACATGTAAAGACTATTCACATGCTTGTTGAAGTTGACTTTTGATACTTCAACAGTCCCCCCCTAAAATCAATTTCATATAGCAACAATTTTTAATAAAAGAGAGCATTTATCAATAATTCCCCCTTAAATGCAAAGGCCTCTCTTTGACTCCAAGATTGAATCTATGTTGCTTGATGAAGAATAATAATAGTATAGTTTATCCTTCTCTTAAGTAGACTATACTTCTAGAAAAATAATGGGTTCTTCCTCATTGATCACTTAAGAAACATATGAAAACTATGTGGAATGAAAAGAAGGCAATCAAGAGCTTGAATAGCTCTAATACCATGTGAAAATTTTGGTAGGTAAGGGGAGGCAAATATTTGGCTTGACACTGCAAGTAGCAGAATAGTGAAGATAGTACTGATATAATGAGAAAAGTACTTTTAGTAGTACCAATAATACATTTACGAAAGTACTTTCAGTATTAACAAAAAACGTAAGTGTTTAATATAGCCATGGATACCCCAAACCTGAACATAACATTAAGCTTGTGCTCAGTAGTGTACTTAAGAAAATCTTTCTAGCCCAAAGAACTAACTTACATAAAATGGGTTTAGGCAAGGAAGTGGAAGCAAGATTTGTTTGCTCAAGATAAGCCAATGAATAAATACTAGATCAGTAGAGCAAGAATGGGTAGATAAGTAGAATAAGAATGATTAAAATTGTGTTAGGACAAGAAAATAGTCATATGTATGATGATAAGGAATGGTTACGAATGAAACTAAATCCATAGGCTACTCAAACAAAGTAGTAAAGTGACTCATTGTAGCTACACATTGTAGCTCAAGTAGATTAATGAGTTGAATGGCTATTATGAAGCTCTTCTCCAATATGTATACCTATATTCCCTTACTTTTTAGTATATTAGCTACATACAAAGTTGATTCAATCACGAAAAGAGAGAGCCAAAGTTGCTCCTAACTTTTAGCTACCTAACAATCATGACTTGCAGGACTCATAACTCTTGGCACAAAACTCTAAGTTGGGTGATCAACAAATCTTAATCTCTCTATGAGATTTGAGTTTTCTTAATAAATAATAATAGTTAGATTTGGAGGTTGTCAAAAAAAGTTATTGTAGTTTAGGTAAATTAAAGTGTTTACTACAACATGTAAAGATTAGCTCACATGCCAATTGAAGTTAACTTTTGATGCTTTAACAACCCTAGGTGATGTGATTGTGGGTTTACATGTGCTACATAAGGGCTTTTGCTCTATTTTATTTCATGTTGTTTTCTTTTCCTTTTCTATCTCTTTTCCTCCCTTTTTCTTTTTTGATTCTTTTCTTCAAGAGTGGCTCCAATAAGTTTTTCGTGTAGGCTTTGCTCAACATGACACTTTTTAGGGCCACCCTTACCACTAATGGTATTGTTGAAAGGAAGGAACAACTATAATTTTTGAACCTACTAGCATTCATGTCCTCCAGCAACTCAAGATAGTACGTTGGCAACATTGTTGCCCAAAGGAGTAGCCTTGCCATGGCATATATATCAATTCTTGTGTTTATGTAAAAGAAGAGTGCACGCAGGCCCTTTTTCTCTATTGCTTTCCTTGGTTCAACAATGCGAGGATCATTCGCAACTAGTTGCACATAATGACAAAAGTTGGATTGGTGCAATTTAAAAATCTGACACAAACTACTCCTCACATTGACATTGAAGATAAGGGGGAAGTCATACCTCCTGTATTTTTTAGGATCATAATCGATCCCATGCATTTATGGATAGGACATGTAGGTGGGATCTCCTCTTTCAAGGGAACCTATATTGTGAAAAGCAATCCATACCTCCATGCTAATTTCTACAAGGTTTCTTTCCATTTTGGTTAAGAATCATAGCCTCATACTATCTTGGGCACTTCAAACACTTTTTCATGTCAATAGTCAGCTAGCTATTACTACCATTTAATATTGAGTGAGATGACGAGAGTTAAGCATTTAGGAGATATGCTTAAGGTGAAACACTTAATCTCATAAAGACATAAAATATCTTCCACAACTGATTTAGAAGATATGCTTAAAGTGAAACACTTGATCTCATGAAGACATAAAATATATTCCACAACTGATTTAAACCAAGATTATGACTAAGAAGTGGAGTATTAGTGCTTACAAGCACTTATCTTAAGTTTATCCCTTACTTGAGATGTGAAATGTTAGTCTTTTGATGGAACTTACTGATGTCCATTAAGTGTGTCTGGCCTGAAGAGGGGGCTTCTAGGTTTGCATTAAACTCTAGATAAGATTAATCAGTGATTAGAACGATCGTTAGTGACTTCCATGGTGATTAAACTTGGGATGAGAAAGCTTAAAGCTTGCTGGCTATGGCTACTAGCCAGACCCACAATTAGGGTTTCACTATTTATGGACTGCAGAAAGGGAATCTCCCAAAACCCTTTGAGGTGGAGATAGTCCAGCTTGGGGACTAACAAAGCCCCATGGAAGCTTGAACGATTGTGCCATCAATAGCACATAGCAATGCCATGAACTCCATGCTGCCAAATCTTCACATGTTTCTATGTTTTCTTCAATGCCCACCTCGTGGCTATCCAATGTTGAGTTTTGAAGCACTAGGATGCTGCACCATGAGCTTTAAGAAGAAGTCTTTAGAAGAACTTTTAAGCTAAAATGGATTCCTTTGCCTTTACCAGATCCTCCACTAAGTGTTGGTCTAGATTGGCTATGGAGGTCAAGAGGTGTGGTTGAGAAATGAACGTCTCATGTGCACTTAAGTTGAGATGGACTTGAAGGAAGCTTGTTGGATGAGAGGTGGCTCTAATACCATGTTGGAAAATCAGAGTGAGAGCATAAAGGTGTGTGCACAAGAGGGAGAAGAGAGATCAAGTACAAGAACCATATCTTGCTTATTAAGTTGTTCAAGGTACAATCGGTACACTTTGTCTACACTTGAGAGTGACCTTTAGGATGTTCATATAGCCTCAATGTGGACTAGGGTTAAGGTTTCCCCTACCCTTCAGTCCATGCACATCTCACCTTCCCTCATGCATCATTGCTTACTCAGGGTTCCTATGCTATACTTCTAACAATGACACAACCCTAAATAAATGTCTGGTCATGCCCAAGGTTACTAGGAGGAGCTAAAACGGCTCCCCTCTCTAACCCTTGGTCGCAACCAAGTGGTTGAGAGTTAGTAGGGCTAATTCCCAACTTAACCTTGCTAATACCCCCTCAAAAGGGTGTGCTAGCCTTGTGCTAAGAGTCATGTCGCATTGTGCAATAGTGGGGGTAATAAATTCCCCCTCATCCCACTAAAATGGTGTTGCACAATGTATGCATAGGGATAGAAGGGCTTTGTTGAACTTGATGAGACCCTCCCAAACTCGCCATGCTAGCTATTTCCTTGGCCATCCTAGTAGTGTTAAAGAAAAATGTCGTTTCTTATTCGTTGACAAGCTGTACTTTTTTTGAACGGAGTAGTAGGAAACAAAAGCTTCTAACCTCGAAGGTTAATGGCCACATTACTTCCTACAAATTCTATTAAAGGCATGATGGGGCGGCTGCAACACAAGTAGAGGGAGGATAAACTTTCGTTTTTCCCATTGTAGTTGGCGCGACCTAGCTCTAATGGGGTTAAGACCAATTGGCAAGAGTGACACCATCACTTTAGCATATCCAATCATTTTTTATAGCTCTTCGTCATTAACGTGGACCTTGGGAGAGGTCCAATAATCTCATTTGCTTTTCAATATTAGCATTGCCTCTCTGCCTATTCCTTGCTCTTGCACAACCACAAGCTTTTAAAATTCAAAATAATGCTAGTGCGACTCAGCTCTAAGGGATTTCAGATGTGTGGTGCCTATTTTCTGCCTTTATAGCAAAGGGCTGAGGCCTATCGTATGTTGGAAAGATGTTCGAAAACTTGTCGCAACGATGTTAACTACACGAGTACCAAAAGAGGCTTTGTAATGAATGCAGGATCATGTGCCACTTGACACTAGGCTAGCGCTCTTCTTTCTTGCACGTACGAGTTCCCTCACGGACGGAGAACGGCAACCATGAGTTTGTTGAAGTGACTCGTGAGCGAAGAGGAGAGAACAGGAGGCGCTAGTGTCCTCTTGCCTAACTCGCTAACAGCAGGCAGACAGCCGTGCGTGGATCCATGAGGGTGCAATGCGATGTCTGCGAGAGCGCAGCCGCTGCTGTCATGTGCTGTGCAGACGAGGCGGCCCTCTGCCTCCCTTGCGATGAGCGAATCCATGCAGCCAACAAGCTCGCCAGCAAGCACCAGCGCCTCCGCCTCATCTACAGCCATTCGGCGACATCTTTCTCCACTAAAGGAGCGGCCATTGACAGAAGCGATGCCGATTCTTCCAATCCTCCAATGTGCGACATCTGCCAGGTACTCACCACAGAGAGAGAGAGAGAGAGAGAGAGAGAGAGAGAGCCTGTGTGTTCCATTACGAAAAAAAAAAGAGAGCCTGTGTGTGTGTCTGGCACATCAGTAAAACTATTACTCCTTCAAAATCTTCACAATGTGCACAGATTGTTGCTGGCAAAGTTTCAATCATTCTCGGAGTGAGAATGATTGTTGCTGGTAAAGATAAATCATTCTCGCAGAGAGAATGTGCACAGATTGCTGTCGCTCAACATTCAATCATTCTCGCGCACAGAGAGAGAGAGAGAGAGAGAGGACATCTCATGCCTTCGTCCTGACAAGCTCCCTTCCGCTACAGGAGAAAACGGCCTTCATCTTTTGCCTTGAAGATCGTGCCTTGCTCTGCCGCAACTGTGACATCTCCATACACCCTGCCAAGACCCTAGCGGCAGGCCATAGACGGCTCCTTGCGACTGGTATCCGAGTCTCCTTGAACGCTATGGATCCTGGCCAGAAGCCTCCTTGTTCACCTCAAGGCAAACCCGAGGAGCCTCGCATGCAGGCTGCTGCCAAGAGCACCTCAACGCCAGCCAGTGACACAGCCATCCGGGCCTACAAACCACAACCAACCACTGTGCCTCCAAAACCTCCTAATGAGTTCACAACCTCCAAAAGGAACGTCTCAAATTCAAGCTCCGTGTACAGTGTGGCTCCTTCCGAGCCTAGCAGCACTTCTGACGCGTGGCAGGTTGACGATGTGTTGTCTCTGCCTGATCTAGCTTCTGGTTATACTCTCGGAGATCTTGTGTCAGAAAAGGCAAGTTACCATGGCGCAATTGTTTCTTAGAATGACAGAACCTTGACGTTTTTGTCTCGACAAAATGGTACTGGTTTTGAAATTAACATGTCTTACAAACCTCTGCGTCTTACCAAAGCTGTGTGTCTTTTGAGAAATTGGGCAACCCCTCAAATGTAAGGACTAGTAGGGAAACAATGGTCACTGGTCAGTAAGCTCCAACTGTTCCCACAAGCAAAATGTAGGTCTACTAACACTCTCTTGTTTGCATATCCTTCAGGCCGATATAGCCTCTGTTGGAGAATATGATTGGATGGCTGATTTCAGCATATTTGAAGAGCACATCTACACGGAGTCTCTTGCAGAAGTGCCTCAGATTGACTCAACGCCCAATGACTTATCTCTGGCTGGAAAAGTCAAGATAGGTTATAAAGGGAAACTCAAACAAGACACGAGTTTTCTCACAACACCTGATGACGCATTCATCGTCCCAGATATGTCTTTACGCTCCGATGAAGTCCTGACAGTGCCACTGAAGAGGCAAAAGATGTTGCTACCCGGGATAGTGTGAGACACACTGTCTCAAAGACTCGATGGAGCTGGATCCACCTTTACAAATTGTATAAAAAATAGATCTTAAGAACTTAAGAACACAACCTTGCAGATGTATTAATCAAAATACACAGCGAAGTTGCCTACAACAAAAAAGTGAGACCTTCCTGCTGCTGTTCATTACCATGCTTTCGGTGGAAAATGGACAAGTGTTCACCTGCGTAGCCATTCAGGCTCCAGGGGTGTGTATGTAGACGGCTTCTAGCAAGTACTAGGAACATTAAGTATGTTGCATCATATATGAGAGCTACGAAGATGCTCTTGGAATTGACTATTCAGAAATGGGTCGGTTTTTCTACTTCGACGTATTCATTGCTCAGCTTGATGGTGGTGCATGTCAACCAGAAAAAGAAGTTTAGCTTCGAAGAGTCTTTTGAAGCCCTAAACTAATAACTCTGAGCACTGAAGCTAGAGAGGTTGCATAGCACTAAGTGAGACCATCCTGATGGTATCTAAACCCACTTCAGTCTCGGTACAAGAAGATGATGCACGAGTAGTTTTTCAATACCACAGGGTGTTCCACCTTGTGCCAATGAGCCTGATCGCCAGTCCCCAAAACTATGGAGCAGGCATACGTATATCAGGATATGATGCGTAACCATTAAAAATTTTGAATGTCTACAAGGTCGCATAATTAATGGAAAATCCTACATAGATTTCACGATTGTAGCAAGCATTGGGGACCCACTGCTGCTCGTTTCATGTGCAGTGACTCGTGTGACGTGTCTTTAATTCAATGTACTATTGCAAAACCACTTTGCTTCACTAATGTGTGCCGGACAAAAGCCACACATACATGAACCCAACTTTGAACTGGCTCTCTACTCTTCTGAAAGCAAGGGGGACTCTTTAATTTGGCAGAGGCAGGGCCCGATGCTTCAAGTTCTGATGCCCTAGTGTCCCACTTCAAGCTCTAAACTGTAGTCTCCCACCCACCCTTTGGAAATGCTCAGCTGAGCTAGAGTTTAGATACCTTTAGCAGTTGACACTCTTTTCCGTCTTATTGAGAATATATGATCATTATTCCACATAATGTATCAAGCGATAACAAAAGTCGAGTGGCTTCATCACCAAATAATCCACTAGCTTTTGAGAACCTTGGTTATGTGAGTGCCTGGATGACGCCACTAATTTGCGCACTATTTGTGGTACAGAGCTGTCGGCAATTGTCGAGTGCCGCCTATCAAATTAATTTGATTAACTTGGAACCACTTTAATGTACCACAGCTCTTTGCAACTGACGTCAATTTGCGGAACCTGAATTTGAAGAAATGTTTAAGTCAATTGACTTGATATTTGGGCGAAGAGATTAATTATTCTTTTGTGTTTTCCAAAAAAAGGTGTAGCTAAATCATATTGAGCTCAACAGTGTCGCAGGAGCTGATTGCAAATGAAAAATCACTCGTATATACAACGCTCTCAAGGTGCACTGCAAGGATTGCGGCATAGAAGCCATGGAGGAGGAATGTTGTGCACATAGAGCCAAGGTGGATATCGCATTGCAATGCCAGGGCCCATATGATCGTCATGAAGCCTCGGCTTCACGTGTAATTACTGCATGAGATAGTTATTTTTGTGTATAGGCTTTTAATACAATGCAATGACTGAATAACCAATTGGGATTGCAGCAATTGTAAACACAATTACAAGCGATGTCTTAACTAGTTTCCAACATTTCATGAAAGATAAACTATACGTTTAAACTATTGTCAATATGATGCTGGAAATCAGTATAGCGGTGCGCCAAAAATTGACACCACTTATCTGACCGTACAGACCTCTAAACACGGTCTCTAATTACTAGTCAAAATTTTGCGAAACCACATACCATTTCTTTAATTGAATAGTGGAACAACACCTTGAGAATGCTCAGCAGAGTAGTCACTAGAACAAAAGTCATGCCTCGCTTTAGGAATTTTGACCACGCAATCAAGTTGAAAAATCTCCAAATGTGGAGTTTGAATGTGGACATACAAGGGTTGCGTACAATTGGATTGCAAGAATGTTATTTTCTGGAAAACCTGTAGCATGATAATGTTGTTTCCCTGAATCTTGAATGTGGAGAGGTCCATTGCAAATTGCATGAACTACAGCCACGTAATGCACATTTAAGTACAGAGTAATCTCTAAAGCCGAGACAGAGCATCTCTGATTGCTTTCTGAAAAACTTTATTGTGCAAAATGAATGATGAAACATGACCGCCTGTGACCCACCTTATTTCTGATCCTGGCCAAGCCCTCTGAAATTCATGTGCTGAATGTCCAGGAATGTACCCATCATTCTGCATGCACGGCATAAACCATTAAGCAGTAAAACCAGGAACCATTCTGCATGCCCTCTTATACATTTACAAGGCATATGAGAGAGAGAGAGAGAGAGAGAGAGAGAGAGAGACTAACGGTGGCCGCAACGAAAATAACTGCAGCAGGATTCTTAGGAACTGGAAACTGTGTGACATCTGTCAATCCCAAGATGGTCCGCATTCGCTCCCGAACCTGCTCAAGTGTCATCCCAGAATTGCGAGCTTGATCCCGCATAAGTGCATCCCAAGCTGTACCATACTGTAAGATCCCCTCACAAAAGGCCACTGCAGCAGAGTGGGGTGCTAACAATGGCAAGGTGGCCAATGGCGTAGGATGCAACGATCCCACCATGGCAGCATGCACTCCACCTTAAACAGAGACAAAATTCATGAAAATTCTTTCTCTTGTTTCAGCATAATTATCGTCTTCAGTCCGGAAGGAAGAATAAGCTATAAAGTATCCCTTCAGATGAAGGAGAGATGCACAACTTGGTATGATAGATTAATCTCTCACCCATACTCAGCCCACACACCCCAAGCTTGTTGAACCCAGCACCTTCCATCCAATACAGTAGTGCTCTGGCCTCTTCAATAGTAGCCCTCCCCAAAAGCAGCAGGTCACTCACACAACGCAGCTTGGCTCCATGTTGCAGGTGAGGGCGCCTCTGACCATAAAAGGGGCTGTTCAAGATCACAAAAATACACTTCATCGTTACAGGAAGAACAATTGTCTAATTTTCTATTACATACTGTCATTCTGGTGCCAAATGACATGATAATTCACCATTCTAGCAGATAAAAATGACACAAGTAAGCCGATGCAAAGGTGTAGCTCACAGGTAGAGCAAAAGGGGAAAAGAATGCAGCAATGCTATACCTCTCAAGCACCATAGTGGCAATTTTTTCCTTCAGCAATGGCCCCCCTAGCCGCAATCTTCGCCGAAAGCCATGGTCTCCCGTACCTAGCATAGGAAATCACAGGGCATAATACAGTTAAATTCTTGCAAAATAAGTTGACAAAAACAGAACCTGCAGATGTGATGTGTATTGCGGAGGGTTGAACAAAACTCGCATACATAGATCTCGCCAACATGCACTTTGCAGGCATTTAAGTCATAAATATCTGCATTCCTACATGACAAAAACAGTAAATCCTTAAATGTGAACTCTGGCCTGGGATCTGATCTATGTACACATCTGCAGTGGATGCTTTGTGCCTGTGACATAATATTGTTTGCAATTGGCATCTGTATCAAAAAACTGCTAACCTGCCAGGTGAAGCACACAGGCACTGTCGCAAATGGGGGTGTCTCGAGGAGTAAGCAGGGCAACTCTGGCAGTGTGGCTTTCCACAGGCAATGCATCCCTGAGTCGCTGCTCGCACGGTGTGAGAAAGACGCCCTCTTGGAGGCGGGCTGTCCGTGATTCCCACACAGTCCTCCACAAGGGGCGGATGGCAGGGGGCGGCCAAAGCTCTTGCGCAAGGCCGGCACCGCCATGGCGGCAGTGCGCAAGCAGGAGCTGCTTTGTCACCTGCTCCAGGAGTTCCAGCTGGGCGCCCCCCCAGCCTTTGGAGAAAAAAGGGGGGGCCAATTTGAGGCGATGCATGAAAGCGCCATAGATGTGGTCGAGCCAGTAATGCACCACTCCGAGGTTTACAGCCACCATGGCTGCTGCTGTTGCCAAGATCTTTGGGCTGTGCGTGGGATCGCAACCCTACACATGACACAGGAGACAAAGGACAGAAGCGAGAAGGGAAGCAGCACCTGGCGATGGCGAAGATGGAGCTTGATGCTGATGATGAGCTACGGATCCGCTGTAGAAGAACGCAGACCTCTTTTGTTCTCCCCAATATCGATCAACAACCAAAACAACCTTGGCCTTTATCCATTCGGCTTGAATAGAGAGTATTTGATTGATTGATTGATGACGATGATGATGATGATCATGGGCCCCCACCTCCGTCATAACATATGACGCCCACGCTCTAAGCTGCTTCCTGCCCACAGAGAATACAAAGCTAAACACTGCCTTGAACAGCCACGGTACAAGGCTCCAGCCGCTTCCTCCCCAAGAGAATACAGCTTTTTTTATCGAGAGCTCAAACTTTTTATTAAAAGATGCAAGTAATATTTATACCTAGTTTTCCCCCTTCAGGTAGTTCCACATTGCCCTAGACGGCTGCAGCAATATGAAAACCATTCACACTATGCTCTAAACACAATCCGCGTGCACTTCTATCACCAAAAGCTTACTCGTCCCACTGGTTAGAGTTCAAGTGTGTGGAGGGACTTGTGGGGTTTGAATCCTCTTAGCTAAGTTTCCCACCTTTTATAAATGTGGATTTATCACTATGGGAGGATGGAATTGAAAGCTCAATGGTACTAACTATGCCTCTGGGGAAGTGAAGATGGAGTTGCTACTTTTCTTTCAAGATTTTTGGGAGGTCATCTCAATGGATAAACCAAGAGCAACTAAGACTATGGAGAAGAATTGGCTAAATGGGACACGAAGGCCATGTCTGTTGTCCATATGATGTAGTGGAGTGTCAAGGATCATATTCTCAACCATCTAATGGACATAAAGACTCCTAAGAAAGCTTGTGAGACCTTGAAGAATATTTGTGAGTTAAAAAGTACTTTAAGGCAAATAGCCTTGAGATCCAAGTTTACCAATACAAAGAGAAATGGAGGAGAGAATGCCATAGACTTCATCAAAAGAGTGAAGGATTTGGATCAACAATGATTGATGTGGGAGATAAAACAATAGCCCATGATCTCTCTACAATCATCATTCATGGTTTGAAGACATGATATGAAGGATTTGTACAAGGCCTCATCAATTTGAGGTAAAAACCCTCCTTGATGAGATAGAATAAATTCTCAAAAATAAAGATCAAAGGCAAGCAGCTATGAAGAACATTCATAACATCCAAAGACTCTAAGATTCACATATGAGGGAGGTTTTCTAGACCATAGCTCCTCTGTAACGTGACAATCAATAGCAGTGCATGGGGATCTATTTATCAAGTGTATGATAGTAGTAATTGCCTCAGTCTAAAAATACTATGATAAGCCTACCTGACTAAGCTTACTTCAAATTATTTGCTGAATATTGTCTTGTTCATGCACTCAACAATACCATTATGGGGTGGAGTATAGGGACATTCACCTCACACTTGATACCCTTCTCATTATAAAATTGCTCAAATGCTTTAAAAACATACTCACCCCATTGTCAAACCTTAGGTATTTTAGCCTATACCCACACTAGTTCTCAACAAGAGCAAGCCAATGCTGAAAGGTAACCAATACATCCAATTTCTGCTTAATGGGAATGCCCAAACCTAATGTGAATAATCATCAATGAAAGTCACAAAATACTTCGTGTTACCTAGTGACTGACAGGGCATGGGACCACGTATATCATAATAAACAAGAGCCAAAGGCTCACAGCTATGTGCGTAATGATATACTTCTTACGAGAACTACATGTCTACCTGCCATAAAGACAATGCTCACATGAATCAAAACATTTGTAGTCAAGGGATAGAAGATACTACAAACAAGAAAGTATTTTCATTTCTTTTAAGGATGTGCTCAAGGCGATGATGCCATAAAGATACATGTGTATGTTAGCCACAGCCAAAACATGGTCAATAGATATAAATACAAGCAAGGGATAGAGACTGCCAACCTTGATACCTCGAGCAAAGACAACATTCCTAGAAGTAATCTTCCACGCGGAATCACTAAAAGATACATGATATCCTACATTATCCAACTGTCCGATAGAGAGTAGGATTTTGGTCAAAGCCAAAACATAGTGTATATCATGCAAAACAAAACTGTTGCATGAAGCAAACTAACATCACCAATGCCAATAATATTCAATGCCAAGTCATTTCCTAGTCTCACAGAACCTGTCCTATTGCGATAGGAATTAAACCAATCCCTATGCAAGGTAACATAGAAAGAAGCCCTTGAATCAAGCAACAAACATTGAGAAAAAGTGAACAAGGCATTAGCCAATTGACTAGCATCAAGAGAAAAAGCTTCCAAGATGTAATCATTATCAGACTCAAGCTCCAAGGCATTTATCTCCTCAATTTTCATTTTGCACTTATTCATTGCACATCTTATGGCATTATGGCCTAATATGACCCTACTTCCCATAGTAATGACATGTAAGAGTGGCCTTACAACCAAAAGACTTATTATGAAACTGCCCATGAGACTGAGACCTTTGTGAGTCTCTACCATGGTGGTCATTAATGCTTTTACCATCATATCTATCCCTAACAGTCAACGAGAACTACTTTTGCTGCATCCACATTCTTTCTATTTATCTCCTCTGCAAGTAACATATCCTCAACATCTTGAAGGTTCAAACCGTTCTTAGGCATATTAGCACACATGGTAGTATGGAAAGTGTCCCGTGACTCAATAAGTATTACAAGCAAGAACAAGGGAGGGAGATTATCCTTGAACTCAATGCCCTACAAAGTCAA
The DNA here is from genome assembly GCF_053477565.2 of Lygodium microphyllum. Lineage (NCBI taxonomy): Eukaryota > Viridiplantae > Streptophyta > Polypodiopsida > Schizaeales > Lygodiaceae > Lygodium > Lygodium microphyllum. Next base: position 171,131,834 of record NC_141137.1, on the reverse strand, counting down.
TGGTTGAAAACTAAATGAAACTTATTCAAATGCACAAATACACTAGTCTCTTCGTTTGTGTGAAGGTCCATGAGCTATATATTTGTGAAGTAGAACTTTGCTTGTCATAAAGATTACATATCTTTTTCCATGATTACCAAACATTATCCTCAAGTGCCACAACATTGAAATAAACATATATTAGACAATGATAATATAAGAGTGGATTTACATAGATCATTCAACTTATCCCAAGTATCCTGATCAATGCCTTTAGGCTTTTCACTCTTGGTTTTCAATGGTCTAACTTGCTTCTTTTGAACCAGTACCTACCATACTTGCATCTTCCAATAAGTGAAATTAGTACCATTGAGCTTTTCAATATTGAAAATATAACTATCATTCTAACAACTAGCCATAATGACAATAGTATATCAATGAAAAATCTAACAAAATGAGCTGTTGTAAATGACTACAAATCAATCCCAAAATTCAACCAAACGAAGGGCAAAAAAGGGGGAATACCAAAGTAGAGAGTTGTCCACTAATTGCAAGTAATATGGTCAAATCCAAGTATCTGCTCTCATCAAGAATCTTGAAAACTACAATCGTAGCAATGTTGAAATATAGATAACAATATATGTCAATCCAAATGTAAGCAAATAGCCAAAAAAGAAAGCTCTCATTGCCAGGATATCGGAGTAGCAACCGGGATACAAAGAATGCAACTGGTAGTGACTAAGCATAGAGCACCAATACGAAAGACTATCACAAACTCAAAGTGTCAATAAACCATACATCCCATAAGTATAAACATCATTGACAAACTGTTGACAAAGGTAAGTGTCAGTATCCACAGTATACGAAATCAAATCAACCCACAAGTAAGAGTAACTACATCTAATAGCATGCAGGAGAGCATATGCATGAACCAAGAGTCCCATTGTCTTAAAGAACCAAGATCTATCAAGTAAGTATAAGCGTCTCCCACTAGAAGCAAATCTAAAATGCAAAGTGAGAAAGAAAAGGTGATGACATATGCATCAAAGCATCCAAGAAGCCTAAGTGCATAACAAATACACCTAAGAGTATAAGTGTCCAATGAAGCTTCAATACTCGTGAGTAAGCAAGGAAGCTCAAAGAAATTGATGAAAGCCCAAGTACATCAAATATACCTCAAATCCAAGTGCCAAAAGCATGCCATAACCATATCTGAGCTCAAACATCAATGCTAGACATCACCATAGACGTGTAGTGTACCCGAAATACCATATAGACACAATGGACATTCAAAGCATGAAGCTCACTGTTGTATGCTTCATATGCAAACTATTATAATAGTAATAAATCTTTGCAAAAATAAGCTAATCAAGCTCTAAATAATCCAAATAGCATCCCAAAGCATAATCATACCATCTGAGTACTAAAATAGCATCCCTAAAGCATCAAACATGCATTATAGAATTTACTATTTGCTTTCCAAACTAGAATTATTTGTGTTTAAAAAAAGAATTGAGATTTACACACAAAATTAACTATGTAAGTGCTCAAATCTATAGATTTTGTCATGTTTTTCCTTTCTAGCTATAGAATACTTGAATCTGATACCATATGCAAAAGTTATGGCCAAAATATAAAAGTGCTATCAAGTTGCCATAGTTGTCCATCACTTCTACAATCATGCTCTATATCCACTTCAAACAAATAGAGTGGCTACTCATGAGCTCAATAAGCACTCAACAAGGCTTAGTTACGCCCTAAGAAGCTCCTCAACAAGTAGGAAGCAAGCTGGAACAAGCTAAGATAAGGGAAGACTCAATACGTAAATCAAGAGGAAGAAACAATGACTACTATGAAACCTTGAGCTAAAGCTTTAAATCTAAGCTAAAGAAAAGGCAAAAAGATGATTGAATGTTTACTTTGATACTAATTGAAAGGTAGAGATTGAGTGGAAACACACAAGTGGAGGCAAGAGCAAAGCAAGATCTATGGCAAATGGAGAGAGAGAGAGAGACCATATGTGGGAACTCCAATAGACACAATGTGTGACTAGCCTTCCATTATTCAATAGTCACTAAAAGAATAAAAAATAAAGTGACAACGATGGGTGCTTGTTACATGCAGTGAACATGTGTGCGATCATGGTGTGTGAAGTAAGTACTAGGCAACGTAGGCACAAGCACCTTTACCCCCAACAATCTTTAAGTTGAAATTTAACAAGGAAGGACATGTTGGTAGACATAAAGCCAAGCTCATTGCTAAAGGGTTTACTTAAGAAGATGGTATTGATTATGAAGGGACTTGTGCACCTATATCCAATATGAGCTCCATTTGGTTGTTACCCTCTTTATCTTCTCTTCACAAATGGAAGCTATAGTGGATGGATTGAAATAATGCCCTTTTTAATAGATAGCTTGAGAAAGAGGTCTACATGAAATAACTAGAAGGCTATGTTGTAACAAGTAAAAAGTATTTGATATGCAAGTTGGAAAAGAGATTGTATATGGATTGAAACAAGTTCCAAGAGCTTGGTATGAAAGAACAGATGACTATCTAAAATGTCAAGGATTTCAAAAGAGTAATGTTGGCCATACTCTCTATTACAAGAGTAAAAGGAATGACATTGTACTTATCTTTGTTTCTATAAATGATCCTAATTTAACAAGAAGCAATTATGCTTTGGTGGAGGATGTAAAGTCCAAACTCTCCCATGAGTTTGAAATAAAAGACCTTGGATGCTTGCATTATATCTTCTGTATTGAAATTTTTTTGGATAAGTTAAGAGACATTTTCATTTCTCAATAAAAATATCTTTAGTCCATTCTTGGAAGATTTGGTATTGCTAGCTCCAAAGCTATTTCTACATCCACGAAATCAACCCTCAAGCTCACTAAGGATGAAAATAGTGCTTTTTGTGATACCACTGCATATATGCAACTCATTGGTCTCCTCATCTATTTGACTATTAGAATGCTCGATATTTGTTATGTTGTCAATTCACTTGCTCAATTTGTGCAAAGTCTAAGAATATCTCATTGGGTGGCAGAGCCAAAAGAATACTATAGTGCTTGAAAGGTACCTAGCATTAGGGTATTTTATATGCATTTGACAAGCTAAATCTACATGAATTTAATTACTTTGATTATGCAAATGTTTGGTTGACATGAAAAGCATCAATGGCAATGCTTTCTTTCTTAAAAGTGGAGTAATCTCTTAGCACTCCAAGAAACAAAATACAATTAGTCTCTTATTTACAAAAGCTCAATACAAGGCCTTAACTATGGTAGCTTGTGAAGCTATATGGTTTAAAATATGCTTGCAAGACTTTGGTTCTATGGATCCTCTCATCCCACTCCTAACCTTTATGATAATATCTCAACTAGATCTTTAGGAAAAGAATCAAGTCATGCATAAAAGAACCAAGCAAAGTGAAGTTAGAGAGCACTTTATCATGGAAAAGTGCAGAATGGTTGACATGGTTATGAAAGCTCTAGGAAAATAGCTCTTCTACAAAAATAAAGTAGGACTTGGCATGATGGAGCTTCCATTAAGGGAAGGGATTTGAGTAGTCGTGGAAGACTCGTCATGATAGGCATCAAAGTCTTCCTACCATTAGTTAGCTTTTTAAATTTATTTCATCATTTTACACATTAGATTATTTTCAAATATGCTATTGAACTTGAGAGGAGGTTTTAAAATATACAAAGGATCTCTTTCAGAGATGTTGTTGAACTTGAGGAAAGGTGATCAAGTATCTAAGCTCATACCATCTCTTTAGTAAATATTAAAGCATTGTAAAATCAATGAAAAAGTGGTCATTATTTTGTTGAATTGAACCTCATAGCCACCCACAATTTTTCTCAACCTTATTGTCCAATTTTGTAAACTAAGATTCTAGCCTAATTAGTGGCTTTCATTTATCCTACATGACAACAAGTTCATTATTTGCACTTGGAAAAGGAAGAAAAATGGCAATTTAAAAAATAATTAAGGGAGAATATTTAAATTAATTTTTTGATACTCAATACATATTGGCTAAACATTGGAGGAGAGCTTGAGAATATAGGGTATGCAGATAGCAATTGACTATATAGGATGAAATTATATTGAGTGATGGCTTATGGTAAAGTGGGGAGAGAATAGAATTGCCTAGGGGCTATTATGAAGGACTATGTTTGATGATTTGACAATAGAGTGGGAGGGCTACTATGAAGGACCATGTAAAACTATAAAAGCAAGTTGCAAGTTCCTATAAATGTGTTGTTGGTGGAGAAGTACAAGCCTCACTTTACAGTGGTGTTCCACATAGAGCTTTCTAAAATGATTCTATATTTGTCCTCTCTTCTCTTTGATGTATATATCGTGTTTGCTTTATACTTTGTGTGCCTTGAATTGATGCCTTCTCCTCCTCCATATGTGCATACCTATTACAACCCATGTTGGAGTGTGTGTTAGAGTCCTTTATGCAACAAGCTTACTTCAACCTTTTCCAAGTTGGTGTTTAAAAATTTATACATGATCAAAAGAGATTTGCATGACAAGAGATATTGTATCACTTGTTTTTTTTATGAATCAGAGAGTTGTTTTATCTTTGGATAAAACATATCACCATGTAAAGTCCCTACATGTCCAAAGAATCGAATAGTTGGAAAGACCAACTTCTTGTATCAATCCTAGCTTGATAGCCTACCAACATGTAATGTCCTCACAATTAGCAATTTGGATATTTGCATTTGCTTGGCCTCTTTTCATGTGGTAGTATCACATCTTTGCTAATGGACCAAATGAACTAAAGAAGAAAACCCCGTTATGTGCTAATGAGAGTACTCAAACAAGTCCTTGCACCACAAACTTAGATCTATTTGCAAATACCTCATTTTTTTGGGACTTTTCTATGTTTCATAAGCCTTGATGTGTATATAAGATTGCAATTGCTTCCTTCTAAACTTGATGTCTCCTCTTTGCCTCCTACATGTGAATAAGAAATTAGAATAATAACTGAATTAAAATAGGTGACTTTGCTTCTTGCATGTAGCTTTTCTTATTTTGTGTGTGTGTGTGTGTGTGTGAGAGAGAGAGAGAGAGAGGTGTAAATGGATTTGCTACTATAAGAGCTACAAGGGGTATCACAAACCAGATGTAAAAGAATTTGCCACCACAAGGGTCAATGCATTGCTATATAAGGGCCACACCACAAGGGCTAATGCCATGCCAAAAGTGGCCTATGGCATTCTCAAATCTCTTTTGTGTGTGTGTATAAATATGTAGAGATTTGTGAAAAGAATGTCACATCATGCTAAAATTTATATCTCAAGCATTGTTCATTGGCATGGTCTGTCCTCCCACTACCTCAATATTGTTCATGCAGGTTAGTGTCATCATTTTGATAGGAGGTGGTAGTCCCCAAAATCCACATTACTCTCCATGGCTAGAATACGATGCATTCAAACATCGAGAACATGTCACTTTGTATTATTTTAAGATTTAAAAGCTTAAAGCCTATATGCTTTAACTTCATTATTTAAGGGCTAGGCAGTGCCCATGTATTTTGATAGGGGCAATTATATAACAGTCCTCTCTCATTAAGATTCCTATTATATCAAGATTTACACACAAATTTTCCCTCGTAAGCATTGTTCTTGCACCAGAGGGGGAGATATGAGAATATTGTCTTCATCACGAAGTAAGACAACTTCAATCTCTATTCCTATGTAGCAAAGGATGGATAGAGAACCAATCAACACGACTTTCCCCACATGTAGAGGATTCCATTCCTTGGGATAACTTAACAGGGCTAATTCTTTGTGTGCACATCTTATTCTTCAATCAAATTTATATACAAAGAGTTCTATGCTAAGAACTTGAGTAGCAAATTGTCAAAATCTCCTATTTCCTATGCTATCAATTGTTCGAAGGCTATTTCAAATATTGTTATTACTTCTAAAGCTTATTTATAAGCCCCACTCCTTTGTGCACTTATTCACCCATATATCCTTCCAAGCATGTTATTCTTTGAAGATGACTAATCCTTAACAAAGTGAAGAGATGAATGTTGAGTCTCCCCTTTCAAAGATTACCCTATAGCAACAAATTGATCTCCTACAACACAACTTGGTTGAGGTTACACATGCTCTTTATGAGCAGGAAGTGCAACAAAGCCTTACTATTCAAGACAAAGATGACTGCATTGCGCGTATTCTTTGTGGCATTTTCAATGCACAACAAACTCAGAAGGAAAAGTGCATCAATTGTAAGACTTTCCCATTTACAAAATTTGATGGTAAGAAAGATGGCAAGATTTTCTTATCATGGTTAAGCTAGCTTAATGATTACTTTGATCAAGAATCCTTTCTCAAGAAGGATAAGCTAAGGTGTGCCACCAATTATCTATCAGATAAAGCATCCCTATGGCAAAATGTACTCCATCTAAGTGCTTATCGTCCTCTTACATGGAATGCATTCCTAAAGCATTTCAAGGATTCTTTCCTATCCCTTCAATTTCATCTCAATGCTCAAAGAAAATGGGAAATTTTTTTGTGGCAAGAAGGTGACTGTGTAGTTACCTACACTAAGCAATTTCGATAATAACTTTTATGGTTGTAGATGCTAGAAGTTCCAGAAGGCATGCTCCAATGAAAATACGAAGATAGACTTCAATCACGTATACAAGCTAAACTTCATTTTCTTAAGCCTTCTTCTTTGCAAGCTGATATATCCCATGTGCATGATGCTAAAAAGGAATTCCAAGCTACAACATCCTATGCATACAATAATCTACTCAAAATCATTTTCACAACAACACCATGAAAGGCTTTTATTCATTTTCGCTCAAATGTTGCTCTTGTCCACTCAATTCTACACTGAGGCAATGACTTATGAAAATCCATGGCTGCCTTATTTTCCATTGGGATATGTACAGGTTCATTACATTGAGGTAATACAAAAATATTTTAGTTCTTATTATTTTAGTGAAAATTTATGTCATTGAAGAAGCACTAGCATGTGGTTGGCCACTCATGCATTTATTTTTGAGTTATCTTATTCATCTAAGGATAATTACTTCTTAACCCCCTAGCATAGTATCAAAATTACAATAATAATTATGAAAAAAATAAGATGATGATAAAATTTATTTTTGTGGAGTTTTCAATATGATTTATTTGTTGCATGATTGTAGCTTGTCATGTGTAGGTTTGCATATGATACCGGTTGCTCGTGCTTCATAATTAAATGGTAGGGACTAATGTGATTTGTATTTGGTGTAGTAGATTATTAAAAGAACATATTATTTTGTCAAAGAGTGCTTATGGTATGAAATGAATTTTTATTGGGCGCTTGAGTAGAACATAACTATTTTATGGATACATGCTCTTCAACATGATGACTGTATGCACACATGTGCTAGGATTATTTGCCGTCTGATTTATAAGGCCTAGAATCATTATTTTATGAATTTATAATTTTTCTAGATTAGGATTGATATTTTAGATCTTACCTTTAGGAAAAATAAACCATTTTGGGAAAAAAATTTGGGAAAGATGGGCCGTGCAAGAAAGAGAAAAATGTGGCTTATTTTTGGGATGTCTTTTGTATTTCGAGCACTAAGAGAGTAAAATTAAATAAATACATGCATGGGGAATGTGCTCACCCATGCATGAGGGGATGATTGTATCCAATTGGTCTCTCGCGTACTCTTCTCTCTAAACTCTACTCTTTGGCAATTAGTTGTTTATGAATTTTTGGCAAAGCTATGGTGGTTTCTTCCAACATTCCCTATGGCAAGTGTATTTGCAACTTGCAAGATAGTCAATAAACATCTTACTCCTATATTATTTTTGCTACTATAGGTTCCAAAAGCCCCGAACCTCCAAAGGGCTTCCCAAACCTACCCCCTTTTCCAAACCTCCATTTCTCAATCAAAACCCCCTCCTCTCCCCTCTTTCTCACGTCACGTAATCTCTTATTTTCTCTTTCCCCTCCCTTTTTTCATTAAAGCCTCCCCCCCCCCCGGCGGCGGCCTCTTTCTCCCTTATAATCTCTCTCTTTTTCTTAAGGACCTCTTTATCAAGAGATTCTATGAGGCAGGGTACTCTGACGATCTCATCATCCGGTTTATGAATGTCAGTCAGAGGGAAAAGGAAGATGTAAGGGACTATGTCACTCATTTGCGTAGCCTCTTCAAGAGGATCCCTGCAAATGAGCGATCTAACGAGAAGGCTATGTCTACCGTATTTATAAATGGAATTCGAAGCGAGGAGCTCTACAAGGCCTTGCTAGTAACTCCACTCTACACCAAGACGTGTTAGCTAGAGTCTTTGAAGAGGCAATAAGGGTGGACGATCAGCTTAGGGAGTGAAGCATGAGGAACACCAGTCGGGACAGTACAAGTCAAAGAGCTCCAGAGCGGTCAACAGTTTTAGGAGAGAGAGAGTACTCTAGCATACAGGATAAGGGAAAGAGTGTTGATCAAGGCCCATCTCATTGCTTGGTGTCATCCCCTTCACCTTGGCATCAACTTTCTTGCCCCTAGTGATAGTGCATCACAAATGGCGTTAATCATCAGATTTGCATTTGCTGCCTTGTGGCCTCTGGTATTTGCACTTTGCAACTTGATCCACTTCCCAACATCTAAGAACTAAAATTCGTTCCCTTGACAATTGGTGATCATCTTCCTCATCTCTAATGTCATTAGAGGATTGCAATTTGCTCCCTCAACAATTGTCCTTCTCCTTCTAGTGATTATGCAATTTTTGTTGGGGGTAAAGGCGCCTTTGCCTAGCCGCCCGTATATTACTACACTGATAGTACCCACCACTACACATTGCAGGTGGTGGAAGCCCATCACCGTCACTTTATTCTTTATTCTTTTAGTGACATTTTGAATAAAGAAAGGCCTGGTCACACATTGTGATTGTTGGAGTTTCCAATTGGTCTCTATCTCTTTCTTGCTCTTGCTCTCCCACCATAGCTCTTCCAAGCAAGCTTCGATCCTTCTCACCTTTCAACTAGTATCAAAGTAGGTCCTTTGCAAGCTCTTCTTGGTCTTTCCTAGCATTCATATGAGGTATGAAATCTTCATTTCAGCCATTCTTCATTCACAGTAGGGTTTGGAAGAGAGGGCAACCACTGTTGAGCTCCCCCCTTGAAGCTTGAAGCATCCCTACTTAGTTGAGCCTATTGGCTGCCTTCTTTGGGCTCTCGTGACCCCCCCAACCTTGGCAGAGACTTGAATCAACCCCGCCACACCCTTCAAGTAGTAGGCACTGTTTGCACAATTCACAGCAAGTCTTTGGACAACACGTGTCCTCCATGGCAGCAACCCTCCAGCTCCCCTCTTCAATAGGGCACTTACTCATGGCTTATTGAATCCCCAAGCAATTGGCTTGAAGGCATGACACTTGTATTTGTACTTGCCATTTGCACTTGATGCTGATTTTACTTCAGCCATGGATTGTGTAACAGTCCTAGAATCTGTTCAGAACAAGGCAGCAACCAACATTTCATGTCTATGCTTATTTACCCATATCATTTGATATCGATCATGCCCAGATGGTGTATGCATATCAGGAAATGTATGCCTATCACTTGGCTATAGATTTGATCTTGGATTGAGTACTGTTTAGCTCACATTTGAACTGTTATATGCTACTGGATACTACAGGACTGAAGCCATTTAATGCTATGTTTGGCTCTGCATATTGGTCGCAGGGTGCTCTCGGCTACTTGAGGTTATGTACTAATGTATTTTGGATGATGTCACATGGTTCTTTTTTGCTCCCGAAATGCTTTTGAGCAAGAAGTAGAGCTCAATTTTATGGTTCACTGTCATTTTTTATTTGTAGCTAGCATTCCACTTATAATAGTTTTCAGCAGTGTGTACATAGGCAGGCTGAAGCTCATTTTCTTACATTTGCTTATGCCTATTGGAAATGGGATATGTCTTGGAGGTATACATTGATGTAGTGACTCTCGGGGATCAACATAGAGCTTGGATTTTCTCTCCGATCATTGGCTGATCTTGAGCTCACTTTGCATAGCATTTGGATCTCCATCTTTGATGTACTTATGGAATGTACTTTGCTTATGTCTGACCGGTCTTGACATGGTTGGCTTATGCCATCTCTAAGCATGCTAGTTACAATTGTATTAGAGTTGATTACTACTGCGGCTTACTTGGGCTTGCCATTTGATCATCTAGATCTTACTTTGGCTATTTCTTGGCTTGCCAGAGTTACACTTTGGATGCACTTGATGTCTATGGATGCTATGTATGGATGCTACATAGCCTATATGCTCATGATTTCTTATTGATGCTTGATCTTGGATCTTCTATCACTAGTGCTATCATATGCCCTTGTTGAGCTTCTGTGCTTGATATTTACAGCTTTTATGCCAATGGGAGCATATTTGGATGCTTGACAAACATTGAATATATGGTTTATACTACTTGAGCATTCGGATACTTGAGACTAGGATCTTCACTTGTATGTTGCATGGTTGATATGATGTGGTTCTCACAGATGTACTTGGGCTGATTTGGGCTTTTGCACTCCTTGAGCATACACCTATTTGTGTCAAGTCTTCACTTGTATGTTGCATGGTTGATATGCTGTGGTTCTCACAGATGTACTTGGGCTGATTTGGGCTTTTGCACTCCTTGAGCATACACCTATTTGTGTCAAGTCTTGCCAGTGTTGTGTACACCTTGTTCTATTACACAAGGGGTGTGGCAACTTACTAAGGGATTCATTTGACATGCTTGGGTGTTTGCTCGATGTCCGTAATTTGCTCTCATTGTACCTGACTGTAATTTATTACAACAAGCAGTAATGCATGGACTGTGATGTATTTTTCATGCTGAATCATCCTGATTTTATGTACTTTTGATGGTACTTGGTGGGCAGCATCATTAGCTATCAGTTCGTGGTCATTTTTGCCTTGGTTTTGGTGATATTTTGACTATTTACAGTAGAAAATAACAAGTAGTTTTGAACTGTTTGCACTATTTCAGCTTGCAGTATGGCATCCTCTTCCACTGACCGTGCTGTCTTCAACATTAGTAAGCTTGATGGTACGAATTATGCCTATTGGAAGAGCCAAGTTTGGTAGGTATTGGTGCAGAAATCGCATATAAAACCACTAAGGTTGAGTGGAGAGCAGCATGAAACTATGACTGGTGGCAAATGGGATGAGCTTGATGAGTTATGCAAGTCCACCCTCATATTGTCTCTCACTGAATAGGTGCATTACAATGTGGTTGAGGAAGCACAAAGTGCTTGGCATATTTGGGATAAGATCAAGAATCTCTATGACAAGAAAAGTCCAACAAGTCAGATGTATTGGCTCAAGTAGCTTATGGACCTGTGCATGAAGGAGAATGTGACGATGTCTGCTCATTTGAGCCAGTTCCATGCTATTCTCAAGAACTAGACTTCATAGGGCATTACTTTCAATGATGAGGTTACTTCATTGTTTTTGCTTGCGACTCTAAGTGAGTCATGGGATCTATTTGACACTGCCTTATGTGCTTCTGCTACTACTTTGAACTTGCCTAATGTAGAGAGTGCTCTTCTGCAGGAAGAGATCAACCGTAAAAATTTGGATGCCTCTTGTGTGTCGCATGCTTTGACTGTTAAAGGTAGAGATGGTACTGGAAAGAATGACCGTGGGAATGGCCGTGGCAGAGACTCACAAAAGTCTAGCTCTAAATTGTGTGGCAAGTCACATAGTAAGTCTCTTGGGAGAAATGCTAATGTGGCATGTCACCATTGTGGCAAGAAGGGTCGTACATGCCCATAATGTCATAAGTTGCGCAATGAGAAGCGCAAAGGGACGGGGAAAGACAAAGTACAAGAAAAGTCCTCTGATCGCAGCATTGTGCCTGCAAAATCCAGTGTGAAAATCGAGGAGATAAATGTCATGCAGACTAAGGACTCCAATGGGGAGTACATACTTGCAACTAGTTATTGTGATGCTATGCAATTGACTAAGGTTCACTCTATGTATGTGCAATGCTGGCTTTTGGATTCTGGTGCTTCATTTCATGTTACACCATGCCGTGAGTGGTTCCACTCCTATCACACTATCTCTGGTTAAGTTCGCTTGAGGTTACTTGCTATTGTTATCATTGGGGATGTACGACTACAATTCTCTACTGGCAGTCCTTTTCTGTTATAGAATGTATATTATATACGTGCGCTTACATGCAATCTTATGTTTGCAGGAGGGCAACTTGATGATTCTAGGTTTCATGTTTCATTTGGGGATTCTGCTTGGAAAATCACATGTGGCAGACTTGTGCTTGCTAGAGGTGCCAAGGCTAGCAGCCTCTATCCTCTTGTAGTTGATGGTCCTCTATTGATCATGTTTTGTCGTTCAGTTCCACCCCACATGTATCTCTTTGGCATGCGCATTTGGGCCATATGTCCTTGAAGGGAATGAAAATGCTTTCTAGTTGCAATACTTACTACCCCTTGACTATGCATGTTTTGATTCATGTGAGCATTACCTTTATGGCAGACAGACTAGAAATAAGCATAAGAAGTCTGATAGGACACGGATGAGTGAGCCCTTGGCATTAGTACATTCAGATGTCTGTGGGCCCATGCTTTGTCAATCTATGGGTGATACAATGTATTTTGTGAGGTTTATTGATTATTTTTCATGTAAAGTTAGCTATCCCATTGAGCATTGGTTGAGAACCAGGCTGGGCATATTCTTAAATGCCTTAGGACTGACAATGGGGGAGAATACATGTCATGTGCCTTTGAGCAATTATGTGATGAGAGGGGTATTAAGCGTCAATTGACCACCCCCTACACCCCACCCCAGAATGGTTTGGCTAAGCAGATGAATAGAACTATCTAGGAGCGTGTATGAGTATGCTTAGCCATGTGGGTCTCCCATAGAGATTTTGGGCTGAGGCAGTCAGTAACAGTTGTGCATATAATAAATAGATCACATTCCAGCGATTTGGATTTCTAGGTTGCAGAGAAGGTATGGATTGGAAAACCTCCGTCTTATGCAAATCTACGTGTCTTTGGATGTGAGGCATTCTACCATGTGCCCAAGGACAAGTGTAGTAAGTTGGATCAACCTAAGAGTGCAAAATGCATTTTCATTGGCTATGGAGATGCAGGCGAGATGGGTTACCGCCTTTGGGATCCGCAGGCGGAGAAAGTCATCCGTAGCCATGATGTAGTCTTCCATGAAAACAAGATGCATATGCAGCCTAAGAAGGTGGCAGAGATACACAAGGTTATATTCCAAGAGGAGCCATGTGCTCCAGTACAGCCTGCATATCTAGTTGGAGAGCCTGCAGCAGCAGTTGGTACACATGGTCAGGGTGTTGGACAAGTAGTTGGACATGCAGCAGAGCCTGCAGTGAGAGAGTCTACTAGAGATAGACATCTACCTGATAGATTTGCGCCCTCGATGCATTTTGTCTTGGTTACAGATGCAGGAGAGCCTCTCACCTATGATGAGGCTATGTGTAGGGGTGACAGTCACTCTTGGGAGAGGGCTATGCAATCTGAGATGAACTCCCTGCATAAGAATATGACTTGGGATTCGATTGCATTGCCTAAGGGCAAGAAGGATTTGCTGTGCAAATGGGTGTACAAGGTGAAAAGTACCCCTAGAAACCTCAAGCCAGTCTATAAGGCAAGACTTGTTGCTAAGTGTTTTAAACAGGAGCATGGAGTTGGATTTGATAAAGTCTCTTCTCGTGTGGTCAATATGACCACCCTATGCTTCGTTTTGGCCTTAGTCGCAATGCTTGACTTGGATTTATACCAGATGGATGTCAAGACTACATTCTTGCATGGGGATTTGCATAATATACATGGAGCAGCCTAAGGGCTTTGCGGAACCTGGCAAGGAGCACCTACTGTGCAAGTTGAAAAAGAGCTTGTATGGCTTAAAGCAGGCACCTAGGGAGTGGTATCATAAGTTTGATGCCTTTATGCAGTCGCAAGGCTACAACAGGAGTCCTATGGATCTGTGTCTTTACACAAACAAAGCCTGTGATGGCTCATTTCTTGTTTTGGTACTTTATGTGGATGATATGCTGATAGCAAGGAAAGCTCATGGTAAGCTAGATGCTCTTAAATATCAGCTAAAGAAAAGCTTCGAGGTGAAGGATTTGGGATAGGCCTCTCACATTCTTGGCATGCGCATTAAGCACAACAGGCATCAGGGACTACTCTACTTGTCAGAGAGTGAGTACATTCATAAAGTCCTTGAACGCTTTCGCATCCCAGAACATGAAGCCTATTGGCTGTCCATTGCCTTCTTATTGTGAAGGTATCGCAGGCCGATTGTCTGCAAATAGATGAGCAGAGGGCCGAGATGGCCAAGATTCCTTATGCATCCGTAGTGGGCATGCCATGATAGCCACTCGTCCAGATATTGCCTTTGCAGTTGGTGTTGCGGCACACTATATGGCTACACCTGGCAAGAAGCATTGGGATGCCATGAAGGATATCATGAGGTACCTAAAGGGTACTACAGATATATACATGTGCTATGGCAGCCAGGATATAAGAGTCATGCGGTACATATACTCTGATTATGCAGGACGTGCAGATAGTAGGAAGTCCACTTCTAGCTATGTATTCACCTATGCTCTGCAGGTGCAGTCTCTTGGGTGTCCAGGGTTCAGAAGTGTACGACTCTATCTACCATTGAGATTGAGTATGTTGCAGCCACTGAGGCCTGCAAGGAGGCCATTTGGTTCATGACCTTGGGATTGATGATGTACCTATGCTACATTCGAATTCTATGAGTGCTATTCAGCTAACCAAGAATCCGATCTTCCATGCGAAGACGAAACACATTGAGGTGAGGTATCACTTCACACATGGGGTCTTGGAGGACAAATCCATTGACCTTGTCAAGATCTCCACTAAAACGACAATCCTGCAGATCTGCTCACGAAAAGCCTCACTACTGAGCAGTTTGCCTTCCTCAAGAGATTGATGGGTGTTGGATGAGAAGATATTTTTTCCTCATCTTGTTGTACATGTGTACATTGTAGTGTCTTTTGTTTTTTCTTTTTCACTCCTCACTAGGGCAAATTTGCCTTTAAGTCGGAGCTTGTTGGGGGTAAAGGCACCTTCGCCTAGCCACCCGTGTATTACTACACTGACAGCACCCGCCTTGCACATTGCAGGTGGCAAGTGCCCATCACCATCACTTTATTCTTTATTCTTTTAGTAACAGTTTGAATAAAGGAAGGCCCGGTCACACATTGTGACTGTTGGAGTTCCCATTTTGTGTCTCTCTCTTTCTTGCTCTTGCTCTCCCGCCATAGCTTTTCCAAGCAAGCTTCGATCCGTCTTACCTTTCAGTTGTCTTATGAGCTTCAACTGTATTGTATCATCTTTTCTTTTCACAGCACGATTCTATGCATCATCATCATGTTCTTCATGTTTTTGAATTTCTCTTCTCTCTCTGTGTTTGCCATACACACTCTATGTTTCTCCCCACAAGCCCTACTTCTCTTTGGCCTCTTCGTCTTTTTTTTGACATGGTATTAGAACATACTTGCTTTTTTTAGCATGCCTATCCATCCACTTGTAAAAGTATGTGATGGATCAAGAGCCAAGAAAATATCAAAATAGTGGCCCGACTAGAACAATAGGATGCAATTTTATAGTCCAAAAAATGGAGGAAGCCTGATGAAGTTGTAGCCATAATTTCCAAATCACAAGCACGCTTACAACAAAAACAACCCCTAATTGCTACTCAAAGGATGAGCCTAAATCCAATGTTCAATCTCCTAAAGTTATGAGGCCCTTGGCTCGAAAACAAATCGAGCAATCACCCTCGGCTACCTATGCTATCAAGTCCATTGACCTTGTAACTATTAAATCCAAATCTATGGTGAAATGCTAGCAATGGCACTCCTTGTATGTGATTGACTCAAATCAACTTGGCTTGGGACCAAACCCTTAATGCTTCAATGAATTCCTATATGTGCAATGATGGTGGAAGTGTCATCAACTAAACTCTTGCCAAAAAGAGCTCCTCTTAACCAAAGCCTCTTGTGCTCTTGAAACCTAGATTGTTCAATACGTCTATTATGAAAATTGCACAAGAAATAGCTCATGGAGAGGATCAAACCACAATTTACTAATCTCAAGATCTTGATGCTATTATTAAGTCCCTTGCTCATGCTTACAATATAGCCAACATGGGTATCCTACTCGATGGGCATGATCGCTTCTAGCATTTCTAATGACATAGGAATTGCACGAATAGATTTGTATAAAATACCCACCATTAATGGTGGATGAACATTTACAAATGATCCTCAATCATATATCCAAGAATCTTGGAATCATTCCATCCTTCCATATAGAGCTATGTTGGGAAGGGTTGTGATGAGACAATAGAGCTAGAGTGCAAAACCAAACAACAAAGTATATTCAAATCCACACTTCCATTATGAGCATTGGTTTCCATATAGAGCTATGTTGGAAGGGTTGTGATGAGACAATAGAGCTAGGGTGAAAAACAAAAGGACAATGTGTATTCAAATACACACTTCCATTATGAGAACTAGCTACCAAAAAATGACCATCATTGAGTAGAAGAACCATCAAAACCTCTATGTGTGACCAAATTTCTACAAGTCCCACATGCCTATGGGCACCAGCAATTATGTGAGGTATTGAACTAAGAGTCAAATCCACAACACCGCCTTTTAAAAAAAAATCTCAACAAGGAGGAAGATTTGCTTGTCACTAGTAGGATACATCAAGGAGATATGGTACAAGACATCATCGAATATCTAATATTACTATTCACAATGCCATAAACCCTTGATGCTTATGTTGTACTCCATATTTTCTCAAGTGGCTTGTCCCATGGAATAAAAAACCTATACCATAGTTATACATAGTGCGCATATAATTTTCACTTGGATATGGATGAGATTGTGATAAGGACAAGAAACCAAGCACACAAATGACTAGGAGTGCAAAAGAATGCTTGATACCAATAGAGGTAATCAACTTCAATATTGTTGTACTCCCAAGTTAAACCACCTCAGTAAGACGCTCAAGGAACAACCAAGTTCCACTCATGTTCAAGGGCATGAGTGGCTATGCAAATCACCAATCACTCCTAAATATAATCGATTGAGGCCATCATCACTCCCAATATAATCATGACTCAAATCATCACTCCAATCAAGCCACACAATGGATCAACCATAGATTCAAGGTGACATGAGCATGAATTCTATCGATCCATAACATGATGGCTTGAGTCTCATCAATTGAAATCAGGGCCATCAAATTGTGTTTCACTAATGATAACCTTGCCTTATTTAACCCCTAAAAAATAGTGTGATTTGATGCCCTACTTCCTCACACACATGCGTCTCAATCACACTCATCCTATTTCTTCTATCTTAGCTATGACTCTATCTAACATCTATGTTTCTTTTCTATCATCTTCTGTTATCTCTTTTCATGTCTTCATAATTCTATCCTTATGGTATGATAGATATGTTGTTGAGGTTGGGGTTGCTGGGGATGAGCTTGTTCTTGCATTTGGTTGAGCACATCCTCTCCCTTGTTCTTATATTCTTTGTCTTCTAAGTTGACCTTCTTTGCTCCAATATTTTTATGTTAGATATATTCAATACCCCACCTTCAAAAGGTGCCACTAATGATCCATGGTACTCAAAGTTATAAGGCCCCCATTATGAGGAGAAGCCATGTGTGAGCTTGGATATTGGTTAGGTCCTAAATCGTGTGTCGAATGAGATCCATGTGACCAGATGGGAAAAGGTGACCTTTGTGGGTCTGGCCTTTGGGTTAGACAGGGTAGTTAACCTAGTAGATACTCAAGGCACATTGCATTGAGTTGTTGGGTATAAGAGTTATCAAGGGTCCCTATTTTACAATATGGGGACTATAGAAGTAGCCCTTTGCTAGGGGGTCTTAAGGGGGCTAGTAGCCACCTTAATGGTGTTTGAGGACAGTTCCACTTACCCAACAATAAAGGCTATGAATATTCCCTGGTTGACTAGGCAAGGTTTGTAATATAGTAGATTGGATAGGCTAGCCTAACCGCCTTCCCGAACAATAAAAGGAAGACTTCTCCAAAGCCATAATCAATTTATAAAACAAAGACCCCTCCAAAGTCATCATCAATCTGTCTTTCATTTAGTAAATCACCTAGCCAAAGTTCTTCCAGCTATCCTTAAGCTCTTCACCTATCATCTATTTAGATCACCATCTAAGCTTCACAGTGAAAGTGCACGAGTGGACAAATCCATCTTTGTGTCGGCTTGTTTGAAATTAAAGAAGTCTCTAATCTTCTCTTATTTGCTTTGTACTCTCTATTCCTT
This sequence comes from Lygodium microphyllum, assembly GCF_053477565.2. NCBI lineage: Eukaryota > Viridiplantae > Streptophyta > Polypodiopsida > Schizaeales > Lygodiaceae > Lygodium > Lygodium microphyllum. Next base: position 171,113,491 of record NC_141137.1, on the reverse strand, counting down.
AGATTTTGTACACTACATTGACTAACTTTTACATACTATTAGAGCCCAGGGGGCTTTAGGAGTGAAGAGTACGTGAGAAAAAATGGCTTCAATAGTGAGAAGAGGAGAAATATCATCATCCCAAAGTGGTTCTTTGGGCATCATGAAGTGGTACTACTATTCAAACACTAAGGATTCATCCACCAACAAACTATACTTTATGGAGGTTTAAAATGATAACTATCCTTGATTCTTATGATATCTTGGAGACAGTGCTAGGGACTAATCCAAAACCACAATCCACCCCTAGCTCACAAATGTGAGTGTTATGATTCTTCCAAATGCATATCTTTTACGAGCTTGGAAAGGAAGAAATATAGATGCATTGTGTGCATTAGTTTCAAGCTATTCTAATAGTATTTTAACCTTGATTCAACATACAACCAAGACATCAAAGGCTTGGAAATTATTGAGAAGTGAGTATAAAACATGAAACCAAACAAGGATTCAAAACTTGAAGAATCAACTAGCAATGAAGAAGTTTGCTAAAGAAGAGATAGCTAAAGCAGTTATCCCTCAGATCAAGAAAGAATTGCATGACAAATGGTTGGTGACAAGATATAAAAGACTAGTGATGAGGAACTAGCTCAAAGTTATATTTGGATTTGTCTACCAAAGTTTGATAGATTTGTAATCTTCCCTAAATACTTAGGTAAGGGGTATCCCAAGCTTTATATTTGAGGAATTTTTTGCACTATTAATGGAGGAGGATTTGTAGCTTAAAGCCTAAGAAAGTAGTAGTAGTGAAGTTGTTGATGTTAACCCCAGTTCGAGATGGAGAAAAAGAACTCCAAGAAAAATCCAAATGCAAACACAAAGGAAGAAGCAGGAAGGAAAACGGCCAAAAGCGCAAGGGCAGTCTCAAAAGGTAAGTCAAAGGTAAAAGTGCATTTTTAAATGCAAGGCACCCCTAAAATTTTTGTACAAGACCACCTGGCTCCCTCCTGTGCAAATTGTAAAGGATAGACGGGTATAGTTAAATAGAAAGGGCAACTAGAAGGGAATGGGAAAAAGGGGACCTTGCCACAATGGTCATCTATGTAAAAGGGATGGGTGCCCATATTGAGAAATGTGCAATCACATCCACCATAACCTCTTTGTAAGGAACAAACAAGGCAAAGAAACAATTTGCAAATAAAGTCTTAGACTAGGTCATGTATGCATGGTTTATTAAAACCACAGTTGGTGAATACCACAGTCACTTTCCACCTTTCCTCACCTACCAATACCACCTATTGTAAGCCTATAAAAGGCACTCATCCCCACACTCATTTCATTAGCTATTATCATTCAGTTGTACTTGCATTATGCTTGGATAATATTAGTTGTTCTTCTTTGTCATTTCTCATGCCTCATCATGATTGTATATTTTCTCATCAATGATCCTCCTTAGTATGCATTCTCAATATTTTAACAGCCTAAAGGGATAAGGGTTTTGTATATAAACTAAAAAGTGAATGAGAAGTTCATTCTTTGGTGTATGGCTAAAGTGGACTCTTATTCTTCCCTTCTTCTCTCCTTGTTACTTGCTTGTGTGTACTTGAGAGAGGGAGTGTGAGTGTGAGGGAGTGAGTGTGTGAGGGTGAGGGATCTTGGAGAAGAAGCTCTCCATATCTCCTCTCTTCTTCTTCTTGTCTCTTCTCTTCTCTTCTCTTGCGCATGGCTATGGAGGATGAAGCTTGGAGGTGGAGGCTTGAGGATGCTTGAGCTCATATCATGAATCATGGAGCTACTAGCTTGCTTGAAGGAGGAGGCTACTCATTTGGGCATCGAGGTAAACTCACTACACCTGAGTAGGATCGAAGGTGCATCAACTAGGTGAGAGATGGCCATTTGTGCTTGCTTGAAATGCTTGAAGCAATAAGTGGTCCGTGGGTCTTGGCAATTGAGAGTGAGCTCCCGCTACATTTTTAAAGCTACACCCCAGTAGGATCGAAGGCGTGTCGACTAAGTGAGAAATAGCCATTTGTGCTCACTTGAAATGTTTGAAGAAATAAGCAATCCGTGGGTCTTGGCGGTTGAGTGTGAGCTCCCACTATATCTATTTGTGCTCGCTTGAAACGCTTGAAGCAATAAATGGTGTAGTGGGAGCTCACGCTCAACCGCCAAGACCCACAGACTGCTTATTGCTTCAAGTGCTTCAAGCGAGCACAAATGACTGTCTCTCACCTAGCCGACGTGCCTTCAATCCTACATTTAAATGTAGTGGGAGCTCATGCTCAACCACCAAGACCCATGGACCGCTTATTGCTTCAAGCATTTTGAGCAAGCACAAATGGCTAAATGTAATGGGAGCTCACGCTCAACCGCCAAGACCCACGGACTGCTTATTGCTTCAAGCATTTCAAGAGAGCACAAATGGCTATCTCTCACCTAGTCGATGTGCCTTCAATCCTACCGAGGTGTAGTGAGCTTACCTTGATACTCAAATGAGTAGCCTCCTCCTTCAAGAAAGCTGGTAGCTCCACGATTCGTGATATAAGCTCAAGCATCCTCAAGCCTCCACCTCCAATACCCATCCTCCATAGCCGCACGCGAGATAAGAGAAGAGAAGAGAAGAAGAAGAAAGGAGATAATGGAGAGCTTCTTCTCCAAGATCCCTCACCCTCACACACTCACTCCCTCTCTCAAGCACACACAAGCAAGCAAGAAGGAGAGAAAAAGGGAAGAAGAAGAGTCTACTTTAGCCATACACCAAAGAATAAGCTTCTCATTTACTTTTGAGTTTATATACAAAACTCTTATCCCTTTGGGCAACCATCCCTTTTACATGGCCAGCCATTGTGGCAAGGTCCCCTTTTTTCCATTCCCTTCTAGTTGCCCTTTCTCTTTACCTACATCCATCTACCTTTTACAATTTGAAAAGGAGGGAACCTGGTGTTCTTTTACAAAAGTCTTAGGGGCGCCTTACATTTAAAAATGTGCTTTTTCCTTCGACTTAGCTTTTGAGGCCGCCTTTGGCAATTTCCCTTTTTCTGCTTCTTTCTTTGTATTCACATTTGGAGTTTTCTTGGACTTCTCTTTCTCCATCTCAAACTAGGGTTATTATTACCCCCTCCTAGATGAGTGCTAGTCGCATGGCACTTACGTGTCTATGTTGATGGGGGCTCAATGATCTGAAGGGTGGTTGGTGAGTTGATGATGATGGGGCCTCTTGAAAATTAGTCGTTGGAGAGAAGCTGATCAAAATGCTGAGGTGGTGGAGGCCAAGAATGGTTCGAGTGGATAACGGGGCCTCCGAAGTTGGTGGTTTATAGCCTTTGTCCGTACTTGAAAAGAAAAGAAGACGATACCTAGGGGGAGTGTCTACCTTACTGTTACATTGTGCTCGTGCTAGTGGAACTGGGAGCTAGGTCTCTAACCATAGGTAAACCATAGGCAAGCATGGGTATTGTCCCACACTTGAGGACCCATTTCGTGCATTAAGAAAGGTATGGTGGATGCGGCTTAGGGAGACAAGTCTAGAGTGTGACCTCCCTAGGTATGTCATGCCCTTGATGTGACCTAAGCGTGACGTAGGGAATCAAAAATGGGCTAAGGGGTTAGGGACAGAGCTAGCTAACCAAAGCCATTGGACGCCCTAACTTGAAAATCCCTAGGTGTAGTGGTTGTGGCTTACGTGTAGTGAGGCGATTTGATTTCTTTTTCCTATGATTTCCTTCTCTTCTCTTTTCCTTTTCTTTTCTTTTTTCTTTCTCATTTCTTTTTCTTTTTCTTCTTCTTCTTCTCTTTCTCTTTTTTTTTTGAATTACATAAATATGATGAGAATCTAGTCTTCGTCATTCGAGTCATGGAGAGAGTGGTTTTAGGAGATTAAGATATTTTTCAAGGAATTTTCAACTCTACATATACCCCTTGAGGTTTAGAAGTACTAGGAGAGTGGTGGTGGAAAGAAATGGATGATTGCAATGGGTGAAGTGGCTATCATTCATATCTTCTAAGAGGGCTAAGCCAAATGAGGGGAGTAGAGTAGCCCTCATCATTAATCTTGCCATAGTGCAGCCATCTATGCCATTGGGATAAAAAAAGAGTGCTAGGAGGCGATGCTCTTGTGGTGTAGAATCTTGTCTTAGTAGTGTCATAAGCAACCTAAGATAGTTACACATGGTGATAAAAGTGAGATCATGGCAAGAAGAGAATTCATCGATGAAGCAAACTATTGAGTCATATAGGTCCTCTACCCCGTGAAGATTAGGGCTTCTTTGGGTTTAGTAGCATTCGCATTATAGATCCATGGAAAGTCATATCTTTCATGGATGCTTGGATTAAAATCCATTCCCACCTTTCTTGGATATGGCATGAAAGTCAGGTTATTCCTTTCGAAGGGTAGGTCGTTACAAAATGGCATCCAGGCATCCATGTTTACATAAAAAATGCACCTTCTCCATGTTGGTTGGCATTCATAGCCCTTCATTGCTCTAGGTACTTCAAAAGCTTTGTTCTGCCAAAAATCTATGTCCTTTGTCCCCCACAAGGTAGGGTTCTGTGCCCTCTCGGATATCCATTTGTCTCCCAACCCTGTCTTTCAACATTAATTACCTCTTCCACCACCTTGACTATCAGTACTCTACATAAGTTGGCAGAATATCAAAAATGAAAGTGAAGGGCTTATGAGCTGTCTCTTGTTGCTCCTAAATTATGAGTTCAACATTAAAGCTTGCTAGGAAGTCATCTTGGCTTGGTGGGACGACAGGTGTTGTTGGCACTACTATTGGTTGAGCATTCAGCCTCCTGCATGCTTGCTCTACCATCCGTTCTCACTTCCTCTTAAGCTCTACTCTTCTTTCCATAGAGGTGTCCACTTGCTCTGCTGCTCTTCTGGTCGAGGGAAAGGGGTAGTGGCACAAGTTCTTCCTCTTGAGGTCCCATCTCAAAACTTGTTTCTGCCTCACCCTCTTGCATGTCCTGCTATCATGCTTCCTCGGCAAATCCTAGGGCATCCACCTCTTGTGGGGTCAAGCCTGCCCTTAGTAGATAACTCCTCTATTCTTTGAGGCTAAGGCTGACACCCATTGCCTGCGCCGGTATATGCAGTCCTGCTCTCATGATCCTTCAAGCAATACCCAGCTTCCTCTTCAATGGTTCAACAGCCTCCCCTTCTTCTGTTTGAGTGATGTCTTGGATTGTGTTAAGGAAGGCACATTGTTGGGTCTCTAGGATCACTTGAGCGATGGCCTTTGCCTTACTCTCTGCTAACACTTTATCTCCTTCCACATGGGCTAGACGGTGTGCCAAGTCCTTGACTCTTCTTTCATTATGATTGGCCCAATCTTCTACTCTCTTTTTCATTTCTTTAAGGCTCTCCCCTTGCCTTCAAGCCAAGACCATCAGTCTTTGCTCTTGATCTTCAATCTCTCTCCCCAACCTCTTTTGCTCCTTCTACCCCAAGGTTGCCTTCTTTTTCAAAATTTCTATCTCCTTTTGATACCTGCATGCCCTTTCCTCTCATATTGCTTCTAGCATCTCCGTCGTGTCTTGGACATTCCTCATTTCTTCTTGCAGCTCTTCATACAACTTTGCCAGCTTGTTGATATGTTGTTGCATCCTCACGAGGTTCTGTTTCTCCTCAGTCAGCCTTGCTTCCCACTTTCCTTCTTCACCCTCCTTAGCTTTGAGCTTTACCTTCAACTCATGTATTTCTTTCTGGCACATAGTTACTTAGCGGGTCATCTCTAATTGAAACACCGCCATGGACTCCTTTTTGGCTTCTAACTCACCTCCACTACTATCTTCTTATCCTCCTTTGCTTTCTCTAACTACAAGAGAAGATCTTGAACGTATTCATCATAGTTTTTAGGTGGCGTCATCATTGTGGAAATGGAGGTCATAGAGGTTTCCACCCTCTTCCTCTTAGGGTCATGTGTCGACTTGGCATCTGCTACACTACCGGTCACTTGGTTCTTGCTACAGTGTTGCCTTCACTTGTCCCTTGGGCCATTTCTTTATTAACCAAGAGTTGCACCCATGCCAACATGTTGCTAGTGTCAACTTTAGGCGTGGAGCCTTGGGTGGTTGTGGTTGTAGGGATGGCGGTGGGCACTAGGAGAGTAGGGATGGGATCAATCAAGCCCTTCCCCTTGCCTTCTTTCACAGGAGGTGGTGATATCTCTGAGACTTGGGTACTTGAGCATGGGCCTTCATCTCATGGTGGGATCATAGCACCCAGCTCGTCCTATCTGCACTATTATTCTATTGACATGCACATTGCTAGCACGATGTCCTCTTCTTCCTTCTCAATTCTTCCTCTTTTTCAAATGCCTTCCTCCTTCTCTTTTGTTTGGTTCTCTTTGATTCTTCTTTTAACCTCTCTGAATCCTCCTTTTCTTTATTTTTTCTTTCTTTTTTCTTTCTTCCTCTGCTTCCTTAGATTCTTTCTTAGCCTTTCCTAAGTCTACCTTCTCCTTTTTACTACTTTCTTCTTCTTGCTTCTCCTATGCTGTCTTTTTCTTTGCTTTATTAGCCCTTCCACGGCTAGATTGTGTTTCATTTTCCTCCTCTTCATCACTTATTGTTCTTTCACTGGATTGCTCTTGTTCATGGTGGGGAGGCAACCTTTCTAGTGTTTGGTTGACCCCTTCTTCTTTATCATTATGCATCTCTTTCACTGCCTCTTGGATAAGAGCTGTCAAGACTCTCCCATACCCAATGAACAAGGCTTTTGATAATGGTTTCTTTCTTTTAGCTCCACCTTTTGATGCCGAGGATTCTCCACCTATCGGCTTGCTTCCGAGGACAAGTGCCTTGGCTGATCGTCGTTTGGTGAATCGTCATTCTCACATACCCATTCCAATCAACCTCATCTAGTGAGTGGGCTGCCAAGCTCTCTAACGTGAGCATGTTGATTCTATGCATTAGCGATTTATACCTTTGGTTGGAGAATAGGGAGTTAATGACCTTTGCTTGGAGCCTTATCTATGGTTCATGGATGTCTTGAATGATGATGCCATCATTGGTCAAATCATGTTCAACATGGTATAGACGTCTCTTTTTAGTCTCGAGGGAGATGTGGTACCTTGCCCTATCTTCTTCCATGAATGTGGCCAATAGGCCCGATCCTGCTGTGCTATCTTCTTCCATGAATGGAAGCCAATGGGCCCGATCCTGTTGTGCTGCCATTTTGAGTTCCTACCATGGTACCATAGTTCACCATTAGTGTCCTTAAGATAATTTCTTACTGAAAGGTAAGCAAGAACTGATTATGCTTTTATGGAAAGTATAAAATGCTTAAAGTACAAAAAGAGAATTTTCCTTCAAGCAGTCCATTCATTCCAAAAAATTTATGACACTTTTCTTCAATCACAAGTTAATTTTCATCCACTCTTTTTCATTTTTGGACATTGATTGAGGTTTTTTTCCTTGCATGTTTCATTCACCTTACATATTTGATTCACCTTACCCCCTCCCTTTTGGGACTGAGAAGAATCCTTCCTAGGATTAAGGTTTGAGAGGTCAAGGGCATTCAGTGCGTGCTCTCAGTGTTTACTTTCACATGAGCCAAGTATAGAAGTCAAAATTGTATTCTAGATTAGCATAGCAGTCCATATCGAAAGGACAGATGCCTACTTGAGTGATGTAGGTGAGAACATCCATGAGGAAGTCATTAGAGTCTATTTGACTGGCAATGTGTAACTCCTCTTTAGCCAAAATTCACGATCTAAATATGGGTGGGTCAGGAGGTGCTCTTCTAGGGGTCGGTGACGAATGGTAGCCAACGCCCTATAGGAGATTGGAGCTACGTAAGTGGGGTGATACTCTCAAATTTTGATTGCATGTCATTGCTCCCATTGGTTTGGTAGCCTTCTTACTCCCATTGAAGTCGAAGAGCATATCATTTTCTCAAGAAAGAGGAGTTGTTGTCAGCAAGCTGTTTCAACCCCTCCATTTCCTGGTCGATGGCAAGGACTATGCTCTTGTCATAAGATGTAATGAGGCATTGTTTTCATGCGTGTTCTCAGGATATCTCGGTGGTAATTAATTCCTCAACTACTTAGGGAGCCTTAACAAATACGAATTCGGATTCCTCCCATGAGCAAGGCAGCATACGTACCTCTATTGCTAAAGGCTCGTCCAAAAGACCTAAGTCTAGCCTGTCATAGCTTTTAGCAAGTGTTGTAAAGGTGGCATCTAAGTGTCTTAGGCAATCAACCAAGTCATCCTCCGTATTTTCAGCAAAGTCCCACAAAGGAATACACCATCTTTGAATGGAAATAAATCACATAGTATTCATCTTCAATGTCTTCATAGTTCTCTCTCTCAATCTCTCACATATAATCACACCGTTTTGATAGATTTGACTATCTCTGACTCTCTCTCTCTCTGTCTCTATCAATAGTACATCATATCCTCACTACAATCACTCAATAATAACCTTCAATAATCCTTCTTAGGTCGTGGATGCACCTCCCAAGAGATATGTCTGATATGAAGAGGCACCAGAGCCACTACAGTGACTCTTCATAGCTCACCACTGTCACTTCACTCCAGTCTTTACTTGAGTCTTCAGCAGCTATTTCTTTGACTTCTTTTAGCTCTTTTGCACTTGTATTCACCTCTTTCCAAGGCTAGAAAACTTTTCCAAGCTACACTCTCATCCAACAGAATACATACAGAGGCATACAGAAGGTCTACAGAGGCTCACAGAAGCTCAAGAGAGAGTTACAGAAGGTCAATAGAAAGTATCAGAACCACATAACTCGTACCAAAACCATTCCAAACCATCAAAAATCACTCAATAAGCTTTCAAAAAATCTCAAACCCTATCAATCAATACTCCATCCTTCCATACAGAGAGAAAACAAAACAAAACAGAAGCTCAACAGAAGCTATTAGGACCAAACAGAACATATCAGATCATCAACAGAACTTCACATCTCTACTAATAAACATCATGAGCTTAATAAAACCATTCCAACCTATCCAAAACACTCTCAAACCACTTCCAAACCAATCAATCATTTCATAAAATCAACCATTCAACTCTCAAAAACAACAAAAATCAGCCAAAAAATAGGTCATTTCAACACTCAAGATATCCCCATACTTAATAAGGAAGCGTCCTCACGACCCAGGAAAAAGGGAATACAAGTTCATTCAAGAGCTCAACTTTGATCTTCAATAAATCTTCAAAAATAGTCCATCCAACCACGACCCCAACTTATAACCTGTTTCTGATATAAAGAATACAACGAAAGGAAAACCCTTTATACATTAACACTTCTTATCAAACTGAAAATCACAACAAACTTGTAAAGGATATAAGAGGCTTCTTCTTCTGCAGCAGCATCTTCAACTATCCAACCAACAATACCATCACCACAATTCTCCAAAATGTAGCTCGCACGAAAGCAAATCGAATAGACAACCACCACGATCTTATCACATAAATTAACCCACAACACAAACACTACACACAACACAACCATCTGAATGACTCCTCCAAAAAGAGAGATTTATCATTAAAAATCATCCACAATACATGGCAAAGGTATCAATGAAGATGATCCCTTTTGAAGGCTTGGTGATTTCGAAAACGATCCATGGACAAGGATTCATCTACAAATGTCTTGGGAGGATTCTGAAAGAATTGAAGGCAGCACATCCTTTCCAACAAGACAAGATATCTGCTAGGCAAGCAGAGGGCATGAAAGTACAAGACATCTAGTTGCTGGGAATCAATACTCACATTGGCATTCATGCAAAACTTTAGAATAGGTTTGGAATCATTATGAGAATGCCTATGCATATATGCCATGTACCAAGTAAAATGAGCAGTTAAGCGCACAGAAGGATCTGCAGACTGAGAATATTGCTGAGCAAAATGCAGATAATTCTGATAAGCCTGACTAGCACTTATCCATTCTCCTGGGATCAATGGCCAATTGATTTGAGGTCCAGTAAGGGAATCATTTGAACTCCAGTCTCTTCTTCAAAGAATCTTTTGATCAAAACCTTGATACCCACTAACCAACTGAGGAGGATTACAAATAGAAGTGTTAGGAGACGGAAGAGGGACTAATGAAAGAGGATGAAGCAATGGATAGGCAAAATCATAAAAGGAAGAATGGATTAAAGATGGATTTGCTAAAATTTGAGGAGATTCGGTTATGAAAGGCATTAAAAGATAAGCAGGAAAAGTTGATAGAATGTCAAGGGATGGGGAAGGACAAGGATCAGGAGGTAGAAAAACTCGATCTTCAATAAAATAACAATGGGTAAATATAGGAATTTGAGGAGATCCGTGAGGTTGGAAAAGAAGGGGTAAAATGACCTTTGGGTTAGATTGAAAAAGGAAAATATAAGCATCATACCTATGAGCCATTTGTTGATAATGAGTTAGGTATGGTAAGGACGGTTGATCTACGATGATAGGCTTCAAAGAAAGAAATACCAAATGGAGGTTGGTTGGAGAGATAGGCTAAAAGATCCACCCTCAGTTGGTTAATGTTCTGGGCATGAGCTGAAGCTTTGACCTGACGATGATTCAAAATGACAGCATCAACCATAATGTGCCATGAAAACTTAGGACACTCAGCCACCTTTGAAGAATATCCCTGGAACATCTCATCAATCCTCAACTCCAAATGTCGGACATACAAAGAAGCTTGCAATACCACATCTCCAACATACCAAGCCAGATCTTCATCATCTGGAATCAGTAAATCACCCCTCAAATACATATAGAACAGAAGCATCGTATCTGGAGTGACAAAGTCTTCAAAAACCATCCTTATTACTTCTATCAGCAAATCTGATGACCAGGCCCCACTACATCCATCCTCTGGAATAGGTAAATCCATCGTGGAAAGTTTTATATAGAAGGCCAACTTCTGTTGTTGATAATTAACAAAAAAGGAATGATCTGGTGGAACATAGTCTTGATACTGCTCAAAAGAAGACCATAACAAATCCATGCAAGATTGCAATCTTTCCACCTTGGCCTGAAATAAGGGACATAATGTAGCCTGTCTCTGAAGAGCTGCCAAGTCTGCAAGGGATAAAAGAGAAACTGGTTGCACAGGACTCTGTGTATTAGACCGAGACTGAGCCAACTGATCTTTGAGTTGCTGGATTTGAGCATTGCTCTGGTCTAAGATAGCTGTGGTGGATTTAAACTTCTCTGTTTGGGCAGCTATCACCTCCTTCATCTCTTGACTCTCCTTCTGTAACTTATCCTTCTCCTCTGTTACAGCAACCACTTGAGACCTAGCTTTTGCCAACTCAGCTTCCAACTTAGAGATTTCAGCTTTCTGAGTATCCACAAGCTTAGTCTGCTGCTCCATTTGCGTACAAAGGTCAAAGAATTTCTCTTGAGCAGAGGCTAACTCAGTATTGGTCTTACTCAATTCCTCCTTAAACTGCTGAACTTCATCATAGAATGAAGAATATAATTGTTGGATACATGCCATCGAAAGTTCAATAGAACTCTGGATATCCTTGCACAGGAACGGAATAGAATCTCCTGTTACCAGGCGGTGAACAGAAGGAATAGTAAGTTCTAGAATCCCGTCTCTATGGGCTCTGAAAAGATTTGGCGTTTGAAGAAATGCAGGCAAGGTGCTGCAAGACTGGGCAGGAACTGTCACTGGAACTGGAGGAGGAATAGGCACTGACTCAGCTACCCTCTTGAGGCATTTTCTTTGAATGACTAGGGGAGGAGGAGAATCATCATCCTCAATTATCACATCATCATTTGCATTATGAGGCAGAGGAGGAACTTCTGGAGGATCAATTGGAGGTAAAGGAACTTCCTTTGCAGGGGCAGCATGTAGCAAGAAGACATAGAGGAAGGACCCAAATGTAACATTAGTCACATTTCCTCGAGTAGCTCGGATAAAGTGGTGATCCATCTTGGAGAGGAGGTAGGTACTCCAATCAATAGTTATGTCTTTCAAAATCATTCGTGAAGTTGTAAACAACTCATTGGAAAGATAATGAGATGGGGATTTTGCAGGCATGAACCTGTCCTGAAGGAATCGACATAGCTGTTTCCATATGGAATTGGAAATCATGGAGACACCGACTCTTGACGTGGTAATGACCTTCTTCGGATCAAGAACATCTTGAGTCTGCTTCTGCAATAGCTTCAAAATATCATCATTGGTGAACAACTATCTGACAGCAGGGACAGACTCCCCACGGTATGGCAGACCAAGAGCCTTGCCTAGACTCTTCGGTGTCAGAAGAACAGTAGTGCCACGGATTGGACCAGACCTCTTACTATAAGAGGTTAAAAACTCGTCACAAATGGTAGGATCATCTGGAACTAGTGGGAAAGAAAGGCTCACGAACTTGGACAAGCCCGCTTTAGTGACAACCGAATCCAGTAACAAAGAATAATCATGTAAAGCCAAAGGAACATACTGGATCGGGGGAGGAGTACGAGAGGGCGCCATTCAGATGGTTACATACACACACACCACAAACACAGACAAACAAAGAGAATGCCTACAAAACAACAGACGAAAACCAAGGATAAGATATCAACCACTATGGTAAAACGTGACTCGATCAACTATCCCCAAGCAAACTACAGCCTAGAAAAAATTCGACATGACCTCTACACATATGCGACCGAAAGGTTCATGCTATGCAACATACAAACACCCAAATCCCCGTATCAGGCAATAAAGAAAAAAAAAAACTACACACAGTACCCTTAACCGTATCACATGGACAAATCAAACTACAAAAAAAAAACAGACATCAAGACTGGACCATGACTTGACCATCAGTGTCAACTAATAGATTTGTACGCGCCCATCCCATGAAGCGAGTTTATTAAAAAGGAAAAATAAGTGCAGTGAGGGGGAATTAATTTAATGAAGGGTTCATTTTATGAATAAATTATTAATAATGGGTAAATTTTTAATTAAGTGATAAACCTTAATAAGAAAACGGCGGTGCCTCCTTAAAATCTTAATTACCAATTATTAGGTTGGAGCGGTGCATTAATCCGAATCCCGGACTTCGATACCCAGACTGGGTCTCTAAATGCAAATTCATTTATTAAAAATTAAGGTGATGTGGAGCGCTTTTTTGCCAGCGCGTATTTTTGTGACGGCTGGTTCATTGTTATTAAAAATATTAAAGTGCCTCTGAAGCGCACTTAGCGCGTGCTAAGTGAACGACGGGTTGATTTTAATTAGAAAAAGGTGTGTTTGGCGCGAGCGCACGTGCCATGGTGGTGTTTAGGATTCATGTTAAAAAATTAAGCGTGGATTGGGGTAGCAGAAAAATAAATAAAGGGAAAAATACCTGGAAGTGGGTGTATGTGTATGCAATGAATGCGCACGTCTCAATCCCCAAAATGTAGGTTAGCAATCCAAAAAGAACCAAGGTATCTAGATTTTTCAGCTTGTGTTTGGAATTAAAGAGGATTTTTCACGAATTTAGGCATTTAATGAAGCATTTTTACCATAAAATAATAATGGAATAAAGTAGCACAGCATTTTCAACTTAGGAAATATTCCAACAATAAGCAAAGAAGTTGATGAAATTTTCAGGAATTTTTCTCTCTTCATCTTCTCTTCTTCTCTTCTCTTCTCTTTTATTGCGCAGCTATGGAGGATGGAGCTTGACGGAGAGGGCTTGAGCTTGCTTGAGCTTGCATGGAGCTATCAGAGTGCAAGAGAGAGGAGGGAACTCGATCGAGCATCAAGGTAATCTCACTACACCTGTAAGGTAGGCATTGCACGTCGGCTATGTGAGAGGTAGCCATGGCCGCTCGGCTTGAAACACTTGATCAATAAGCGGTCCGTAGGTCTCGGGGTAGAGCTCCGTAGCTCCCCTTCATCGGCCCCGATATCATTCGGCCCTAGGCCACTTGGACAAGCCGAATCAGACATTCGGACCCTACAATTCAGATTAGCTGGTCGAATCTAGAATTTGTCAAATTTGACATTTGCAGACCTTGAATGACTTGGACCATAGATGTAGGAACCCCCGAGAGTGATACTTATAGATAAATAGAACACCTTTTTGGTGCAAGAAACAAGAGAACTAGCGAATCACAGACCTAGAAGCAACGCTAGGCCAACCTACTACCTGTCCACCCTGCTAAGAGTGCCAAATTGAACCATAGATCCCGAGTCTTGACTAAGAGCGGAAAGATGCAACGTTGCAAACCCTAGAGACTAGCGAGAGTGGCCAACGACTAAGCCTAAAGTCCTATCCGATCAAGACATATACGGGAGTGCAAGATCTACATCGATCATTTTGCATTGCACCCCACATAGTTTTTGGCACTTAAGGTGCACCTAAAGAAAAGTTGAAAGCCCGATTTCGCACAGTGTACGGAAAAGAGTACCACACACACTGAGTGAACTTAAGTTGAGAATTGTTGTAAGTAAGCAATAACTCACTCAGACTTAATAAACTGAATGAAACCACCAGTAGGAGAAGACCCTGACATTTAGACGAGTAATTGAGAACCCCAAGTGGTAGAACCAAGAGGAAGATGTGACACCACAAGAGCTAGATCAATTGAAGGTTTGACATCATCGACAGGTGTGAATCTATCTGATTTAATCAAACTCATTGACACCCTAGTGGAACAAGAGACTCCATATATGGCAGTCTTGTTCCTCATTGACACCCTAGTGGAACAAGAGACTGCAGATATGGCAGAGACTAGCACGAACCAAAGATGCAATGAAATCCAACAAATGGTGAGCAAGTATGACCTGCAAACCCAGATGGACCACCAGAGTAGGCTATCTGAGGACATCAGAGTGGATCTCGAAGAGGAGAGGAAACTATCTCGGAAAGCTTTGCAAGGCATAGTGGTATACAATTAGGAACAACAAGCTAGAAGCTTGCGACATCACGTAGAAATGCGAGAGATTAGCCTTAGCAAACAAAAATCTAACAGGACCTGAGAGAGAGAGAGAGAGAGAGAGAGAGAGAGAGAGAGAGAGAGAGAGAGAGAGAGAGAGAGAGCTAGAAGGAGACCTTGCGTTCAGTGAGCTTCTTATGAAGTGACTATTAGATAACACATCCATAGAGCAGAGCGCAGCAACACTTGTGACCTCATTGTTCACAAGGCTAGGAGTCAACCAAGCCTCCAAGAGCCAATAAAAAATCCTAGTAGTTGCAAAGCAACTAAACAAGTACTAGCCGAACGACAATCCATACAACTTTGTAGAGCAATTTGAGCAGGTCTGCGAGGCTAACGGCCTCACTGATCTCGCTCAACGCCCATAAGCTTTCAATTTGTGCCTAGGTGATAAGGATAAGACGTGGTACACGAGCTTAGATGCCACAAAGTGCAATAATTTCAATAACCTCAAGAATCTCTTCATTAAGAGATTCTCGGAGGCTGGGTACTCCGACAATCTGATAGTGTGGTTGATGAACATAAAGCAAAAAGATAAGGAGGATATACAGAACTACGTTACTCACGTGTAGAGTCTCTTTAAGAGAATCTCGACAAACAAACTACCAACTAAGAGAGCAGTGTCCACCATCTTTATCAATGGAATACACAATGAAGAGCTCTACAAGGCCTCAACAGGCAATTCAACCTTGTAGCAAGACGAGCGAGAGTAAGGTCTTTGAAGAGGCCATTCGAGTGGATGACCAGCTCAAGGAAAGGAGCTCTAGAAGCTCAAATCGAGATGAGGCTAGCTCTAGAAACTCAAAAAGGGCAACCCCATCTAGAGAACGGTCGGCGGTCCCAACAAGTGGCCAGGATAAGGGAAATAGTACTAACCAGAACTAGGAGCTAGAGGAGAAGAAGAGGGAGCTGGCAAGACTACAAGAGATGATGAGGAGACCTATGTGCCCACACATCTAGTGTGTATATTATGGCGGAAACCACTTGCTAGATGAGTGTCAGGACCCTAGGTCCCAACCTTGCGCCAATTGCGGTAGGTTTGGTCACAATGCCATGCATTGCAAACTATCAAGACGACTCCCATACTCACAACCCTACAACCAGCCTTACCTAAGGAATAGGTCACCGAATTTCTTTAGGAGGGGAGCCCCATTGGCTCTCCCGATACCTAATGATGCTAAACCAACTATTCCTAGGATGGAGATAAATCCCACAGGCATACCCCAGCCACTTAGACCTTTCGTGACCCATCCATCGAGTGATACTCCAATCCACTATGTGGAGAAGCCGACTGACAACGAGCCCTAAGTGAACCCTTACATCTCATACGACGAAGAGGGCAATCCAATGCTCATAGATTATCAACCAGTACTATCAGTGATGGTGCTAGGAAGAGGTAGAGGTAGAGGCTTAGGAGGGCAGACCCTAGAGCTGATGGACTTGCAATCACCCAAGACACATCTTCGCACGCTATCCTGAAAGGGAACAAGCCAATCGAGACAAGGCTAATCTTAGATGCGCTGAGTGTGGAATCACATATCTATTTGTCCATTTCCCTAGACGAAAGCCATCTACTAGCTCGACAATCGTACCATCAGTCCCATTGGGGTTTTTCGGTGTCGAAACACTCGATACTGAGGCCACACCCATCTTGTTGCATGTCATGACCTAAGCGCAGACAAAGCACGCCAGCATATCACTACTAGGGCTTAGCAACTTAGATGCATCCTCAATCAGAAAGAAAAGTCATAGGGAAAGGAAAAAGAAAAATGATGTAGAGGTCACACTTAAAACTAAGAGTGCCACAACACTGCATGTTGGAAAGAAGGTCATTGACGCAGAGGCAAAGACATCCACTCCAAAGACTACTAAGAAAGGGAGTACTAAGGTAGGGGGGTACCCCAACTCAAAGCACCAACTAAAATCCATAGAAAAAGTGAAGGAGTGGGTGAAATAAGCCCATGAACATCTAAAGGATGTTGAGCCCATCTTGGAGGACGAGATCGATGATCTATCAAGCATAAGCACACCGGTTTCAACTCCATGACCAAAATCAAGAGACACACTTGCACCATAAGTAGTTGCCACCTAGACAGAGCTTAAACACTATGGGCCAATAAAGCAACCAAGGCCATTGGCCAAGGAGCGCAGGACTAGGAGAAAAACAAGTAGCTAGTAATCTTCTTACAACTCTAGTAACCACTCCGGTGACTCTAAACTTAGGAGACCTACTTAGGTAGTATTCAATGCTATGGTAAGAACTGAAGCAGTGGGTAGAGGGATTGATAGAGCAAGTTGTAAGCTGACTTACATGAGCATGATGCAGTAACATAGTCCTTGTACATTAATGCTTTCTAGGAAGGTACAAAAATGCTTGTAGTCTTACTAGTCTTAGCTCTAGGTGATACCATGAGAAAGGGACTCATAGACACATGGGCAGGAGATCAGTGTGGTTAGCCACACAGTGCTCCAGGCTTGGGGTAACCCACTTGTCAAGAATGCTAGATTTAATGTCTCACTGGCTAAAAAAATGAAAGTAAAGCCATTTGGAGTACTAAAGAATTGGCCATTGAAGATTGCGGGAGTCCAGTTTTCCATAGACTTCATAGTCATGAAAGGAATGGACTACGACATCCTGGCGCTGACCTTGGATGCACAGTGCACAAGTAATAGAAAATTGGGGCAACGGTTTGATCTTCCTAGGCAATCGAATGGAAGCGGTAAGGGTATAGATGGATACTTGGAACACTATGCCAATCGACTTAGATGCCATCTCAACCATGCTGAAGGGTGATGTGCAAGTTAGAAAATCGTATGGGCTACTCACCAAGTATGTCCCTTGTCCTGAGGATGAGAAATATTAGATGCACATGCTAGCCATGATTGATCTACCATTCTCAGATAATGAGGAGTACGAGCAAGCCGCTAAGGCAATTGGTAAGCCTAGTGACATGCCCTCAGTACCAGTCTACACGATGGCTAGGAGCTTGCATAGACAATCCAACCTTGTTGTATTCCATGTACCAAACAACAAGTGAGAACTCCTTGAGATCTTAGAGCATTTGATGAAAAAGCTAGCCATTAACCTAGCTGCTAATCTCAACCCACTCACGGATAACTTGGATGAACCCAAGTGGCGGTGGACCAAGGTTCATGATCTGAGCTTGATGTACAATTGGTCCTTAGTTGTCAATGAAAAGAAAACGCAATGTAAAGACCTAGCTGATGATGAGCAGTCAAACAAGGAAAAGTATGGCGAGAGTGAAGAAGAGGTTGATAGTACGACACGAAAGGACATGTGATTGAGCGAATACTGGCAGACTCCAACCTAGTCTCCCAACTGAGTGCTGCACCATTATTTAGGAAAGATTCACCCTTTGAGCTACGACCACTAGGAGAGACTCCCTTTTGTAGCAAAGACAGAGAGTTTGATTCTGAGTTGAAAGCAAGCTCATACAATAATCTTGAAATACCTCAACCGCCTGAGACCAGACATACCAAAGGAGACTTACCAATCCACCTAAGGCACCGAAGGAGGTTGAAGGAAGAACGAAAGAAATAGCCTAAGGACCCACAAGCTGAGGATCAAAGAAAGCCACGTGACCTGCCGAAACGATTCACAAAGTTTAAGAAAGGCGATAGGGTAGTGATTTTGCTAGGAGCTAAACAATAAGGGCAAGTGAGTGAATCGATAAAAGGGTCAATCAAAGTCAAGGAGGTTAATCTAGCTATGGATAGCCGATGACTTGACCAAGGAGGAGGTAGCCAGTCTCATTGCCCTCTCATGGGAGTATATAAATGTCTTTGCTCGGTCCCTCAATGAGCTAAAAAGGGTAGATCCGAGTAAATGACTCACAATATACCCATGACACCTGATGCAATGCCAATAAAGCAGTTACCATATCGTATCAAACCCAAGCACGCTCATGCTATCAAAGAAGAAATCGATAAATTGTTGAGAGCATGATTCATTTACGAGATTGAGCACATGGACTGGGTCTCACCCATAGTGATCGTATTGAAAAAGAATGGAAAAATCAAAGTGTGTATCAACTATAAGAAAGCACTGCTACCAAGAGAGACAATTACCCATTGGCATATACACAGAGCATATGCTTGAGAGAGTTGCTAGTAAAGAGGCCTATAGTTTCCTAGACGGCTTCTTAGGATACAATCAGGTGCAAGTGCATCTTGACGATAGGCACAAGACCACATTCGCTACCGAGTGGGGTATCTTTGCCTACATAGTCATGCCCTTTGTCTTGACGAATGCACCAACCACATTCCAAAGGTTCATGTGTGTCATATTCAAAGACATGCTTAGGAAAGAGTTAGAAGTATTCATTGATGATTTGTGTGTTCACTCTGATCGAAAGGAACACGTAGACAAACTCTGAGTGAATGATGTTGACTATATCGTCTCTCATTAAACCCCTTGAAGTGCCAATTCTAGGTAAAACATGGATGTATCCTAGGGCACATGGTGTCAAAGAATGGCATATTCACAGACTTTTCGAAAGTCAGGGTTATTGTCGATCTACCACCACCATCTGATTACAAGGAAGTTTAGTGCTTCCTAGGCCATATGGAATATTATCAGAGATTTGTATTGAACTATGCATTGATTGCTAGATCTCTATATAAGTTGCTGATAATATTCGAATGGATTGAGGAATGTCAGTGTGCATACGAGGAATTGAAGAAGGCTCT
Source organism: Lygodium microphyllum (assembly GCF_053477565.2). Lineage (NCBI taxonomy): Eukaryota > Viridiplantae > Streptophyta > Polypodiopsida > Schizaeales > Lygodiaceae > Lygodium > Lygodium microphyllum. The sequence continues at coordinate 171,093,909 of NC_141137.1, read as the reverse complement.
AACCACAGTACTAATCCTATAAGCCCATGACTGGACCATGACCTTCCACGTTCACATTGATGCGTCAAATTTTGTTGTGGTAGAAGTTGTGTTGTGCTAGCCTGCTGAAAACAATCTAGACTATCCAGTGAGCTTTGCTAGCAGACAACTCATGGATATAGAGATGAACTACTCAAATGACAGAGAGAGAGGGTTTAGCCATGGTGTTTGTTGTAAAGAAATTTTAGCATTATCTTTTGGCTACGCCATTTACCTTCTTGTTGACCGTCAAGCCTTGCTTTATCTCGTTAATAAACCTTGTGCTATAGGATGCATTGCTCGATGGCTACTTTTGCTTTTAGAATTTGACCTCTCTTGATTGTATAAAAAGGAAAGCAACATTACATGGCTGATCATATGTCTCGCATATCCACTGAAGAAGCCACTGGAGACAAGGCATCATACACGAATTGCTGGATGCACATCTGTTTAACCTATCTAGCGAATGAGATTTGTTTAGAGCTGACTTGACGCCATATTGGGTAGACGACATATTCCAAGTGCTTGAACACGAACTACCTGAACAACCCATCGAAAAGGCCTAACTTAGGTGACTCATTCTTAAAATCCAACCTATCAGTTGATAGCATGCCAACTCTACAAGCTAGGGCAAGACGGGTTGCTGCGAAGATGTGTGTGCGAGAATGAAATGCATGATGCACTTGTAGAGGCACACAGCGGGATTGCAAGAGGACACTTCAGTAGAGACATGACAACTCGCAAGGTGCTTCAGTCTTAACTGTTGGTGCCCTACTCTTTTTCAAGGATGTAACACGATTTGCCAAGTACTGTGATGAGTGCCAACAGACCAAGGTACCTATTTGCAAGGACAAAATGGAGTTAAGTCCAATCATTGCAAGACAACCATTCGAGAAGTAGGGGATCGACTTCATTGGGCCTATTAATCCTGCAACATAATACTCGCAAGCCGAGTACATCACTATTGCCACCGATTATCTCACAAAATGGGCAGAAACATGAGCCATGAGAAAAAATGATACTAGGACCACAGCTAAGTTCTTATATTATGAGGGCAAGTGATCTTACGATTCGGCTGTCCCATTGAACTAGTTAGTGATCAAGGCACACACTTCATCAATGAAGTGATCGCTCATCTCCTATCTACCTTCTTGATCATCCATAAAAAATCCTCACCTTACTACCCTCAGGAAAATGGCTAGGCTAAGTCTACTAATAAAATCTCAGTGAATGTCTTGACCAAAGTAGTCTCCGCCTTGCGTAGTGAGACTGGGATAACAAACTAATAGTAGCCTTATGGGCCTATTGGTGGACAGCCTATAAAATGACTGTAAGACAGACTCCCTTCACGTTGACCTATGGAATTGAAGCAATTCTACACGTAGAGTTCTATGTTTCGAGCTTGAGAATAGCTCTTCAAGAGAGATAGGACAGAAAGGAGGCATGGGCGGAGCGCCTAATTGAGCTAGAATGCTTATCGGAGACTTGACTTCTAGCCACTGATGCATTGATTTACAAAAAGGCACAATGAAAGAGCTGGTTTGACAAGCATGTCAAGTAGCGAGATTTCAAATAAGGGGACTTAGTACTGTTGTACTCAGTAAAAGGTCATAAATAGAAGATGAAGTTTAGAGGGCTAGGACCTTTCAGTATTTGTATCATCAGCCAAACACGGTAATGTAGAACTTGAAACCCTAGAGGGTGAGGGCAAAGGCTTTTTCAATGGCACTCATATAAAGAAGTACTACCCACCCACACGCCCACCACATGAGCCTCCAATGCTAGACTCCCTTGTCAATGTATGAGTAGCCATTATCACAAAAATTGAAGATGAAGATGAGGAAGCCGTGGCTCTAGCTTACTTGGGCATGACTGTCACTGCCCTAAAAACACATACATTTGATGCATTGATTGATGAGGGAGTTGACTTTAATATCTTGACTCACGATCATTGGATTCAAATTGACAGACCACAGTTGTAGCCCACTAATGCCAAACTTAGCCCATTTGGGGGCCGATCATATGAAGTTCTAGGAAAGTGCAAGGTTTTAGTCTCTATCGAGTCTGAAAGCATACCAATGATCTTTTATGTGTTGTCAAATGCGAAGGATGTACGTACAGAATCAATGTTAGGACATACATTTAAAAAGCAGACACTTTGTAACGTCAACTACTAGTCATAGCGCATTCATCTAGCCATTGGGAATGTACGTATAATCATGGCTTTCAACAAGGGTAGAGTGGCTCCATCAAAGCTTACAAAGCCATCACTAGAGCGACCCACCACCAAACTCGTCACAACCCACCAAACCTCAAAGCTAGCAAACCGCTGAAATCAAAGCTAAGGCCCATACACCACAATTCAAATTCACAGTTCAAATGGGTGCCTAAACATCAAGGCCCACCACCTAAAAGTGCACAATCATGACCTTGCAAAGCTAGGAACTCGTATTCGAAACCTAGGAGAGGCAGAGAAGAAACTATAGGCATTGACAAATGGTTAAGCAACGATGGGTCCCCAAGAACTTATTGCAAGCACAAGGCTATTACGAGGGTAATGCCTAGATATGGGTACCTAAAGCCAAGATGGCCAAGGGCACTTCTCAAATGCCACCTACAACCTTGACCACGCCAAGCTACATGACAGAAATGCCACAAAGGACTTAGGCTACAAAGCCCATAAAGCCTCAATAAACGCATAAGCCGGCAGAGACTAAGCAAGTCTATTGACCAAAGGCGCAGCCTGCTACTCGCACACTGCCTCAACCTAGTCCTACTAGTGTTCCTAAAACTTCACTAGCATCTAGCAGCATGATATCCACATCATAAGCCAAACTAAGTGCACCAATGACTCAACCACGCCATCAAGAACAACCAAAGTTGCAACCTATAGTTGCTTTTGAATTATCTAGTTTCATCAAACCCCAACCACCTGCTGTAGGCCTTAGACCTTCTTACAACAGAGATCAATTTTAACCTTGGAGCATGCAAACCACTTTCAATCCCGTTGGAGCAGAATGTAAAGTTGAGTGGTGATGTTGGGGATGAGATAGAAGACCCTACTATGTTCAGGAGGATAATGGGGAGTTTGATCTACATGACCATTATAAGGCCAGACTTGAGCTACGATGTTGGTCTTGTGAGTTAGTTTATGCAAGTACCTAAAAAGCCACATTTGGATGTAGTTAGACGCATATTGAGATATGTGAAGTCCCTATTACATTATGGACTTTTCTATGAGGCAGGTACAGATGTACACGTGTTTGGATACAAAGATGCAGATTGCGCTGGTAGTATGTCTGATAGAAGATCTACCAACGGATACATGTTCTCTCTTGGTAGTGCAGCAGTTACTTGGAGCAACAAAAAGCAATCTACAGTTGCTTTGTCGAGTACAGAGGCTAGGTATAGAGGTGCTGCTGTTGCAGCATGTGAGGTAGTGTGGCTGCAAAAGTTATTGGCTGATTTAGATGTGCAGGTGGAAGGTCCAGTTGTCATTTATTGTGACAACATGAGCAGTATACACTTGGCTAGGAATCTTGTATTCCATGCCAGGACAAAACATATTGAGGTACACTACCACTTTGTGAGAGAGAATGTACTAGCAGGTGAGATTGATTCGGTGTATGTCAGCACATAGGATCAGATAGCTGATATCTTCACAAAGGCATTGGGTATAGAGAAGCTTAAAAAGTTTTGAAGCTTACTTGGAGTTCAAGAGATGTAGTTGAGCTTGAGGGGGAGTGTTGAGATGACAAGCTCAACACATGTGGACGTTAATGATGGACCGCCTGGTTAGATGGGTCCACATGTCTACACTTAGCACGTTGGTGGTCATTATGACTCTCACATGGCCACTGACTCATTACTTATTATATTCAGGTTGTTACACCTATTTACAGCTGGCATAGTTATAACGCCAGTCGACTAGTGTAGTCGGTTATGCATTGTTTGATTTAGTAGGCCACTTTCCTTTATGTTGTATCTTATCTATACTTTGTGTACATTGTAAAGTGTATGGAAGAAGAAGAAGAAACTAGCAAGAAAACGTTTTGGCCTCCATCTCTCTTCTTGTCTCTTGAGTGAGCTTCTCCTTGTGCATTCTGTGTGTATTCGGTGCAGCATCTTGAGCAAGTCCCCCTACCACGTGATTTGTGACAATGGATGGATAAGTTTTTTAAAAGCTTAAACTTCAATAAGTGTACCTCAAAACTTGTATCTTTATAAGGATGGTGAAAAGTTTATCGTGATTATCTTATATATGCATGACCTTCTTATTATAGGTAATTATAAAGATGCAAATCCATCATACTCGAAAAGCTTTAAGCTCCAAGTTTGAAATGACAGACTTGGGAATGCTATACTATTGTTTAGGTTTGAAGTCTAGTTAGTAAAATTTTTATCTCTTAGAAGAAGCATGCATTGCAAATGTTGAAAGCATTTGGCATGACCGAGTACAAGGAGACAACTATACCTATGGAGGTCCATGAGTAGCACTAGCAAACATTGGGAGGTACAAGAGGTCAATGAGCAACATTAGTAGACTTTAGGAGATATATGAGGTTGGTCGACAATCTCATATACTTTGGTAATATTAGGCCAAATATAAGTTTTGTTGCTCGTATTTTAAGCAGACTCTCAAATAGACCATGCCAAAGTCATTGGAAAGTTGGGAAGGGGGTGCTTAGATACTTGAAGGGAACTTTATGGTATCACATACAATTCCAGAAGTTCTCTGGTGGAGAGAAACTATGACTCAGACTAGGCAGGGGACAATGATTCTAGGAAGTTAGTTTTTGGATTCAAGAATCTTCTCTTAGATCAATAAGAAGCGATCAATAGTGGCATTTGTCTTGTACTGAAGTAGAGTACAAGGTAGCTTGTTTTGCTACATAGCAGTATGGTTAAGGAGGATCTTATGGCATATGGGAGTATAGGATGAAGATCCAAGAGTCTCAAGATAAGACAATTAGAGTTGCATCACAACATGTGGATATTGAAGGGGGGGGGGGGGGGGGTGTTAGATATGCTCAATGGCCATCCTTATAAGGTGCCACCAATGATCCATGGTGCTAAAAGTTGTAGTCCCCCATTATGAGAAGAAACTGCGTGTGAGCTCAGTTGGGTCTTGACTTATATATCAAATGAGGCCTATGTGGCCAGATGGCAAAAAGATAACATTTGTGGATCAAGCCTTAAGTTAGATAGAGTAGTTAGGTTGATAGAAACTTGAGACACATTGCATCAAGTTGTGGGGTATGGGAGGTATCAAGGACCCTCTATTTTGGGGTTTGGAAGCTGCAAAAGTGGCTCCTAGTTGGGAGGTCTTCGGGAGGCTAGCACCCCCCTTGGCAAGGATTCTTCAAAGGCAACATGCATGGCCTAACGGTAAATGACCCTTGGTGGACTAGGGTAGGTTCACAATATGGTAGGTCGAACAAGATGACATGACCACCTTCCGGGGCTATAAAAGAAAGTCCCCTCCAAAACCATCATCAATTAATCTTTCACTTACTTAGAGTTCTTTTAGGCTATCCTTAAGCTTTTTGTCTAGATTTCTATTTAAGCTTCACAGTGGAGGTACACATGTGGATAGAGCCATCTTTGTATCGACTTGTTTGGAATTAAATAAGTTTTTGTTCTTCTCTTTATTTGCTATGTACTATGTATTGCTTGCTTACATTTTGTACGATGTGCTGTGTAATTTTTACATTGGAGATGTGATAGTTCCAACATTTTATTGAGTGCAACCTTTCCCTTCTTTGTCTCTTCTAGTGTTGGGGACTTTTTCCTACACAATGAGTGGGTTGCTCCATGTAGAGGATTCCTTATCTAAGGTGCTAACACCCTTCCATTCTCATATTTTTTACTTTATTTCTTTATCTACTTCATCATCTTCACTAAAGACATCCCATGCCTTTAAGGAAGGCACCGTCATAGCCTCACCCTCAATCACTAGTAGTTATTGTATTAGATTGTTGGGCTTCTCCTCTTCCTCCTCCATCTCGATCTTCATTATCTTCCATTCATTTTGCATGCCATCATTCATCACATGGGAGCCATTAATCTCTTTAACGTTCTCATGCAATTCATATTTAACTTTCTAACAAAGGAAGCATCCAAGGGCATGCTGCTAACATGCCCAACTCTTAAGTGGTTCAAAAAGTATCCACAACAACAACTAAAAGCCAACGGGCATAATTTAGTTCCCCATGGCATGGTCAAATGAACGAATAGCTATCATCACCACTAGATGAGTGCCAAATGGAAGGCACTCTTGTTTTGGATAAAAGTTGTTCATTAAGTTTGGTCCGTACCCACAAATCTGGATTGCACCGCCTCCCTTTGGACTCGTGTGAATCGGGCCTTCGAAAATTGCTATAGTTTTATGTGTAAGCATGACAAGTAATCGGGGCCATAGTTTGGAATGTTGCATGTTCGGTAAGTCCTGGCTGGCTGTTAGAGAAGATGACATGGAGGGTGCACCATCCCCAGCAGCCATGGGCAGCTGCAAGCTTGGCAGGCGCTTCTCATGCATACCATCAATTGGGCTTTGGCCACGCCGTTAAGTTGGCATGTTCTTCTCCGACTAACCTCAAGATGCAGGTAAGCTCCGCCTCTCCGCCCTTTAGTGAGCTACATGCACCGTCAAACCCAAGAAAAGACCGTGGTTGTCTCGGCCCTGTTGCTGGGGCCATTCCATAGCGGTTACTACCTCACTGACATTCAATCCCCTGCTTGGAATCATGGTTGTACTACCAAAATGCATCGATAAATTACATATGGACCTTTTCTTGTGTGGAATCAAAATGCTTCACAGAGATCAGATACGCGCTGAGTGAAATTTGAGAAGCACAGCACCCGGTCTGTGAGTGAAAATGGGATAGAACACACAATTTTCTGACACCCTGACGCTGGCGCCATTCTTGAGCTTGGGGGCATCCCTTCATATGGCACCAATCGGAGGGCATAATTCGAGATAGTAAATGTTGGCCATGGAGGAACTTGTTTCGTTTGATCTAGAGCTGGCTGGCCGAGAGTCGGAAGCACGTGTTATCTGCTCTCTATGCTTTGCATATGTGCAAGCAAAATGTCCTCAAAAAGAAAATAGCAGCAGGAGCTTATTTCTAAAGGTGTGATAAACAGGTCCGATACATGCAACTTTATTGGATTTCACTTGACCGCCAAGTTGGTAACTCACTACTAATGATTGTGTGCGAACAACTTTGCCTTTCTTCGAACAACTTGGCACGCTTAAGATGAACAGGCATACTTTTGTTAGCATTCATGTGTGTTGGGCAAAGTCATCTCCTGCATGTGAGCCTCGGTATGATTCAGATGAGAACAATAGGAGGTGTGACACTCAGTCTGTCATGTGTTTACAAGGAGGCGGCTCTTTCTATCCCCTGCATTTCGTTTTCAGTCGGTCTTAGGTGTGTTCACACTGGTTGAGGTTTATTTCCAGTCCTGCATTTCTTTTTCAGTGGCCAGTGGGGTGGGCAGCGTGCATTTATTATGGGTGGCATGTTGTTTATTTTTACCAGCATTATTTTATTGTTTTTGTGCTGGTTGGCCAGCATATTTTAGGCCTCTTGGAGCAAGTCGGCCAGATTTGGCTATTTATGGCTATTTATAGCCCTCTCTCACACTTGGCTGGTCAGTCAGCTTTTCCTTTGCAGGTTTCAGGTCACTTTGATGTAGGTGCTGCCTTCTGTCATCAGTTTGATTTGTTGCCCTCACTGACGTCTTGAGCTACTTGTAGGGACTGATCAGTCCTCTTTTGTATTCAACTTTAATTCAGTCCAGTGCAGATTTTCTCCTTCCATTATTTGCTTTCATTGCAGTCTTGCTCTTCCCTTCTCTCTCCATGTTTCATTGCAAACCCTCACATGGTATTGGACCCAAAGTGAGGACTATGGAGGTTCTATGAAGAGGCAACCCCACTTAGCTTGCTGTTTGGAGCAGATCTTTTGTGAAGAATGCAGATTTTCTGCATTGATCAGGCCTTCTATGAAGTTTGTGGGGCAACTACAACTTTCTTTTGCAGGGTGTAGCTGATTTACTCTCCATTCCGCATCCAGACATCAAAAAACTTTTAGGGGGGGACTGTTGAAGTATCAAAAGTCAACTTCAACAAGCATGTGAATAGTCTTTACATGTTGTAATAGATAGTTCAATTTTACCTAACTACAATAACTTTTTTTGAAGACTTCCTAATCTTATTATTATTAATTATTTGGAAAATTCAGCTCTCATAGATAGATTTAGAGAACTTAATAACTCAAATTGGAGTTCTACACCAAAAGTTATGGCTCCTACAAATCAAGGTGTCAAGCCTATCTAGTCATGGTTGTTAGATACCTGAAAGTTGAAAGTAACTTCAGTTCTCTCCCTTGTCATGTGACTGAATCAACTTTGTACATAGGTGATACACTCAATCTATGAGCTAGTTGTTCTACCAGTTTGAAAAGTTACTATCGCTTGGCCATCACATATTTGTAATTGTCAACTTGGACTTTGAGCTAGCTTTCATTATATAAGGTCACACAACTCATTTGTATTCCTTCATGGAGTCTTTGGGTCTTATTCTCTACCAAGTTAATGGCTCATGTTAGGCTTGATGCAATTGTTTGCTATAAGCTTGTGTATGCAGCTCTCAATTGTCCTCACACCTATTGACGACCATGTTTCTATTTCTCATGGAGAGTTATCTTTGCCTTTTTTATTTGTGCAAGTTGAAGCGCGACTCGAATTAGTTGACTCTTGATCTCTTCTCTTTTTTTTTTCTTGATAGTGTATCAACACTACATTATTATTACCATCCTAGTGTGCTTGCATGTTCTTTTGAAGAGTTATGGATTACTAGTTTGACAGGTTTGATGATTCAAATGTGGAGGCTATTTAGTCTTCCGTCGATGGTTGGGTGGTCACATTTATCAAACTGTTGTGAAAAGCGACACAAAGATCGACATTCAAAGCATCATTTTCGCTTTGATAGATCGAGAAGATTGGAGTGCCCCCCACCACTTCTCTACATCTTTCTCATAGGGCTTGTACTATAGATCTTGTTCGGCCTTAATGGCCTCTTTTGTTCAGGTGCTGATGCTTTCTTCTCTCCCCAAAGAAGATCGACAACTTGATGGTGTAAACTCCTCCCTTTGGTCCTGCAACATGGAGTGTATCCTTGACACCTTCGACTTATGGGAGTTTGTTGCTTCCCCAATCCTCCTTCCAATGGAGGATCCCCGCATTGGTTTTATCATGGACTATGCAGCCCTTTGGGATCGGCTCAATTCTAGATTGTGATCTTTTCTCTTTATGAGTTTGTAGGATTTTGTCCTTGTGTATGTGTGCAAACTTCAGACCGCAACGGTGTGGATGAAGCTTTCTTTTGTGTACCACCGGAAGACCTTTGCCTACTATATCACCATAGAGAAGAGACTCCGAATCCTTTCTGTTGATGATTCCCCTTTTATACAGGATTATCTAAACAAGATGGAGGATATGCGAGATGAGCTTGCATCCCTCAGTATGACTATCTCATCAAAGGACACGGCAATGATTCTTATTACTTAGCTGCCATCTCCCAAGTATGGTATCTTCCACACCAAGTTGCTTGCCTCTAGGTTTTGGGAGACTCTTCTATGGAAGAGCTAGCTCTGCTTCTTTTGGAGCACAAAGAGCGATTCAAGGAGATTGGTACCACTGGATCCAGCCTTACTAGGGCTTTATTGTAGGTTCGGGAGGGGGCAGCAAACAGGCCAAGAACAAGAAGAAGAAATAGATTACTCATTTGGAGTCTTTCTCAGGCTCTAACATAGATTTAGAGAAGCCTATGTGGTCAAACCCCTAAAATTGGCGAAAAGTGCCCAAAAAGAAATGCACTAATCTACCCTCCATCTAAAGTGTCTAAAACACATAAAATGACTGACAAATACAATGTCAGAGCTCCTAGTGTCCTTCGATGATCTGCATAAGAATAGCCATGTGCACACGCTTTGCAAGAATCTGTCTCACTATGACACGCATCTTGCTCAAGCATCAATGGGACTAGCACCTTCCAAGTGAGTGTGCTGGCTACAAGAAGTGAGAAGACGAGTATAGAATACATCATATTTCGGCGACAGAAGATGTGAGAGAAGTGTCACAGTTAGGTCCTTTGAAGAAATTTTCGTACCAAGGGATGAAAGCTCATTGTGAATCTCCTCTATCGTGTGGATGTGATCCCTCATCACAGAATAATCAGCGTGACAAAAAGTTGTCGTAGCTTCAACTCGAGATAATCGTTGCGTAAATGTTTGGATCTGAAAGAGAGATGCCAGTCTCCTCCAAATCTTGGTAGCGGTGTGGATACGTCTAACATACATGAGCATATAATCTTTACAACTCAAAGGGAGAAAAGAGTGGGCTCTAGCATTCAATTGATCCCATAAAGCTGCTGACTCCGCAGTCACATCATTATGAGGTTCCATGGTAGGGTGGGTTATAGGAACAATAACAAAACCCCAAAGGTCATAGTTGTTGAGAAGACACTATACGGCACGACCATAGAGGGTAGTTCATCCCGTCTGGCTTGTCAGATGTAGTTAGAGAGGGTAGGATTGGTGTGAGAGTGCGCAACGGAAGAAGAACACGAACGCAGAGGAGAGGAGAGAGAAAGCAGGGAATGAAGGAAGAAAGTCTGCACTGACTGAGATGAATGCTGAATACACTGAAATGGACAGAGCAGTCCCTGCACGCAGCCCGGAGCGTCAGTGAGGGCACCAGAACAGACTGGAAGCAATGGCAGCACCAATGCCGGAGCGGGAGACGACGGAGACAGTGCTGTACCTGCAGAATACAATGCTGGAATGACTGGGGGGGCTGCTGTATATAGCCCCCAGGCCAGTGAACTGGCCGACCTGCCAAATCTGGCCGACCTGGCCAGATTTGGCCAACCAGCCAGATTTGGCCGACCAGCCAGATCTGGCCGACTTTGGCGAGATCTGGCCGACCTGCCCAGAAAACTGGGCCGACTGCACAAAAACAGCCCAGTATGGGCTGTGTGTCTCCCGCAGGCTTTGGACTGATGAAAATAGCCACTAAAGGACTGACAGAGCTCCTCTGTCTCCTGTCAAACTCTGACAGGAGCTCACAACCAGGAGATGACAGACTGAGAATGATAAAGAGCAGGCTAACAATTGGCACTTGCTCAAGAGATGCCATCTATGCCAATTGGGGACTAGAGGCCTCGAAAGAATATTACAGGAAAGAGTGATAGGATGGTGGTCGGTCAAATAGTCTTGAATCACACAATCCCACATAGCATACACATTGGCCATAGATGTCCTTCAAGAAATACTTGCAAGAAAACAAAGAAAATGCTCCAACTGGGATTCCTCCACCTGTGTCGGGTCCATGGGTGTGCTGATTAAAGAGGACTGATGTACAACAGTGTAGATGGGGAGTACTGGAGGTGAGAGAGATGACTCGATGTGGAGTAGGAGGAGGGAGTAGTAAACACATATGAATACAGGTCTTTAGCCTATAAATACAACCAATCCAAGGGCTCATATTGTACTAGGAGTGCTCAGAAGCATAATGCCTATAGTAAATGCAGATCTGACCTGCATCAAGCCTGACAAAGAGGCATCACACCACCAAAAAAAAGGTCACCGTGGTCTAAAAAGACTAGCCAATAGGTAAAATTTAAATGCAACAAAGAAAGAGCTATGTCTGCTTGTAATCATGCTGCCCACTCTACAAATGTGCCACCCAGGTACAAAATGCAAATCTGCCTCGGTAGAAGTAGACTGAAATGGGCTGGGAATAGGCCACCTTGCAAGGTTCAACTACAAATGCAAGGTTTGCAGCACATATGGATACTGCTCGGCAAGTTTTGTCATGGACAACGCGCTCCTCTTCAAGATCTTTAGCTCCTACGTGTGGGTTTGATATCATATGAGAGTGCGCAATAGAAAGAGGCAAGTGAATATGGAAAGGAGGAGTGTTAGCAGAGTATTTGTCAGCTCATGTGTGAGTCTGAGCTTGATCTGAACTGGGCATTTTTATTAGGTATTTTAGGTTTTTTTCTGGTGTGGCATTTTATGCCAGTGGAGCATTTTTATGCAACAGTCGGCCAGCATTAAATGCTGTCTGACCAGCATTATTGCTCCCCACTTTTTCAGCCTATTTATACTCAGTGGCTCCTCCTCAGTCAGTCACTTCACCATTTGCAGACTCTGTGGAGAGAGGAGCCAGAGTCAGTGCCAGTGCCCACGCAGCCAGTGACTCACTGTTGTATGCGACTGTCTCGTGTTCAGATATATGGATTCCATTTCCCGTGCATACATCTGAGTTCTCATTTGTATCGTGTTCTTTTCTTTTCTCTTTTTGTCTTGTGTTTCAGCAGTTTATTTCAGCACTTGTTTATGCTTCCACCGCTGCTCCACTTCTGACATGGTATCAGTTTTCAGGATTTCTGTTTCTGCTGTGTTTTCTTGCTGATTTCAGGACTGTTTTGTACCCCTGCTGATCAGACGACTAATGTCGCAGCCAGGCGAGCTCTTTTGGGGCTGTTTTCAGGCTGCGTTTTTTGCAGTTTTGCCATCGCCTGCTTCCTACGCACCCTCTGCTGCCTGCGTTTTTCATCTGCAGCTGCTGGCGACAGTTTTTTACCTGTTTTTCTCCAGTTTACAGCCTGCGTTTTGCTGATTCAGCGTCTCTCGTAGCTGGGTGACTGTTACTTCAGGCCGTTTTTGTTGTTTTTGGCAGTTTTTGATTGATTTTTTGACTTTTTGCCGCAGATTTTGTCTTCTATTGATCAGATTTTGGGTTTTATTGCATGTGAACTCTCATTTTCTGCAATCTGTGCTTGTGTTTTGGTTGTGTTTCCTCTCTAAATTCCATCTCTTCTCTACTTCTCTTCTTATCCTCTCCATATGGCTCCTCCGTGCACTTCCACTGATGATAAGTTACATGGACCTGATTATCTCACATGGAGTGTTGTCTTGAAAGCTTGGTTTGTGCAGAAGCGGTTATGGCACATTGTCTGTGGAGCTATTTCTCGACCTCTCCGTCCTTTTCCCCTTCCTGAAGCCTTTGATGAGGACAACCATGAGGAAGCGGTGCTCACATGGGACTCGGATGATGCCCGTGCTTACTCGGCGTTGCTTCGGTGTATTTCTAAAGCGGTCTTACCGGCAGTTACCTCCTGTAGGACATCTCCTGAAGTATGACAGAAGTTGTAGCAGATGTACGAGGCACCTTCCACCATGCGGGCAGTCACACTTTATGGCCAGCTCCAGCAGATGAAGTTTGAGCCGAAAGATACTATTCAGTCTTTTCTTCTTCGTGTTACGCAGGTACAGGACCAGCTTCGGCACATGTAATCTGCTCTTCCCGAGGCGCATCTCGTCGGGACAGTCCTCTACAAGCTTCCCTCGGAGTTTGATGGAGTGGCCAATGCTTTGCGGGAGCAGACATCATCGACTCCTGTCAGTTTTACACATATGACCTCGATGCTTCTTGAGCATGAGACATCCTTGAGATTACAGGGGCGGCTTCCGGCACATTATGGAGGCGAGGCTTATGTAGCTTCAGAGAGGGGTGACAGGAAGAAGAAGTCGAAGGCCCAGTGTTACCACTGTGGCAAGAAGGGACATTTGCGGAAGGACTGCAAGACGTTAGCGGCTTCCAGGAAGAAGGGGCAGCAGAAGAAGCGGGATGTTGACTCTGCCGATGAGTCCTCTTCTTCATCAGACTCCGACTCAGATCCTTCGACCAAGGTGAAGTCCAAGGCGCGGAAGGGATCCTCTTCTTCGGATCGCAGGAAGGGCTTGGTGGCCCCTTCCTCGGCTGCTTTCTAGTGGTGGTGATGAGGTCATCCCTCACGACTCTCTTGTGCCAGAGAGGGAGTGTGAGCGGGTGTTCAGATGGGGCAGCCGCGCCTCATCTATACTTTTATACAGGTGCATAGGTTCCAGAGAGGGACGTTCCTGACGCATCGATTTCAGTCTGGTGGTATAAAATCCTAGAGCTGGAATTGACATCCAGGTTCATGATGAGCTGGTTATCTGACCGAGAGCGGGTGGCTTTCGTCTGGAGCTCACATGAGGGGACACTTTGGTGGTCTGGCCAAAGGCGGGAAATCCATGGTCACCTATGTTCAGGGGCATTTTTGATAGGATGGTCTTGTATGCTACTACGAGACATTGGTGCAGGACACAGAGACATTCTATAATCTTCTCTATTTTCAGGTGTTTGGTACGATCGACATTGACATTAGGTTCTCTCCGAGGCACCTTGGTGGTGGCTTGATCACCCACTGCTTGGGTATCCATGGTTCTACTTGGTGGTTCTATGTTGTATAGTTTTTGATTCCTTTTCATTGTATTGTATCAGATCACCCATGATTTGAGAGAGGGTGTTAGCAGAGTATTTGTCAGCTCATGTGTGAGTTTGAGCTTGATCTGGGCTGGGCATTTTTATTAGGTATTTTAGGTTTTTTTCTAGTGTGGCATTTTATGCCAGTGGAGCATTTTTATGCACCAGTCGGCCAGCATTAAATGCTGTCCCCGACCAGCATTATTGCTCCCCACTTTCTCAGCCTATTTATACTCAGTGGCTCCTCCTCAGTCAGTCACTTCACTATCTGCAGACTCTGTGGAGAGAGGAGCCAGAGCCAGTGCCAGTGCCAGTGCCCACGCAGCTAGTGACTCACTGTTGTATGCGACTGTCTCGTGTTCAGATATATGGATTCCATTTCCCGTGCATACATCTGAGTTCTCATTTGTATCGTGTTCTTTTCTTTTTTCTTTTTGTCTTGTGTTTCAGGAGTTTATTTCAGCACATGTTTATGCTTCCATCGCTGCTCCACTTCTGACAAGGAGGTGTTACGGGGACATAAAATCTTGTCGATAACATTTGATTAAGTTATTAATTAAATGTGCAAGGTTGTTAGCACATGTGATGCACATGGCAATTATTTCATGGTAACAGGCTAAGGATCCCAAGGATGCAATGAGTGCTAAAGGCAAAAGTTATAATAAGTTATGTCTGATAAGTACTAGGTGGCACCTGACATTAGATTTGGGCCTAGACCAATTTATTGGCCACTAATGCCAATCATTAGAGACTAGGCATTAATCAATTAATTAATATTGGTTTAAGGGTCAATAACTGTTGAGGGATACTTGGAAGATAAATTGGTCTAGCCAATTTAATTATTGGCTGGTGAAATTGATTTATTTGAGCACTAGAATAATATTTTGAAAATTAATTTACTATGGTTCTGAAGTTAGAACAATTGAGAAAGATGAGTTATGGATGTATCTAATGGGTTTCTAGTAACAGTTCTGAACTGTATTTTAGATTATATAATGTTTATGTTGGTTGGAAATTTTCGCAAGTTTGGGGCATATGGCATGGTTGGACAATAGTGGCGAATGTTGTGATTGTGATGCCTTATGCAAATTTGAGTACAATATGCTTTTCCTTTGGCACAATGGAGTGCAATTGAGGATGATTGCAGGGATTTCAAGGGGGAGGTTTGTCACGGGGATGTGAAATTTTGAGATGCTCTAATCTTGCTGATAACATTTGATTAAGCTATTAATCAAATGTGCAAGGTTGTTAGTATATGTGATGTACATGGCAGTTATTTTATGGTAACAGGCCAAGGACCTTGAGGATGCAGTGGGTGAAGGACCTCGAGGATGCAATGGATGCCAAAGACAAAAGTTGTAATAAGTTATGTTCGACAAGCATCAGGTGGCATCTGCCGTCAAATTTGGGTCTAGACCAATTTATTGGGCACTAATATCAATGGTGACATTAGAGACTAGGCATTAATCAATTAATTAATACCGGTCTAAGGGTTAATAACTACTGAGGGATACTTAGAATACAAATTGGCCTAGCCAATTAAATTATTGGCTAGCGAAATTGATTTTTTGAGCATTAGAATTTCAGAATTAATATTCTGAAAATTAATTTAATAACCTAAACAATGTTGAAAAATGGGATTAGAAGGTTACTACTTAGTAAAGCTTGCCAATGCAAGTGGAAAAAACGTTTTTAAGGGTTGGTGGAGTTTGTGAGAGAGCAAGGAGAGGTTGTTGATGTGATTTACAGCCACCAAGGATCAATCCTATAGCAAGTGGGAGCAATTTGGAGTCCTCAAGGAGCTGGTGACTGCAGCCTAAGGTCCTTCTAGTGTAGATGATAGCATATAGGATGGGGCAACAATCTGTTTGGTGGTCCTAAGTTATAGATGATAGCTTCCATGGCTATTTGAGTAGGGCAACAACAATTTCTTAGTGTTTCTTGCGATGAATCTCTAAAATTTCTCTCTACAACCTTCTCTCTCATCCCCTAACCGTCTCTCAAAGTATTTTCCAGTAGTTTGAGTCATAAGAGAAAGAGATTTCAGTCAATCTTTGTTGTAAACCCTAATTTACGGTAGAAATTAGGGTTTTGACAACCGCCTCGGGATGTGTGTTTTGAATTGAGGACCTAGGGCTTGAATTCTTGCAGCTGAAATTGAGGAATTTTAGGGAGATTCAAGAGGCCAGCCAACCGATATCGGATTTGGTGCTGAAATTGTCTCTCAATTAGCAGGATAAAGGCTAATCTCCAAACAAACCGAGGGGCAAATTGGTTTGGAGGCTTGCCAGTCAATTTTGGCAGCAAGAGACACTTGGATTTGTAGGGAAAGCCAGAGGATCTCAGTTGTACTCCATCCATTTGCAATAAAAGTTAAAGAAATACCACAAGAGGCGCAAGTTTTGGGGCCAACAAAATGTGTATTTCAGTTTATGTGAATTTTATGCTTGCTGTAATTAGTGTTAAGTCAGGTTATTTACCACCCTATCCGAGAAGGAAGGCTAGTTTTAGGAGGAAATAAAAAGAGGACGCAGGAGAGAGAAGTAACAATGCGACTGCAATGGCTGAATGTACAAGGCTGCAACAGTTAGCCCCAACATGCAGCTCTATGCCTTAGTGTGGGAACTGGATAGTCATGAAGGATCAATGATGGATAATGAGAGTAGGAGGGTAGGCTGCCTATGTATAGGCAAAAATGTGGGAAAATCCTAAATATGGTCAAACTCTTGAAAATGGCCAAAAGTGCCCAAAACTAATTGTACTAATCTGCCTTCCATCTAAAGTGTCTAAAACACATAAAATGATAAACAAATACAATGTTAGAGATCCTAATGTCCTTGTCTGACTCAGATAGAGGCTCACAAGCAAGAGATGACCACATACGTTATACATGATTGCTAATAGCCTAAGTAGCCTCCACTGTGCGAAGAAGACTCATCTCTAGAAGAAATGTTGGAAGAAATGCCCTCACATTCGTCTGGGAGCGAAGAATGGAGTTAAAACATTAGAGTCCTCTACTACGTCCTCCATGTGATGGAGAAGCCTGTTTTATTGGTTATCTCGTTTCAGAGAGACCTTTGCTCATTGGTGGCTGCCCAATGGCCTAATGAGATTATAGAGGCGATATTTATCTTACCAAGGGAGTCCAAGTGATCACCCCAAAGTGGCTAGGACATTGGACAAAGGAGTGTATGTCGACTACCTAGTGGCCTACTAAGTCGTGCAAAGGTGGATGGAACTACAATGAACCCCCCTTTTTTTTGGGTAGGAAAGATATGGTTTATGGTCTATCAAGTAATTGTGTCTTGAGGGAAGAATGAGAGGGATGGTTAGATCCAACACATTGCAAAATGAACAAGCTGTCCCAACTACTCGAAGTTGTTGATGATGAGGGAAAAGGTGAGAAAGTACTAATGTGGTGATGAAGAATGGTAGTGTGGTGGGAAGAAGCGCTAGTGGAGATAGCTCAAGTTCTGTTCATGGGTGCTCTTGCACAATAAGGTGCAAAGTAGTATGCTACATGATGAGAATGTGCATGCAAAAGTGCCACTTGGGCAGTGCTCCTCCTAGGGAAATTATTCACTTGCCGAAGCGCCCTAATACAAAGATGATGATGATCATGCAATGGAAAGGGGAGGTACAATAGGGTAGGGAGGCCGATGTCAAAGACAAGTGCCGCATCTTGTAGAATACCAAAAGAGGGTAGGAAATCCCTCACAACCTTGGATGTCAAGGCCAAGGGAGGAAGAGGAGACTAATTCGGTCTTCGTGTGATGTTGAGAAGTGTGAAGATAGTGGTGGCGAATTTAATGAGCAATCAATGATATTCATCAACAAACTTGACAATCAAATCATGCCTCTTAGTGGTTTTGAACTCTTGGAGCTCATTGTCAAGGTTGATTCTTGGAGTATGATTGCGAGTTGCATGGCAATGGGCTAGATATACCCAGCACTCGGAGGCAAGGTGAAAGTATTGGAGTTGAGAGTGAGATTTAGGCATAACACCCTATAGCAATTGGGCTATGGCTATGGCATTTCTGCTCTTTTGAGACAAACTACCATATATGAGAATCGCGACGGCGGTCAGACTGAGGTTCCTACCCCCAAACAAGTTCCCACAAGCCTTGGGAATCCAAGACATGCCGCATCAAATTAGACCAAGTGGTAAAGTTCAACCTGTTAACACGAGTATTATCCATAAACACATTCTTGTCTAATGTAGATGGATGGATGGTTTGATGAGGAGGGGGATAGGTGAGTGGCATAGGATAGAAAGAATGGTAACTAGGTGCTACATGAGGCATTGAAGTGCTTGGCATGGTGACTCTAGAGGCATGCCCTAAAGCCTGTGATTGACTTGTGGATGGTCCACATGCCAAAAAGGTATAGGAAAGCCCACTAGGTATTGTCATGTTGGCAAACTGTGTGGCCATCTGTATGATGGGAGAATAGGGTTGGGCTTGAGACAATTGTGTGGGCATGTGTATGATGGGAGAATAGGATTGGGCTTGAGACAAGTGGGGTGGATACCTGTGCAAATAGGTCTGCATGGATGGTTGGGTTGGAGATTAACCCTCTCCCCCTTGGTTCATCTCCACCACTTGGATGTGCAAAAGTAGAGGATCTAAAGTGATAGAATGTACTTATGTTTGAAGGTTCTGCTAGTGTGGTGTGTAGTTGTACAAGTGGAATGGTGAATGATGTGGAAAATGGTGTAAATGCAGATGTGGGTGTACTAGAAGAAAAGGGTGGGGTGGGTGGATTTGAAATTGTGATCAGCTTTAGTTGACCACGAGATGCAAAATTGGAAGGAAAAAATGAAGAAGAAAAACTTACAAAAGGGTTCATTGATCTTTTCTTATAGGCACCTCTTCTTGTGTTTACGTACTGAAATTGGTCTTCTTCAAGACTTATTCCATAGTCAACAAACTAAAATCTATCTTTTTCATAACCTGTTCTAGAATCTTGCATGGATGTATAAGCAAAAGAAAAAAGGGTCAGAAGTAGGAACTTGTGTACCTTGTATTGGAGTGGATGTATTGGGTTGGAAGAATGGAACATACATGGTATCTCTTTCTCCGATAGGGGGGGCACATCCCTAATGGAGGCTCCGATGATCGTGCAACATCTTTAGATTTATGAGTATTGTCTAAAGGGCAAATGACATATTTACCTTCAATGGCTTGCTGGGCTCGATGCACGAGAATCAAGTCGCACTCAGCCAGTGAAATCTCAAAGGGCCTCTAGACTCCATGATAGTTAGAAGTCTCTTCATGAGTGTGCAATGTGTTTGGCAAGCTGTGAAGCCCACTCTTGCTTGGTTCTCAGCATAGGACATATTGGAGAGATTGATGTGGTGTGGAAGTGTTCGTAGTCATCTTCCCTTTCTAATGAAAAGTCTTTCAATTAAGGGCATAGGTTTCTTTATAGAGTGCCTAGCTTTGATACCATGGAAAGAAATACTCACCTATAGATAACAAACATAATTGTACAACAAAGCACAAACTGCTAAAATAACTTGGTAGGGTTAGGTAACTCAAAGACAATGAATACTAAAGATGAATAAATGATAATGAATAAATACAATCCTTAATGCAGCAAACACACTATGCAAGGTGAATATTGAACCTCGAACTCCTGGTCTCTAGGACTAAGGTAGAGAGTATGAGTTGTAGAGTGTATCGTACTTTGATGGATCCCAAAACACAGCAAACAGCCTCTTAATGCATACAACAGCAGCAAACACAGATCTGAAGTGTCTGGATTAGTGGGGTGGATGTGATTGGGACAGCTCCGACCAGTAGGAAGCAAGATGAAAAGAGGCTGAATGAGGTAGGTGGCTATAGTAGACTGAAATGCAGCTGTTGATGATGATGTGGCAGGTTGGCGACAGGCTGGGAGCTGCAAACACAAGCCGGTACGGGCTGTACAGCAGCGAACACAGGCAAAAGACTGGCCGTACAGCAGCAAATGCAGTAATAGAAGGTTGCTCAACTGATGGTGATGGCTGGAAGCACTTTAGCATGCTGAAAACTGCTGCCAGCAGCTATATGCAGCAGATAGAGGGTTGGATGCATGCATTTGGCTGAAGACTGCAGCTTGAATTGAGATATCCTTTGTAAGACGGGGGATTAGACAGTAGAGACGGGGTGCCAACAATTTGCAAAACAAGGATAGGGCTGAGTGGTGGACAGCATGTCTATCTATAGATGAGTGGATCCTCCCAAATTAGGATTTGGCTCATGGGACAGGCTCATGGGACATAGGCACTCTCTAGGAACACATTTCTTTTTTAATGAAAGTTTGGTAATTTGAGTTTTGGGGCTGTAATAAAGAGCCAATGAGTTTATAATGCATTTTTTAGCTCAACATCTAGGATATCTTCTTATGGATATCATAGTTGTCTCTGTACGTCGTATGGTACTGATTGTACCATATGGTACCGTAAGTATCCATATGAAAAAACAAGGCCACTTTTGCTACCGCGTCTACGTATCCTCCTGCATTCGGCCTGCACTTTAATCCGGTGCATTTTGCAGCAGATAGAGGGTTGGATACATGCATTTGGCTAAAGATTGCAACTTGAATTGAGATATCCTTTGTAAGACGGGGGACTGGACAGTAGAGACAAGGTGCCAACAATTTGCAAAACAAGGATAGGGCTGAGTGGTGGACAGCATGCCTATCTATAGATGAGTGGATCCTCTCAAATTAGGATTTGGCTCATGGGACATAGACACTCTCTAAGAACGTATTTCTTTTTTAATGAAAGTTTAGTAATTTGAGTTTTGGGGCTGTAATAAAGAGCCAATCAGTTTATAATGTATTTTTTAGCTCAACATCTAGGATATCTTCTTATGGATATCATAGATATCTTTGTATGTCGCATGGTACTGATTATACCATATGATCCGTACTGGATAGTACTGTACGTATCCATGCGAAAAAACAAGGCCACTTTTGCTGCCGCATCTGCGTATCCTCTTGCATTCTGCTTGCGCTTTAATCAGTGTGTTTTGCTTGCATGGCATTTTTGGGGAGGTGGGAAGCCTTGGATACCTCATCTCACCCCCTTTTCCAGCTCCCTTCCCCCTCTTTCAACTTTCAAGTTTCAAGACTCAAGACTCAAGCATCTCTCTCTCTCTCTCTCTCTCTCTCTCTCTCGGGCCTCTTCATCCATCATCGAAACCATGACTTGTGAGAAGCACAAGGCCTTCAATTTGCACACGATCCATGTGGAGAGAGACACAAAGAAGTCCAAGTCCCACCATGGGACATGCACGTATTGTGGGAAGCGCTATACAAGTGGTGCAACTTGGCTTCTCCAATATCTTTCCAAGACGAAGGGACAAGTTGCTCCATGTAAGGAGATCCCTCAAAACATCACGGAGGAGATTTTCTCCAAGATGAAAGGCGAATCCACAAGAGGTGGAGGAAGTGGCTTATCGGCACCAACTCCTATGCCTACTAATAAGGAAGCATCGAATGTGGGCGTATCTTTAACCGATGCGGGAGAGGCCTATACCATTGGTGGTGGGGGACTCCACGTTCGCATCCGGCTCTAGTAAAAGACAAAGAGTGGAGGCTCATGTGGCACCGGAGAGAGAATCCTCTCTCTCTCAAGCTCCCGGTTATGTGCGTGGATCAGTCACCTTTCTTAGAGAAAGGCAATGACTTGTGGACATTGAAATTGCACGCACGGTGATTGAGTGCAATCTTGCATTCACATGTCCTAAAGCAAGAGCAATGGAAGAAGATGGTAAAAGCCATTGCCAATGTGGGTCCATGTGAAGGATGGATCGGTGTCACGATACGACGACACGAGGATGAAAAAGATTGATGAAGAGAAGGAGAGGATTGATAGAGCCCTTGATTCTATTCAGGCCACATGGATAAAATATAGTTGCTCCATTCTCATCGACGGATGGAGTGATCGTAAGAAGCGGGGCATCATCAATAGACTTGTCTCATGTCCACTCGACACTTACTTTTTGCAGGTAGTAGATACTGGTAAGAGAGGGAGGAAAACGACAGGTGCATTCATCTGTTGAGCTAAAATATGCATTACTAGCCTCTTAAATAGCCCCAAAACACACTAAAAATGTTCTTTTAGAGTAAAACCCTAAAACGGGGAGCGGTTCGAGAGAGTTCAGTGGAAACCCTAATTTCGAGAAAGTTTAGTGGAAACACTACTTTTTGGGGCGCCCTTTCACATCTATAAATAGACAGGCTGCCCCCATTCAGCCATCATCCTTGTTTGCAGGTTACATCAGCCCCCACACCCTCTGCTGCTGTTGGCGCCCAGTTTCTAGCCTGCAGCCCACCTCCATTTGTTGTCCAGCGATCATCGACTGCAGCCACATCATCTTTAGCCTGTCCATTGCTGTAGGTGACAGCTCTCAGCTGCTAGCGACTGCTCCAAACTGTCCCAGACTGTTGTTCAACTTGCTGTCCATCATCTTTAGGGTCAGCTAGCCTGCGTTTTCAGCATTGCAAGCCCTGACACTCTCAGACACTGTTTCAGCCTGCTGTTTACCGCAGACTGTGCACAGTTTCCAGCCCCCGATCGGTGGTACATTGCTGCGTTTCCAGCCTCCAGACTGCTGCGTTTTGGTGACCAGCCTGCTGCCATTCACTATTCAGCACTCCTACACTCCAACTGGTGGTTGCAGACTTGGGATCCGTCTTCAGTGGACGTCACACTCTGACATTGCTCTGCCCTTGAGCACATTGTATACTCTTACATTCATTTACAGCATTCATTCACTTCAGAGTTGTGTTCTCTCTCTCCCTTTTTCTGTTTGTGTTGAGTTTTTGTTTTTGAGTTTTGAGTTTTGCATTTAGGGATTGAGTTTTGAGTTTTGCGCTCTGTGTTCGTGTCTGTGTCTTTGCGTTTTTGTCGTGGTCGTACACTCTGTGTCCTCAGTGCAAACCCTAGCAGTCTTCTTAACATGGTATCAGAGCCGCTGCTCTTGTAAAGAGTATCTTGCGGATATTATTGAGAGCTAGTTTTTGTGCGAGGCACACAATATGACTCGTAACCGAATCACAATGTCCCAGACACCTTCTTCTCCAGTTCCTATGATGTCTTATCAGGCTTCTCCATCATTGGAGGCCCTGAGACAGCATTATGGACTTGGTGAGGAGGACGACACTCCATCTTCACCAGATTTCACTAACATGACAGAGGAGGACTATCGCAACAAGTACGGTGATATTTACACCCCTCCTACTAGTGTTGCTACCACATCCGGACTGGTTGGTGAGGCTGGTTACCTCTTCGATCATGGAGGACATACGGCATTCGGAACGTTTGGCGATCCATCTTCATCATCTCAGCCAAGTCCAATGTCAGGTTTGTACAATTCTTTTGTATTGCATGAATCAAAACCCTCGCTTGTTTCTTCATTTGAGGTATAGGATCCAGATGGCTTTGCATATGTGAATTTCAATAGAGGGGGCTCACGAAGCAGACGGAATTCAGGTACATCTACAGCTTTTGTTTCATTTGAGCATATCACACACACTTTTCACTTCCCTCCCATCCCACCCTCTTCTATATCACACCTTGATCATCTCTCATCATCTTTTCAAAATCTTGGATTACACTTCACATCTACTTCACACACCCTAGGGGTTGGATCTTCCATCTCCGCTCCTAGCACATTTTCCTTCTTCACCTCATTCTCTACCTCTTTGCACCATGGTACTTCGTTAGAGGGAATGCCATCCTTTAACATAGTGTCTCTCACCTTTCAGCAAATGAGCACACCCATAACTCCTGGGTTGACTGTGACGGGCATCCCCCTCACTATCCCCAGCTTCACATCTCCCATGACCACTCATACGCAGGGGTTTCCATCCTCAGCTTATGGCGCGTCTTCACCCTCTCCTTGGGTTACACCTACGCAGGGATTCCCATCTTCTGCTCCCAGTGTTCCCATTCCACCTCCTTGGGTTTCTCATGTGGCTACCATGCCCATGCCTAGTCAGCCCATCCCTACCTATGGATCCACCTTGCACACTACCCGCATGCCTGGTGGGCACTCTAGGGTCCATTCCCAAGTGTCCACTCCCCCATCCTACCCCCACTACACTTTTTCACACTATCCATCTCCGAGCACTACCACTCGTGTTGCAATAGCCAAGAATGTCTTCACGGATAAGACACGTTTTAATGGATCAAATTTTACTACTTGGTCGAATTTCATGCACCAAGTGCTTGAGTCTCAGGGTCTTTGGAACCTCGTCATTGGTCTAGAGCCTATGCTGGACCCTCGACTAGCTCACCTTGACTACATTCGTCAATGGAGAGTCCGTAATGCTACATCCAATGTTGAGTTGATGTAGGGATTGCTTCCTGAGTTTCACTCTCAGTTGCAGCACTTTCCGCTCGCGTCAGAGCGTTGGAGTCACCTTCTCGACCTCTATGCGGCTCGTGATCGTACTCGGCACATCAGTCTCGACTTTGAGCTTCAAGAGATCTCTCTTAAGGAAGGGGATGATCTGAAAGTCAAGCTGGCTGACTATAGGTAGTTACTTACCGAGTTCGCTACTACGGGCTCTCCAAAGTCGGATGATGATCAGGTTACATTCTTCTTGAATAAGTTGCTTGCAAAATACTTCGATTTTATTCAACACATTATCTCCCATTCTTGATTGCTAACCTTCTACGAGTTTGAGTGCTTGTTTTTGCGTTACATAAGGTTGCATGATCAAGTCCACAAGAAATCCTCATCACAGCCTTATTTAGAGCAGAGGGGTTGGTTGCCTCTTCTTCGGGAGGGAAAACCACCAGTGGAAAAAACTCGCTAGATGCGAAGGCAAGCCAATCAAAGGGTGACTCCTCTTCCTCAGATGGAACCAAAGAATCAAGATCTCTCTGGCAGCAACTCCCTAAGAAAAACTGGTTTTACACACACTGTCAGAGAGGAGGCCATGTGGACGAGGAGTGTCACTCCAAGGCCCAAGGTCTTCCACCTAAAAAGCCTTAGCAGACCGCTGCGACTCCACAGTCCAGTGGGGCTACGTCTTTTGCTCTTGCTTCATTTGCTTCTTCAGCACTTGTTGCTGTTGTTGGACATGTGGCTCAAGTATAGTCTTAGCAGCGCATCTCTTTCACTACCCCTGAGCTATTGGTTGATTGGTTTGCAGGTTCCGATCCCATTGCACTTCATGTATCTATCTCACCTTTCTCCCCACCTGGTCAGGCGTTCCCTTGGCAGATCCCTGCTACTAGACGTATGCGGTGGTGGCCACCTTCTTAGACTAGCATGTCTCTAGGCCCTTTCGGATACCCTAGGTCAGTCTAGCATTCATTTTTCGCACTCTTAGAGTTGGGCCCATAGGCTTTTGTTTCTACATTTTAAGTCTTCCGCTGCATTTACTCACACACACATACACATTTGCATCGTTGCACTTGTTCCTTTAGTTAGCTTTTCATTTTAGTTTAGTTTTGTTTTTGGAGCATCTCACTATTGACCTCTGTGATTGCAAACTTTGATCTCCTTTGCATGTTTTGTTTTTAGTATAGGGCTAACATGCAAGTTTGCCCAGTCTTACCTGGGCTGGAGACTTGGGATGTGCGCCGTTCCTTCATGGTTTCATCATCCTTGGAGTTTTGCTCTTCTACCAGTATGGAGACTTCCCCTCCCGAGGCGGATCGTGTAGCATCTCTCTTGATGCTATCATGGCGGTGATTTCTATCTAGCTCGTCCAGTTGAGATGCTTCCTTCTCCTCTTCATTCCTTATGGTTCTCGGCACCACACGAAGACCAATATCAGGCTCCTCTTCCTTCTTCGGCATCTACATCCAGGTTGAGAGGGGGTTCCTATCCTTCTTGGTATTCTACAGGCTTCAGCAATTTGTCTTCGACATCGGCTTCTCCACCTGTTGTACCTTACCCTTTGCATTGTATGATTTCATCATCTTTGTACTAGGGCGCTTGGGCAAGTGAACAATTTTCCCATGAGGGACACTATCCAAGTGGCACCTGCTGCATGAGCATTCTTCAGTATGTAGCATACTTTGCATCTCATTGTGTAGAGCACCACTTAAGCGGATCCTAAGCTGTTTCTATCGGCGGCTGTTGTTACCACACCACCATCCTTCTTCATCACATGGATACCTCATTAGCTATTTTTCCTCGTCATCGATACCCTGAGTGGATGGGTTAGCTTGTACTGTTTTGTGATGTGTTGGGTGTACCCTCCCTACTCTCGTCTTCTGGGTCACTATTACTCAATCGGCTGCATCCCATAAAATTTACCACACTTATTCAAAAAAAAAAAAAAACACACAAAGTTCAATGTGGTTTCATCCGCCTTTGTAGGACTTGGTAGGCCATTGGGCAGTCGACGTGCACCCTTTGTCCGATGCCCTGTCCTCTCTAGGGTGACTACTTGGATTCCCTTGGTAAGATAACCATCGCCTCTATAGTCTTGGTAGGCCATTGGGCAGCCAACGTGTACCTTTTGTCCGATGTCTTGGCTGCTTTGGGGTGGGACGCCTTGGGGTACATAAACATCACCATGGTTGGCCTAACCTTTCAGCTTAGTTTTGGGCCTGAGAGGGGGTGTTGAGCTAAAATATGCATTACTTGCTGATTAGCCTCTTAAACAGCCCCAAAACACACTAAAAATGCTATTTTAGAGTAAAACCCTAAAACAGGGAGTGGTTCGAGAGAGTTCAGTGGAAACCCTGAAACGGGGAGCAGTTCGAGAAAGTTTAGTGGAAACCCTAATTTTTGGGGCGCCCTTCCATATCTATAAATAGATAGGCTGCCCCCATCCAGCCATCATTCTTGTTTGCAGGTTACACCAGCCCACACACCCTCTGTTGCTGTTGGTGCCCGGTTTTCAGCCTAGCTTGCCTCCATCTGCTGTCCAGCCATTATCGACTGCAGCCACATCATCTTCAGCCTGTCCATTGGTGTAGGTGACAGCTCTCAGCTGTAGGCGACTGCTCCAAATTGTCCCAGACTGTTGTTCAGCCTGCTGTCCATCATCTCCAGGGTCAGCCAGCCTGTGTTTTCAGCATTGCAAGCCCTGACACTCTGAGATAGTGTTTCAGCCTGATGTTTACAGCAGACTGTGCACAGTTTCCAGCCCCCGATCGGTGCTACACTGCTGCGTTTACCAGTTTCCAGTCTCCAGCCTGCTGCCATTCACTATTCAGCACTCCTACACTCCGACTGGTGGTCAGACTTGGGATCCGTCTTCGGTGGATGTCACACTCCGACATTGCTCTGCCCTTGAGCACACTGTACACTCTTACATTTATTTACAACATTCATTCACTTTAGAGTTGTGTTCTCTCTCTCCCTTTTTCTGTTTGTGTTTGAGTTTTTGTGTTTGAGTTTTGAGTTTTGCATTTAGGGTTTGAGTTTTGCCCTCTGTGTCTATGTCTGTGTCTGTGTCTTTGTGTTTTTGTCGAGGTCGTACACTCTGTGTGTCCTCAATGCAAACCCTAGCAGTCTTCTTAACATCATCTACCGCCACATTTGCCAAGCTATCATTGAGGTATACATTTGTCATTGCCTTTAAAATTTGTTTTACTTTCTTTCATTATTATAATTGATTTATGCATAACTATCTATCTCCGTATTCTAATTTCTCTCTAATATCTATCTTGATTCTCTCTTTTTTCCCCGGCCCCAAACCCCATCTCTCTTTATTCTTGAATCTTTGAAACTTGAAAGGCTCAATTATCTCTTTCTCTCTCTAACCTCCAAGTATCGTTAGTATACTTGTAATTTGTAAATTGTGGTTGTAGGTGGGTCCCTTAAATGTGGTGCAAGTTGTTACCGACAATGCATTGAATTGTCGGCGTATGGATCGTTTGCTTGAGGCCGAGTTTCCCACGATTGTGTGGACTCCATGTGCAAGTCATTTTTTGGACTTGCTCATGGAGGACATTGGAAAGCTCAAGTGGGTGTGAAGAGGGTGGTTCACAAAGCTACATCAGTTGTCACCTTCTTCACAGTAAAGGTAAAGGTGCTTGCGATGTGAGCATAGCACATTGGAGTTGAAGAAGCCTTCTTCAACTCGCTTTACTTACATGTGGTTATTGCTGGAGCGCCTTTATGAGGTGCAGTCCACCTTGCGCCAGACAGTGGTGTCTACTTTATGGAATGAGTGGGATAAGCATGAGACAGAGGAGGCCAAAGCCATGCAGCGCTTGTGCCTCAATGAGCAGTTTTGGCAAAAAGTCCGTGCCGTTGTCATTGTTGTGACTCCACTTTATAGGGTATTACGTATGAGTGATTGCGAGGGGTCTACCGTGGGTCTTCTCGTTCACTTCTTTAGAGTGGCATTGGTAGAGGTACGTGCTTGTACAATGATCATAGAGACACAACGTGCATATATTTCAGAGATAGCAGAGAGGAGATGGGCATGGATGCATAAGTTCATCCATGGTTTTGCCACATTGGTACATCTGGCCTATAAGTCGCCAGCGGTTATGAATAATAGTGTTCCGTTCGGACCTGCTTGCTTATTTGACTCGTGTGGTCCTTGTGGATGACTACAATGCAGTGTTGGAGGAGGTAGGATGCTATGCAGATTAGAGAGGGCATATGGCTTTTGCTTCTTCCACTTGTTGAAGGAGAGAGTCATGTGAAGCCTTTATTTTGGTGGCAAAACTTTGGATACGGGAGACCCTTCAGCCCTTAGCCATGAGGGTCTTTGCCCATGATTGTGTCAGAAGTGGAGCAGCGGTGGAAGCATAAACATGTGCTGAAATAAATTGCTGAAACACAAGACAAAAAGAGAAAAGAAAAGAACACGATACAGATGAGAACTCAGATGTATGCACGGGAAATGGAATCCATATATCTGAACACGAGACAGTCGCATACAACAGTGAGTCACTGTGGCTGTGTGGGCACTGGCACTGGCTCTGGCTCCGCTCTCCACAGAGTCTGCAGATGGTGAAGTGATTGACTGAGAAGGAGCCACTGAGTATAAATAGGCTGAAAAGTTGGGGAGCAATAATGCTGGTCGGACAGCATTAATGCTGGCCGACTGGTGCATAAAATGCCACACTAGGAAAATACCTCAAATACCTAATAAAATGCCCAGCCCAGATCAAGCTCAGACTCACACATGAGCTGACAAATACTCTGCTAACAGATTGCTCTTCAGGTGCATGTGAGAGAAAGTGGAGTGCCTATTCTCTCATTTATACAAAGATTTGCAATTGGCTTAGCACACGACAGTTAGAGCGGTTGGTCTATTGCCGCACTAACTTACGCATGATGAGGGTTATGATGAGCATGGGTAGTTTGAAGCAAGCAAAGTTTAAACACTTAATCATAAAATTTAAAATTTGTTGTTTTAAACTTTGAACTTTGAAGTGTACTTTATAATTACTTTAGCATTTACAATCTTACTTGCATTGTGTAGGTGAATGTTGATACATTCAAGTTGACGGGCCACACTCTTCCGAGTGTACATCAAGAGGTGGACGACAGGGAGGAGATGATTTTTGTAGAGCTCTATAGAGAGCTTATAGTAGATAATATTCGTGATACTCGCAATCAGTGTGCTCGTGGGCAAGGAGTTCAAGTAGGTGGTAGTAGGGGCATGGCCATTCGATGCCCTCCAACATCGAGGAGGTGTGGTTTGAGTGGCTTGTAGACATATGTAAGGCGAGGCTCTAGTAGTTCGCATCCTGTGCCTCATGATGACATCCCCTGCTTGCCTATATAGCCGCCACCTAGGGAGCCATCATTTGATGATGATGGTAACCTCATCAGTGAGGATGAGTATGAGTGTGTCTCATCATCTGATGCCAAGAGTCGTCTTCAGACTCTCTTGATGAGCACTCAGATGGTTCTGATGATGATGATGATAGTGATGCCTCATCATAGATTCATAGGTCTATTTTTTGTGTCTACTATCATTGTATCCACATGCATGATGCCACTATGATACACTAGATTGTAGTTATATCGTATGTTTTGCGTAGCCCATGCGACTGCGATGGTCATTCTCATGTATTCATCTTATTTTGTAATGAAATGGCTATATCCACTTTAAACATGTATTCTATAATTTAATGATTTATGGTTTTTAAAAAAATCATGTTAATTTTTTTCGTACTATTATCGTACCATACCTTATAAAATCATAAGGTACCATTTAATACTGTATTTTATCGTACCATACCATATCGTACCTTTTGTACCTGACAACTATGATGGATATCCTTTGGAGCAATCCATACCTTGCGACTTGCGAGTTGTGACTAAGAGATTTCAAATCCGATGACCCCAGCAAACTATACAATAACTCAGTGATCTGTGGCAAGGGAGACTATCCTTCATGTGTGCTTGTTGATGGTTGTGTAAGTCCATACATAGGCTTGACCTCCTGTCCTCTTGCTTGGACAATACCAAAGCACCAAACAGGCTAGAACTGACATGAATTCGTATGTTGAATGATTTCCTAAATTGATGTGGTGAGAGTCTGTAGAATGGCATACCGCTGTTTTAATTTCACTTGACCTCTTGGATTATTTTGATTGTTAATATTTAGTTGGGTTAAAAGTCATATTCAGAGTCCTTAAGGCTTAGAACAGTGGGCTGAGATTTACTTACATTCGATTTCCTCGAAAAAGCTTTCAGGGACAAGGTCTGGCCAACAGAGAGTTAAATGCACTTTTTATGAAGAGACAAATGAAGAAGATGAGGAAGAGTATAAGCTTGATTTTGTTTGGCAAGTTGTAACCAGTTGTATAAGAGGCATATCTAAGCGAACAGCAAAGGTTGCAAGGAATCTGGTGCCACCTATAATCTCCTCAGAACTGGTGAGTTACCATCAGCTGTACTTATCTGGTACTTTGATTCCCAGATCCCTGTGTGATCAAGCAGATGCATAAGCAAGGGATATTCCATAAAATCCATATGTGCTTGTCAAAAATATCTCTGAGTGTGTTTGTTGTTTTTTATTGTAGTCTTATTTTCATGCCTCATTTAATATAAACATGAGGATGCCTTTCCTTGAATCAGGTTGTAGACATTCTCAATTGACTAAGCTGTTGATCATATCTTCATGATGCAAGAGTTTGCTCGTCGATTCTGGACAATCAAGTGTGCTTACTAAGCAAATCCATCTATGCAAACTTGTATGCATTTTGGTCAAGACTTCATTGCTGGAGCTTGCTTGACAAAGTTTTGATGGAGCTTTTCCAATTTGTATAGAAAGATCCTTGGTAGTGCCATTGCTTTTGAAGGCTTGCGACTTGCTGTATGTTTGTGCATTGGTATCAAAGTGGAATGCGGAACTGTGAACACAGTTTGAGTGTTCTCAACTGTGGGGTTGCTGACCATCTCCTGCAAACTTGCCAACTGCTCTCTCTTTGGTTGCTTCTCCAATATTTACAACCAATCTGAGATGTCAATTTTAGGAAATGTCAAAAGTGACCTTAGTTTGGGCATTTCAGACTCTTCACAAAGAGTACAAGTATGGACACCAGGATGCCAAACATGCCCACAACGAGTTGAGGAGAATAGATTCTTTTTCCATTGAGAGTTTCAAGTTTGAAGCATACAAGAGAATTCTCTATAGTACTTAGAGAGTTCTTAACCAAAGAGGTCTACTTCCTAAGGCTTATAGACTCTTTTGATGGGCGAAACTGAAGATGGGAAAGCCTAAAGCTTGGGACAGCGAAGGGTAGCTTCAGTTGAGATGTCCTTTACAAATTGGATGTGGGCAACAAAGATAGAGGGACTGAAACATGCGAAAACGAGGTTGAGACTAAATGGAGGGCAAGAGTCTATTTATAGGAAGTTTCGGGACCTTGTAGTGTGGGCACTGTTTAAAACTCTCTCAAATTGGGTACCATTTTAGGGATTTAATTAATTAAGTATTTTTGGGGCTGTTTAATTGGGTAATTTAGCATGTTAGCTCAACTCCCCCCTCAATCCCAAAAACTAAGGAAGAAAGAAAGCTCAACCCGAGTTTTGAGTGTATGTATTTTTTTAAAATATAAAATTTTAAAATTGTATTTTTTACCCCATCTCACTGTATAAAGACATATTGTTGTAATTTCTCAGCTAAGAGTAAAAATCAGCACTAGCACAAAGCTTTGGCTTGCAATCAGGTGCCTCGGGCCCACCAAATCAAGGGATTGAGTGGTATCCCGGCAATGGAACCATGAAACCAGCCTTCCTTCCATGAATGGGTGGTAAATTCCTAATTACAACCTAATTACAGCAGCAAACAAGTAATGTAAATTTGAAAATACAAATTTACCTACCGATCTTGGACAATGCACACCTGATTGGCCCAAAAATTGGTGCCCCTTTCAGTATTTCTTTAGCTTTATTGAAAAAAAAGTTGATTTACAATGGGATTCTCCCAATCCCTTTCGGTATTTGAACTCCTCTTGCTGTCCAAAGTGACCAGCAAGTCTTCAATCTATTTTGCCCCTTGATTTGGGCAGTTAATTAGCCTTCACTCACTTCATAGACAATGGAAATGCCCCAAATTCAAAGGCTGGCTAGTCCTTCACCTGAATTCAGCTGAAATTCACCTTTAACCTTGTTGAATCCAAGTCTTGAGCTTCCAATTTTTGGCACGCTTTCTGAGGCTGCTGCTAAACCCTAATTTCTGCTACAGATTAGGGTTTACAACAGAGAAATTTGAAATTTCTCAGCCTCCAAGGGTCCAAATGTTGAGATCTTCGGAGCAAGGCTGTGAAATGGCTGAGAGATGAGAGGGAAAGCTGTAGAGAGAGAAAATTCGGAGTTTTGTCGTGAAGAATGACTGAAAATCAGTCAAGTGCAGCTGTTGCCTTGCCACAACAGCATGTAGATACAAAGAACTGAAGAAAATCAGTCATCTGCTGCTGCTGCCCTGTCTCAACAGCCTGTAGATATTGTCTCCTACTGGTCTTCTTCAACCCTTGACTGCCTTAGAAGGTCCTCTAATAGCTGCAAATCGGACCAGCAGCCTCCCCCCCCTCTCTCTTGCAGACTGAATTTATAAAAATGCCTCTCCCCAGCCTCTAAAGACGTTTTTCAGTCTTGCACGGGCATTTTTGACAAGTGGTAGCCTTTCCAAATGGTTTTTCGAGCATATTTTATAATGAAATATTAATTTTCAGCCTTTAAATACTGAAAATTAATCTAATAATTATTTCGATGCCCTGAAAAATAATTTGACTGACCAATAATTAAATTGGCTAGGCAACTTCCATTCCCGAGTGTCTCTGTGCTATCTTTGACTATCAGATTGGCGTTAGGTACTATTAAATGCCGCTTCTCTAGTGTCATCAAGTGATATTTATGGCCAAATGGATGACCTAGGCCAACAACTGGCATCGGATATCACCAAGTACTTGTGTGGCATAACTTATAGCAACTTTTGCCTTTGACATCCTATGATTTCTTTGGGTCTTGGGCTCATAAATTTACTTTAACTCCACTTGCACCTCACATGTGCATCATTTACTTAATCATGTGATTAAAAATTAATCCACATGTTAAGTGAGGTTTCAAAAGTACATGTCCTCATGATAGCCCTCCCCCTTGAAATCCTTGCAATTGTCCTCGATTGCACTACCAAATGCATCAAAAGTAAAGTACTACATTGGAATTTCCATAGGGCATCATAATCAACATAACATTGCCCACTGCTGTTCAACCATTCCATATGCCCAACATATGCTGAAAATTACCAGCCAACATAACATAACATAAGACTCACAAAGAATCTCAAAAACATTGCCAGACTATCATGTGACATGTCTATTTCTCATGAGGTCAACTCATTTGGCAAAACTGACCCATAGCGTAGCATAACCAAGCATAAACCATGGCTAAAACATCAATGGCATCATAACATATGTTGTTGTCCATGGAACTAGATGTAAACCATTGAAAACTGAGCATAATCTGATCATAAACTGATCACTTGCTGATCTGAGAACTGATCACAAACTGCTGCAAATGTGACCCTAAACTGATCACAAACTCATTGCAAAAACTGACTAGCAATCAATGCAAAAATTGATGTACAACTAATCCAAAAAGTGACCATAAACGGTTCTCAAACTGATAAAAAATTAAGCTGAAACTGATAAAAATTTTTGTCTCAAAATTGAGGCAAAATTCATGCTAAATTGATCATAAGTTGATGCAAAAGTATTGTTCCAGTGCCCGGGTGAAACTCATACTCATTTGCATACATCTCACAGTGACTAGTACACTAAGTAGTGATCTCATGGCAAACATACTGTCAGTGCAGTACCTTGGATGCATGCTGAATACATCCAAGATCCACTATATACGAGAGTTGTCCATAACTGGAGGAGTGGAAGTGCTTCCTCCCCCTTGGGCACCAGGCAATACTTCGGACCCTTGCTCTGCTGAACCTGACGAAGCCCGAACTAAAGTCAGCTCTAATTGAAAGGCATCCAGGTAAAGCTGCAACAACTGAGGATGGTCTACCAAGTCATCCTCTTCCATCCATTTGGCATCCATTGGTGAAATTTACTTGGAAACTTTACCTTTGACCTTTGACCAATGGATTATTCACCTGGAAACTTTACCTTTGACATTTCTTTCCTTATGTGCCAAAATCTGCTCAGGTACCAAAACCTCGTCTAGCTCCTCAACCTCAGCTGAATTTTAGCAGGCATATCCTCTGGCACATCACCATGAAAAGACCTCAATAAACTGACATGAAAGGCCTTGTGTATCCACCAATGTGGAGGTAATTTCAGTCGATATTCCACATCGCTGATCTTCTCCAACACCTGGAAGGGCCCATAGTATCTCATACTCAACTTCGGATACAATCTTTCTCTTTCTTTCATCTTTTTCAGCCTTGCCTTTTCAAAATGCAGCAATACATAATCACCCTCTGGAAGTTGCAAAGCACATCTGTGTCGATCAGCTGCCTTCTGTTGCTTTTCTTGCGATCTCTGAAGTGCATATTTTATCTTTGCATAGGCTACATCCAAGTTTTCTACCTAATGATCAGCCTCAAAGATCTTATCCTTAGTTTGTAGAATAGGTGGTACCTTCTTGCTACCCTCAACCACCTCAAATGGAGCTTTGCTCGTAGAA
Organism: Lygodium microphyllum; assembly: GCF_053477565.2. Lineage (NCBI taxonomy): Eukaryota > Viridiplantae > Streptophyta > Polypodiopsida > Schizaeales > Lygodiaceae > Lygodium > Lygodium microphyllum. The sequence goes on along the minus strand of NC_141137.1, from coordinate 171,058,450 downwards.
CTCTGCATTGTGTTGTTGTAAGCAAACTCAACCAAGGGAAAATACTGCTCCCACTGTGTCTTGTGGTTTGAAACATAGCACCTCAAAAGATCTAACACTGGAATTTGCTTCCTCAGACTGACCATCTGCCTGCGAATGGAAGGATGATGAGAATTTCAGTGTGGTACCCATAATCTCAAACAAGCCCTTTTAAAATAAACAGGTCATCCGGGGGTTTTAATCACTAATGATCGACTCTAGCATACCATGATACTTAAAGATGTGCTGCAAAAACAATCGTGCCATATGATCAGCCTTTATTTTCTTTCTGACCGGAATGAAATAGGCTTGTTTGCTAAACTTGCAAATGATAGTTCATATCCCATCATTCCTTGTAGGTGTCTTAGGAAGCTTAAAAATAAAGTCCATTGCAATGCTCTGCCAAGGCCTATCTGGAACAGGCAAGGGCTGCAATAAACCCGGCATCTTTTGCCTATCGTGCTTTTCCTTTTGGCATACGATGCATGTCTTAATAAACTGTTCTAAATCATGCCTCAAAGCCAATAAAAGAAATGCTCCACTGCCTTGACCGTGGCATCAATACCTCTGTGTCCTGCATCCGGAGGAACATGACTTTCAGTGATAACTCTAGGCCTTAATTGCTTTGTGACACATAGTCGTCCATGCATCATCAGAAATCCATCTCTTAGCTCAAAGTGTTTATGCCTTTGGCCATTGCAAAGCTGATCATAAACATTAGGAAAGTTCGAATCAACAACATATTGCTCTGTCATGGCATCCAACTCAGTGTGATAAACCATGTTGATGGCTGAAATTTGTGGCTTACGTGACAGTGCATTAGCCACAATATTCTTTTTACCATCAATATGTACAATCTGAAAATGAAACATAGAGAGAAAATTTGCCCATCTCATATGCTTCCATGACAACTTTGTTTGCGTCAGAAAGTACCTCAAAGTTTGATGGTTTGTTTGCACTGTAAAATTAGCCCCCAACAAATAATGTTTCCACGTAGAGAGTGCATGAATTATAGCCAAGAGCTCTTTCTCATAGACCTACAAATTCTTTTCTGCCCAGCGTGGAGAATTCGGCTCTCATAAGCCACAACTCGGCCGTCCTGCATAAGAACAGTCCCAATGCTGTTACCACATGCATCACATTGAACTATGAATGACTTCCTTAGATCTGGCAACACAAGCACATGAATTGAAGTCATCTTTTCCTTCAACTTTTCAAATGCTGAAATTTCCTTAGCTGTCCATCTAAATGGCACATCCTTCTTCTGCAAGGCATGCAATGGAGATGCAATTTCAACAAACTCGTGTACATACTTCCTGTAGTAAGAACATAAACCCAAGAAGCTGTGGATCTCATGCACATTCCTCAAAGGTGGCTACGATTGTATTGCTTCAACCTTTGCAGGGTCCATGGGAATACCATCAGCCGATACAATATGCTCGAAAAAGTGGATTTCATGTAGGAAGAATTCACTTTTCTTGTCATTGATAACCAGCCTATGGTCACACAGTTCATTCAACACAATATCAAAGTGTTTTCTATACTCCGCCTCGTTTTTTGAATAGACAACGATGTCATCAAAGAAAGCGCCCACAAATCCTCTATGTGGCCTGAAGATACGATCCATCATCCGATTAAAAGTGACAGGAGCATTCGTAAGTCCAAAAGGCATAACAAGAAACTCATACAATCCAAAAGATGTCCTAAAAGCTGTCTTGAGCACATCTTCCAGACTAATGCGTATCTGATGATACCCACTTTTCAAATCTATACGGCTAAATACGGCTGTCCCTTGCAGTCTATCCATAACATCATCGATCTGTTGGGAATAAAGGCCCTTGTGCCTTTTAATGTGCTTGGGTGTGAACACACCCTTAGCACTTGTACTTACACATATATATATCTATCTAAAAAACCTAAAGTGGTACACTCGTTATTGTACCAAAAAATCATGCACACTCTCTACTCAACTCTCTCACTCTTTGTCTCACTGCATATAACGAACATTGATTGCCTCGATCTTCGTGCCTCCCAGTCACTACAAATTGGTATCAGAGTAGGTAAGAGATAGCTTAGGTGTTGCAGGAGTTCCGGGTGGACTCGACAAGCAGCAATCGACAGTCGATAGGTGCAGGGGAGTTGTAGGCAGGCTCGTGAGCAGAGGAAATAGTCGACAAGTGCAGAAGAGGCACTTGACTGGTACAGAAGCATGACAGGTAGTAGTAGGCACGACGGACCAGGCTCATGGACGACGATTGTAGCTAACGAATGACTAGCGGGCTGCACGGATGCGCTGATGGGTGACCACGTGACAGGACAGCAGGCGTGAAGCAGTCGGGTGCAGCTAACGGGCCAGGCAATTGGTTAGGTGCAGGCGTAATGGACGTTTGATGCATAGACGACTAGAGGCAACTGCTGCGCGACACGACAGTAGGCTCACGCGCAACGGGCACAGGGTGCCGGGCTGCATCAACGATGGGCAGCAAGTCAACGGCCCATTTTCTTGTTCTTTTAAATCTTATTTTCTTCCCCTTTACCGGGTGTTCACATCTATAAACATAGAGTGCAAATCTGTGTCTTGAAATTTAGGGGTTTTTCCAAATTTGGTGCCTGACACACATTGCAGTGATCTTTGGACCAAAAATTGCAGACATTGAATACACAGGCCTCAGAAATTTGTGGGGGTTCTCAAATGCAAGTTAAATTTTTTGCTCGGATGAGTCAATTTCATTGAAATTTGTGCAATCTTGGCCCGAAAATTTGGGGCTTTTCCTTGATTTGGGGATTGTGATGTAGGATAAGCAAATTTGTCTCAGAAATTGTAGAAATTTGTAACATTTTGCCTCTGACATTTGGGGCTTTTCATGTACATGCAAAAATTGGGCTGAAATTTACCCAATTTCTTGACATTGATGCACATTGGACTCCGTGCAATTTGGGGCTTTTGCAGTTTGGGCAAAATTTGTGCACCATTTGGTCATTTTATGTACATGCGGGTTTAATTCCATGCAATTTGGACATCTAGTACCTTGGTCACTTGTGTGATAGTTAGGCGTGCATTTGCTGAAATTTTTGGTCACATTAGGGCTGATTATCATGGCTGGCAGCAGTGACATCAGTAATCTCATGCACATAAAGAAGCTTGAAGGAGCACATAACTTTGCAGTTTGGCAAAAACAGTGCTACAATATCTTGTTGCAAAAGAAGCAGGCAAAGCCGATCAAAACCAAAGGGCAAAGCTCGTAGACATGGAACATGACGATTGGGATGAGTTAAATGACCTTGCATGCTCAACCATTGAGCTATCAATTTCTGATGCCTTGCTGTTTAACATTGAAGGTTTGGATTCTGCATATGCTATATGGACTCGACTGGAAGAACTGTATGCACAGAAGAGTGCTGCAAGCAAAGTGTATTGGCTGAAAAAGCTTATGGAAATGCGTATGAAAGAGTGTATAGCAATGTCTACTCAGTTGAGTGAGTTTAACTCCATTTTCAGCGAGTTGGTTGCCTTGAAGTTCTTGATTGATGAAGAATTTAAGGCTACGTTCTTGCTTTGTACTCTTCTAGAGAGTTGGGATACATTCAGGGCTACTATGAGCAATTCCAATGCGATTCTTTTGTATGCTGATGTAGAGAGTGCTCTACTCATGAAAGAAATGAATTGGCAGAACAATGCATCTAGTAAGTCTTCTAGTGCTTTGCATACTAGGGGTAGATCACAGCAGAAAGGCAAATCTAATAGCAAGGGACGCAGTAAATCATGTGGCAAAGATGTTGAATGTCATCATTGTGGCAAGAAGGGTCACTTTAAACGTGACTGCTACAAATGGAAGAAAGAGAAAGGAAAGGGCAAGAAGACAGATGATAGCAAGGAAGAGAAGAAAGAGGGTCAACCCAAGAAGAGCAGTGTCAAAATTGAAGAGATGAATGTAGTCACTCATGACAGTGACAGTGGGAATGACGTCCTTTTAGTCTCTTCACACTTTGGTGCACATGCTTTACTTGTAGATACAGATAATGACATGCATACCTGGATTCTCGATTTAGGTGCTTCCTTTCATGCCACCCCTCATCATGAGTGGTTCTCTGTCTATACAAGAGCCAAATGAGCTCACCCTCGAGCTTGGGAGCTAGTAGCACTTTGGGCCACAACCTTATCCCATGGTTTGGCGTTCTATATCACTTGCCCACAATGGAAGTGTTGGCCAACGGGCCAAGAGTCCAAGAGTGGTGGTCACACAACAATGAATGTGGGCAATAGAGCATTGAGTCCTATTTATAGGACTTGGCTCGAAGTATCCTTAGCGCATTCGCACTAATTTACTTTGTAACCGCTGTGACCAATGCTACTAGCACCCATCCGGATATTTAGGGAGGTAACAATATTGATCTTTTATGGCATCCAACTCAATGTGATATACCATGGTGATAGCAAATCTGAGGCTTATGTGATAACGAATTAGTCACCACATTCTTTTTCCCATTTATATGCACAATTTGAAAGTGAAACATAGATAAGAAGTTGACTCATCTCATGTGCTTCTCAAACACCGTAGAGCCAAACGAGCTTACCCTCGAGCTTGGGAGCTAGTAGCACTTCGGGATAGAACCACATTGTTGAGAAACCACTTCTTCAGCTCACACACTTCATTTAGGGTTTCACACTGACAGTCCCAACAAAAAGGGCTAGTGTCTACATTTTGGCCACTTTTTTAGTGGGTGTCCACACAATAGTGTGCCACCCTAGTCAAGTTATGCCTATAAATAGGTAGTCACTTCATTCTTTCTTGACTCCTATCTCTCTCTCTTCAATCATTCTTGACGACCTTCTTCAATCACCACCACCGCTTTCTTTCTCTCACTAGCCCCTTCCACTACTCCCATATTCCTTTTGGAGGACATTGTGGTTCATGGCTCGTGGCTGCTTTCATCCTTCTACTTCAGGCGCACTGTTCCAACATTAGGCCTTACGTTTGGAGCATCTTCTACTTGGCGTCACTATCATCTGCTTGGCGTCAACGTCCTTTTTTTATGGGCTTCACCTTCACCTGCGTTTTGGCAACTTGGCTTCTCCATCACATGGGGTTATTTGTTTATCACAGGGGCTATTTGGGACCTGTGCTTTTGCAGCTGGGCTGCTTCTCCATCACTTGGTATTGCTCGTCTATCGAAGGGGCTGCTGGGACCTAGGTTTTTGCAGCTTGGCTTCTTCTCTATCACGTGGCGTTACTTGTCTGTTACAAAGGCTACTAGGACTTGCGTTTTTGTAGCCTGCCTCATTTTCCATCATCAGGCATCATTATTATCCACTTGGTATTAGTATCTGACCTGCTCTCATTGTGTTTGACAGCTTCGACACTTTGGAATTTTCGTTTTGCTACCTAGGTCACTCCCCGGCATCAGAGGATTGGGTTCGCTCCCTTGATAGCTAGTGATAATCTTCCACATCTTCAACGACATTAGAGGGTTGCGATCTGTTTCCTCAACATCCGTCTTTCACCTTCCAGTGATTACTTCGATAGTCCACTGCTTGGAGGACCGTGTTTCGCTCTCTTCATTGTACAGATTTCCACAGGTGCTCCCCCCTAATTCAGATAGGACAGTGCAATTATCTTTTGAGCTTCGACTCCGATGTATTAGTTTTTCTTTTCATAGTATGATTCAATGCATCATCATCAGGTTGTTCTTGTGTTTCTGAGTTTCTCTTCTCTCTCAGTATTTGTCGTATACACTTTGTGTTACTCCCTGCAAACCCTACTGTCTCTCTGCATTGTTGCTTATTTTGACATGGTATTAGAGCATACTTGTTATTTTTTGATACACATCCCGAGGTTTGGCGTTTCATATCACCTGCCCACACCATCTCGGTGTAGGGAAGTGTTGGCCAACGGGCCAAGAGTCCAAGAGTGGTGGTTACACAACAATGAGTGTGCATAATAGGGCATTGAGTCCTATTTATAGGACTCGGCAGACCTAACCTTGAAGTATCCTTAGTGCGTTCGCACTAAGTTACTTTGTAACCCCCTCGACCAATGCTACTACTGCCCATTTGGATGTTGAGGGACGTAATATATCGATCTTTAATGGTATCCAACTCAGTGAGATATACCCTGGTGGTAGCAAATCCGAGGCTTATGTGATAATGCATCAACCACCAGATTTTCCTTTCCTCCCCATTTACATGCACAATTTGAAAGTGAAATATAGATAAGAAGTTGGCTCTTCTCATGTGCACAGTGCTTCTTAGACAACTTAGTCCAAGTCAAGAAATAGCACAATGTTTGATGGTTAGTCTGCACTATGAAATCAACCCCTAAAAGATAGTGTTTGCATGTTGAGAATGCATGAATTATAATAAGTAATTCTTTCTCATAAACTTGCAAATTCCTCTCTGCACCATGGAGAACACAACTCTTATATGCTACAACTCGGCCATCTTGCATTAAAACAACCCCTATGCTGTTCCCACATGCATTACACTGAACAACGAATGACTTCCTTAGATCTGGCAAGACAAGCACAATATCTGGATCTTTCCATCAACTTTTCAAACACGGAAATTTCCACTACTGTCCACTTAAAAGGCACACCCTTCTTCTGCAAAAAATATGTAGTGGATATGTAATTTCAGCAAAACTGCACACATACTTTTTGTAATAGGAGCATAGACCCAAAAAGTTGCGGATCTCATGTATGTTCCTCAAAGGTGCCCATAAACTTATTGCCTTTTGCAGGGTCCATATGAATTCCATCAGCCAACACTATATGCCCTAGAAAGTGGATCTCGTGCAAGAAAAATTCACTCTTCTTGTCATTAATGACTAGCTTATGCCTACTCAGCTCATTGAACACAATGTCCGAATGCTTTCTATGCTTTGCCTCATTCTTTGAGTAGACAGTCATATCATCAAAGAAGGTGCCTACAAATCCCCTATGTGGTGTGAAGATATGATCTATCATTTGATTAAAAGTGGTAGGAGCATTTGTAAGTCCAAAAGATATGATAAGAGACTCATACAACCCAAAAGATGTCTTGAAAGCTGTCTTAGGCACATTCTCTGGTCTAGTGTATAGCTGATGATATCCACTTTTCAAATCTATATGGTTGAATATGGTTGTCCCTTGCAATCTATCCATAGCATCATCGATCCAATGAATCGGGAATTAATTTATTGTGATTTTATTCAAAGCATGATGGTTAGTGCATATACACCATAAACCATCCTTTTTTTGCACCAAAGGCATTGGAGAACAAAAGGGAAATGAGCTGGGCTGAATAAACCCTTTTTCCAACAACTCATTCACTTGCCTTATTATCTCCTCTTGCTCGGTTGCACTTACGTTGTAGGGTGGCTTATTAGTTAGGCTACTTCTAGGAATAAGATCTATGTCACGATCTTCTGGCCTTTCAGGCAGTAGCTATCTTGGAAGTGGTTGAGAGAAGCAAGTTGCATACATTTTCAGAAATGAAATGTAATCCTTCTCTAACTTTGACATGCTTCCAACATTTTCATTATCAACCTTATTCTTAGTAAAACCAAAGAATGTTGAAAGGTGATTTTTCATTACTTTGGAAATGGTAGCAATTGATACAACAGGGATAGATCCCCCTTTCAACTTTATATCCAAAGTATGGGTCTTGGACTTATGCTGAATAGTGATCACTTTACCATGTGGATCAATCACACTGCATGCACACGATGGCATCAAGGCAACTAGGCAAGATATCACAACCCTCAAGCGGAGTAATAAAGAACTTATTGTTGTTTACATATCCCTAAATGTGTAGACAAAGCTTTCCAATGAGTGGTGTGACAGGCTCCACATGCCCCTCGCATGTCACACCAACTTCTCCCATGGGTCCCATCTCATTCTCTTTGATGCCTAGATGGGCTGCTATGTCTGTAGAGATAAAATTGGCTCGTGATCCATTATGGAAGAAAATCAAAGCATATTGATCTTTGATTTTGCTCTGTGCTTTGCGTAACTCAATAGCGTCATCATTGGGCTGATCATTGATAACATCAGGTATCAATCTAATTGATGTTTTGGGCTTCTTACCCTTGGGATCTCTTTGATTTTCTAATTTTTCAGCTTGCTGCCTATTGGGATAGTCCTTAGCCATGTGACTCTCTTGTTCACAAACAAAGCATTTATATGCAGCTCTTAATTCCCTATGTTGTGCAACTGATTTTGAGCCCTTTCCGTGCTGTTTTGACCTCTTTTCAAGTTGATTTTCAGATTTGTCCCTTTTCTTATTGTTTGACAACTTCTTATTCGACTTCTCCCCACTTTCTTGGAAGCCCGAATCTTTTCCATACAACAATGCATCGGCTATAGCAGCAGTCTATGAGTTGAGACACGCTAGACAGTGGATTAGATGCAAAAATCCTTCCTTCCCTTGGGTAGCCCACATACATACTTTTTCACTTGATCAGAAAGAGGAATTGGATGATAAGAAGTTACTGGTAGTAGGGCATCCCAAAACTTCTTATTATAATGTTCCAAGTTCTTGCATTGCGTTCCATGAAGTTTGTTCCAAGCTGTCATGATATCCACCTCAAATGTACTGGTCAATCAATTCAATGCAAACACTTGTTTGAATTGTGTCCATGTTGACGATGCTCTACCTTGCATTAAGAGTGTGGACCACTGCTGCAATGTATTCCCCTTCAAGAAAGTGGTTGCCTTATGAATCTTAGAAGATTCGGTGAAGTTTCCCCTTGAAGTGACTACATCAAATTGCTGAATTAAAGTCAAGGCTTTTAGTCTATCTTGTGCATCAAACTATTGAATAAAAGTCAAGGCTGTCCAAAACCCATTGGATTGGCACTACCAAGATAGCCTTGCATTTGGGTGTCCAATCCGACTAGTATCTTTTGCTTTTGCTCATCCTCGCCAGCCTTGGGTGCATCTTTAGATTGCGGTGAAGAAGCTTTCCTTTGGAAGCTTCTTGCTGCTCAAAAGCCTTTGAAGATGACATCTTCTTATTGCCCTTGCTTTCTTTTTTGGGAGAAGTCCAAAATCTTTGAAACTATGGATCTTTGGCCAATTACACGGATATATCAACTGCTGCCTTCGATCGAGCCTTGATCTAGTCATCATATTCTTCATCTCCTTGCTGGTCATTAACATCCTATGGCCTTGAAGGACCCGCTTCTTGGTCAATAACCACATTTTCTCCTTGCTGTTGATAACGTAAGGTTTCAAGATTAGGCATTGCATTTTTTCCTTCATTATGTGCATTTTCAAAATGAGATGTATCATTGATCCCATCTCATTGTTGTAAGATGACATACTTGCTGTAAATGCTCAGATGAACACAATTTCAGCACTTGAGCAAAACTTTTGGCCTTCAATTAGGTGCCTCGGGCCCACCAAGTCAAGGAATTTGATGATATCTCAGCAATGGAGCCATAAAACTAGTCTTCCTCCTTGGATTGGGTGGTATTAACTTGATTTAACACTAATTACAAAAAGTAATTAATTCACATAAATTGAAATGTACACTCTACTACTTTAATCTTGGACAATGGACAGCCTGTTGGCCCTAAAACTCACATCTCTTGCGGTATTTCTTTAACTTTTATTGCAAATGGATGGAGTACAATTGAGATTTTCTGATCCCCTCTGCTAATCCAAGTGCCTCTTATTGTCAAAATTGACCAGCAAGCCTTAAAACCAATTTTCCCCTTGGTTTGCTTGGGGAATAAGCCTTCAACCTACTCCTTGCGAGATAAATTTAGCCCCAAATTGACATTGCATGGCCAACCTCTTGAATCTCCTTGAAATTCTGTATTTTCAGCTTCTAAAATTCAAGTTCTAGGCCTTCAATTTTGAGCATGCATCCCAAGGTGGCTGTCAATTTCTAATTTTTGCTGTAAATTAGGATCTACAGTAGAGATTTTCCAATATCTCAATCTCTGATTGAATCAAGTTGTTGGAAAATGCCGAGAGCAGTTAAGAAATGGCTATAAGATGAGAGAGAATGTCAAAGAGAGAAATTTTAGACTTCCATCGTGAGGAAATGAAAGAAATTAGTCGCTGCTTTGTCTAGACAGCCATGAAAGCTATCTCCATTGATGGAATGCACTGAACACAATGTTGTTTGGCTGAAACAGCCCTCAAACTGCTACACCGACTGTTATAGTCTTTTCAGGGCATGTCACCAGCTCTTGGAAGGTCTCTTGCTGGTTGGCAAGGTCTTGTCAACTACTGTAGTAGCTATGGCAGCCTTGTGTTTGTCTCTCTCATCTTGCACAAGGCTTGAATGACCCTTGTTCTCTCTCCCCCAGCCTGGAAAACATCTTTCTCACTTGTATGGGCAAGTTTTGCCAAGTGATAGCCTTCTAATCTCATTTTATTATTAAATTAACTTTCAAATAATATTCTGAAAATTAATTTAATAAGCTAAACAATGGTGGAATTATTTTTCTAGGCAGTATAATAATTATTAAATTAATTTTCAGAATTAATATTTTGAAAATCAATTTAATAAGCTGGATAATGCTGCTACCTAGAAAAATAATTCCACCAACCAATAATTAAATTGACTATGCGAATTTGTCTCCCAAATTTCCTTGAGTAGTTATTGATTCCTAGACTAGCATTAACTAATTAATTAATGCCTAGTCTCTAATGTCACTGTTGACATTAGTGGCTAATAAATTGGTCTAGGTTCAAATCTGACAGTGGGTACCACCTAGTACTTCTTAGGCATAACTTATTACAACTTTTACCTTTGGTAGCAATTTATATCTTGGGGTCCCGGGTTCCACATTGTGAAATAATGAACTTGTATTCTCACATATGTAAGTCACATTAGCAATTTTGAATAACTTTTAATTAAATGCTAAGCAAAGTAATAAAATTTTACGTCCTCGTGATAGTAGGACAATCTAAGCTATTATCAAAGGGCGGGAGCCGCAATCCATGTAAGCCCATCCAAGTTGCCATATGTGAATACCAACATTCCTTCTTACCCATCTCTGCTAGCTATATAGAGGAAGTCAATGCTAATTTGGGGTATCTGTGGCATAGGAGCTTCCATATCCTGCACAAGAAAGTCATTGCTCTAAAGGGCGCCTCCACAATTGTAGATGCTGCATTTAACTTTGCTTTGGTGATAAGGGTTTAGGTCAAGGGCTTACTCCTAATCATGTGTAATCCTCGTGTTGCACTTGTAAGGTAACTTGTAGTGAAAAATAGTAGACATGATGAGCTGATAGTACCCGAAATTCAACCTTGGGAGAGAACTAGAAGCTCTATGACTCCATGTTGGAAGGAATATGAAGGCCTAGCCACCAAGTCATGGCTGAAATATCTAAGGCCCCGAACTAGGAAGAACTTATAGATCCTGTGTATCAATGGGTGAGATGGCATCTATATGTCCACTATCCCAAGAAGGTAAAAGATGTGTGAAGATCCGTACGATGAGTAGGGACCCACTCTGAAGTGGAAGGAATGGAATCCCCCTTGGAAGGTGAGGAAAGATGATCCCCCTTTGAATCCCCCTTTAAGAGAGCTAGGGAATTTAAAAGCTCATAGATCACATCCTCTAGAGCATTTGATTGTTAGGTTAGGGTTCAACATCATGTGCACATTGACACCCATCCATAGTGAACAAGCAAACAATAAGAGGGAAGAGAATGTTGGAAGGTCACATCTACTATGTGAGAATATGAAAGTACAATCTCTAAGGGACTAAGTACCACACTTAGTAATGGATGTTATACACAAGGAAAAAACACTTCTTCAGCTAGAAGCTAAAAAGTACCCGTGGATAAGGGAGCATTCACACCGGAACTTGAGAGAAACACGATAAGTGTAACGAATCCCCCTTGGGTGAATAACGTGAATGTATACAGGGAATAGGTAGATCAATCCCCAAATGGTATCAAGCCTAGAGCCTTGTGAAAGGCTTCAAACTTCTCTCTAGAGAGAGCTTTGGTAAACACATTTACCAAGTTTGTCCTATGTAAGGACATAAACCAAGTCAATCTCCCTTGCATGGAGCCTCTTTCTAACATAACGACAATGCACCTCAATGTGCTTATTGTGAGCATGAAAAATTAGATTCCTTGCAAATTGCCATGGCACTACCATTGTCAGTATAGATAGAAGTGGGTATTTGCTGTTTCACACTAAGATCGACCAAAGGACGTCTGAGCCATACACATTTCAATGTAGTAGCAAATACTGCCCTGTATTTAGCTTCACAACTAGATCCCCCCAAAAAAAAAATTTGTATTCTAAGATAGTAGTGCACATGGCCAAGATCTATCACATTAAACACATGCTACAATTCAGCTTTTAAGGCTGAAATATGTGTATCTCATGAGGTCCAGTCAACAACATGTCATCCACATAAAGAATCAGAATCAAGAGGTTATCCCCATCTTTGTAGATATAAAGTGTGCTTTCAGTGTGTGAATTACTAAAGCCAAGAGCAATCAAGTATGTATGTATCTTTTCATACCATACCCTAGGTACTTGCTTTAAACCATAGAGGGCCTTATACAAATGGCTTTGCTATTTGATCCTTTCTGAATAGAGCTACTGTAAAGAAAAATACCCTTGCAGAGAAACATAAACAGAAATCGCACGACAAAGCACAGACTGATAAAAAGAACACAGTTAGGGTTAAGGTTAGAGTAACTCAGAGACAATGAACATAGTGAATAAATGAAATTATATGACTACTAATAATACAATGCTCATGCAACAAATACACTATGCAGTGAATGAATACTGAACCTCGAACTCCTGTATCTCTAGGATCAGGGTAGGGGTAATGAGCTGGAGAGTGTCGTATTCCAAACAGATCCCGAATCGCAGTAAGGCAGCCTCTGAATGTTGAACACCAGCAAACGCAACAGTGAGAAGCTAGATCTGATGCAGACAGCAATGAGGAGAGAGAATGACTAAAAACGGAGCCTGCAGGAGAGAGAAAGACTAAAAATGCAGGCAAGACAGCCTACAGGAGAGAGAAAGACTAAAAACGGAGCTTGCAGGAGAGAAAAAGACTGAAAATGCAGGCAGGACAGCCTGCAGGAGAGAGAAAGACTGCAGCGACTGCAGTAAGGAGAGAGAAAACTGTCAGGGCGGCAGCTGGAGCCTGCAAACGCAGCAATTTGCTGGTTTGGCAGGCTGTACGACAGCAGTGCAGATGAACAATAGTCAGTTGTCAGGCAGAAACAACAACAATTAGTGTGTGGAGGGCTGGAAACATGCGCCAGACTGTAGGGAACAGTGATGGACAGCAAGGGCTGAGATGTCCTCTGTGACCGGGGTGTGGGCAGCAAGCTGGTAACACTTGAAACTTGCAAAAACGAGATTGTAAAATAGTGGAGGGCTGGCTGCCAATCTATAGAAAATTAGGGTTCTAGATCCTCTCCCACTTAACTTTCTCGATCCGCTCCCCGTTTTAGGGTTTTGGCTAAAATAAGCATGTTTTGGGGCTGTTTAAGTGGCTAAGTGCATTTCTTAGCACAACAGCTAGGAGGTTGAGTGACATAAACTTCCTCATGAAGATCATCATTTAGAAAAGCAGCCTTCACATCCAATTGATGCACATGCCAATCATAATGAGCAGCCAAAGCAACAACACTGCGAGAGGTGATCCAAATGTGCTGATAGGTCAACTTCTAAGAAACTTCTCATAGCCTATGCCATCCATGAAAAGGAGAATAAAAATGTAGGAGGAAAGCCCATCTTAATAAGTGGAATATGACAAAAACTTTGGGAATATTTTCACCCTCTAGGACTTTGTGGTTACATTGCTCAATGTATATCTTTGCAACAGTTTAATTTGTCTGTAAGTCTCTAGAGTGTTGGATTTAAGAGGAATTGAGGTACGATTTTACTTTTTTGTGATTATTTTTTCATCTTAGCCATATGAATATGAGTGTTCTATCAAATGGTTTGCTTAAATTATATGCTACATAGATGATTGAAAGATGTAGCCCTTTAATCTTTTCTTATCTTTATAATGTAGGTGACTTTTGCTGTTGATGGGGTTGTTATACTGGGCATATTGTGGACTTTGAAAGCAGTTTTGGAGGTATTTAGCCATTCCAGTCAAATGCATCACATGTCTAGTCCCTATATGCTGAGAGAGAAAGAGAGCATTGTTATTGAGAAAGCAAATAAGATTTGGAAGCTGAAACATTGTGCATGCTAGTGGAAGACCATGTTGTTGGATTCTTGGACCTCAAAGATCCCTTTTTGATGTAAAGGTTTGTGTGGATACTTTTTGTGAGAGGACTACCATCAACTAAGCAAAAGGAAGATTAGCCCCAATCATTGTGTCTTATGTATGATTTGCATAGAGATTTTCTCAAATCCTCTTTTGGGTGGAGCCAGTGTTGTATTGGTCGGCCCTTTGATATTGATTTTATGACCCTAAGATGTCTATGAGTGTCTATTTGTCTTATGTCTTGCACACCCAATCCCATGGCTGCCCCCTTCTTGAGGTTGCATTAGTGAGTCTCAGTATCTACTAGTCTCCAAAATGTGGAGCTTAACAGATCTTTATCCATAGAATGCCATTATTTTTGTTATATGAGACCGAACATCTTTGAATATCAGTAATAGCAGCCTTGTATAAGTAGCAGGTAGGGCATCTGCATATGTACTGCTTCTCATGTCCATCTCCTACATTTAGCACCTCTAACTTATGGTCTTGCTATGCTTTTCTGAATCTCTCCTTGTCTCAACACAGAGCTAATGCGAGAGGTATCTGTTTGGCAAAATCTGTTTGGCAAAATGGCACATCTAATCCCAACTGATGATATTTGGATGTCTGTGTACTCTGATCTTGTAACAAATCTGTCCTCAGAGAGTTCGAGAAGAGTGTCCTTGGAAATGGCAATCTTTGTGCCAAGTGGTGCTAGTGAGAACTATGTCTTCTCAATATCTATCATGGTGATGTCTATCCTAATTGCTCAATTCAGTTTAGTGTGACTGAACAGCATGTGTTGATATTTGAGATTTCTTTCATTCATTCTTATTATTTATCCCTTTGTGTGTGTGTGTGTGTGTTTTCTTTTTTATGGGTGCAACTAGTCTTCTTATTAATCAAATTGTGCAACTGATGCAAGTGAGACAGTGGTGCTAGTGAGAACCATGTCTTCTCAATATCTATCATGGTGATGTCTATCCTAATTGCTCAATTCAGTTTAGTGTGACTGAACAGCATGTGTTGAAATTTGAGATCTCTTTCATTCTTTCTTATTATTTATCCCTTTATGTATGTGTGTGTGTTTTCTTTTTTATGGGTGCAACTAGTCTTCTTATTAATCAAATTGTGCAACTGATGCAAGTGAGACATGCACACTCAGGCTTTCCTTTTCCACAATCAATGCGTCTCAATGCTTTGCAATTTTCTTTGTGCTCCTGATGCTCAAACAAGCTGTTTTCTTTCCAAAATTTTTGTGAGGTGTGCAATCAAGTTATCTTATTTGATCACAATTTTCATACTCATTCATTGAACTTTTGCTTCTGATGATAGTCCAGACACTCTTCTCTTATGGTTTGGCCACTCCTTAGGAGTTAACTTGGGTCAATTGGGTCAAGGTTGCCAGCTTCTAGAGCTAGTGGATTCTTCAATGTGATTATGTGTGCAATTAGAGTAATTACTTGTTTCCTTGACAATCTAGTCGTACTATGGAACCCCAAGAGTATAGCAGTTAGTGTGAGCTAGTATGACAACTCAAGGCATTCACAAGGAATGTCTTGAGGTTGACCACAAGAATGGCTTCAAGTTATCATCACAATTTTGCTCCTTAGAATATGTGTTGGGTTGCCCTTAATAGTAGCCAAGCAATTCTATCTATGGACCTAGAGCCAAGGGGTTAGTTTCTTGCTAACAGAATTCACAAATATCAACCTCCTCGGATGTGGAAAGAACTTGCAATTAGCTTGCTTCAAAAGGGGTTCAATATGAGTGAGCTTCTTGTTGTGGTTGCCTTTGCAGTTGGCCTTCCTAGAAGGTAGGACTTGCAACTTACGGACTTGTTATGGTTGCCTTTGTAGTTGTTCCTAGAAGGTAGGAGTTGCAACTTATGGTCTCGTTGGCATGTGACACAGAATCCCAGGGCTCTAAGTTAGAGCATGCAATTGCTTGATATATTGATGTGTTTCTCTTTCACTTAGCTAGGATTTCTCTCTAATGAGAGTATCGGAAGTTGTGGGTGAGTTTCTTGTGGAGTTCAAGTCTTGTGCATCAAGAGGGAGTCATGTGTTCTTTTTCTAATTACTCATCTAAGAAGCTTGAGGCAAATTTCACCCAAAGCTATGATTCTCTTAGGAATTTTGTCGATCCTGGATAGTTGAGGGGGTCATGCATATTTTGTCAATCTTAGATATCACTTTGTTGTGACTTGAGACAAGTGATATCCTAATTCTAATAAGCCAAGCGGTTGCTTCCTTATGGGTTGTGGCAAGATTTGGACTTTACATAGCTTAGAGGTGTAGCAAGTTAACGAGGAGGGTCCTAAGTGCTGGTTAGCTGGAGTATTAGTTTGCATGACAAGCTAATCGTATCTTGAGCTAATTTGGCAATACTAGAGACGAATGCAAGGCGATTGTGCAAGTTGCCTTCGATTGGGATTCTCACAATCTTGGGTAAGGTTGATGGATCCGTGTTAAGCTAAAACATGATTTACAGCTGATTAGCATTTTTAAATAGCCCCAATAGACACTCAATTAATGAAAAACACAAATTTGGTGCATGGTTTGAGAGGGTTTCAGTCGTTCCCTAAAACCCTAATTTTTTGGAGCACCCTTCAGCATCTATAAATAGAGGGGCTGCCCACCATTCAGTCTTATCCTTTTGTGTAGGTTTCTCACTCTACCATGTAGATTTCAGCCATGAGCCACCTACCATCTACTGTGTAGCCATCATCAACCACAGCCCATCACTATCCAGTCGTAGGTGGCCTGTTTTCAGCCATCACCCTTGCACTCTCAACCATCAATATTCCCAGATTATCTCGAGATGAGGACATCTCAATTCCTCCAAGGGGGAGAGAATGTAATATTTCTGTTGAAAAATATTACTAACCTAACTAGAAGAAGAACCGATTTTAGAAAAAATAGAGTTTGAAAAGAGGGAGGATGAGCTCAATCTTGATCTTCGAACATCTCCGTCTACATCAGCAAACATCTCTCCTATTGTTGCTTGGCAATTCTCTGCCTCGGGTGATCGGTTTTCAGCCTTCCTCTAGTGGTACACTGCTGCATTTACTAGATTTTGTGTTTTAGTGACCAACCTATTGCCCTTCATTATTTAGCACTCTCTTATCTCTGACTTGTGGGTAGTACACTTGGGATCCGTCTTTGGTGGATGTCACTCTTCGACATTGCATTGCTCTACCCTTGGGCATTTTGTATACTCTTACATTCATTTACAACATTCATTCACTTCAGAGTTTCTTCCCTCTGGATTTGTGTCTGTGTTTGAGTTTTTTCATTTTGCGTGTAGGGTTTGAGTTTTGCTTTTGTCTTTGTTAGAGTCTTTGTGTTTTAGTCTTGGTCGTACATGCTATGTTTCCTCAGTGTAAACCCTATCATATCTTCACATGGTATCAGAGCTGGTGCTCTTCTAAAGAGTATCCTATAGTGATTGTGGAGGCTAGTCTTTGTGCGAGACTCACACATGACTCTTTTTTGACTCATAATGTCTTAGGTACCTTCTTCTAATCCTATGACGCCCTATCAAGCTTCTCTATCATTGGAGGCTTGGAGAAGGAATTATGGTCTTGAGGAGGAGCTAGATACACCTTTACCTTTACCATCCATCTTACAAATGAAGGATTTGAGGAGTACTTGCACATTACTTACAATTTAGTTTACATTTCTCCAACGAGTGCTACTACTCTGTTTGGACCGACTGGTGAGATTGGTCACCTCCTCGATCTTAGATGGACCATGACATTCGGCGTATCTAGCAATCCATCTTCTTCATCACAGCTAGGCCTTCGTTTGGACCGATTGGCAAGATTGGCCACCTCTCGGGTCTTGGATGGACCACGACATTTGGTGCGTTTGGCAATCCATCTCCTTCATCATAGCTAGGCCTTATGTTAAGTTCGTATAACCCTTTTGACTCGTATGAGCCAAAACCCTCTCGTGTTTCTTCTTTTGTTGTATAAGACCGGATGATTTTTCAGTATGCTAACTTTAATAGAGGAGGTTCTCGAAGCAGATACCCTTCATCAGGCATATCTCTACCATCTGTTTTATTCAAGCGAGTAAACCACACTTCTCAACTCCCTCCCATCCCACCACTATCTTCTTCACATTTTGATCTACTCACATTCTCATTCCAAAATCTTGGATTATATTCCACTTCCGCTCAAAGCACACTAGGGGTTGGATCTTCCATCTCCTAACCTAGCACTTTCTCTTTCTCCATCCCACCACCTTCTATTCTCCATTTACTACACCTCCTGGTGCATCTTTAGAGGAAATGCCACCCTTTTAACACTGTACCTTCCACCTACCCCCACTTTACCACATCCTTTCACTCTGGGATGGTTGTGATGGGCGTTCCCCTCATTACCCCTAGACACTCACAAACCCTCTACACGACCTTTTAGACGCAAGGATATTCATCCTTTGCTTATGGACTCTTGTCACACATGCCTTGGATCACTCCTACGAAGAAATTTCCATCCTTTGCTCCCCATGTCCCTATCCCTTGACCATGGGCTCCTCAGGTGGCTACCATGTCCACATTTGGATCCCCAGTTCGTGTATGCCCACATTTGAATCCATTGTGTACACTTTCCGTATACTTGGTGGGCACTCTAGGATTCCTTCCCAAGTGTACTCCACTCTACCTTTCTATTCCCCCTATTTCCCCTTTCCATCTTCTAGTACTACCACTCCTATTGCAATGGCCAAAAATGCTTTTACAGATAATACTCGTTTGAACGGGTCAAATTTCACCACTTGATCAAACTTCATCATCGTTGGTATTGTGTCTATGCCGGGG
This sequence comes from Lygodium microphyllum, assembly GCF_053477565.2. Classification (NCBI taxonomy): domain Eukaryota; kingdom Viridiplantae; phylum Streptophyta; class Polypodiopsida; order Schizaeales; family Lygodiaceae; genus Lygodium; species Lygodium microphyllum. The sequence goes on along the minus strand of NC_141137.1, from coordinate 171,039,429 downwards.
ACCCTCGATTAGCTCAATCTAACCACATCGGTCAATGGAGAGTTCGCAGTGCTATAGCCAATGTTGAGTTCATGCAGGGGTTGCTTCTTGAGTTCCACTCTCAATTACAACATTTTTCCCTCACGTTTGAGTGTTGGAGTCATCTCATTGACTGCTATGCAGCTCGAGATCGCACTCAACGTATCAATCTTGATTTTGAGCTTCAAGAGTTTTCTATTAAGGAAGGGGATATGATTTGAAAGTCAAGTTGGCTAAATATTGGCGGTTACTCACTGAGTTTGCCACTACTGGCTCCTCGAAGTTAGATGACAATCATTTCACATTCTTCTTGAATTAGTTGCCTAATACTTTCATTTTATCTAGCACATTATCTCACTCCCTAGATTGCCAACCTTCTACGAGTTAGAGTGCTAGTTCTTGTGTTATGCGAGGCTACACAATTAAGTCCACAAGAAGTCCTCCACACCCATCAATTGAGATGGGTGAGGGTGTGTTGCCTCTTCTTTGGAAGGGAAAACCACCAGTGGCAAGAACTCGCAAGATGCGAAGGCAAGCCAAATGAAGGGATAACTACTAGTGGCAAGAACATGCAAGATATGAAGGCAAGCCAAACCAAGCGTAACATCGCTTCCTCCAATGGAACCAAAGAAACACAATCCCTTTGGCAACAAATTCCTAAGAAAAATAGGGTTTGCACACAATGTTTGAGGTCGGGGGCTATGTGGACAAGGAGTGTCGTACCAAGGCCTAGGGTCTTACCTCCTAGAAAACCACAACATATTGTTACAATTGCCTCCATTTCGACTTGACAGTCCAGTGAGGCTACGTCTCCTGTTGCTACACTATATGCTTCATCTGTTCCAATGGCTATTGGACATGTGGCTTGTGGACTGCTTCATTAGCCTGTATCCTTCACTACTCTTGAAGGATTGATTGATTGGTCTACTAGTGACTCATCTATTGCACTTTATGCATCCATTCCTAGGGCATCCATTGCAACTTCTAGGACCACTTCCCCACCTTGCCGTATGTGATGGTGGCCACGCACTTAGCCTTTCCTTTTTTAGAATTTTGCTGTATAGTTACATACTGATTGCATTGCCCTTAGCTTTTGTTTTTGAAGCATCTCACTACTCACCTCTGTGCTTGCAGTTATTGATGTCTTTTGCAGGGCTTTGTATTTTCGTGTGGGGCTAACATACAGGCTTGGACTAGCCCTTCCTAAGCTGGTGATAAGAGATGCGTGTCGTTTCTTTCATGGTTCCATTTGCTTGGAGTTTTTCTCTTTTACCAACATGGAGGCTTTCCCTCCCACGGCGGATCATGCAATCTCTCTCTTGATGCTATCATGGCGGTGACTTCTATCCTTGCTCTTCTAGTATGGATGCTTCATCGTGTTCATTCACATGATTCTCGACACCATACGAAGACCGACATATTCAGGCTCCTCTTCCTTCTTTGATATCAACATCCAGGTTGTGAGGGGGTTCCTACCCTTCTTGGTATTCTACAGGTTTCAGCACTTTTCTTTGACATCAACCTTTCCCCCTTATTGTACCTTTCCCTATGCGTTGCATGATTTCACCATCTTTGTACTAAAGCACTTGGGCAAGTAAACAATTTTCCCATGAAGGACACTGCTCAAATGGTATTTGTTGCATGAGCATTCTTTAGCATATAGCATACTATTCATACCATTGTGCAGAGCAACACTAAACGAATCCTAAGTTATTTCCATCGACAAATTACACCACCATTTTTCTTCTGCCGTAATCAGTTTTTAGCCTTCCTTGGTGCTGTTGTGTTTACTAGATTTTAGTATCTGAATTGTTGTGTTTTGGCAACCAGCCTACTGTCCCTCATTATTTAGCACTGTATTATCTTTGACTTGTGAGTAGTGCACTTGGGATCCGTCTTTGGTGGATGTCACTCTTCAACATTGCATTGTTTTGCCCTCAGGCATTCTGTACGCTCTTACATTCATTAACAACATTCATTCACTTCAAAGTTTCTTCTCTCTATGTTTTTGTTTTGCATTTTGCATTTAAGGTTTGAGTTTTACTTGTCTCTGTTCGAGTCTGTGTTTCAGTCTTGGTCGTACATGTGTTTTCTCAGCGCAAACCCTAGCATATCTTCATAGTTCCATGCTTCTAATGCACTATGCAGTTGAGTGATCAATGAGGAGTTTCAAGTACTTCGTACAAACAGAAGTTCGTTTGCTAACATGATCTTTCTATGTCTCTTGCTAGGCCTAGAAGCATCTTTATAGCTCTTGAAAATGTGTGCAGTACTAGGGATCTTTTGGTGTTCTATGCGTCTTGTGAGTGCAGTAGGGAAACTTTGAACTTGCCTTGATGCAAAGTCATTGATGTGGAGCCCTAGGATTGTTGCGATTGATGGAGACTTTTGTTATTGTTAGTGGTTGAAGGCAAGTAGGATCCTTGTAGCCACAATCCTTGAGGGTACAACTTATTTCGAGCAATCATTTAGGTCACTAGTCTTCACCCTAGTTTGGCCAATAAGTCTTCTTACACTATTGTGGGACGAGGTAATTGTAGGTTGACTCAAAAGGCAATATGATTGTCTATGCTCTATGTAAGGAGGTTGTGTAAGTAGGCTCGAGTAGGGTTTAGTCTAGTCATGTGGCAGCCGTAGTTCGTGGTTATATGCAAGCTCTTATCGGAAGTGTTGGTTCATTTACTTTTGCCTCTATCCCACATTCTCAAAGTACTAAAGGTGTCCTTATGAGTGAATTGTGCTTAGTTCCTTGTCCTTGAAAACTTGGTTATTGCTTGCCAAATTTAATGACCTTATGCTTATTGATGTGCCAAGGTGTCGGGGTTTCCTTACTAAGGGGCTCGATATTGTTCGCTCTACTCCTATTGTGACACTTGCATGATATTTGTGCGCTAGGTTTTGGTAGCCTTTTGGATTGACTTGTGATTGTTAGGATTTTTATGGCTTGACAGAAGGCATGATGTAAATAATTTTATTTATTTTATTAAGCTATATATATATGTATATATATATATATATATATATATATATATATATATATATATATATATATATATATATATATATAGAGAGAGAGAGAGAGAGAGAGAGAGAGAGAGAGAGAGAGAGAGAGAGAGAGAGAGAGAGAGAGAGAGAGACTAATATTTTCTCTACAGCTTGCATGCACCATGGGTAGCTTTATTTTTGTTGGGATCTTGTTGCTACGTGGCATTTGGTCAATTCTCTCCTATATTCAACATTATGGACAACATCAAGATGCTTATTTTAATGACAATCTAAAATTGAGTCGGTAGGGATAATACCCAAATCTGTACATTCCACTCCTAAGGTGACTTATGTCATACTTTTTTCAAGAAATGGTACTAAACATTAATTATAAAGGGGCTTATGAAATATAGATTTCTTAGAAAAATTGCCAAATGTCTAGACTTTTACTTAGCACAAACAAGGGTTCTTAATAAAAGGGAAATTGAGAGAAATTCCAAGTGATAAAGAAAATGTTTCAAATGTGCTCGCAAATGATATGGTTCTAGAAAAATTGAAACAAGATTGTGGCACTAGTACAAATACATGTTGAAAGAAGCTACCAAGAAACTACCTTTAGTTCCTCTTTTTCTAAGCCTTAGCTTAAGATATTATTAGGCGCTTCGTGTCTAGGTTGTGCTTCATGGAAGATTATGAAAATGGAGTGAACTTTGCACCCTATGTAGGTGCTTCATGTCTAAGTCATGCTTTGTGCAGCATTATGAAAATGGATTGAACTTTGCACCCATTGTAGGCATCATCTCGAAAGTTAGTCTTTGAATTTGTAAATAGAGATCGTTTTGGAAATTAGGTTTGAATTTGTATATGGGCGTGAAAGTTAGTTTTGAACATGCAAGTCATTTCAAGTAGTGAATAATTGCATAGAATTTTTTTTCCCTACAAGCAATAATCAAATTGAGAGTCCTCCCTCTAAAGTTTGGGTTTCCCTTACTAGTGTATGCAAAGATGTGTGGGTCCTTGTATGTGTACATGGGTGTGTGTGCTTGTGTGCGTGCGCGCGCGCGCGCGCACACACACACACACACACACACGTGTACACACACACACAAAGTGAGTGAATGAATGGGAGATATGTACTCTAGATGGACGCATAAATACAATTGTAATGTAACACACTACAAAATTTCATATTGCATAGGAAAGTAAGGATATCTCTGGACGTACAACTTAGACTTGTACATATCTATGTTCATATAGTTACATATAATATCTAGAGCACATGAGCATTTAACCATGATAAGCTCATATCATAATTGAAGTAAATAAAGATGATGAATGTTGATAATCTAAATTTAGAAGATATAATATGGTAACAAGAAATATTGACCACATGTATAACACGCACACGCACACGCGTGCGCGCGCGCGCACACACACACACACACACACACACACACACACACACACACACACACACACACACAACATATGTATATGTTTGTGGACGCATGCACGTGTGTGTGTATGTGAATGGGAATTTTGTATACATAGATATAGGTGGCATACAAACATGAGATTATATGAGCGACATCTTAGCGGAGTCACGATTATAAAATGAAGATCTAAAACTTTGAATCAAGGAATCATGCCACAATTGGGTGTGCTCCTAGTTCATAGTTCACAAGCTACCTTGCTCACCTTCTTGACCCCTCAAGTGGCTTGTTGACATTGTGTCAAGTTAAAGAAAAAGGACGTGCTTTAGTTCACAAGCTATCCTACTTAGCCCTTCTATTAGACTACATTTTTTAATGCATTGTGAGTCCTATACACGTTTTACTTTGTCCTCGTATTCTTACCTCATGAATGCTTTTTTAAAAGGTGTTACTTCAGAAGAAACTTATTTGTTTTGAGAAAAATCATAATTTCAAGTGGGAAAAAATAAACCTAAAATATCAAGTTTATAATATCAAGGTATGATTGGATATACCTTGGAGAAGCCTGCTACTAGTTAGTAACCTTAGAGCATCTTGGCAAAATGATAAGAGTTTGATGATCATAGCACATCATGACCACATTAGCACTTCCAATTTACAACATTTCATGCAATGGTGTAGCCTTGTGTCCACAAATAAGTAGAAATTGACAGGTAATCAAGAGGAGAGAGTTCTTACAAAGACATAAGGAACTTCACTCACACTCTCAAGTTGAAGGAGGGTCTCATAGAAGCATATAACCTTAGTGTTACCCAAGCACGAGCTATAGAAGATAGAGAAGAGAGAAAATACAAAAATGAGCTCCATAGGATAGCACAAATAAGTTCTAAACTTACTATTTGTGGTTTCAATAGGTTTTCATCCTTGCACTTAGCCTTTTGGCCCTTTTTTATGAGTATAGTACTCGACTTTTGGCCTTGTTCTTTGCATGTAGGATTTAACATAATTGTACTTTGTGGATAAACATTAATCATGTAGGAGAAAATCCACTTTTGTGGATAATTGGACCCTCCACAACAAATTTATCTTCTCTTGAACAATAAAGATTTAGGAGACATTGTAGAAAAGATCACCACAACAGAAGCTAGTAGTTGGAAAAATTATAAGGGATCAAAATCAATTGGAATGTATTGAGTTTCATGGCTATCTTTGAGATCATTTTTTTCAAAGAATGAGAACTTGATGATTCTATTCAAAACCATCTGAAAGGTTTTATTGATCAAGTTGAAACCTTCATGAAAAGTTCTTTGAGATATACATCTTGCATTTGCATTAAAAATGTTACCAACTTTGGAAATAGCTCTATATAACATTGTTAATAGTTTCTTTGATCGATTTTCATGCACTTTTGGAAATGTAGTATTCGTAGATAAGAAATTTTTGCTTGAAACTTGTTCCAAACCTTTGATCTACTGACTAACAACATTGATAAAGCCCCATCGAAGTTTCATAAAAGATCCGCAGGCTAGATTGAACGTATCAAATAGGAATTAAGCCACAAAAGTATTACAAAGAATGAAATAATTAATCAAAATTCATTGGCAAATTTTGTGCATCCTAGAGTGAGGGTTAACACTTGAGTTGCTTGCCACCAAAGTTTCCTCACACGTATACTTCTCTATAAAATCTTATCATATTACAAATGCATACATAATTGAAAATTAACTAAATATCACTTTTTTTCATACAAATGAATCCAATCAACTCTTTGTTAGCTCCTTTAGAATATATTTTCACATAATATCCAACCATTATAAAAGGGCATATGATAGAATGCATTTGAAGCATGGCTCCTTTCAATGTACTTGGGGATTTTGCAAGCTCCTTATTAATTACAAGCTAATCTGTGTTTCTAATTGAGTTGGGTATTTATTTGATTGATGAAAAATTGCTAAAGTTTACTTTAATACTATCGATGGATTATAGTAGAGTATTAAGGCCACAATCAATCCATACTTCCAATGTACTAATTAAGTGTTTGTAATGTGGGGATTGGGTATATTTTACATGCTAAAATGAGGAATTGCTTTACAATCTTAGCAATTCTATAATCCCAAATATTTGCGAAAGGAGGAACAATGGTTGCTTAATATAGCATTAGCTCCAACCACTTTTGATGTTATGGTCACAAGAAGACTCGTTGAGTTATTTAGATTGATTAACCAAAATGGATTACAAGTTGAATCAATGTGAATTTATGAGCTTTTGTCTAAAAACCTTGAAGATGGGTCAACTAGGGAAATTCATCCATGATTATTCTGGATCTATGTTTTGCCCAATTGCCATTCCACCCTACATAATTAGTTGGTACTAGAGATTTCCTGTTTGCCACTTGGCATTCAATTATTTGTTACCAACCTAGTAAGAAATTGATCATTAAAAAACTCTAGCATATCAATATCAAGCAATTTGGTTGTATGTTTAATGTTTTTATTCACATTCTTGGTCATGCATATCGACAATCCTTCTTGACACCATGTCTCACGCCTTATGATACACCTTAATTTTATAATGGTGGGGCATCATATAAGTGTTTTTACAAGAAAATATTAAGTTACAAAACTCAAGCTTCATTGTTATAGTAGCAATAGTAACAATAATGATTTTTTGATAAAGATAAAATGAGTGTTAAGTTGTTCAAGTGTATGCTTATTTATAAACACAATGCAACCATCAAACATCTCTTAACAAGATTTTAATGTTACCAAATCTAATGATGAAAAACATCATTGCAATATTTTCGCTGAGTTGAGTTCAAGTGATGATAACGTTGGGAAAATAAGTTTTTAAAAGAGAGAGGATTAGTGTGCTACCAATTATATTATCAATTGTTATAGTCTTTGATAGAACCTGAAACATAAGAGCTCATAGAAACCAGTCTTGGCAAAGAAGATAATACATCGTTTTTATTTAAGTATTAGCTTCTTAAGTGTCGCATGCTATGAGGGAGAAATTTGGAAAACAAGTGGGATCCTATCATTTGCCATGAAGAGGACAGTGGTGAAGATAAGGAAAGTGAAGTGTAGTATGCGAGACTTTGGGATAACATGGAGAAAATCATAAACACGATTAAAGATAATGGCCTCCAAGGAAGACAAAAATAAAGAGAATCCAAAGGATGAACAATGAAGAGGATAGCTCTACAAATATTACAACCTCATTATTAGGACATTGAGGTTTAGATTTATCATAATTGCAATATATTTTTTGTTGACATAGAGTCCATGTTCCATTTCCCTTCATACAAGTATCAATGTGAATTTATGAGCTTTTTTCTAAAAACCTTGAAGATGGGTCAATTTAAGAAATTGATCAACGATTATTGTGGATCCATGTTTTGCCCGATTGCCATTCAACTCTACATAATTGGTTTGTACTAGAGATTTCCCATTCCCACTTGGCATTCAATTATCTCTTACTAACCTAGTAAGAAATTGATCATGAGAAACTTTATTGTATCAACATTAATCAATTCAGTTGTATCTTTGATGTTTTTATTTGCTATTTTGGTCATGCATATTGCCAATCCTTCTTGACACCATGTCTCACGCCTTACCTCTAATTAATGCAAATATTCATAATTGACAACTATGGTCTTAAATTCAAATAATATCAACATACACACCTTGACCTTATGATGGTGCAACATCACAAAAATGTTTTTACAAGAACATATTAAGGAGTTACAAAACTCAAAATTCACCACAATAGTAGCAATAGTAATGATAATGATTTTCTAATAAGGATGAAATGGGTGTTAAGTTGTTTAAGCATATGCTTATTTACAAACACAATGCAACCATCAAAGATATCTTGACAAGCTTTCAATGTTACCAAATCTAATGATGAAAAGCGTCCTTGCAGTATTCTCATTGAGTTGAGTCAAGTGATGATAACATTGGGAAAATAAGATTTTAAAAGAGAGAGTATTAGTCTGCTACCAATTAGATTATCGATTAACCTATTCTTTGATAGAACATGAAGATAAGGAAAGTGGAGTTTAGTATGCAAGACTTGGGGATAACATGGAGCGACAATGGTGAAGATAAGGAAGTGGAGTTTAGTATGCACAACTTGGGGATAACATGGACCGAAATGCAAAAAAGATTGAAGATAAGGGATGCCAAGGAATACAAAAATAAAGAGAAGTCAAAAGATGAAAAATGAAGAGGATAGCTTTGCAAACATTGCAACCTCACTATTATGAGGACATTGAGGCTTAAATTTGTCATAATTGCAGTACAATTTTGGTTGATATAAAGTCCATGTTCCATTTCCCTTCATATGATGGGCCAAGTCTCTAAGGAATAGGCTCTATCATGCACTATCCATTTTAATCTCAAATCATAGATATATTGAAGTCTTATGTTTACACTAATATTTGTGATACATGTTTGCTGTCTAGTGCCATTCTTTGTACATATGGTCTCGGTCACTTAGATAGTAGGTTTGTATATTGTTTGCCTCATAAGATGTAGTTTCTCTTGGCACAATCGAGAGCATAGTAGAGACAAGCCTATTTTCTTGGTTGGATCTCTCTATTAGCTTTAGCTTTGTATATTCTTAGTCATGTATCCTAGTAGTAACAATTCCATTTCATGAGGCTCCACATAAGTTACCACTACCATTACTAGGACTATTGCAACATTTTGATAGCAAATCGAGGAAGTTTAATACTTATATCTTCTAGATGAGGAGAAACACTCACATTCATTACATTTTACATCTTTAAGTAGGAATACAATAAAAATCCATTTTATAAGGCTCCATAGAGGAGCTATCACCACCACTACTAGGATTATCACAACAGACACATGGCAAATGGAGGAAATTTTATACTTATAGATAGGGACAAGAAATTGGCAACTTATACCTTAACATTCATTATATTTTATTGTTAATGGTAAAATAGAAAGTCAACAGAACAACAAAGTAAATTAGCAAAGGCAAATAAAGGTAGCAAAAGCAAAGAGAAGTGCAAATCAAGTGAAATGTGCAAGGTATACAATAATTTTTAGTCCATATCTATAGTCATACAACTAATTGTAATATTATTTTGAGAGTTGAGGGTAGCACCGTGTAAGAAAATATATGTCGAGAAGAAAAACTCAAAACTCAAAAATGGTGCATGCATTAGCTTTTGACGACTTTTGTGATGGTTCGAGTAATCTAAATATGTATGCATAATTTGGGAAAGCGCAAGAGACAAATAAGAGAGATGGACGCCCAACTTGAGTTGATGAAGCCCAAACTCAAAACCCCATGTATAAAAGCTAGAAAGTGTTAGATAAGCTCATTATTGTGGTATACAAACTTGAGAGTATGCTTCTTCTTCTTACTTTTATTATATCTACTTGTGCTTCATCTCGAGAGTGAGAGTGTGAAAGTGGGGGACTTGAGAGGTGAGGCTTTTTCCTTACACAAGTTTTTCTCTTCTTCAACTTAAGTGACAGATGGATTAGAGGAGAGGTTGGATTGCTTCTCTTCTTCTTCGTCTTCATATTTCCTCTCATAGATTTGGTGCTTGCAAATCGGTTTGGAAGGTGTGGAGTAGAAAAGGTGGATCGAGTACCACCGTATGAATTGTGGAGCCACCATTGAGCCTTCGCTTTGTGGCATTAAAGAGAAGGTAAGGTGGTGACTTTACTACACCTCATTGATTCGTTCATTCTTACTTCCATGTGGTTTGGGAGAAGAATGGGTAGATTGATGAGTGTGGGGAATGTATCGGTTATGTGAGAGGTAGCCATTACCAAGGTGAATGAAGTGCCCGAAGCAATACACGTTTTGTCAATTTTGACGATCGAGCTTGCGAAGCTCCATTTTTATTTTGCTATGTCAGGACACAATGGAATCATCTGTGAAAGCAAAAATTATCTTTACCATGCATCAAAATAAAACCACTACTCCGAAATGGAAGAGGGGTGTGGACTGCAAAATAGACTAGGAGGAGTGGGACTCGAAATGAGTGTGAGATAGGGTAGGATAGATAGAGTACGAGAGATTAAATGATTTTGGGTTGAAAATCTAGGTTTGAGATAGATTGACGAGATGGTACAACCTTAGGAACAGACTTCAGAAAAAGAAAATAATAAAAAAAATCTAATTTATCAGTCTCTATTTTGCATGCACTCCGTGGGATTTTTAAGCGGGACTTCTGGAAGCAGGGGGGCTTTGAATTGCATGTAGCTTTCGGTAGCTTAGTTTATTCTTGAAGGAAAGGCTTGGTAAGGGCAGCAGGGAAGGGAGAAGATGAAGAATGAGTTATGAGAGAGGAGGAGGAGAGTAGCAAGCATGGAAGGGAGAAGATGAAGAATGGGTATGAGAGAGAAGAATGGCTCGGACGGGGCAGACCATTCTGGCCGTTCAGATGAGTGGTGGAGCTGCAACCTTACAAACAGAAGATGTTTGTGATCAGCTTGGCGTTGAAAATGATCCTGGGAGAAGCTGCATGCAGGCCGTGGCCCGTGAGGCCATTTGGCCGTCGGACTGGCCCACCAACCCCCGCCACCCGCCCCATCAAACGCCTCACCACACATATCTCCAACTCGGCCTTGACAGGGTTAAAGGCTTCCACAAACCCTGTCATCTTACGTCCCCCTGTTTCAAGCCTACTAATTGTCCACCTCTAATCTACCAAGTCACCCGCTTCGAGTTGCTTCAACCTAAGAGATCAAAGTACTGCATCACCTTGAGCTTAATGCAATAGAATTACCCTTGTGCCTCTATCCCTTGCCTACCTTGATGTCCTACCCTCATCCCAAGTCACAATTAAATGTACAAGTTGATTTGATGACCATTTCGAGTTCTGCATCACTTCATGGGCTTCACTCTCTTTCACCTTGCCTACTCCAAATTGCATCATCTTAAGAGTAGTAGCGCACTGAGTGCACCGGTTGATCCATCTCCATCTCCATCTCCAGTGGAAATCCAAGCACAACATTATCCCTAGTGACCTTGCATGTGCATTCTGGAGTCTTTCTACCGGTATGTCATCATTTTGAGGTGCTTATCTTGAGTCCGATCTCAAACCTCAAACCTCCATATTGTTACAATGAATTCGAATGACCACATCGATTCCAAGTAACTCTAGACACACCTACAACTCAAATCAAACTCCCTCTTTCACCACCTTGGGTTGAATTATTGTAGATTCCAAGTAACTCTAGACACACCTACAACTCAAATCAAACTCCCTCTTATCACCACCTTGGGTTGAATTATTGTACAACCATATTTGCTAGGACATAGAGTGGGCTTCCTAGGCCTTACCCAAATGGCCAATAAGGCCCTATAAGAAGGCCACTTTTGATTTGGCCATCACCATTAAGTAGGATTGAACATTGTTGAGCAGTATCACTCCAACCTCGAGTTGCTTGGCCCAACACTACATAGTTAATCAAGGCAAAGCACAACCTTTGACTAGAGTTATACATCAAGCTATTGGCAGGCCAACTCACTGATGAAAGAATCACATTACTTCCATTTAGTGGGAAAAGAGTCTTGCATCACCTCTAGCAAGCATTGCTGCCTCTTCAAGGTTGAGACGCCGGAGCCACCCTGAGGATAATTGCTACACATCTTGTCGAAAATGTTGGTGGCTCACTAGGGATAGTTGAAAATGTTAAACCAATTGCTCCATTGAGCAATGCAGAAATTTTGCTTACGGCTGATCTGAATATTCAGCAAGATGTTGAATTTGAGATTCAGTAGGAGCTTGTACACAATCACGCCGAAGGTAGGCAAATGCCTAGATGGTACTTGCAAACTATGAAAGATAGTCGTTTGGATGCTCCTATTGCTGGTCGTACTAGAAGACAAGCCCGTTTGCATGATCATGCTAATACAATGGAGTTTGTTATGGCAGCACACACACTTGATGATAAGGAGCCTAAATGTTTTGAGGATGCACAACAAAGTGTGCATTGGATGGCAGCAATGCAAGGTGAATTTGATTCTATTATAAAGAATCAAACATGGGATTTAGTGACATTGCCTTTTGGAAAGAAAGCCATTGGTATAAAGTGGGTCTATAAGATGAAAAGAAAGGCTAATGGATCCACTAATAAGTATAAAGCCAGGCTTGTCACCAAAGGCTACGCACAAAAGAAGGGCATTGACTATGAGGAGACATTTACTCCTACATCCCGTATGACTACTATTGGATCTATGATTGCTTTGGCTGCCCATTATGATTGGATTGTGGACCAACTTGATATTAAGATGGAAACTTCAAGAAGTGTATGTAAAGTAGCCCATTGGTTTTGTAGTTGAGGGATCTGAACACTTGGTATGTAAGCTGAAAAATGCTTTGTATGGTTTACGCACGAACTTGGTATGCAAAAATTGATACTTTTTTACTCAGCCAAGGGTTCATTAATAGCTCATCAGAGTCTACTCTTTATGTATTCAAAGAGGGGGGATCCTTGCCGGTCATATGTCTTTATGTAGATGATCTTCTGCTCACAGGGGCACATGTTGATCAGATTTCAACATTAAAAAAAAATTGCAGCAAACTTTTGAGATATTAGACTTGGGGCCTTTGCACTATTTGGGCATTTAGCTCATTCATGATGCTAGAGGCATTGGATTGTCACACTCCAGATATAGTGGTAGACTCCTTGAGAGGTTTGGCTTACAGGATTGCAAGCCAGTTAGCACACCGATGATGGAGGCTGAACTCAAGCTGTCTGATCTAGCTAGAGGCAGCCATATAGGCTAGGCAGCAGAGCTAGGAGGAGGAGAGAGCACTACGGCGGAACCTTGCAGCCACGCAGAGATTATTACAGGAGGCACCAGGGGATCCCACCCTCCACGCAGAGGAGGTGCGTGCGCGAGCAGCCATTGTTGGCCTAGAGGACGAGCGCTCGGAGTTCTATTTCCGCACCTTAGCAGCATTCTGGGTACGGAAGGGGGATACGATGTGCAGGGAGTTTTTCAGGTGCACCAGCCTTGCACCTCAGGAAAGCAAATATGCGGCCTTCGAGATCAGTATGGGAGACTCATTCTAGCCCTAGACGAGGTGATGGAGATTGTAACTGACTACTACAGACGCCTTTTCTAGCAGGAAATAGCCTCAGCTAGAGGGCAGTGATGCAGATAACAGGTCTGGGATCACATCCCATCCCTCGTCACAGAGGAGATGGACGCTCCCTTCTAGCCCCCTTCACAGAGAAGGAATTAGAGGAGGCTTTCCATACACAGGACGGGCAGAAATGCCCGGGAGAGGATAGCCTCTCTAAGGCTTTCTTCACCACCTACTGGGAGGTGGTGAAGGACCCCCTACTGATGGCCTTCCAGGAGATTTTCACTTCAGGACAGATGCTAGAGAGTCTCTCGGCAGGCCTTATCAGTCTTCTCCCCAAAGGGGGAGACCAGTTGGAGCTCTCCTAGTGGAGACCGATCACCTTATTATCAGTGGCCTATAAGCCACTCGCAAAGATGATTGGTAGGCGATTACGCCCCGTGCTTCCAGATATCATCCATGACACACAAACAGGCTTTGTCCAGGATAGGAGCATCCTAGACAATGTATTCACCTTCTTTGAGGTGATAGAGTGGGCGTAACACAGTGGGCAGAGACTGGCCATACTACTCTCGGATTTTGAGAAAGCTTATGACAGGGTGGACTGGGATTTCCCGGAGGGCACCATGGTGAGGTTGGGTTTCTCCCAGGCTTGGATTCGTAGGGTCTTCGCACTTTACAGATCAGCCACCAGCAAGGTTCTCATAGGTGGTAGGCGAGGGCTGAAGTTTCGACTGGAGAGATCAGTCCAAAAGGGTTGCCCCCTGGCCCTGTACCTGTTTCTACTCTTTGTAGAGATGATGTCTCATTTCCTCAGGTCATGCGTGAGTGGATTACGCATCCTCTGACTTCCCGTGAGAGAGGAGACTGAGTTAGACTCACAGTATACATATGATACAATGCTCTACATAGAGGACGATGAGTTGATGCTGGAGAGAGTGAGGTTGGCTCTTGAGGTGTTCTGTTCTGCAGCGGGAGCGAAAATCAACTGGCAAAAGTCGGTTGGTTTCCTCACAGACCTGAACTCTAGTACAGAGTGGGGTGTCCACCTGGGATTTAGATGGGTGAGCAGAGGATAGACCGTCCATTACCCAGGGTTCTAGGTGGGACTCGACATCACTCCTGTCCAGTAGTTTCTTCCAGTCCTCGATTCTATTCGGAGAAAGCTGACCTACTGGAGTACAGATCGCCTCTCACTAGCAGGCCGAGCCCTAGTGGTTAACCAGGTTCTCCTAGCGACGGCCTGGTACATCGCCTCGTGTTGGTGCTTCTCCTCGTCCTGCGTAGTGCAGCTTTGCTGCCTAGTGCGGAATTCCCTTTGGTCCGGGTCAGACGGCTCTAGGGATTCCAGGGCCAAGGTGGCTTGGGCGACCATCATACGGCATTAGAGTATCAGAGTATGGCCCTCTTGGGCAAGCTAGTTGTTCGCGGTCTCCCACCAGGAGGGCAGACATGGAAGGTCCTATTGCAAGAGGGTCTTCAGGACTGTAGACCGAGACTTGGCAGTGAGTGGAGGCCATCCCTGAGATGGATCTTTACATCAGCCCAGATCGCCCCGCCAAAATCACCTTTCTTGCGCAGTTTGCTCCGCGTAAAGCAGGGCCTCCGTAAGGCCCTAATTTAGAGCCCCCTAGGTTGCCAGGAGGAGATAGATTGTTAGCCAATAATTTGGAATCCCCAAGTCAAAGATCGGAAAGGGGCACAGATTGGCGAGCGCTCCCACATCCAGTGGGTTGGCTGGGAGGCTAGTCCAACTCATACCATCAGGACATGGTGGGAGGTGTATAGGATGGTGGATGAGCAGGTGCTGCAGCGAGTACCTGGCTGCCAGAGAGGAGTGGAGCTAAGGAGAAGGGAGATAGATATAGCAATATCTCAAGAGTGGCTTTCTCCTCCGAGACGAGAGCCAATAGAGCCCAGGGAGGTATGGGCCGCTAGGTTTTCACTAGCAAACATCCCCCTACAGGTGGCAGGTAGAGTGGGCGGCGCTCCACTTGGGACCCTCTTCACCGTACAGGAGGGGGGGCATCTGACCCTTGACAAAGGGCAGGAGGAGGAGATGATAGTTGTCCTTTCATGAAGGAGGATCCAGATGATTGGCCTTTAGGGGAAGACATGGCAGTTGGACCCTTTTGTCTTCTAGTAGGAGCTCAGGGAGTGGTGCCTCTGGATTTGGGAGGGCAGGCCACTTAATGAGCTGGAGTGAGACCCGGGAGAGTGGCTATGGTCGGCCACAACGGTCGCCAAGAAGACATCGAGGTTGCTAGAGTACACAACAAAGATTGGCAGACATGTATTGATGCAGAAGGATATAGATTGGGCGCCATCTTGTAGCAGGCACTGGGTGGAGCATGGCATCACAGAGCCTTTCCGACGGACCTTTTGGCGTTGCCTTTGGGATAGTTGGAGGCCGAGGAGGGTATCATATTTCATATGGCTGGTGGCACATGGAGGCTTGGCGGTGGAAAGTTGGCTTGTCCAGATATAGAAGGAGGGAGGTTGTATGCACTACACACAGCAGCCTCTAGAAACACCAAAGCACTGCCTTTGGTCGTGTGAGGCGGCCAGCTCATGTGGAGAGGTGCATGCCGCATCCTTCGCCGTATAGCACCCAGCCTTGGATGTATCTCATAGGGAGCTTTCTGCTGGCAGGTAGTCAACTAGGGCCGCCACCTTCTGTATGACGCCGGGATGCAGGACATGATATTCATTATCAAGGTAGGGTCGTGTGCAGTGGTCGGTTTGGAGGCTCTATTCATCCACCAGGTTCTGGAGCCCACAGTAGACCGCTCTGAGGTATGGGAGACCATAGGGAGTCTTATTGGTTGGCATATATGGAAGGCGCAATGTCACGAGGCTTTCGGCGGAGAGAGACTTTTAGTACAGCCGACCTTAGCAGAGCTTTGGACCTCCATCATCCACTCCCCCCGCGGCCGATGGGATCAGGTGCAGGGCGACTCTAGGGCTTGTCAGGAGCTCCGATGTCATTCCATGTGCACTTGGGGCGGCCAGGACTTGTTTTTCATGATGCAGGCAGGTAGCCCCAGATGGAGATACCCCCCCCCCCCCCCCCAGACCGCCTTGACAGGATTGTATATATATGATATACTTGTAACTTTCATCAGGTAGCTTTCACTACCACAATTGAATGTGTATGGCTGAGACGTTTGTTGGCTGATCTTGATGTATCTGTCTTCACAGAGCCTAGTCCTTTGTTTATTGATAGTTAGAGTGCCATTGCAGTGGCATAGAATCCAGTGTTTCATGCACACATGAAACACATAGAGATATTAGCTAATGTACAGACTATCATGTCATCATTCCTACTTTTTTATTGCCATCCACATGTCCACATCATTATTCCTATGTTTTGCTACCGTAAGCTTGCCATGTCATCATTAACGGCTACGTTTGCTGGTTTTCTCTCTCCTCTGCTGTTTGACATTGATCTGGTATATCTTCTACTGCGCTTACTGCTATCCGACATCTTGGAGGCTTCCTTGCTCTGTTTCGGGATCTATCAAGAGTACGACATACTCTTTAACTCATTACCTCTGTGTTTGTTGCTCTTCTGTCTAGTATATCTTCTATTACGCTTACTATTGTCCGACATCTTGGAGGCTGCCTTGTGTTGTTTCGGGATTTTTCAAGAGTACGACATACTCTCTAGCCCATTACCTATACCTTGATCCTCGAGACACAAGAATTCAATGTTCAATATTCATTCCCTACATGGTTTATTTACTGCATGAGCATTGCATATTTAGTATTCATTCACTTTCTCATTCAGTGTACTCATTGTCTTTGAGCTACCCTAACCCTAACTGTGTTTTGTGTCGAGTTTATGCTTTGTCATACACTTTTATTTGTGTTTTTGCATTAGGGCATTTCTTTACATGGTATCATAGGCGAGTACTCTCAAAGAAACCTTGGCTTGATCTAAAAGCTCCTCGCAAAAGCCAAAACCATGAAAGGAAACATGACTTTGAATACATCTTCACCACATCATGATGCTCCTGAGCCTAGCAAATTGAGATTTGAGCCAGAGTGGGTCACACAGTCCGCTTTGCAAAGATCCGATATAGCTACAGAGTCATCAGACTACCATGGAGTCCCTTGACCTTATGAGACTATACAATCCGAGTACGATCTTATCTTGATGCATCGGCTCAGTAACAGAGTGAAAGTAAATCTGAGTTTTCCCCATTAGATTCAGTACATTGGTCTAATAATTTTGTAGGAAGGATGGAAGATCCACAAAGGCCATCTTGATGTGGAAATTGGCATGGAGTACAAACCTTTCATCTCTCTACCACCTTCATCTTTATCTCTACCTCTTTCATCTCTTCCATATACATCTCCCCCTTCATTCCCTCCTATGTGAGATACACAAAATAATACTATTCAATATTTTGAATTTACTTCCTTTTTTCCGCAAGCTATTGGTGATGATGATTAGGATGAAGGATCTCTTCAAACCAAGTATTAGTTCATAAGCCTTGAAGAAGATAAATTTGTCCATTTGAATTCGAGAAGAGGTAAGAAAAAGTTGCATGATTCATTGGTGCATGCTCCTTCTCCATTTTTTCCTTCTGCTTTTACATCTCATGGTCAATTTGATTTTGATGAATCATCATTTGCATTCAATGGACAAAAGGAACCTAACTTATTTCCTACTACTACACCAATTACAAATCCATTTAATCTCCCACCCATCCCTCCCTCATCTTCTACCGCACACTCCTTTCAGCCTCCATTAAGTACATCTCATTACTTATACACACCACACTAGGGGGTTCCTTACACTTAGGCACAACCTTTAGGATCTCTCATTTCTATTATTGGGGTACTATATTTGTGATGGAGACTCGTCCTCCCATACATATACTTTCGAGCTAAACCCCCATAGGGACAACATCAATTGTGGAGCATTTGATACCATAGTTTGCCTCTATGGCTTTACCTAGTGGACCACCTGCTCATTCTGTAGTGCCCCAACTGATATTTGGACAAGGCTTATGTGTCCCAATGCCTCCACTACCATCGACACCTTATGTAAACATTCATGTTCTAGTGTCTCTGCATCAATCAATACTCATTGGACACCCACAACCTATTTTTGCCTACCCACCTCCTCTTATTTCTTTACCTCCTCCACCTCTACCATCTTACAGACATATACCCATCTTCTCAGACACCTCATGGTTCTTTGTCCTCATCAAACAAGCATGCATTTAATGATAAGACTTGTTTTAACATGTCTAACTATACTACTTGGTCAAATCTAATGAGATATATCCTTGACTCGTAGATCCTATGGGATATTGTGCAAGGTTTGGAATCCCAACTTGATTCCGTACTTGCTCCATATATGAGGTTGTCCACTCATAGAAGCTAGGAATACCTCTACTATTGTTTAGTTGATGCAAGGCTTATTGCGTGAGTTTCATTCTCAACTTCAGCACTTTGACTTGGTGTTGGAGTGTTGGGAACACTTGACTAACCACTATGCGACTCAGGATAGGACCCTGTCACATAAACTTGGACCATGAGTTTTAGAACTTAAAAATCAGTGTTGGGGATGACTTGAAGGTCAAGTTGGCAGAGTATCAGCAAGTCCTCACTGAATTCTCCACTACAAGGGTTCCTAAGTTCCCTAATGACTACGTCACATTATTATTAAACAAGCTGCCAATGAAGTAGTTCAACTTTGTGCAGTAGGTGATCTCACATCCCACTATACCCATGTTCTATGAATTTGAGTGTCAGCTACTATGTTACACTTGGTGAGATGGGGAAGGACTTTCCTCACCTAAAGCTATCTCAAGATATCTGTAAAGCATGTCAACTCAAGAAACAACACTATACCCCATGTCCTCACCACTCTAGACATTGAGCTGAGGCTCCTTTGAGCTCGATTCACATTGATCTTTGTGGATTGATGCCCACTACTGCCTTGAACTATGTGCTTTATTTCTTTTTAATTGTGGAAGATTTCTCCTGATACATATGGGTGTACTTTCTCAAGCATAAGTTAGATGCTTTTACATATTTTTCTTCGTGGGTGTTGCTGGTTCATAATGAGACTAGATATCATATTGGTTGCATGAAGAGTGATAGCAGTGGCAAGTTTATCTCCCATGAGTTCTTCGAGTTTCTACATGAGCATGGCATCTCCCACCAGTTCACCTCTACCAACTCCCTTAGTGGACTCCCTATGAGGTAGTCTTTGGCAATTGGCTTGTAGCATCCCACTTTAGAGTCTTCGGATGTCATGTCTATATGCAAACTCTTGATGATCACATAGGAAAGCTCACTTGCCAAGTTGATCTATTGATCTTCATAGGAGGTTACTCCTCTGAGGTGAAAGCCTTCCCTTTGTTCAATCCTTAGACAAACAAGGTGATCGTTAGGATGTTGAGAAATATGCAATCACACTCCTATGATAGTCTCTTTGTATGGAATAGTAAGGCAAGGAACATGCAACAACCTAGAAAAACTATCCCGTATCCCATAGGCACAGTAGAGATAAGTGGAACTATACTGAAACTATAAAGCAATGTACTTGACAATCATTTGAATGTAATGCTATTGTATTTTGTACTTTCAGTCTTGTCCATGTGTACTCAAGATTGTGTTTATGAGTCCAAGTTAATTAATCTTGGAACCTAATTAACTCGAGTAATACTCTAAGTCATCATGCTTCTTGTCCATGAATTCCAACCACCGTAGCTAAACCTTGCTGAAGGATCCGTGTTTCTCAACATGGTATCAGAGCCATGGTGAGCATGGTTCAGCTCAGTTTACTGCTCCTCCATCTCCCCACAACCTCTAGTCAGCTCAACTACACAAGATGACTTCATCTCTCACTCGATTTTCACTCTACCTTTCTTGACTACCATAGCTAGCGAGCACCCTCCTCTCTTGGAGCTCTTGGATGTCTTCAACCCGGCCATATCTTAACAAGTTGTTTTCTGGAGGAATCTTCTTCTATTCTAGACGCTTCATCCTATTGCAATAGACCTCAACATTGCTCATCCTCATGCCTGGCATTGCATGTTTCCTCCCTCGCTGGCAAAACATGGCCTGCATCCAGTCGTACAGCTCGAATAGTGCGAACAGGCCGCGATTCATCCTATGGCCAATAACTATTTGGAGCTTGGTATCTAAGCTCTCTCCTCACCAAAAATCAGCCCCAATGGTGCATTCCTCGAGCTACTAGAAGGGAAAAACCAGGCCCCTGTCAAAACCCTAACTATGGCAGCCATAGCCACTTTTCTTCAAACTTATAAATCCCTTCATTTTCTTACTTCCCCTAGCTTAACCAAGTCATTGCCACTTTGATTCACTGTACTACTCAGTCTCTAGCAAGATTTACAGTTCAAATCAGCAAGGAGGGGAGAAATCAACAACAACATCAAGCAACAATAATATCAAGCTTTAAGCATAGTATCTTTTTGATACTCATTTAGTGTTGTTTAACACTAATAACTCTTGTGTCCCTTGAGACAATCCTTGTCAACTCATTTGCTAGTATAATCTGATATATTTGGTATTGATTTGCTATTGCTCCTGTCATCTAGTATGGGTAAAGATTCATCATCATGCCGTTTCAAAGGAACAAGCTTCCACACATGGTGGACAAGGATAACGCCAATTCTCATGAAGAAAGGTCTATGGTCAATAATCAATGGACAAGAGAAGAAACTTAGAGATGCTTCTTTTGTAGTAGTATGGAAAAAGAGTGATGACAAAGCCCAAGCAATCATCAAGCTTGAGCTTGATGACAGTTATATCCACCATATAGATGTGTGTGATACATCTCATGCTACTTGGGAATGGTTGGACACACTGTTTGATGTCCAATCTAAATCTTAAAAATATGGATTGTTGATTTAGTTTTTCATTGGATATGAAGGTTAATACATCCCTGGTAACTCACCTTAATTATATGGAAAGTCTGCTAACTCAAATTGTAGAGATTAACTTAAAAATGGAAGAAGACATATGCATTGGAGTCTTGCGCAAGAGTCTTCCTCCAGAATTTGGTAATGTCTCCATCACACTAATTAATATGCCAAATCCAAAGCTAGTAGACATCAAAGCATTACTCCTTGAAGAAGAGAAGAAACTCAAAGATAAAGAAGAAGTAAGCACTTCAAAGGAAGAACAACTGCTCTATGTCAACAACAAGTACAACGGGAAGAAAGATATTGTTTGTGACTTCTGCAAGAGAATCGGGCACATTGAAAATTTTTGTCATGCCAAGAAAAGATCAAAGAAGGCCTACCTTACAACTATCAAAGAAGAAGAAGAAGAAGAAGACACTCAACAACAGAAGGACAAGCCTCATCAGTCCTTCTATTCCCACTATTTAGACCGTTTAAAGCCTTGTATGTACTTACATTAATGCTCCAATCATAAGCCTTGTAATCCTCATGTAACTTATGCGTTACAACCTCTACACACTTAGTGAGGCCTTGTGATAGCCTCTAGCTTTATGTGGTTGTTTTTTCCATGTCTACACTTAGCAAGGTTTTACTCATGACAGCCTCTCTATACTTAATGTTTTTAGGGTTGTGAGGAGGCGTGTTAAGAAATATGCAATCATACTCCTATGATAGTCTCTTTGTATGGAGCAGTAAGGCAAGGAACATGCAATAGCCTAGAAAAGCTATTCTGTATCCCCTAGGCACAATAGGGAAAAGTGGAACTATTCTGCAACTATAAAGCAATGTACTTGATAATCATTTGAAGAGAATGCTATTGTACTTTGTACTTTCAGTCATGTCCCTGTCTACTCAAGATTGTGTTTATGAGTCCAAGCTAACGTATCTTGGAACCTAATTCACTTGAGTAACACTCTAAGTTATCATTCATGATTCTTGTCCATGAATTCCAACCACCATAGCTAAACCTTGCTCAAGGATCTGTGTTTCTCAACATCGGAGAGATGTAGTTTTTTATGAGAGGGATATCGTGTAGTTTTCTACACTTGACTCTAAGTCGATTCCTCATGCTACAACATCAAAGATAGTTCCTAATGAGCCAGTCTCCTTGGGAGCTTATATGTACGTATCACTTCAGAGGGTTTTAGCTATATCTTGCTTTATGTAGATGATTTGTTGATTACTGATGCCACTTTTGAGATGATAGACCTTGGAAACAATATTGCTCTGATTAGACACGGCCTATAGCCACGCCACTTGATCCCATTATCCATTTGTCTAAAGATATCCTTGAACAGCCCTTTGATGATGAGCACACTATAGTTCTGATTGGGTAAGAGACCTTGACACCCAGTGTACCTCACGACGGCTACCTCTTTACCTTGGGAACGGCTTCCATTTCTTGGTCAAGCTATAAGTATGAGACGGTGGCAACTTTCATGGCTGAGGCCGAGTATCGAGCATTATTTGATGGTATTAGTGAGGCCATCCACCAAAGGAGTCTATTGGCAGTGCTTCATTTCCCATGCGACTCTTCTACCATTGTCTATTGTGACAATTGAAGTGCCATTGCCCTTGCAAGAAATCCGATCATCACACCATGGATGCGGCATGTGTGAGTCCATTTTCACTTTAACAAAGAGTAGGTTGAGCTAGGTAGTATACGCCTGGAGTTTGTGTCATCATTTGACAACTATGTAGACATATTGATCAAAGAATTGTAGTATATTCTACCTAAGATTGGCTTGGGTACACCCTCCCCTACTTCAGCTTGATGGGGAGAGAGTGCAACCCTCTAGCTTTCCCTTCTAGTTTGAGAGGGGACAACTTTCTTCTCTTGGTGGTAACAAGATGGTTTTATAGACTTTTGCTTGAGATATTTAATATTTTGTACTCTTGTATTCTCATCGATACTATTAGGATGATGTGATTGTAAAAGGGCATTGGACAAGTGATTAATTCCCTTGTGAGAGCACCATTGCATAGCATTTTTGCATGAGTATACACCCTCTTGTATAACTCCAATGCATTAGCATTGTGTTTTTGTAAACATGCATATATGTGCATTTATCCCTTTTTGGTCTTTTGAGTGATCAACTCCAGATCCACCATATTCACGGCATTGGAAATGGCAGTCTCCAAGGTAGTCTCCCTTGCTTGTTTAGCTTGTCTAGCTTGCTTCCATCTATCTTTTTGCCTCTCCACATACCCACCATATTTGCTTCACACACCTTAGCCCATTCCTTCATCATCGACACCTTAGCCCATATTTGCTTCACACACCTTAGCCCATTCCTTCATCATCGACACCTAGGAATGGTAGAGTTAGCTTGCTTGTTTTATGAAGGTCTTGGATTTGACTATATTTTAGTATTAGTCTCTTGTCAAATATTTAATCAACCGCAACCCATATTTTCTAAACAAATACTAAAAAAAACATTGCGGTTGTATATGCCTTTGCAAGACTTGGTATGCCGTTGGATAGCTGACATGCATCCTTTGTCCGATATCCTAGCCTCTCTAGGGTGACCACTTGGACTCCCCTAGTAAGATAACCATCGCCTTTGTAGTCTTGGTGGGCCATTGCATAGTCGACGTGTATCCTTTGTCCGATGACCTGGCTACTTTGGGTGGGATGCCTTGGGGGAAAAACCAAAAAAACTTAGTTTTTAGGCCTCAGAGGGATTTTGAGCTAAAATATGCATTACATGCTTATTAGCCTCTTGAACAACCCCAAAAAATACTTATTTAATGTAAAAACCCTAAAATGGGGAGTAGTTCAAGAGAGTTAAAATGGGGAGAGATTCTAGACTATTAAGGGCTCGAATCTTTCTATGAATAGGCATGCTGCCCTCCATTGAGTCCCAATCTTGTTTTACAAGGTTTCATGTGATCTAGCTTCACTACCCACACATTTTTCACAAACGACAATGGAAGCTGCCCAACATTGTCACCATCCATTTGGCACTTGTTTCTAGCCTCCATCACACAGTCTACATCGATTTCTACTACGTTACTGATCAGCCACATCATCTATAGCTAGCAACTTGCTGAAGTGTTGTGTTTATGATTTGCTAATACTATACGGACTGCCAAGTCATCATTCTTGCATTTTTGCTACCATCAACCTGCCCAGATCATCAAACCTGGGTTTTGCTACCATTGGCCTACCAAATCATCATCAACAGCTGCATTTTCCAATTTTCTCTCTTCTCTGGTGTCCAACACTGATCCAATATATCCTTTGCTGCATTTTCTATTGTCTGACATCATGGAGGCTTCCTTGTTGTGTTTTAGGATCCGTCAAGAGTAGGACACACTCTCTAGCTGATTATCTCTGCCTCGGTCCTTTAGACACCAGAGTTTGAGGTTTACTACACATTCTCTTTATAGTTTGATTGTTGCATAAGCATTGTATATTCAGTATTCATTCACTTTTTCATTCAGTGTGTGCATTGTCTTTGAGTTACCTAAGCATAACTATGTTCCATATTGAGTTTATGCTTTGTTATACACTTCTATTTGTGTTTTTGCATTAGGGTATTTCTTTACAAGCGGACCTAGGGACACTGCCACAAATGGGAGTTGATTGCTAGTATCATAGCCTAGTATATTTGGACTACAAGATGAAACCACACTATTGACCTTTTGGATCTATCCAAATGGAGACTCTATCAAGGATCTAGATAGAGATCATTCACACTCTTTGCGGGAGGTGGGAGAGAATGCATGGTAGCTATGAGACGATGAGGAAGAGCAGAGAGGCTTTTTTTTGCAGATATGGAATTCAATACTTTCTTCCATACTATCCCTCATATGGTTTGGCATTACAGACCACCGGATTGGTTGTTCACACAACCATTGTATTCGTGATATACTTAGTTACTTTTTTTTTTTTACAAGAAAAGAAATTTCTACTAATAACACCTTGACGAATAACTTGAGGTAAAATACAAAGTACAAGGAACTCTATGAATCATGTCTACAAAAAAGCCTCTCTTTTGTTCCTCATCCTCTTAGAGCTTCCCTACATCCTCTCACATCCCCCGCGGAGAGTCTGAATGATCTTTATCCAAATCCTTGATAGTGTCTCCATTGTGGATACATACTAAAGGTCAATAACGTGGTTGCATCTTGTAGTCCAAATATACTAGGTTATGATACTAACAATCAACTCCCATCTATGGCTGTGTCCCTAAATCCACTATGCCTATGAGTGATCTGGAGTGAGAATCCTACTTAGATGTTGTCCGATGATGGGAAAAGAGTAGCTCCCCTAAACATCCTCATAGCCACATGCTGAGTCTATCTATGACCCATGCTACAGTCCGCTAGGTAGCCACTATGGTCTTTGCTCTATTGTGAAATACTATCCTAAGGGCTCTTCTCCAAGCGACGGAGATCTTGCAATAAATCACCGAGTGGAGTCATATGACTCAAAGCACCACTGTCCACCAACCAAGGTTGCTTAAAAGACATAACAACCACTGAAGAAGGCTCCTTTTCCAAAGCATGGATATGAAGGAACATTGACTCATGGATAACAATGAATATAGAGGTAGTAGAAGGCTCCAATGTAAATCCACCCTTTGCTCCTGGACAAAGGCAAGAATACTTCTTCTAGCATTTCTCCTCAAGATGTGTCCCCTTTCCACAATGTGGGCATTTTGGCTTCTATGAATCTGAATCAAAGCTTGAAGAACTTTCCTGCTTCTTTGCCTTCGACTTCTTCTTCTTCTTCCCTCCTCCCAAATTTGAGACAAAGGCTTTAGTGGAGTCTGATCCACTAGCACTAACCACTTTGCGGTGCTCATCATACTCCAAGACAAGCAGTGATAACGCCTCCCATAGAAGTGTCTCGTGGGTCCTTGATGTGATAAGGCTGGTGTAGAAGGCATTGAACTGAGGAGTTGATAGCTGAGTCAAAAGGATCATAGCCATGTCTTCAGAAGATATCATCCGACCAAGAGAGGTAAGCTCACCCCTCATGTCCTCCATCTTAGTGATATGCTCCTTCATGGAAGAGGAGTCATCAATACTAAGCATCCATAACTTCTTCTCAAGGGAAATCGTGTGGGCAAACGTCTTCTACAGATAGAGAGATGCAAGCTTGCTCCACACTTCCGCTACAGTCTTCAACCTGCAAACATGAACAAGGACAGAATCCTACAAACTCATAAAGAGGAAGGATCAGGCCCTAGAATTGAGCCAATCCCATAAGGCTGTGCAATCCATAGAGGTCCCATCTATGGGATCCTCCTTAGGAGGGGGAATACATTTAGAAATAAGCTCCCAAAGATCGAAGGAGTCCAAAATACACTCCACCTTACAGGACCATAGGGAATAGTTGGAGCTATCCAACTTGTCCTCTTTGGACAATGAAGGAAGTATGGGTACTTGCATAGAGGGTACCAAAGGATTCATCTTCACTTTGGATGGAGCCTTTGTGAAAGATGGATAGAAGGGGGATGGGTATGAATAGGAGAGTCCTCCCTTCGTTGATACTCACAATAATATCACCCATTCGCTTAGAGGAGTGTCAAGAACAACAATCCCCATTTGAGTCATCAAAGCCTAAAAATAGAAAAGACATCTTCCTATTTTGCAAATCATCCACACAAGAAAACCTACGTTTGGCCCCAAAATAGAAGGAATTGGCTACAGGTGACCAAGATCTTGATGTAGAAGGTCCTCTTGAGGAGAGAAGGCTGTCATTTTCACATAGATGGATGTAGAAGCACAAAACACTGATCAATATTCTGTTGCCTGCTCCACAAATGTTGCGTTGGACTATCAAGGACTATGTCTGGCCAGGAAACTGTCACCACCACCTAGAGGGCTGCACTTATACAAAACACTGATGGAGATGTGTTGCCTGATGCCTGGAAGCAATTGCCTACACTCGCATGATGTCGTTTGGCCTCTTGACAAACTACATGTTGATGCCTAGCCAACAGATAATGTCACCCACACATAGAAGCTAGTGTTTTCAGAAAACGCAAGACTGAATACCTAATGTTTTGGATGTGAAAGGTCTCCTATGCAAGAATTAAAACCTTTGTGTCTCTCTCAGACAATGATACCATGCTCTGATACCATGTGAGAGTGTGGAGCGGAAAGGAACGGAAACATAAATACAAAGGAAGAGAGAGAGATTGCAAGAAAAGAATAATGAAATCTACACTGATCAAGAAAAAATGTTGATACAAACAGGAAAGCGGAAGGAGACTGATCAGTCCCTGCACGCAGCCCACAGCATCACTAATGGCACTAGATCAAGCTGATGACGATGGCAGCACCAAGCATGGAGGAGACAGAGTATCCGAGTATGCACTTGCCAAGTAGGACAGAAGACTAGAGAGAATGAATGAATGCCAAGTGGAGGGTTGGCTAGAAATAGCCATGAATGCCAAAAACTGGCCAACCTGCACCTATGGGTGTAATAAATGTTGGTCCATCAGCGTTTAACGTTGGTCGCACTAGAATAATGTCATAAAAATATCAGGTGGCCACAAAAAAGTCTTGATTGGCAGGGAGCAGAAACTGACCTAGAAGTCCACACAAGAAGCCAACAATTGAAGGAAATGCACAAA
The DNA here is from genome assembly GCF_053477565.2 of Lygodium microphyllum. Classification (NCBI taxonomy): domain Eukaryota; kingdom Viridiplantae; phylum Streptophyta; class Polypodiopsida; order Schizaeales; family Lygodiaceae; genus Lygodium; species Lygodium microphyllum. The sequence goes on along the minus strand of NC_141137.1, from coordinate 171,011,366 downwards.
AAGGCATGCTCAAGTAGAGTTTCCTTGTCCATCAAAACACATGATAGACATATCAGAGCTCCCAATGTCCTCATCTAACTCAGATTGAGGCTCACAGGCAAGAGATGACAAGGCATGACAATCACGATTGCTAACAACCTCATGGGCTCTAGGACAATTCCATAGGCAATGTCTCCATGTATCCATTGGATTGTCGCATCTTGCGCATGGTACTGGATCCCTGCCATATCCAAGCTACCTGCCGACTGCTAGACTCTTATGAGCTACAAGAGGAAAAGAGATATCTTCCTAGGCCTAAAGCTATCATGTAACCTCCTCCAAAAGTCACATAGAAACTCCTCTATGATTCCCTTTTGTGCCAATGGGGGTAGTGCTAGGAACACTAATGGAGATGTGTTTCCTGATGCTTGGAAGCAATTGCCTACACTTGGATGATGTCGCTTGGCCTCCTAACAAACCAAATGTTGATGCCTAGCCAACAGATAATGTCACTCACACACAGAAGCTAGCATTCTCAGCAAACACAAGACTAAATACCTATGTTTTGGATGTGAAAGGTCTCCTATGCAAGAATCAAAACCTTTGTGTCTCTCTCAGACAATGATACTATGCTCTGATACCATGTGAGAGTGCGGAGTGGAAAGGAACAAAAACATAGAGACAAAGGATGAGAGAGAGATTGCAAGAAAAGAATAATGAAGTCTACACTGGGCAAGAAAAAATGTTGATACAAATGGGATAATGGAAGGAGATTGATCAATCCCTGCACATAGCGCACGGCATCACTTATGGCACCAGATCAAGCTAATGATGATGGCAGCCCCAAGCATAGAGAAGACAGAGTGTCGGAGTATGCACTTGCCAAGGAGGATAGAAGACTGGAGAGAATGAATGACTGGCAAGTGGAGGGTTGGCTATAAATAGCAAAGAATGCCAAAAACTGGCCAACGTGCACCTGTCAGTGTAATAAATATTGGGCCATCAGCATTTAACATTGGTCGCATTGGAATAATGTCATAAAAATACTAGGTGGCCACAAAAAAGTCTCGTTTGGCAGGGAGTAGAAACTGACCTAGAAGTCCACACAGGAAGCCGACAACTGAAGGAAATGCAAAAAAAGGCATGCTCAAGCAGAGTTGCCTCCTCTATCAAAACACCTGATAGCCATATCATCAGAGCTGCTTATGTCCTTGCCTGACTTAGAATAAAGACTCACAGGCAGGAGATGACAAGGCATGACAATCACGATTGCTAACAACCTCATGGACTCTAGGACAATCCCATAGGCAATGTCTCTATGTCTCCATTGGATTGTCGCATCTTGCGCATGCTATTGGGTCCCTACCATATCCAAGCCACGTGCCAAGTGCTAGGCTCTAGTGAGCTACAAGAGGAAGAGATATATCTTCCTAGGCCTAAAGCTAGCATGTAACCTCCTCCAAAAGTCACATAGAAACTCCTCTATGATTCCCTTCTGTGCCAATGGGGTAAGACTATTGGCTATGCTTTGATTTTGCTCATTTGTATTCTTGTCCCCAATCTGGTAGTGTAGTCGAATAAGGGCACATCGCAAGGTCTATCAAGGAATAAACTCCACACCCACTCTCCTAGATCCCACTATGATTTCTATAGAGGTTTCCTCTAGTAAGTCCAATATCTCCATCCATCAACTAGACAAGTAGCTGGGTCTGAATCAATGTACCACTTCCTCTCAAAGTGAGCCACTACTTTGATCCTCTATCTGGAGCATCCAATGAATGTTGCCTAGATGAGATCCTCTCATTGGAGACACCCATCCTCCTCAACCATAAAAGTAAATGTTCTATCTCTATTAGTTGCAAAGACTGCAATAAGAATGTCCCCTCTAGAGACGAGAGAGGTGCCTATATATGTCTACCAATCTGGTGTAACTTCCTCCATCATAGCCTTAATCATCACTCTAGCTCCCTTGAGCCCTAGTAATTTCTATCTCTGAGCCTCTTGTGGAAGCTTTTGGAATGCAAACCAATCTCCGACTGATACAACAACCTATAAAAAGAATCTCCCGTGAAGAAAAGTGCTAGGGTTTGCACAGAGGACACACAGAGTGTATGACCCACGATAGAAGCACAAAGTGACAGACATAGACACAGAGAGCAAAACTAAACCCTAAATGCAAAACTTAAAACCTCAAACCCTAAACGCAAAACTCAAAAACTCAAACACAAACAGAAGAAGGGAGAGAGAGCACAACTTTGAAGTGAATGAATGTTGTAAATGAATATAAGAGTGTACAGTGTGCTCAAGGGCAAAGCAATGTCAGAGTGTGACATCCACCGGAGACGGATCCCAAGTCTGTGACCACTAGTTGGAGTGTGAAGAGAGAGGAAACTACAAAATGCTGATACTAGGGGCTGCCAGAGATAGAGGCGACAGTGTAGCAGGGCGAGATGACACCACGCGGCTCCAAAAGGATGCAAATGCACGTTGTAGGATGTTTCCTGACGTTGGAGATGCTAGCGATGGCAGCTGGAGGCCAAACACAGCCTGGGAGATGGTGCCAAATAGTGGGTGATAGTTGGAAGAAGGCACTAGGGCACTGCAAGGCTTGAGGGAGAGGTGACAGCAATCGTGAAGGCTGGAAAACCAGGTGGAGGTAGACCAATGGCTGCAATTTGCACTGGAGAGTGTGAAACCTGCACAGACGGAATGAGGTTGAATGGGGGCAGCTTGTCTATTTATAGATGTAGAAGGGTGCCCCAAAAATTAGGGTTTTTGGGAGACCATGGAAACTCTCTCGAACCGCTCTCGTTTTTAGGGTTTTTTATTAATTAAGTGTATTTTGGGGCTGTTTAAGAATGCTAATCAGCTGAAAAGCGTGTTTTAGCTCAACACCCCCTCTCAGGCCCAAAGCTGAGTCGAAAGGTTAGGTCAGCCACTGTGAGGTTTATTGACCCCAAGGTGTCCCACCCCAAAGCAGGTAGGGCATCGGACAAAGGGTGCATGTCAGCTGTCCAGTGGTCTACCAAGACTATATAGGTGATGGTTATTGTACCAAGGGAATCCAAGTAGTCACCCCAGAGAGGACAGGGCATCGGACAAAGGGTGCACGTCAGCTGTGGAGTGGCCTACCAAGCCCTACAAAGGTGGATGGAACAACATTGAACTTTTTTTTTTGAATAAGTAAGCTAAATTTTATGGGAGACGGTCGATTGAGTAACAGTGGCCCAGAAGACGGGAGTAGGGAGGGTACATCTAACACATCACAAAACAGAACAAGCTAACCCATCCACTCAAGGGTGTCGATAGACAAGGGAAAATAGGTGATGAGGTATCCATGTGATGAAGGAGGATGGTGGTGTGGTAATAACAACCGCCGGTGGAAATAGCTTAGGATCCGCTCAAGTGGTGCTCTGCACAATGAGATGCAAAGTATGCTACTTGTTGAAGAATGCTCATGCAATAGGTACCACTTGGATAGTGTCCCTCATGGGAAAATTGTTTACTTGCCCAAGTGCCCTAGTATAAGGATGATGAAATCATGCAATGCAAAGGGTAAGGTACAACAGGGGGAAGAAGCCGATGTCGAAGACAAAGTGCTAAAGATTATAGAATACCAAGAAGGGTAGAAACCCTCTCTCAACCTGGATGTGGATGCCGAAGAAGGAAGAGGAGCTTGATGTCGGTCTTCGTGTGGTGTCGAGAATCATAAGGAATGGAAGAAAATGAAGTGGATGAAGCACCCTGCTAGAAGAGCAAGGTAGAAGTCACCGCCATGATAGCATCGAGAGAGATGCTGCACGATCCGCCTCGGGAGGGGAAACCGCCATGTTGGAAGAAGAGCACGCACTCCTAGGATGATGAAACCATGAAAGGAACTGTGTGCATCCCCACGTCTCTAGCCTAGGTAGGACCAAAGCAATTTGCAAGTTAGCCCTACACTGAAAGACAAGACCTTGCAAAAGAGATGAGAATCTGCAAATACCGAGGTTAGTGGTGAGATGCTCCAAAGCAAAACATAACATAAAGAAAATCTAACTCAAAATAAATGCAATGAATGTGTATGTGTGTGAGTAAATGCAGTGGAAGACAAAAGAATGAAAAAGCTAAGGACAATGAAGCCTATGGGCCTGAGTATAAGAGCACAAAAAATGAATGCTAGACTGACCTAGGGTATCTGAAAGGACCTAGAGACATGCTATTCTAAGAAGGTGGCCACCATCGCGTATGTCTAGTAGCAGGGCTCTACCAAGGGAACGCCTGATGAGGTGGGGAGAAAGATGAGATAGATGCATGAAGTGCAACGGGATCGGAATGTGCAGACCAATTAGCCAGTCCCTCAGGGGTAGTAAAAGAGATGGGCTACTGGGGCTGTACTCGAGCCACATGTCCAGCAGCAATAACGGGTGTTGAAGGAGTAGATGTAGGAGTGGAAGGCGTAGCCCCACTTGACTATGCAGTCGCAGGGGTCTGCTGAGGCTTTTTAGTTGGAAGACCTTGGGCCTTGGAGCGACACTCCTCGTCCACATGGCCTGTTGTTTGACAGTGTGTGCAAAACCGATTTTTCTTAGGGAGTTGCTACCAGATAGGTCTAGATTCTTTGGTTCCATCTGAGAAAGAGGAGTCACCCTTTGATTGGCTTGCCTTTGCATCTTGCGAGTTCTTGCCACATGTGGTTTTTCCTCCTGAAGAAGAGGCAACCAACCCTCTCTGCTTTGAATAAGGCTGTGATGAGGATTTCTTGTGGACTTGATCATGCATCCTTGCGTAACGCAAGAATTGGCACTCAAACTCGTAGAAGGTTGGCAATCTAGGTTGGGAGATGATGTGTTGAATGAAATTGAAGTACTTTTCGGACAACTTATTCAAAAAGAATGGAACCTGATTGTCATCTAACTTTGGAGAGTTAGTAGTGGCAAACTTGGCAAGTAACCGCCTATATTCAGCCAGCTTAACTTTCAGATCATCCCCTTCCTTAATAAAAAACTCTTGAAGCCCAAAGTTGAGATTGATGCGTCAAGTACGATCTCGAGCCGCATAGCGGTCGAGAAGGTAACTCCAATGCTTTGATGCGAGCGGGAAGTGTTGCAACTGAGAGTGAAACTTAGGAAGCAATCCCTGCATCGGCTCAACATTGGCTATGGCATTGCGGGCTCTCCATTGACGGATGTAGTCAATGTGAGTGAGTCGAGGGTCCGGCATAGGCTTTAGACCAACGACAAGGTCCCAAAGACCCTAAGACTCAAGCACTTGTTACATAAAATGTGTCTTATCCATGAAGGCATTCTTGCCCGTTGCAATAGGACTGGTAGTGATCGGAGATGAATAGTGTGAAAAAGTGTAGCGTGGGTAGGATGGGGAAGTGGAGTACACTTGGGGAGGGGCCCCAGAGTGCCTACCAAGCATGCGGGTAGTGTGCAAGGTGGATCCATAGGTAGGAATGGGCTGACTAGGAATGGGCATGGTAGCCACATGAGAAACTCAAGGAGGTGGGATGAGAACACGCGGAGCAGAAGATGAGAATCCTTGCATAGGTGTAACCCAAGGAGAGTGTGAAGACGCACCATAATCGGAGGATGGAAATCCCTGCGTTTGAGTGGACATGTGAGATGCGAACTGGGGATAGTGAGGGGGATGCCCATCACAGTCGACCCAGGAGCTATGCGTGTGCTCATTTACTAAAAGGTGAGAGGTACTGTGTTAAAGGGTGGCATTTCCCCTAACAAAGTACCATGGTGCAAAGAGGTAGAGAATGAGGTGGAGAAGGAAAAGGTGCTAGGAGCGGAAATGGAAGATCCAACCCCTAGGGTGTATGATGCAGATGTGGAGTGTAATCCAAGGTTTTGGAAAGATGATGAGAGGTGATCAAGGTGTGATATAGAAGAGGGTGGGATGGGAGGGAAGTGAGAAGTGTGTGTGATATATTCAAATGAAACAGAAGCTGTAGATGTATCTGAATTTCGTTTGCTTCATGAGTCCCCCCCTATTGAAGTTCACATACACAAAGCCATCCGGATCTTGTATCTCAAAAGAAGAAACAGGTGAGGTTTTTGATTCATGCAACACAAAAGAATTGTGCAAACTTGACATTGGACCTGGCTGAGATGATGAAGATGGATCGCTAGACGTTCTGAATGCCGTATGTCCTCCATGATCAAAGAGGTGACCAGCCTCACCAACCGGTCCGGATGTGGTAGCAAAACTTGTAGGAGGGGTGTAAACATCACCGTACTTGTTGTGATAGTACTCCTCAAAGTCCTCTGTCATGCTAGTGAAAACTGGAATAGGAGTAGAAGAAGAAGATGAAGGTGAAGTGTCGTCCTCCACTGAGTCCATAATGGCGTCTCAAGGCCTCCAATGATGGAGAAGCCTAATAAGACATTATAGGAATCGGAGAAGAAGGTGTCTAGGACATTGTGATTCGGTTATGAGTTGTATTGTGTGCCTTGCACAAGGGACTAGCTCTCCATAATATCCACAGGATACGCTTTACAAGAGCACTCGTGGGCTGTGATACCATGTGAAGAAAATTGCTAGGGTTAGAACTGAGGACACACAGAGTGTAAGACCACAACAGAAACACAAAGAGACACATGTAGACACAAAGAGCAAAACTCAAACCCTAAATGCAAAACTCAAAACTCAAACACAAACAGAAGAAGGGAGAGAGAGAACACAACTTTGAAGTGAATGAATGCTGTAAATGAATGTAAGAGTGTACAGTGTGCTCAAGGGCAGAGCAATGTCGGAGTGTGACCTCCACCGGAGACAGATCCCAAGTCTGTGACCACTAGTCGGAGTGTGAAGAGAGAGGAAATTGCAAAATGCGGACATTAGGGGTTGCCAAAGAGAGATGCGATAGCTGTAGAGGGGCAAGATGGCACCAGGTGGCTCCAAAAGGATGCAAACGTAGGCTATAGGATGTCGCATGATGTTGGAGATGCTAGCGATGGCACTTGGAGGCCAAACGCAGCCAGGGAGATGGCGCCAAATAGTGGGCGACAGCTGGAAGAAGGCGCTAGGGCACTGCAAGGCTGGACGGAGAGGTGGTAGTAGACGCGAAGGCTGGATAGCCACGTGGAGGTAGACTGATGGCTGCAATCTGCACTGGAGAGCGTGAAACGTGCATAGACGGAGTGAGGCTGAATGGGGGCAGCATGTCTATTTATAGATGCAGAAGGGTGCCCCAAAAATTAGGGTTTTTAGGATACCACTGAAACTCTCTCGGACTGCTCCCCTTTTTAGGGTTTTTCATTAATTAAGTGTGTTTTGGGGCTATTTAAGAATGCTAATCAGCTAAAGAGTGTGTTTTAGCTCAACATCTCCCCCATAATAAGTATGTCCTCTATCCAAGAGTGTGGCCACAGTCTAATCTCAAAAGGTGATTGAAGAGAAGAGGGTTCCTTTTCATTTCTTTGCTTGTAGTGGGGGGATAGTTGGTAAAGCCCTGGTAGCACAAATCTCCAAGCTCTAATAATAGTAGCTGCAAATGTGACCTTAAAACTTCTCCCTAGATTCTTAGCCCTGATGTCCTAAAAAATCGAGTGGATGTTGGGCTTCCATGGTCCTCTACGTGCAGGTACCATAGCTTGTACCCTCCATATTAGAAGTTTCTTCCACGGCTCCTCAACTAGAAGCAAACGCCTAAGAATGAGCTTAGCCATCAAGGATTTGCTCTAGCTGTCTGGGTCTATGATCCCCAACCCTCCCCTAGATCTAGGTTGTATGATGACATCCCAAGCAACCTTTGTCCTGGCCGAGCTCCGGTCTCCTTCGGACCAAATGAAGTTCCTAATAAGGCACTTCACCTAGCTGATGCATGACCTGGAGAATGCCCAACACGAAGTGATGTACCACATAGTGTCAAGGACTTAGTTGGCAACCCTACTTTCTTGATAGCAAGAGTCTCATTGAGCTCCAATAAAGAAACTTTTATCTTATGCTCAAGAGGAGAGATGCCTGCTGTTGTTCTAAAGTAATGTCAATTTCCATGGCATCCAAGATATCTTACTATGGTCCTACGGGAATCCACATGAAATCCTCACGTAGTTGCCACTCTGATTGCCTAGTGTCGCGTACCCAAAATCGAGATGACTTGTGCCAATTAATTAAGGCACCTACTGCTCTACAAAATATCTCAATGGCCAATACAAAGGCCCTAAAATTACTCTCATTCCCATCTAGATAGATTGTTGTGTCATCTGCAAACTCCACATCCAGAAGCTCCTCAAACTCAAGGATGGGTAACCTAATGCCTTTGATACCTGTAGATTTGGCTCTCAAAAAGAAGCTCATGGCCTTTGGCTCTACAAATAAGAACAAGAAGGGGGCTAGTGGGCAGCCTTGTCTAACTGATCTCTGAATGTTGAATCTGTCTCCTCGTGCCCCACTGGTAATAATGTGGCTATGAGCTAAGGAGTAAATCTCCTGTTCACTCCCTTGTGACTCCTCACCCTGCTGGTTATCATGTACCTAAGACGGGATCAGCTCTGGGATCGCCACTTGGCGACATGGGATCTGGGAGAGAGTGGTGCTACATCTCCTAAGTCACTATTGGTATCACTGCCTCTATGGGCTGTGCTGCATCTATCTATGGTGCTATCTATGGTGCTGTTGTAATCTGTTGTGGAATCTCTAGCTCCTCACTAACCAAGGGAGTGGCTATGGAATTTGTAGAAGACTGGGGTGGCACTGTATGGGCTGGTGGTCTAAGATCCCTGACCACTCTCCACCATCTCTCCATATGTCTCAACTCTAGGCCTCTCTGCTTGTACCCTTGTGTCCCTCTTATGCGCACTCTCGCTGTCGGTGTGGTCTTCTCCTTTGTCTAGCTTTGTGTGGTCTTTGGCACTCTGCGTTGCTCCTTTGTGTCCTAGGTCTACCGCCTCCCTCATCTCTAAAGGAGGACTGGCGGCGCTAGTGAGTCCTAGGGCACTTACTTGCAAGATGTCCAATCATCCCGAAAACCCCTGTGGACCGAGGGAATCCTAATGGTCTGAGAAAGGGAATGTACGGACTCTGGGAACAATAGCTCAAACCAATGGGTATCTGTACGGGCCTTCCAATACTGCGTCGATAAAGGTCCTGTCTCTTTGTATGACATGACTGAATGCACTACCAATCTTGGAGATATATCCATTAATGATCTAACATCAAGTGGGCTAGGAGCAAGCGCTGCCTCCATCTACTCAGGCGAGCCGAGATGAAGCCTGAAGCACCCCTTCCCTTGGGATGTCACTCATGTGATCTTGGTGGGAGTATCAGTAAGAGCTAATTGGATGGAGTCCTTGAGAATACGAATGTGTGAGCGATCTTCAACAAATCTATAGACCAGAGAAGACACCTCAAGGGCCGTGGCCCGTCACTCTATCATTGAGTGCTAGCTCTGTGTCCAGAGTGAAGTGAATTGATGGGAAGGCATTGGCCAAGTGTGTGCGGGGGACCGCATTGGAGCCCTTGGTAGTAGTGGCTAAATTGAGAAGCGTTAGGCAAGGGACCTACTTGAACCAAGGTAGCTGCTTCGAGTAAGGGGTTGCCGACTAACAACTCTCATAGTGCCTTTGCTCCAAGACATAGTCGCTCAATGGTACCCTCTCCATTGCTCGCATCTCCTAATCTATATTATACACCTGCCTTGATATTATGGCAGTTGTCAATCTTATTTTATCTCGGGCTTTTTTCCGAGAAGCTATTAATAAAAATTATTTTTCTTGAAAAAAAATACGTAATAATATCAAAATATAGAAAGTTGAGATCTTTATTTATCATGGAACATTGAAGCTACAAAAATGGCTTCACTATAAATACTAGAAATGTCAATAATCAAACTCCATCAAAAAGCTTGAGGTGTTGTGATTTCCTCATCTCAATTGGGATATTGATGTGTTGTAATGGAAAATAATCCTTTAAGTTTTTGTTTGTTTTTTAGTCCAGCATGATTTAGAAGCAGAGAAATAAAGCATACAAGCATTAAGTTTCAAGTGAGTATAAGTGAAATCTGACCTTCTTAAGGATAATTCATTTTGCATATAGGGTTTTGAATAGGCAGCTTTGCACACTGAAAATAAAAAAAGACCATAAATTGGATAAATCACTTTGATTAAAAGCATGGCTCAAGTATTTAACCAAAATAGGAACGCAAGCCTTAATAAATAGCTTACTTATAAAGTGATTAAAATCTCTTCTATAGTTAGACCATTGAATGCAAGTTTTTTCACATTGTTGATAAAAACTCGACCATTGTGAGCCTTGAGAACTAAGCCCTATAGAAAAATATTCAAGGGACACAACCCAAAATAAATTAGCATGCATATTTATATACACACAATTAAGCTCACTTTCTTTTCAACTTTAGGATGAAAATCATAATCTCTCTTAAAAAAGCCATTAACTCTACATAACAACACTCTGTAATAATCTTTGTGATGAGTAATTTTATCAAGCTCTCGAAGATCTACACTATCCATGTTCTCATATATTGATATTAAATGGATTCTAAAAGTATACAGATCAAACTTTGAATCAGGATAAACCATTAGGCCTCCTAAACATCCTTTAAATCCAAGGTAGCTTATCCAGTCATCATAGTTTACACTTGGTGGGACAAGTGTAACCTTTCCCTTGTGCTTAGATGGGGTATCATTTTGACCATTATATTCCAAATTGAAATCTCTATCTACAATCAATAGAAAGGAAAACAATATTACCCTATCATTGGCGCGAGGGGGATTAGGAGCCCAATTTGAAAAATACTTTAAGCAATCATATCGGCTTGCAAGAAGCTTTGTTGGCTCTAAAAGAGCAAAATCTAAAATAGAGTCCTTATCTACGATTGTAGCTCTTAATGTATCTCTTCCCACCAAGACACATGAGTAGTGTCGAGAATATTGATCACATTCTTCTTCTTAGCTGTTAGTCTTCCAAATGACATTAAAAATTTGATTGCAAAGTAATTTTCCTTTCCTTAGGGCTACCTTGAGGATAAATGCATCCACATCAGTCAAATGATGTGGAACCAAAATATCAATATTCTCTAATATAAAGTCTCTTAATTATTTACTTGGGATGTGATTTACTTGAGGATGATTCAAAATCTTGTCGATTCTCTCATATTTCAATTGAGACTTGACTTTTTTAGTTCAATGGTATCTATATTGGAAGATGAGAGAGTCATCAAGATTTTGAATAATCTTCAAGCAAATGACATAAAAAAGAATAAATAAAAGATTGTGTGTTGAAGGAGGTTAATACTTTGGTTACGCATTGTTTGATTGATGTGGACGTATTTACCCTTAAGGTAATCTTGAGAAAAGAGAAATTACTTTTTAATTATTTTTTTAATATCATTGAAAGAGTAATAATTTAAAACCCATGATTTACAACCCAAAGATGAAGGACAAGCTTAAATATGTTTATATAAATATGTATGCTGATTTATTTTATGTTAAATGTTCCTTGAATATTTCTCTACAGAGCTTAAACTTCAAGGCTCACAAGGATGGAGCTTTGTCAACAAGATGAGGAAACTTGCACATAATGGTTTTAAGTATAGAAGGGGTTTTTACCACTTTAAAAGTAAACTATTTATTATGACTTGTGTTTCTATTTTAATTAAGTGCTTGAGTCATAATTTTAATTAAAGTTATTTATCCTATTTATGGCCTTTGTTTATTTTCAATGTGTAAAGTCTATAGGGAAAAAGAATCATCCTTATAAAGGTCAAGTCTCACTTATAATCACTTTGAGCTTGATGTTCGTATACTTTATTTCTTTGTTTTTAAACCATGCTAGACTAAAAAATAGGCAAGACCCCTCAGAGGATTATTTACCATTGCAGCACATCAATATCCCAATTGAGAGGAGGAAATCATAGGACCTTAAACTTTTCTATTGAGGTTTGATTATTAACATTTTTAATATTCATGGTAAAGCCATTTTTGTAGCTTCAATGTTTTATGATAAATAAAGACCTCAACTTTGCATATTTTGATATTATTATGCTTTTTTTAAAAAGAAAAAAAAAACTTCTATTAATAACATCTTGATGGAAGGCCTGAGGTAAAATACAAAGTACAATGAGCTTTGTAAAGAGTAAGTACATCACAAATACGATGGTTGTGTGAACAACCAATGCTGTCCAAATATACTAGGCTATGACACTTGCAATCAACTTCCATTTGTGGTAGTGTCTCTAGGTCCACTGTGTCTACAACTAATCTAGAGTGGAACCCTGCTAAAATGTTGTCTAATGATGAGGAAAATAATGTTTTCTTGAACATCCTCATAGCTAGACGCTAAGTCTCTATTTGTGACCTATACTACAACTCCCTCGGTTGCCACCATGTTCTTTATTATGCCGTGAAATATCATCCTAAGGGTTCTTTACAGCTTGTCATTGATAGACACACTCACTTCCTAAACAAGATTATGGCAAAGCTAATGGAGATCTACAAGATTTTCCATCGTAAGTCCACACCCTATTACCCCAGAGCCAACAGCCAAGTCGAAGTCACCAATCACATTCTCTATTTGATCCTTACAAGGATAATTGCCGTACATTGCCGTGATTGGGATGATCAACTTACAGAAGCTCTCTGGATGTATAGAACCTCCCATAAGGCCACAATAAGCCAAACACCTTTCGAGTTGGTGGTCTATGGTACAAGAGCCATCTTTCCTCGAGTTGGAATTTCCCTCTTTAAGAGTGGCCATCACAAAACAATTAGGAGATGACAAGTCCTTGCAATATTGTCTCTTGCATCCAAGCCACCTGCCAACTACTAGGCTCCTGTGAGCTACAAGCCATAGGAAGAGAACTATCTTTCTAGGCCTAAAGCTGTCATGTAGTCTTCTCCAAAGGTCACATGGAAACTCCCCTATGATTCCCTCTATTGCCAATGGGGGTGGTTGTTGGCTATGCTCTAATCTCGCTCATGTGTATTCTCTTCCCCAACCTAGTAGTGTAGCTAAGGAAGGCTACGTCATAGGGTCTCCCTCCACAACCACTCTCTTGGATCACATTATAATCTTTGTAGAGGTTCCCTCTAGTAAGGCCAATATCTCCATCCATGTACTAGACAAGTGGTTGGGTCTGGGTCAATGTGCCACTTCCTCTTGAAGTGTGCCACTACTCTCATCCTTTGTCTAGAGCATCCAATGAAGACTGTTTGGGTCAAGGTTCTCTCACTGGAAACGGCCATTCTCTCGAATCATAAAAGTAAATATCTTGTCTTTGCTAGTCAGAAAGACTGCTAGTAGAATGTCCCTTCTAGAGAAGAGGCTGATCCAAGTTTGAGAGGTACTTATATCTGTCCGCCAATCTAGTGGAACTCCTTCCATCACGACCTCAATCATAACTCTAGCTCCCTCAAGGCCCTATAGTCTCTGTCTCTGAGCCTCCTCCAATAACCTGGAGAATGTAAATCAATCTCCTACTGATACAAAAACTTGGAGAGAGAATCTCTCCCATGATAAGTATGTCCTCTATCCAATAGTGTGGCTCGAGTCTAATCTCAAATAATGATTGAAGAGAAGATGCTGCTTTCTCTTCTCTTTAGCTGGGGGTATCTGGTGAAGTCTTGGTGATAAAGATTTCTATACTCTAATAATGGTACCCGTGAATCTGACCTCAAAGCTCCTCCCTAAGTCCTTGGTCTTGATCTCTTGCAAAATTCAATGGGTTGCCATGGTTCTCTGTATATAGGTGTCATAGCCTATATCCCCCCTACTATTAGAAGTTTCTTCCAAGGTTCCTCAATTAGAAGCAAAAACCTAACAATGAGCTTAGCCATCAAGGTTTTGCTTTGGCTATGAAATTTGGCCAAAGCATCAATGGGAAACTAATAATAGTCCTATAAATGCAATGGAAGGGGTGATTACAAAGCCATAGTATTCGCACTACAATCTCGATCTTGTTGAGAAAGATAATCGTTGAAGCATATGAAGCCAAGGTTGTAAACCAAACATGCTTCTAAAATTGAAACGTCATTAGCATAGTCATGTATTGATATTGTTGAGAAAGATAATCATTAAAGCATATGAAGCAAAGGTAGTAAACCAAACATGCTTTTAAAATTTGAAATGTTATTATCATAGTCATATATTGTACTTCAGTAATAAGGTTTGATAATGTAGTGTGTGTTGGTGAAGCAGAGGAATATGAAATGAGATTTGACCTCAAGAAAGATCATTATCGTGTATATAACAAACCTTTAAAACAATGTGTGGTGCAAAATCTTCATGATAGAGGTAGTATCAATCTTCTACGATGACTACACAAACAAGAAAATCTATGTGTTTTTTTATTGTTGATCGAGATACCTTGGATGTAAACAAAAATGATACAAAGTTACATATGGTAGAAGATTAGACATGAAAATTTGTTAGTACAAGATAAAACAAGTACAGTACATGAGATTAGATATAGTAAGAAAAGCTACACCATTAAAGTTTCAAGAGGAGAATTTAAGCTCAAGTTTGGCTTTTCTTTATCTTATGAAGCTCAAATCTATTGATGCGATACCCAAATGTAGGTATGAACTGAGAGGCATGTTGTCTTTATAAGCTATAGCTATTCTCTTTACCAATGAAAATGTACATTAGACTTGAGTGTTAGTTTGGATATTCATTTGGTTATTTTATTGGCATCCTCCAAGCAGCTTATGCGCAAGGACTTGTGAACAGGAATGTTTGAACATAGAGTTTTATGACAACAAGATATGAGGATATTTATAGGTTATACATTTTAGATTGAACTTTGCTTCTACTCGTTATGCTCGTTCTAGACTTACCAAAAGCTTGTACATTACATTTGATAATATCATGTAAAAAGTTCAAGCTAAAAGAAGGGGAGGTGTGATTTTTAGGCTTTTAATAATCCGCTCTGATTGGGCTCTAGTCTCCCTTAGACCAAATGAAATTCCTAATAAAGCACTTCACCCAGCCAATGCATGACCTAGAGAATACCCAACACAAAATGTGATGTACCATATAGCCGCAATAAAAAAATGGTTGGTGATCACTACTCTCTCTGCTAGTGAGAGTTTCACTGAGCTCCAATAAAGAAGCTTCTATCTTATTGCCACCAGAATGTGAGAGGAGGAAGAGATCGAAGCTCAGCTAAGAGTACAATAGATAGTGTAGAGTGTGAGAGCACAACACCCAATGCAATAATCTAAAGTGTAAGATGCAAGTACAAGGTACAACCCTTAAACCTTGGGGTTGTAAGAGAGTATTCATACCTGAAGAGTGTGAAACATGATAAGTGCCTAAAATTATGAAACATAGGCACATAAGATAAATGAAATAAATATGGGGCAAAAAACCTATTGTACGAAGAGTAAACCCAACAAACCCCCTTGGAGTGAAGAGTGATCAAAATACAAGGGTTATCCACCAAAGGAGATCAAATTTAAAGCATTGTGAAATGCTTTAAATTTGTCACAAGGAAGAGGTTTGGTGAAGATGTCGGCCACATTATTGGTGGTAGGACAATAGACAAGGCTAATATCACTTGCATGTAGCCTCTCTCTGACAAAGTGATAATGGATATCAATGTTTTTTGTGCGTGCAGGAAACACTGGGTTCCATGCCACTACAATACCACTTTGACTGTCAGTGAACAAAGGAGTAGGCTCCGTGACAGAGACATCCAAATCAGCTAAGAAGTGTCTAAGCCATACACATTCAATTGTGGTAGCGAAAGCTACCTTGTATTCATCTTTACATGACGATGTGGCAACAATGGATTGTTTCTTACTAAGCCAAGAGATGCAAGATGAGCCAAGAAAGAAACAATTGCCAATGGTGGAGTGACGAGAATCATAGTCACCAGCCCAATCTGAATCACTGTAAGCACGTAAGTGCAGTGGTTTCCCTGTGGCATAAAGCAACCCAAGAGTCCTAGTACCCTAGAAGTAACGGAAAACACGCTTGACACCTTGCCAATGTTAAAAGATGCGGGATCTAGAGCATGGTAGAAGCTATGGTGAGTGAATGAATACTGTACCTCGAACTCTTGTATATCAAGGATTAGGGTAGGGGTAATGAGCTAAAAAGAGTGTCATACTCCGAACGGATCCTGCATCGTAGCAAGGTAGCCTCCAGATGTCGAACACCAGCAAATGCAACCAAGGAAGACTGAATCTGATGCAGACGGCAGTGTAGGAGAGAGATTGAAAACGTAGGTGAGAAGGGAGAAAGACTAAAAATGCAGGCAAGGAGACAGAAAGACAAAAAATGCTGGCTGTAGAAGAGAGAAAAACTAAAAATACTGGTGA
The DNA here is from genome assembly GCF_053477565.2 of Lygodium microphyllum. NCBI lineage: Eukaryota > Viridiplantae > Streptophyta > Polypodiopsida > Schizaeales > Lygodiaceae > Lygodium > Lygodium microphyllum. Next base: position 170,995,110 of record NC_141137.1, on the reverse strand, counting down.
GGAGAGAGAAAGACTAAAAACGTAGGAAAAACCAGCAACAGTAGTCAACATGCTGAAATCAGCTCCGAACAGTGGGTGGTAGGCTGAAAATAGGCGCCAAATTGTTGTAGACAGCAATGGCCAACCTGAACCTCGATATTCTCCGCGTTCGAGGTGTGGGTAGCAAGTTGAAATACCTGAAATCTGCCAAAACGAGATTAAGACTGAATGGAGGGCAATATTCTTATTTATAGAACGTTTGGGCCCTCCCAAGTGGGTTTGTGCTTATGGGATACAGACACTCTCTAGGAACACATTTCTTTTAAATATACAAGGTTTCTTTCTTAATTAAGCATGTTTTGGGGCTGTTTAAGTAAAGCTAATGCATTTTTAGCTCAACATCCCCTCTCAAGCCCAACAACGGTTCCACAAGAAGTAGGCTAGTCAAGCCCTTTTTTTTTCCCTTTATCTTTTACCCCAAGGCATCCCATCCCAAAGCAACTAGAGCATTGAACAAAGGGTGTACGTCGGCTACACAGTGGCTTACTAAGACTACAGAGGCAATGGTTCTCTTACCAAGGGAGCCTAAGTGACTACCCTAGAGAGGCTAGGACATCGGACAAAGGGTGCACGTTGGTTGCCCAATGGCCTACCAAGTCCTGCAAAGGTGGATGGAAACCGGCTGGTTCTTCAGTACCTTCTACCTAGGATTGGCTTGGGTACACCCTTCCCTACTTCTTCAGATTGACGGGGAGAGGGTGCTTCCCTCTTGCTTTCTCTTCCAGTTTGAGAGAGGGTGGCTACTCTCTTGATAGTAACAATGATGATGCTTACATTTTTTAGACATTCATTCATTCATTTATTCTTTTGTATTGTACTTATGGACATTTGTAACTTCATTCGCACTGTCAGGATGACATGATTGTAGGACACTCGGGCAAGTGAACAATTTTCTTGCGAGGGCACTGTCCAACTGGCACCGTCGCATTGCATTTTGTGTGAGCATAACATCTTGCATCTCCCTTTGCATTACCCCATGCATTGGCATTCTGTTTATGTAAATATGCATCTGTGAGCATTTATTTCCTTTCGGTCTTTTGGAGTAGTCGAATCTGGATCCACCATGGCGGCTTCCACGGCCGAGGTTGAGTATAGGACTCTCTTTGATGGTTCCACCAAGGCCATCCACCTAAGAAGTTTATTGGCAGCGCTTCATTTTGGTTGTAACTCTTCCACCGTTGTCTACTGCGATAACCAGAGTGCCATTGTCCTTGCAGAAAATCCAATCATCTCACCACAGAAGTGGCATGTGGGAGTCCACTTCCACTTTTCCAGAGAATAGGTTGAGCTAGGTACTATTCGCCCAGAGTTTGTACCTTCATCAGATAATTTTGCAAACATCTTGACCAAAACGATCAACCGGCCAGTTCTTCAGTACCTGCTACCCAGGATCGGCTTGGATACACCCTCCTCTACTTCTTCAGATTGACAGGGAGAGGGTGTTTCCCTTTTGCTTTCTCTTCTAGTTTGAGAGGAGGCGGCTTCTCCTCTTGATAGTGACAGTGATGATGCTTACACTTTTTAGATATTCATTTATTTTTTTGTATTGTATTATGGAAATTTGTAACTTCATCCACACTGTCAAGATGATATGATTGTAAAAGGGCGCTTGGGCAAGTGAACAATTCCCTTACGAGGGCACTGTCCAAGTGGCACCGTTGAATAGCATTTTGCGTGAGCATGACATCTTGCATCTCCCTTTGCATTACCTCGTGCATTGGCATTCTGTTTATGTAAATATGCATCTGTGCGCATTTATCCCTTTTCGGTCTTTTGGAGTGGTCGACTCTAGCTTCACTATATTCATGGCATTGCATATGGCAGTCTCCAAGGCAGTTTTTTCCTAGCTTTCTTGCTTGCTTTGCTTGTCTTGCTTGCTTCACTTATTTGCTATAACCATACCTTAGTCATTTTTCTTCTTCAGTGACACCCAGTAATGGTAGGGATAATATGCTTGTTTTGTGAAGGTCTTGGGTCCGAACATCCCTTATCACTCTCCCATATTAGGTTACAGATACTCAATAGGACGAATACTTATTTGCAACCCTCATTTGCACCCTTTGTCCAATGCCCTATCCTCTCTGGGGTAATCACTTGGGTTCCCTTGGTGTATCGCCATCTAGGAGGGCTGCCCATCTACATTGTGAAAAACATGTCATGGCCGCCCCAGGTGAGCAGAAAGTGGAAACGGAGTTCTTGACGAGCTTAAGACTCGCCTTGTACCTGGTCCCAAGGGCCGCGCAGGGAGTGGATGATGGAGGTCCAAAGCTCTGTCAAAGTCGCATATACTGAAAGGCACTCCCTGCTAAAAACCACCTGACAATGTGCCTTCCAAATATGACATCCTGTAAGACTCCCTATGATCTCCCATACCTCTAAGCGCTCTGTTGTGGGCTCTAATACTTGGCGGCTGGGTAAAGCCTCCAAGCTGACCACTGCAGAAGACCTAGCCTCAATGAGAAAAATCGTGTCATGCATCCCAGCCTTAGACAAAAGGTGACAAACCTTGTTGATTGCCTACCAGCAAAAAGCCCCCCACGGGATACATCCAAGGTTGGGTGCCACACGGCGGAGAATACGGCAAGCTTCTCTCCACACGAGCTGTGCCGCCTCGCAAGACCAAAGGCAGTGCTTTGGAGTTTCCAAGTGCTGCTGTGGGCAACACTTACAACCTCCGTCTTGCTACATCTGAGCCAACCAACTTCCAACAGCTAGACACCCATGTGCCAAAAACCAAAGGAAATATGACACCCTCCTCGGCCTCCAACTGTCCCACAGGCGATGTCAGAAAGTCCGACGGAAGGCATCCATGATGCTGTGCTGCGATTAGTATCTACTACGCGAAGGCGCCCAATCCATGTCCTCCTACATCACTACATGTCTACCGATCCTAGATGTAAACTCCAAGAACCTTAGTGGCTTCTTAACAACCGCAGTGGCCGGCCATAGCCACTCTCCAGGGTCCCACTCCAGCTTATTAAGTGGCCTACTCTCCCATATCCAAAGGCTCCACTACGGAAACTCCTCCCAGGGTACATAAGGGTCCACCAGTTGCTAGGTCTTTCCCTATAGTCCAACCACATGAATCCTCCTCCAAGGAAGGACAACAATCTCGTCATCCGGCTTCCCTCTATCAAGAACCAAACACCTTCCATCTTGCACGGAGAAGAAAGTCCAGATGGGGGCATTACCCACTCTACCTGCCATCTATAAGGGGATACCTGCTGGTGAGAATCTAGCAGCCAACACCTCACCAAGCTCCACTGGCTCTCGGATTTGGGGGTCTAGCCACTCCTGAGGGATCACTGAGTCAATGTCTCTCCTCAGCTCAACTTTCGGTTGTTGATAACTTGATGCCCGCTGCAACATCTCTTGATTCGCCATCCTGTACACCTCCCACCACATCCTGATAGTGCAAGCAAGGCCAACCTCCTAGCCAGCCCACTAGATGTGGGGGTGCTCACCGATTTGTATCCCGTCCCGATCTCTGACATGGGGATTCTACACCATCGGCTAGCGGTCTATCTCCTCCTGACATCTTGGGGGCCTCTGAACTAGGGCATTGCGAAGGCCCTACTATACTTGAAGTAAGCTGCGGAGGAAGGAAGATCTAGGTGGCGTGATCTGGGCAATCATGAGGGTCCATCTCAAGGATGGCCTCCAACCACCGCCAAGCCTTGCACTTCTGGAGACCTTCCTGCAGAAGATCCTTTCAAGTCTGCGCACTTGGTGTGAGACCACAAACCACTAGCTTGCCCAAAAGGGCCAAACTCTAGAACTCTAGGTCGATGATTCCAAGCCCTCCCTCAGACCAATGCCAGATAATGGTCGCCCACGCCACGTTGGTTTGGGAATCCCTAGAACTGTTTGAGCGAGCCCAGAGAAAATTCTGCACTAGGTGACAAAGTTGAACCGCACAAGACGAGGAGAAGCACCAACAAGAGGCGATGTACCAAGCCGTCGCTAGGAGGACCTAGTTGACTACCAGGGCTTGGCCCACTAAGGAAGGGTGGACAGTGCTCTAGTAGGTCAGCTTCCGCCTAATAGATTCGAGAACTAGAAGAAACTGTTGGGCAGAAGTGATGTCAAGTCCCACCTAGAACCCTAGATATCAGACAGTTTGTCCCTTGCTCACCCATTTGAACCCCAAGTGGACACCCCACTCCGTGCTAGAGTCTGGATCTGTAAGAAAACCAACCGAATTTTGCCACTTGATTTTTGCTCCAGCCGCAGTGCAAATACCTCGACAGCTAGTCTCACTCTCTCCAATATCAGCTCATCATCCTCTACATAAAGAGTGGTATCATCTACATACTCCAGATATTGATAGCACTGCAATAGGGATGATAACAACCATTAACGGATCAATCAAAACAAGAGTGAAGGTTTTCTAGTTAATATGTACCCATTTATTCAGATCTACTTTGTCATACAAAATCAAATTCTCTCATTATCTTCTATATTACCACAAAAAGATCAACCCGTATCACTAGTAAGTGCTACGGGTTTACTCTGGATACTCTGCTTGTGGGTCAACAGATGTGTTCGCGGGGGAGTTTTTCTTGCTCCGAAGCGGAAGATTGCATAGGTTCTTGTTAATGTGTGGGAAAAAAACAAAAAAAACTAAGTCCAACAGCTCAATCTCCTCCCTTACCAGAAGTCAAAGGCTACGTAGCCCGCTCAAGCATGAGCGGAGGAAGTAGGACATAGCCTCAGCAAAGAGTAAGAACAGATATAGGGCAAGAGGGCAGCCTTGCTAGATAGATCTCTCTAGCCGAAACTCCTCCCCCCTCTTGCCACCAATGAGAACCTGGCTAGTGGCGGATCTGTAAAGTGCAGAAACCCCATTGATCCATGCCTCAACCTCACCATGGTACCCTCTAAGAAGTCCCAGACAACCCTGTCATAGGCCTTCTCGAAATCTAGGAGTACCGCCAATCCCTAACCACTATGCTGAGCCCACTCGGTTGCCTCGAAGAAAGTGAAGACATTGTCTAATAGGATGTTCCTATCATGGACAAAACCTGTGTGGGTGTCATGAATGGTATCTGGAAGCACGCGGTGGAGTCGACTACCGATCATCTTGTCTAGTGCCTTATAGGCCACTGACAACAAGGTGATTGGTCTCTACTAGGACAGCTCCAACGGGTCTCTCCCTTAGGGGAGGAGACTGACAAGACCTACTGATAAACTCCCTAATATTCGTCCTAAGCTGAAAATCTCCTGAAAGGCCAATAGTAGGGGATCCTTCACCACCTCCTAGTAGGTATTGAAGAAGGCCTTAGAAAGACCATTGGCATTTTTGCCCATCTTGTGCATGGAAGGCCTCAGCTAGCTCCTTCTCTGTGAAGGGATCTAGGAGGGAGCGCCCCATCTCCTATGTGACAAGGGACGGAATGCAATCCCAGACCTATTGTCTACAACGTTGTACTCTAGCTGACACTACCTCCTACTGAAAAAGCTATCTGTAGAAGTCACTGGCAATCTCTATCACCTCATCTGGGCTAGAGAGAAATCTCCCGTATTGATCATGGAGGCTGCGAATCTGATCTCCTGAGGTGCAAGGTTGATGCACCTGGAAAAAGCTCCCTGCACATCGTGTCCCCCTTCCGTGCCCAAAAGGTTGTTGAGGTACAGAAGGAGAACACAAAACTCTTGTTCTCAAGACCGGCAAGGGCTGCCTGTGCGCGCACCTCCTGTGTGTGGAGAGTGGGTCCCCTGGTGCCTCCTAGAGTAGTCTCTAGGTGGCTGCTAGGTCTCGCCACAGTGCTCTCTCCTCCTCCCAAATCTGCTGCTTGACCTATAGGGCTGCCTCCTCGCAGATCCTACTTGACTCGGCTAAGACCTCTGCAACCTCCTCTGCGATCCGGTCCACCCTGGCCCACTCCCTAGTCCAGAGCTGTTCAATCTGCCTCCTCGCCTCCTCCCTCTTGTAGATTGAGTCAAGGATCTGACAGGATTGGGTATCAAGGGCTGAAGCAGGAGCATCAAGTGTGAGGAGAACCGGGCAGTGATCAAACAAAAAGGTGCCAGCCAACTGCCCTACTTGGCCTCCTTGAGAGCACCCCCATTCTCCCACATAGAACCGGTCCAACTGCTCCAAAAGAGCTCTGCCCAGCCGCTTGTATCCCCAAGAGAAGTCCAGTGACCTCTCCCTCCTGTGAAAAGCTAGGTCCTACCAAGCATCATGTGCTCCTACTGTGAGGAGAAAGACCTCCTATCCTTCCTACTCCTCCCTTGTCATACCCTGGTAATCTCTACCTTTGCCCTACTGGTCCTCTAAGGCCTCCATGTTGTTGAAGTCTCCTCCAACCTTAGTAGGAGCATAAACATTGAGGACTCCAAGGCATGAGTCCCCTAAATCTAGTATAATCCATAGGACCCTCGCTGCTACAATCGTCCCGTGGTCTCGCACGTAGGTGGTAAGGCTCGGGTCAATAGAGGTGCATGCGCCTCCATTCTTGTCGTAGTGGAAGGGGGTGAGCTTGTACTCCTGAAGAAGTAAGATGTCGATCCGTCCGGCAAGGGCAGGTTGCAGCTCCTACCGAACAATCAATTTCCTAGAACCATGTGCCCCACTATAGTGGAGGTTGTTTACTTTCCAAGATGCTAGGTATAGAATCATGTGGAAACTGACCGAACATGCATCTGTTCGGTGTGGAAGCTGTTGATGAAGAAGAAGAGCTATGGGGCATGCGAATGGGCTTTGCCGCCATAGGCTTGGAGGGTGAACTCCATTCCCCCATGGTGGTTGTCGGGCATAGACCATGGGGGTGATAGATGCTCTAGACGGCACCACCAGGGCATCTATCAGCCATGCTCAAAGGCGTGACTCTGTGCACTGGTAGAAGCGGACAGCCTGTGCGAGGGGCCACTCGATCACATCCATCGGTGAGCTCCACTGGGTAGGGGCTCGAAAAATAATGCTCAGAAGTGTAACCTCGGCTCCAGCCCACCAATTAATGTCCATTATGCACTCTGGCCATTGCTAGGAAAAGAGTGCTAGCCCTCCTTCAGCCATCCACTGGGAGATGTAGTCTGCAACCTGGCCCCTCACTTTCTCCTCTATTTGTGTCATTGTCCAGTCTCCTATATGAAAAGTATGAAAGAAGAAAGCATAGTTTGGTCCATCCGGTGGTGCTGGTAAATGGACCTTGCCACTCCTTGACTTGTGGACCACGAAGATCCCCACCTCTAGAGGCAGTAGAAACTCTCCACGCTCCGCAACTCTCAAATAGGACCACGGACCACTGCGGAAAAACTCCTGTGGGAGCAACTGCGCTTGTCGAGAGAGAGTGTGACAAGTGGTTGGGCCAGATGAGCTTGTGGCTGTGTGTGGGGGGGGGACTGGGCTACTAGCAAGGAGAAGATATGGGTGTGTGAGGCTCGTCACCCCTTGTGGAAAGGGGGGGAATGGGTGGATGGGGGGACACATGTATTGGGTGAGGATCAGGGGGGCTGATCGGCAGGGGAGATAGTGGGAAAGAGGAAGAGTGAGGGATGATGGGGCGATCGGTAGTATGAGGCGGGTGTGAGGGCAAGCGAGTGGCCCCAGAAGGGGGGGCTATGGGATAGGGTCGGGGGGCAATCCATGAGGAGGGGGTGGGCATGGGGGCTAGCGGATCTCGAGTGGGGTGGGCTGTGACGCCTCAATGGGTGGTGGGGGTGGAGGCCTGTGATCCTTCTAGGTGGCACAAGTAGGGGGCTGCTACGGGGTGCTTTGCCGAGGGCCTGTCACCCGCCCTCTTGTGGTTGTGTCTGAGGGTTTGGCTGAGGCTCCCCTTGCCGTCTCTCTCTCTGTGGTTACTGGGGACTCGTGTAAAACCATCAGCCTCCACTTGCAGGTCTGCCGACTGAGCCGCCTTGGCTTCAAAACGTGAATCTGCTGCATGAGACCCAAAGTCATGGCATCACAGGCACTGACCAGGATGCCCTATTACAATAACTTGCTATCTGAAAGAGTGTCTGTCTGCCTCAATCTCAAGAAACTTAGGTATGTTCTTTGTATCTTTCACAGCCACCCATACCTTCGGGACTCCTACGGCTGTCACTGCATCCGTGAAGGAGGGAGGAAGAATTGTGGTGAAAAGCCGTCCAAAGTCCTCCACTAACTAACGATACTCTCCTACCAATTCGGGAAATAGAAGGGTGACCACGTGTCTAGGAAACCTGTTGTGGAGCAAGAATTCCTCCACTGTGAAGCCACTATACCAGGGAACCATATAGATGTTCCCCTTCCTGGAGGCATAAGGTGAGCTACCCACTAGCTCATGGGTTGCATCTATGGAGGTGAGTCGAACCATGAAGATCCCCTGACCCATGAGAACTGCCTCCACAATTTGCATTGTGCCTATGCGTAGGGTGAAGTGAAGCAAATCCCGAAATCGGGCCCTGGATGGAGTGTTCTATGACGTGTCTAAAGATTGTTGTTTCTTTTAGTTCCAGCTTTGTGGCATGGACGGAAAGGAGTTGTTCCTCAAAAAGGATGACGTGCAAGGTGTTTGACTGGGAGGCACTCGTAAAATGCACTGACGTTTGACGAGAGGTTTCCATTGTGCATCATTGCCGAGGACCTACCGAGCTAGTTGTTGTGATACTGGGAGAATGTTGCTGCAGATGGAGGAAGCAATGATTGCTAGTATTATCATGTCTCCGCAAACACAAGCAACTCCTGCTGAACTTGCAGAGAAGAAGAAATCAACGGAGCAGACGAACGTGCAGCATAGGATGGAGGTACAAGAGCAAGTTGACTGGGGAGGTCTTTTCGTGCGTAAGGCAAAGGACCAAGCCGCCACAACAAGTCGATAGTGGACGATCGTTTGGGACGGAGCCTGGTGAGACACGGACGCGATAGCGCTGATGCAGTCGCGGTCGTGAGCAAGGCAGGCACAAGGGGGGCAAGCGTGAGCAGAGCTACGAGCAAGGTGGAGCGTGAGCAGGATGTGTTTCAATGAATGTATAAGGAGAAATACAAGAAAGAGAAAAGGGTTTGGCTAGACTTCATTCTCGTGGTACCGTTGTTGGGCCTGAGAGGGGGTGTTGAGCTAAAAATGCATTAGCTTCACTTAAACAACCCCAAAACATGCTTAATTAATGAAGTAACCTTGTTTATTTGAAAGAAATGCATTCCTAGAGAGTGTCTATGTCCCATAAGCACAAACCCACTTGGAAGGGCCCAAATTTTCTATAAATAGGTATGCTGCCCTCCATTCAAAAGATATCTCGTTTTTGTAGGTTTCACGTGTTTTCAACTTGCTGTCCACACCCCTTTTGCGGAGAACATCACAGTCTTAGTTGTCCCTTGGTGTCATCTACAGTCTAGTGCTTGTTTCCAGCCTTCCATCCTCAGTTTGCAGCTGTTTATAACATAGCCACTATTGCTGATTACTCTCCAACTACGGCTTGCTCAGTTTTCGCTCTCCTCCTTGCTGTTGCAGCTATTTTTCTCTCCTCACCATGTCGTAGTAGATTTTCTCTCTCCATTACTTGCGTTTGCAGATTTTCTCTCTCCTCTGCCTGCATTCAGCTGACTTTCTCTCCCCATAGCCTACATTTGTTGTTTTCCTCTCTCTACAACTTGCGTTTACTGCACACACTCTCTCTAGATTGTTGTCTCAAGTCCAGCCATACACAGGCTGTGTTTACTGTTGTTTGAAATCTAAAGGCTGCCTTGTTGCAATTCCGGATCCGTTCGGAGTATGACATACTATCCAGCTCATTACCCTTGCCTTGATCCTTGAGATACAAGAGTTTGAGGTTTAGTATTCATTCACTGCATAGTGTGTTTTCTGCATGAGCATTGTATATTCAACAGTCATACCACTTCATTTATTTTCTGTATTCATTGTCTCTGAGTTATCCTAACCCTTAACTGTGTTTTTTTATCAGTCTATGCTTTGTCGTACGGTTTCTGTTTGTGTTTCTGTGTTAGGGTATTTCTTTACACTTACTTGAGATTCGGATGATGCACTACATATTCTACACTACTTTAGTGTATTTCTAAAGAAGTCCTACCAATGGTTACTTTTTTTTTGCAAATAAAGTGTGGCTAATTATATTACTTCAGAAAAAACCTGAATACAAAGAAGTGCTCATGCTCAACAGACCAAGCTGGAGCTTGTGAAAGTCACAAATACATCATATATACAAGCCTCTCAAGGCAGTCTGGAGAGAATAGGGGGTAGAAGCCATGGAGGGGGGGGTGTATTGCCATTTGGGGCTGCCTACCTGCATCACGAAGAACAGGTCCTGGCCGCCCCAAGTGCGCATGAAATGACCTCGGAGCTCCTGACGAGCCTTGGACTCGCCCTCCACCTGATCCCATCGGCCTCGAAGGGAGTGGATGATGGAGGTCTAGAGCTCCGCTAGAGTTGCATGTACTAAAAGTCTCTCTCCGCCGAAAGCCACCTGACACTGCGTCTTCCAGATATGCCAACCAGTAAGTCTCCCTATGATTTTCCATACCTCAGAGCGGTCTATTGTGGGCTTCAGTACCTAGAGGATGGGTAGAGCCTCTAAACCCACCATTGCGCACGACCCTGCCTCGATCATGAAAATCGTGTCCTACATCCCGGCCTCATAAAGAAGGTGACGGCCTTGGCTGACCGCCTGCCAACAAAAAGCACCCCAAGAGATACATCCAAGGCTGGGTGCTATGCGGCGCAAGATGTGGCATACTCCTCTCCACACGAGCTCTGCCGCCTCACAAGACCAAAGGCAGTGCTTTGGGATTTCCATTGATTGCTGTGTGCAGCACTTACAAACTCCCTCCTTCTGCATCTGGGCAAGCTAGCTTCCCACCACAAGGCCTCCATATGTCATCAGCCATAAAAAATACGATACCCTCCTCGGCCTCTAGCTGTCCCATAGGCGGCGCTAGAAGGTCCGTCGGAACGGCTTCGTGATGCTGTGCTCCACCTAGTGCCTGCTACGTGACGATGTCCAATCCATGTCCTCCCGCATCAGTACGTGTCTGCCAATCCTGGTGGTGTACTCCAAGAACCTCAGTGGCTTCTTGGAGACCGCAGTAGCCGGCCAAAGCCACTTTTCCGAATCCCACTCCAGCTCCTCAAGTTGCCTTCCTTCCCAGATCCAGAGGCGCCACTCCCTGAGCTCCTGCCAAAAGACCAACAGGTCTTGCCGCCATGTCTTCCCCTGAAAGCCAACTACCCGGATCCTCTTCCATGAAAGGACAGCTAACCCCTCATCCTAGTGCCCTCTGTCAAGAGCCAGACGCGCCCCCTCCTGCACTGTGAAAAAGGTCCCAAGTGGAGCACCACCCACTCTTCCTGCCACCTGTAGGGGGAAGCCAGCTGTTGAAAACCTAGCGGCCCATACCTCCCCGGGCTCTATCGGCTCTCGAATCGGGGAGGCAAGCCACTCGTGAGGTATCGCTGCGTATATCTCCCTTCTCCTCAACTCCACTTCTCGCTGACAGCCTGATGCATGCTTCAGCACCTCCTCATCTGCCATCCTGTACACCTCCCGCCATGTCCTGATGGTACGAGCCAGGCTACCCTCCCATCCAGTCCAGTGGATGTGGGGGCGCTCGCCAATCTGTGCCCCTTCCCGATCCCTGACCTCGGGGTCCCAAATCACCGGCTGATGGTCAATCTCCTCCTAGCAGTTTGGGGGGCTCTGGATAAGAGCCTTGCGGAGGCCCTGCCACACACGGAGCAAGCTGCATAGGAAGGATGATCTGGGGGGGTGATTTGGGCTGATGTGAAGATCCATCTCACGGACGGCCTCCACTCACTGCCAAGCCTCGGTCTACAGTCCTGAAGACCCTCCTGCAGTAGGACCTTCCAGGTCTGCCCTCCCAGTGTGAGGCCTCAGACAACTAGCTTGCCCAGGAGGGCCATACTCTGATACTCTGGGTCTATGATCCCAAGCCCTCCCTCTAACCAATGTCGTATAATGGTCCCCCACGCCACCTTGGCTCTGGAATCCCTGAAGCCGTCTGACCCAGACCAAAGGAAATTTCGCACTAGGCAGCGAAGCTGCATTACGTAGGAGGGGAAGAAGCACCAATACGAGGCGATGTACCAGGCCGTTGCTAGGAGGACCAAGTTAACTACTAGGGCTCGGCCAGCTAATCAGAGGTGAGCAGTGCTCCAGTAGGTCATCTTCCTCCGAATAGAATCGAGGACTGGAAGAAACTGCAGGGCGGGAGTGATGTCAAGTCCCACCTGGAACCCTAGGTACCGGATGGTCTGTCCTCTGCTAAACCATCTAAATCCCAGGTAGATGCCCCACTCCATGCTAGAGTCCGGGTCTGTGAGGAAACCAACCGACTTTTGCCAGTTGATTTTCGCTCCCGCTGCAGAACAGAACACCTCAAGAGCCAACCTCACTCTTTCAAGCATAAACTCGTCGTCCTCTATGTAAAGCGTTGTATCATTTGCATACTCTGAGTCTAACAACTCAGTCTCCTCTCTTACTGGAAGTCGGAGGCCATGTAAACCGCTCACATGTGACCTAAGGAAGTGAGGCATCCCCTCTGCAAAGAGAAGGAACAGGTACCGGGCCAGGGGGCAGCCCTATCGGACCGATCTCTCCAGCCGAAACTCCTCCCCTCACCTCCCTCCTATGAGAACCCTACTGGTGGCTGATCTGTAAAGTGCAGAGACCCCGGAAACACAAGCCTCGGGGAAACCTAACCTCACCATGGTGCCCTCTAGGAAATCCCAGTCCACCTTGTCATCGGCTTTCTCAAAGTCCAAGAGTAGTACGGCCAGTCTCTGCCCACTGTGTTGGGCCCACTCTGTCGCCTCAAATAAGGTGAATACATTGTCCAGGATGCTCCTATCCTGGACAAAGCCCATCTGTGTGTCATGGATGATGTCAGGAAGCAAGGGGCGTAGTTGCCTACCAATCATCTTTGCTAGTGCCTTATAGGCCACTGGCAGTAAGGTGATCGGTCTCCACTGGGAAAGCTCCAACCAGTCTCCCCCTTTGGGGAGAAGACTGATAAGGCCTGCCGATAGACTCCCTGGAATCTGTCCTGAAGTGAAAATATCCTGAAAGGCCAATAGTAGGGGGTCCTTCACCAATTCCAAAAAGGTAGTGAAGAAAGCCTTAGAGAGGCCATCCTCTCCCGGGCATTTCTGCCCATCCTGTGTATGGAAAGCCTCCTCTAGTTCCTTCTCTGTGAAGGAAGCTAGGAGGGAGCGTCCCATCTCCTCTGTGACAAGGGACGGGATATTATCCCAGACCTGCTGTCTACCTCGCTGTCCTCTAGCTGAGGCTATCTCCTGCTGGAAGAGGCGACTATAGTAGTCAGTGGAAATCTCCATCACCTCGTTTGGGCAAGAACGGATCCTCCCATCCTGATCTCGGAGGCTGCGTATCTGCTCTCCTGAGGTGCGAGGCTAGTGCACCTGAAAAAACTCCCTACACATCGTGTCCCCCTTCCGCGCCCAGAAAGTTGCTGAGGTGCGGAAAGAGAACTCAAAGCGCCTGTCCTCTAGACCAGCAATGGCTGCTCGCGCATGCACCTCCTATGCGTGGAGAGTGGGATCCCTTGGCACTACCTGTAATAATCTCTACGTGGCTACAAGGTCCCATCGGAGCGCTCTCTCCTCCTCCCAGCTCTGCTGCCTGGCCTGTATGGCTGCCTCTTGGCAGATCCTGCTCGACCCAGCTAGGGCCTCTGCAACCTCCTCTGCGATCTGGCCCCTCCTGCCCCACTCTCTGGTCCAAATCTGCTCTATCTGTCTCGTCACCTCCTCCCTCTTGTAGATCGAGTCAGGGATCCGACAAGATCGTGAATCTAGGGTAGATACTGGGGGATCTAGTGCCAGGAGAACCGGGCAATGATCCGACAACGTGGTGCCCGCCAATCTGGCCTCCCCGAGAGCCTCCCCACTCTCCCACATAAAACCTGTCCAACCACTCCAGCAAGGCTCCACCTAGCCGTCTGTATCCCCAAGAGAAGTCCAGCGACCTCTCCCTCCTGTGGAAGGCAGGGTCTCTCCAAGCATCGCATGCTCCTACTCCCAGTAGAAACACCTCTTATGCCTCCTGCTCCTCCACGCCATGCCCTGGTAGTTTCTCCCTCTGGCCTGCTGGTCCTCCAAAGTCTCCCGGTTGTAGAAGTCTCTTCCAACAATCCAGGAGCCCACATCTGGGAGTCCTTCCGCGATCTCCACCCATAACCTACTGCGTGCCCTAACCTCCGTGGGGGCATAGATATTAAGGACTCCAAGGCATGAGTCCCCGATATCCAATCTAATCCATAGCACCCTCCCTGCCACTATTGTCCTGTGGTCGCAAACACAAGCGGTAAGACTCGGACCAATAGAGGTGCGCACGCCTGCACTCCTACCATGGGCACCTATGGCGTGCTCCCAGTAAGTGCGCGAGCTGCCTGGGAGTACCTTTTCTACCCGTTGGGCCTAGGCAAGGGTGAGCTTGTGCTCCTGTAGAAGTAAGATGTCAATCCATCCGGTCAGGGCAGGCTGCAGCTCCTGTCAAACAATCAATTTCCTGGAACCATGTGCCCCACTGTAGTGGAGGCTATTCACATTCCAGGATGCAAGGTGTAAGCTCATAGGGAAATCTGTGGCTGCCCAAACATGCATCTGTTCGGTGTGGAGGCTACTGATGACGAGGAGGAGCTATGAGATATGCAGGTGCGCTTTGCCGCCGGTTTGGACAGCGAGCTCCATTCCCCCATGGTGGCCCTCGACCGGACCATAGGGGTTATAGACGTTCCAGGTGGTACTACCAATGCATCTATCAGCCATGCGGAGAGTCGACATTCTGTGCACTGGTAGAAACGGGCCGCCTGTGCCAGGGGCCACTCAATCACATCCCTCAGAGCCCTCCACTATGGAGGGGCTTGGAAGATAATGCTCACGTGAGGGACCTCGGCACCAGCCTACCAGTTAATGTCCATCATGCAACTAGGCCACTGCTATGCAAACAATGCTAGTCCTTCTCCCATCCACTGGGAGGTGTGGTCCGCCACCTGACTCTTCAACTCTTCCTCTATTTGTGTCATCATCCACTCCCCTGAGTGAGAGGGCTGAAGAAAAAAAGCATAGTTTGGTCCATCCGGTGGTGCTAGAAGATGGACCTTGCCCCTCCTTGACTTATGAACCACGAAGATCCCCACCTCTAGAGGTAGTGGGAACTCTCCGCGCTCCGCAACTCTCAAGTAGGACCATGGGCCACTGCGGAATAACTCCTGTGGCAGTAGGTGAGCCTATCTCCGGAAAGTGTGACGGGCGGCAGGGGTGGATGAGATGGTGGTTGTATGGCAGGGGGGGACTACTGGTGCAAAGAGGATGTAGGCGTGTGTGGCTCATCACCTCCTGTGGTCGGAGGGGGGGTGGGCCTGGGGGGCTCGCCTGAACCAGGTGCAGATCAGGGAGGGTGCTCAGTACGGGAGGTGGTGGGGGGGAGGATAATTGAGGGATGGTGGGATGGGTAGAAGTACATGGCAGGTGGGGGGGGGGGAGAGAGGGGCGGGGGGGGCATGGGATGTGGAGGGAGGTGAGTGTGGGGGCTGTGGGGACTCAGGAGAGGTAGTCTGTGGCGCTGGTGGTGGATGTGGGGGGCTGCGGTCCTGCGGAGTGGGGCGGGTAGGGGGGGCTATGGAGTGCTCTGCCGAGGGGGCATCACACGCCCTCCTACTTCCTGTCGAGGCTGGGTCTGAGACGCTGGCTATGCCTCCCCTGCTGTCTCCCTCTCTATCATCTCTGGACCCGTGTAAAGCCATCAACGTCCACCTACAGGCCTGTCGACGAAGCCACCTTGGCTCCAAAACGCGTGCAACCTGCTGCTTGATGCCCAAAGTCGTGGCAGCGCAGGCACTGCCCTAGCTGCACTGTCACAATGACCTGCTGCCTAAAGGAGTGCCCGCCCGCCTCAATCTCTAGGAACTATGGGATATTCTTGACCTCTTTCACTGCCACCCGTACTTTTGGGACTCCCGCTGTCACTGCATCCGCGAAGGATGCGGGAAGGATAGTGTCGAAGAGCTAACCAAAGTCTTCCACCAACTGGCGATACTCTATTGCCAGGCCGGGGAAAAGAAGGGTGACTGGGTGCCGGAGAAACCTGTTGTGGAGTGCAAATGTCTCCACAGTAAAGTCACTGTACCAGGGGACCATGTATATGACCCCCTTCGTGGACGCATATGGTCAACTAGCAAGTAACTCACGAGCTGCGTCTGTCGAACTGAGCTGGACCATGAAGATCCCTTGGCCCAGTAGGACTACCTCCACGATCTGCGTTGTGGCGATGCGCAGCGTGGAGTAAAGCCACTCACGAAGCTGGGCCCTGGCTGGAGAATGTCCTACTACCTGACCATAAATTGTGGTTTCCTTTAGCTCCAACTCCTTAGCTCGGACTGCTAAGAGTTGCTCCTCAGAGAGGACGACGCGCAAGGTGTTTGACTAGGGGGCACTTGCTGAGTGCGTCGGCGTCTGACCAAAGGTTTCCATTGCACGTCCCTTCTGCAAGACAACCAATCACTTCGCGGTGCTACCTGGTGGGGGGGAGTAGTTGCTACAGATAGAGAGAACAACTGGGAGGTGGGGGGATCAATCGCAAGGGGGGGGGGGGGGGGGGGGGACTATGCTGGCTTCCGTGGAAAGGAGGCCTGGCGAGGGAGGCCAGTTGACAAATCGATGTCGAGGGAGGCCTGGCGGGGGGGGGGGACAGTGAATCTATCAGTACGTGGGGAAACGGCCAAGCAAGGGGGGAAACAGCCAAGTGGGGAGAGGAAACGGCAGACAAGCGGCCATTGCAAAACGTCCGAGCGGAGGGGCACGAACAGTGCGGGGGGCGAAGAGTCGCACGGCCACGATCAATCGGGGCGGGGGGGCGATCAGTCAGGGCGAGGCGATTAGTCGGACGGCGGGTGATCAGTCGGGACGGCGCAGACAGACAGACGGGTGTGTGTAATCGGGGCGGGGGGAAACAGTAGCGCGACGTGACAGGCGTGAACTACCAACGGTTACTTTCTATTGGACATCTCTAGAAATATGGTCAAAACTTTAGATGTTGTACGAGATACCTTCCACCATGCATGCAGTGACCCTTAATGGATAGCTTTAGCAGATGAAGTTTGAGTTGAAGGACACGATTCAATCCTTTTTGCCCTGCGTTATACAGGTACAAGGCCAGCTTTGACACATGCAGTTTGTCCTTCCCCAGGCACATCTTGTGGGAACAATACTCTACAAGCTCCCCCAAAGTTTGGAGTAGTGAATGCTTTGAGGGTGCAGACATCGTCTACACCTGTGAGCTTTACACATATATCCTCAATGCTACTTGAGCATGAGGCATTTTTTTGTTTACAAGGGAGGCTTCCATCTCATTATGGAGATTTCAGTGAGGCCTTTACAACTCTAAAGAGGGGCAATAAGAAGAAGAAGAAGTTGAAGGCCCAATGTTATCACTGTGGTAAGAAGGGACACTTGTGGAAGGTTTGCAAGGCGTCAGCAGCTTCATAGAAGAAGCAAGAGAAGAAGAAGAAGCAGGATGGAGACTCCTCCACTAAGTCATGCTCTTCCTTAGACTCTAGCTTTGATCCTCCAACCAATGAGAAGTCCAAGGTGGAGAAGGGGTCCACTTTTTCAAAACGAGGGAAGGGCTTGACTGCCCATTCCTCTGCTGCTTTCTAGTCCAGGTGATGTAGTCATCCCTCATGACTCTCTAGTGCTAGAGAGAGTGTGTGAAAGGGTGGTGAGATGGGGTAGTTGATCCTCATCTATATAGATATACAGATGCATAGGTTTGAGAGAGGGACGTCCCTGACACATCGACAAAGTCTGGTAAGTTCAAATCCTAGAGTTGGGATCGGCATCAAAGTTCATGATGAGATGGTTATTTGATAGAGAGTGGGATTGACTCCTAGTCCGAGCTCACATAAGGGGACACTTTGGTGGCCTTGGCCAAACACGGGGAATCCATGGTCACATATGTTTAGAGGCATTTTTTGACAGGATGGTCTTGTATGCTATTGTGAGACATTGTTGATGGACACAAAGATATGTTATGACTCTTCTCTATTTTCAAGAGCTAGTATGATCGACATCGACATTAGGTTCTCTCCCAGGCACCTTGGTGGTGGCTTGATCACCTACTATTTGGATATTCATGGTTCTTCTTTGGTGGTTCTTTGTTGAATAGACTATGATTAGCCTTTATCATTGTATCATTGTATTGTATTAGATCACCCATGATTTGAGAGAGGGTGTTAGCAGTCTAGACAGCTATGTGTGAGTCTGTTGACCTATGCCGGGCATGGCTAGATTATTTGGGCGTTTTATTATGGTTATTATGATGCTTAATTGGGGCATTTTATGCTAGCCGACCAGCATTAAATGCTGGCAGACCTGCCCCTATTTTAGGCATTATTGTTGTATGTGTCATTCTTGTGTTTGGTGTATGGATTCCATTTTGTGAGCACATCTCTGAGTTCTCTTCTTTTGCAATGTTCCTCTATTTTCTTTCTCTTTTGTCTTGTGTTCAACAGTTTATTTCAGCACTTATCTATACTTCCATTGCTACACCACTTTTGACACTTCCAACACCTAATGATCAAAGGCGAGTTGTACCTACAGAAATTGGCATACCTAGACCGCCAACACTAATCATAACTTTGCCCCAAAGCAATGCTCATGTACCCTATATTGAGGAGCCACAGGAGAAAGACCCTCATGTAAACCCCTACATCTCATATGATGAATAGGGAAACCCAGTTCTTATGGACGATAGGCCAATTCTGATGATGACATTGGGCAAGAAAGAGAGCAAGGATTAGGAGGAATATAGTCCTAGGAACGTGTGACATGTTGGAATTGCAGTCACCTTGGACACATCTCTTGATGCCTTGAGAAGGAACACGCTAACAAAGACAAAGCTGAGTAGTGATGCCTTGAGTGTACTATCACACATTTGTACATATACTACCCTAGGAGAAAAGTATCCACAGGTGGCTCAAGCATACCATCACGAGCCCTTGGGACTGTTTGATATCGAATCTTTGGATGATGAGGCCAAGCAAGCCGGAGTTACAATACTTGGGCCAAGCAACGCCTTCTGGAAAGGAACTGAGATGCATGTTGTTCTACTAGTTGTAGCATTAGGAGATGTGACTCGAAAAGGCATTGTGGACATAGGGGCAAGAGTGAGTTTCCTTACTCACATAGTGTTACAAGTGTGGGATAGTCCCCCTGTGGAAATTGCTAGATTTAACATGACACTCGCTAATGGCACAAAAGTTGGTCCATTTGGAGTGTTAAAAGACTGGCCAATCAAGACAATCGGAGTCTAGTTCTCGATGAATTTCAATGTAAGGAAGGGTGTGGACTACGATATCTTACTAGGAAGACCTTGGATGCGAGGCACCTGAGTGAGAGAAGGTTGGGGCAATGGGCTTATATTCTTTGGAAATAAAATGGAAGCAATTCAAGTGGAGATGGACACTTGGAAGACCTCACTAATAGATCTAGATGCCATTTCTGCCTTGCTCAAAGGACAATCACATAGCAAATCTAACTATGGCCCCTTGAACAAATGCATCCCTTGTCCAAAGGATGAGCGTCATTGGATACACATACTGGCAACCATTGATTTGTTGTTCTCTGATAATAAAGAAAATTACAAGTGGGCTCTCACACTCTCACACTCCCTCTCTCAAGCACAAGCTCAAGCAAGCAACAAGAAGAAGAAGAAGAAGAAGAAGAAGAAGAAGAGCAGGAGAACAAGAATGAGCTTCTCATTCACTTTTCAACTTTATATAAAAAACCCTAAATCCCTTTTGGGCAGTCATCCCCTTATCCCCTTTTTTACATGGCCAGCCGTGGCCTAGGCCATTTTTCCCATTGTCCTCCTATCTTCTTAGCCTCCTTCCTACCGCCCATCTACCTTTACAATTTGCACGGGTGAGAGCCCAACGCTCTTAAAATAAATCATGGTGTGCCTTGCGCTTTTTTACAAAAGTATTAACTTGCGCTTTTTCTTGTGCATCTCTCTCCTTGATTTAGGACTTTTTTGCACTTCTTGTGTTTCCAGATTTTTCTTGGCGTGCCTTTGTCTTCCGTTTTACTTTTGCCTTGGCCTTGTCTTCTACTTTAGATTTTTCAAATTTTATACCTTGTTTGTTTGAGGGTTAACAAGGTGAAACTCCCTCTTTCAGCGAAGGGTATGAGTTCAACTCAGAGTCTGAAATGAGCTCTAACAGTGACCCTGAGATACCAGGATCCTCTAAGACTCCACACACTAAAGGGAAACTTCTAGTCCACCTAAGGCACAGAAGACTGAAGAAGGGATAGAAAGAAATAGCCTAAGGACTGAGAAGTAAAATGGCAAAGGAAACCCCACGTTCTGCCAAAACGATTCACAAAGTTTTAAAAAGGTGATTGAATAGTGGTGTTAGTACGAGCCAAAAGGAAAGGCCAAGTCAATGAAGCAATCAACAGACCTGCCAAGGTCAAGGAAGTCAACATGTAAAGGAAAAGGGACAAGCCTTGACTTGTGTTCATAGTTGATGACCTAACTACGGAGGAGGAGATCAACCTCATTTATCCCTTAGAAGAATTCTTAGTTGTGTTCGCATGGTCCATGAAGAGCTGAAAGGTATTGATTTGAGTATAGTGACTCATAACATCCCTATGGTCCTTGATGCAATATCAGTCAAACAAAGACCTTATGCCATGAATCCTAAGCATGCTCACATTGTAAAAGAAGAGATTGACGAGCTCCTCGATGCTGGGTTCATTTTATAAGATTGAGCACAAGGATTGGATATCACCCATTGTGATTGTAGTAAAGAAGAATGGAAAGTCGATGCAGAGCGCAACGAAGAGAGTCAACTATCCTTTGCCTTTTTTTTTCCAAGAAAAGAGAATTCTATTAATAACACCTCGGAGAAAGCCCCCTAAGGTAAATACAAAGTACAAGAAACTCTGTGAAGAGTGACTAAGTACATCAAAGATACAATGGTTGTGTAAACAACCACTCTAGTGGGCTAAAGTGCCAGACCATCTGAGGGGTAGTATGAAAGAAGGTGTCTGAATCCCAAATCCGCAGGAAAGCCTATCTTTTCCTTCTCATCCTCTCAAAGCTGCCCTGCAACCTCTCCCATCTCCCACAGAGAGTGTGGACTATCTCTGTCCAAATCCTCGATAAAGACTCCCCAGTGGGTATATCTTGAAGATCAATGACCTGGCTACATCTGGAAATCCATATGTACCAAGCTATAATGGTGGAAATCAGCTCCCATCTGTGACAATGTCCGTAAGTCCACTGTGTCTGTGAGTAGTTTGGGGTAGGAATCCTACTCAAATGCTGTCCAATGATGAGAAAAGAAATGCTCCCCTGAGTGTCCTTATAGCCACATGCTCGACCTCTGCCTGTGACCCAAGTTATAGCCCCCCATGTTGCCACCATGGACTCCGCTGTACCATGGAATACTATCCTAAGAGCTCTCCTCCAAATCTCCTCAGCTCTGGGATAGTCCCATAGGCAATGTCTCTGTGTTTCCTCTAGCTCACCACATCGCGCACATGCCACTGGGTCCCTGCCATATCCAAGGCAAGTGCCAACTACTAAACTCCTATGGGCTAAAAACCGTAGAAAGAGAGATATCTTCTTGGGCCTGAAGCTGTCATGTAACCATCTCCAAAAGTCATATAGAAACTCATCTGAGACTCCCTCTCTATGCCAATGAGGGGTGGTTGCAGGCTGTGCTCTTTTTTTTTGCAAGTGAAATGTGGCTAAATATATTACACAGAAGGCTGATTACAAGGGAGTGCTCATGTTCAACAAACTAGCTGGACCTTATGCAAATCACAAATACATCATGTATACAAGCCTCTCAAGGGGGTCTGGGGGGGATGGGGGCAAGAAGCCATGGAGGGGGGATGTATCGCCATCTAGGGCTACTTGCCTGCATCATGAAGAACAGGTCCTAGCCACCCCTAACGAGCTCGAGACTCACCCTGCACCTGGGTCCCTGCCATATCCAAGCCAAGTGCCAACTGCTAAACTTCTATTGGCTAAAAGCCATAGAAAGAGAGATATCTTCTTGGGCCTGAAGCTATCATGTAACCGTCTCCAAAAGTCATATAGGAACTCATCTGAGACTCCCTCTCTATGCCAATGAGGGGTGGCTGTAAGCTGTGCTCTTTTTTTTTTTGCAAGTAAAATGTGGCTAAATATATTACACAGAAGGCTGATTACAAGGGGGTGCTCATGCTCAACAGACTAGCTGGAGCTGATGCAAATCACAAATACATCATGTATATAAGCCTCTCAAGGCGGTCTGGGGGGGATGGGGGCAAGAAGCCATGGAGGGGGGATGGGGGGTGTATCGCCATCTGGAGCTGCCTGCCTGCATCATGAAGAACAGGTCCTAGCCGCTCCTGACGAGCTTGAGACTCACCCTGCACTTGGCCCCACCGGCTGTAGAGGGAGTGGATGATGGAAGTCCAAAGCTCTGCCGAAGTCGCCTGTATTGAAAGGCACTCCCTGCCAAAAACCTCCTGACAGCGTGCCTTCCATATGTACCATCCTGTAAGACTCCCTACGATCTCCCATATCTCTTAGCGATTTGCTATGGGCTCCAATACTTGGCGGCTAGGTAAAGTCTCCAAACCGACCACTGCGCAAGACCCGCCAATGATGAAAATCGTGTGTTGCATCACGGCCTCATACAAAAGGTGATAGCCCTGGCTGACCACCTACCAGCAAAGGCCCCAAGAGATGCATCAAAGGTTGCGTGCCACACGGTGGAGAATACGGCAGTCTCCTCTCCACACGAGTTGTGCCGCCTCACAAGACCAAAGGAAGTGCTTTGGGGTTTCCAAGTGCTGCTATGGGGAGCGCTCAACCTCCATCCTGCTGCATCTAGGCCAGCCAACTCCCAAGGGCGAGACCTCCATGTGCCAAAAGCCAAAGGAAATACAACATCCTCCTCAGCCTCCAGTTGTCCCAAAGGCGGCGCTAGAAAGTCCGACGGAAGGCATCCGTGATGTTGTGCTCCGCATAGTATCTACTACACAAAGGCATACAATCCATGTCCTCCTACATCAATACATGTCTACCAATCTTGGCTCTGTACTCCAAGAACCTCGATGGCTTCTTCGTGACCGTAGTGGTCGGCCATAGCCACTCTCCAGGGTCCCATTCCAGCTCATCAAGTGGCTTGCTCTCCCATATCCAGAGACGCCACTCCCGGAAATCCTCCTAGAGCACATAAGGGTCCAAACGCTAGGTCTTCCCCTGCTGGAGACCAACCACAGGAATCCTCCTCCAAGGAAGGACAACGATCTCATCCTGCTGCCCTTTGTCAAGGACCAAACGCTCCCCATCCTACATGATGAAGAAAATCCCATAGTGGGTGCCGCCCACTCTACCTAATACCCGTAGGGGGATACCTGCCGGTGAGAATCTAGCGGTCCACACCTCACCAAGCTCTATCGGTTTTCGGATCGGGGGGTCAAGCCACTCCTAAGGGATTGCTGAGTAAATCTCCCTCTTCCTCACCTCACCTCCTCACTAACAACTTGATGCCCGCTGCAACACCTCCAGGTCCACCATCTTGTACACCTCCCACCACGTCCTGATAGTACGAGTAGGGCCAGGCTCCAACCCACTGGATGTGGGGGTGCTCGCCAATCTATATCCCGTTCCGATCTCTGACCTGGGGGTTCCAAACCACCAACTAGTGGTCTATCTCCTCCTAGCATCCTAGGGGCCTCTAAATTAAGACCTTGCGGAGGCCCTGCCACGCACGAAGTAGGCTACGGAGGAAGGAAGATCTAGGTGGTGTGAACTAGGCAGTCGTGAAGATCCATCTCAAGGATGGCCTCCAACCACCACCAAGCCTCGGTCTAGACTCTTTGAGACTCTCCTGCAAAAGGACCTTCCAGGTCTGCCCTCTTGGTGCGAGCCCACAGACTACTAGCTTACCTAGAAGAGCCAAGATCTGGAACTCTGGGTCTATCATCCCAAGCCCTCCCTCAAACCAATGCCAGATGATGGTCACCCATGCCACCTTGGCCCGAGAATCCCTGGAACTGTTTGAGCCAGTCCCCGAGAGAAAATTCCGCACTAGGGAGCGAAGCTAAACTAAACAAGACGAGAAGAAGCACCAACACGAGGCAATGTACCAAGTCGTCGCTAGGAGGACTTGGTTGACCACCAAGGCTCGAACCGCTAAGGAAAGGCGGACAAGACTCCAATAGGTCAACTTCCACCTAATAGAATCAAGAATTGGAAGAAAGTGCTGGGCAGGAGTGATGTCAAGTCCCACCTGGAACCCTAGGTATTGGATGGTCTGTCCCATACACACCCATCTAAACCCTAAGTGGATGCCCCACTCCATGCTAGAGTCCGGGTCTGTAAGAAAACCAGCCGACTTTCACTAGTTGATTTTCGCTCTAGCTGCAGTCCAAAACACCTCCAGAGCTAGTCTCACTCTCTCCAACATTAGCTCATCATTTTCTATATAAATGGCGGTATCATTTGCATACTCTGAATCTAGCAGCTCAAACTCCTCTCTCACCGAAAGTCGGAGGCCACATAGCCTGCTCACATGTGATCAGAGGAAGTAGGACATCGCCTCAGCAAAGAGTAAGAACAGATACGGGGCAAAAGGACAGCCCTGTCGGACAGATCTCTGTAGCCGAAACTCCTTCCCCCTCCGGCCACCTATGAGAACCCTTCTAATGGCCAATAAAAGTGCAGAAACCCCGCAGATGCATGCCAGGGAAGCCCAACCTCACCATGGTGCCCTCTAAGAAGTCCCAGTCACCCATTTCATAGGCCTTCTCAAAGTCCAGGAGTAGTACATCCAATCCCTGACCACTGTGCTGGGCCCACTCGTCACCTCAAAGAAGGTGAAAACATTGGTGCACAACGCTCGTGGAGCCGCGAGCCTAAACGAATGGCCGAGAGCGAAGGCCAAGAGGATCGAAGGAAGGGAGACTCCTAACGTCGGGAGTATAAAGAACGGTGCAGAGACTCGTAACCCTGGGGCGAGTATAAAGAAATCGGCTGGGAGAAGGAAGAAGAGGATTTTGGGTGAGGGGAAGAAGACTCCTCACGCCGGGAGTACAAAGAACGGTGTAGAGACTCGTGGACCAGAGGCAAGTATAAAAAAGCTGGGCTGGGTGGAGAAATAGGGGAAGAAAGGAAGGCCCCATGCCGACCGCGGTGAAGCCGAGTAGAGCAAGGGACCGGGCGGATGGTGGTATGAAGACTCGTGGACCTGGGGCGAGTATAAACAAACCGGGCCCAATGACTCGTGGACCTGGGGCGAGTATAAACAAACCGGGCCCAAGGACTCGTGGACCTGGGGCGAGTATAGACAAACCGGGCCCAAAGACTCATGGACCTGGGGCGAGTATAAATAAGCCGGGCCGGGATGAGGAAGGTGAGAAGGCCCCATGCCGACCGCGGTGAAGCCAAAAAGGGTGAAGGACCGGGTGGATGGTGGTGGAGAGCTCGTGGATTTGGGGCGAGGGTAAAGAAGCCGAGCTGGAAGGGGGAAAGAAGAGTGGACACTCCTGGAGCCGGGAGTATAAAGATGGGGGCCGTATGAAGCGACCAGGAGAGAGGGCTAGGACTCGTAGGCGCCGACGAGTATAAAGAAGCTGGGGGCTCGTTGATCCGGCGAGTGGGGTAAGGAAACGGAAATTCTAGTGCCTTGGGTCTGATGAGGACCATGGCGGGACACGAGGAGGCGCGTGGGAAGACTCGCGGAGCCGCGAGGATAAACGAATGGCCGGGGATGTGGATAGAAGGGAGGAGAAGTGGACCGATGAAGGCCTATGAGAAGGCCGAAAGAGTGGATGCTCGTGAACCTAGGGCGAGCTTAAAGAAACCGGGCCCTTTGATCTCGCTCGACTACATGGAAGCCAAGGCGTCTGGGACCCGAGGTGGAAACTAGGAGGGTGCAACCATGTGCAAGTCTGGATGCGACGCGGCGGGGAATGGGACCCAAAGTGAAGCTGAAGGACTTGTACCATAAAATAGGGGTGAAGACGCTTATGCGGGTGAATCAGACCCCGTATGAGTGGATACATTTCCTATAGAGGAGCCCTTCATGAGGCAAGGGCAGTTGATCTCGACCCCGGAGTACGAGCAAGGGACAGGGCGACTGCGGCAACCAACCAAGGCGGGCGGCAACATGTTGGGGAACACTTGCGGTCTACTGCAGGAGGCTACTTCAAGAGTCCTGCTGCAAAGCCACGCATGAGGCGATGACGTTGATCTCTCGTTCCCGCAGAGCCTCTACAGTGGGATGGCTAGTCTCGCCATAAGAGGCTGGGAGCCGTCTGCGCGTCCGATACGTAGACGGTTTGCCCCAGGTTGTTGGGGGAAAAGCAACCATTCTTGGGTACGGCGCGAGGCGTATGATGGCACGCGGCTTAGGCCCTGGTTGAAGCAACACTAGGCCTACTTGCCAAGGAAAAGGAAGGGGGGATACAACTTCGATTTAAGTTCAGAAAACAACTCAGGGATGCAAGTGGCAGTTGTGTCTTTGACGCGGAAGCTGGAGCAGGTGGCAGTGCCTCAGCTATCTAAATGAGGAGAGAAGCAAATCAAGGCAAGTGTGACCCTTCTTTGGTCTTTGGATCAAGGTCGGACCTGCAGCCAGTGGGTTGATATTTGGCCAACTTAGGCGAGCTCTTTCCCACACTAGGTGGATGGGGAATCTCGCGAGGGGTGCCGGGACGTATTGCAAACGACCCGAAGAAACCGCTGCCTCTGCTCAAGTTAACTCTGTGCCATAGGTAACTCGAATGGTTGATGAATCCTCATGCTACTCCTTTTCAGGGTGATTAACCTCGATCTTCTTTGTAGGGAACCAACTCAATTCGAGTGGACTCGAATTCGATTGAGGGGGGGTAGGTATAAAAGGGAGTGTGAGGCTTGGGCAACCCATGTCTCCCCACCTCCTCCATGTAGGCCGTGCCTCGTGGAGCAACCATCGTTTTAGCCTCCCGGCGTGCAAGGTTCTCATTTTGAGTGAGGCAACCAGGCCCCCTGTTCCGAGTTTGAGTCGCCATGACTTCTTATGAGAAAAGGTGGGTTGTGAACCGTGTCGCCCCCGTGGCGCCGTGTTCTAAGATGGTTGAGTGTGGATCCTTGTGAACCCGGAACTCTTCGGTGGCGCGATCCCGCGACTCCAAGCACCAAGTTACCCTTGTGCGAGTTAGAAAAACGCGTTGCGCATGCTGTGAGCAAGCTGCGACACGAGAGGGATATCATGGGGCGTAACGGCCCGTGACATGATGCGACACGACGCGACAGGGTCATGCTGTGATGCGACGGCATGTCGCCTTGACATGTCTTGCAAGTTGGCTTCTGCTGCGTGTTCCAAGACGCGATGCAGTGCTAGGTTCCCGTGGGCCATGTTTCTTGTGCGGGTTTCGCACACGGACCCGTGGAACCAGAACGTCAGTGCCACACTGATGCTCTGCAAAATGTCTCCATGGCTGTTACAAAGGCTCTAAAGTTGCCCTCATTTCCATCAAAGTAAACTGTTGTATCATCAGCAAACTCCACATCAAGAAGCTCCTCAAATTCAAGGATGGGTAGCGTGATGCCTTTGATACCTGTAGATCTATCTCTCAAGAAGGAACTCATGGCCCCTCTTACAAATAGAAACAAGAACGGAGCAAGTGGACATCCCTCTTTGATTGATCTATGGATGCTGAATAGATCTCCTCTTGCCTCTCTAGTCATGACTTGGCTATGTGCTGAAGAATAGAGCGCTACACCCTTGACCCACTACTCTGAAAAGCCCATCCTCAACATTGTGCCCTCCAAGAACTCCCAATCCACGCGATCGTATGCCTTATCAAAGTCAAGAAGGAGCACAATAAGGTCTTGCCTCCTAGATCCAGCCAAGGCTATGGTCTCCCAAAAGGTGAAGATGTTGTCCAAGCTGCTCCGCTCTCAGACGAAGCCTGTCTGAGTGGGGTGTATAATATCTCACATCAATGGTGCCAGCCTGAGAATAATCGCCTTCGTGAGGATCTTATAAGCAGTTCAAAGCAAGGTGATCGGTCTCCATTGTGTGATCTCCAATCTATCTCCACTTCCTTACGGGATAAGATGAATCAGCCCCTCAGAGAGTCTCTTTGGCATAGTCCCTAATGCCATAATCTCCTAAAAGGCTAAGTGAATGCCTTTTTCGATAAGATCCCAGTAGCTTAGAAAGAAGGATTTATCTAGTCCATCTTCTCCTGGACACTTGCTTGAATGTAGTGCCCGAAGTGCCTCCTCCAACTCCTCTGTAAAATGGGCCATCAGATGTCTACTCATCCCGTCTGTAACCACCCTCTGCGTGCTCTGCCAAATTGCTTCTCTATCTCTCTCATATCCAGGGGTCTAGTGGTGAATCCTAGTAGGGAAGTATAGTACTGCGTGGCCACCTGTCTTGCCTCTAGAGGGCCCTGTGCAATGGATCCATTATCTCTCCTGAGTCTCCGAACACCTTGTCTAGAGTGTTTAGGCCTTGTGGTGCGGAAAAAATCCCTTTTAATCCAGTCCCCAGACTGAGTCCAAAAAGAGGCTCTCTCATGAAATTTGTAGTCCGATCTAGCTTCCTTCATGGAGTCAATCTCTGGCCTGGTGGTATGCATCCTCTCAACTATCCATCTACATCCCGGTCGTCTCTCCTCCTCCCTCTGTAAGGCAATCAATGATGCCCTAGCAGCTTTCCTTCTCTAGAAGGCTCTTTCTTCTCCTTGTGGCCTCCTCTCTAAAGAGGCAACTAATCTCCTATAGGCTCTCATCCAAGTCACTAGCTACCCGCTGTCCAGCATTGAGAAGGGTCTAGATCTCCAACACTGTGACTGTGTCTCTAAGATCATCCTCATAAAACAAGTGCTCTAGAATCCTGGCACTGGAATGGGGTCTCCCTACTCTCTCAAAAAGAAGTATCTGAATCAGTGAGTGGTCCGAGAGGGTCGTGTCAAGATTGTGGGAGAGAAGGAAGGAGTCTCGCTTGAAGCTTTCTTGCTTGCACAATGGGGGAAGACACACAAGGGTGGAGGCTGAAAACAGTTTTTCTCTTCTTAGTTGTGTAAGCCAAAAGAACTCAAGTACAAAGAAATAGAAGAACCCTCTATATGGGTCTCAAACCAAACTCAACTAACTAAGGTGGCATACTAACTGAGCCACGAACTAGAGTAGATAAGGATAGCTATCATGTAGCTATTATTCATGGGCGGTGTACCAACCGCGTCTGCAACTGACAAATCGGTGACATAAATACACAACGGTCACCCTGGTGTATCACGAGTGGAGCTCGATATCTCAACACTCCCCCTCGAGCTCAATCCCAATTCCTGCACACCAAGCAGGTCTCTGAACTTGCGCAGCTTCTCTGCGCCCAATGCCTTCGTGAATATGTCAGCTACCTGATCCTCTGTGCTGACATAAACTAGATCAATAAGACCTAGTAAAACCCTCTCTCGCACATAGTGATAATGCACCTCAATGTGCTTTGTTCTAGCATGATAGACTGGGTTATTTGCCAAGTGTATACTACTCATGTTGTCACAATAAATGACAACTGGCCCATCTGTAGACTGATGCATATCATAAAGTAGCTTATGTAACCAAGCTACCTCACATGCAGCCATTGCTGCACCCCTGTACTCAGCCTCTGTGCTCGACAAGGCAACTGTAGGTTGTTTCTTGCTGCTCCAAGTGACTGCAGCACTCCCAAAAGAGAACACATATCCACTGGTAGATCGTCTATCAGAAATGCTACCAGCCCAATCAGCATCAGTGTATCCATGCAACTGTATCTGAACCCCAGTCTCATAAAATAGTCCATACTGCAATGTGGACTTCACATACCTGAGTATGCGTCTAGCTGCATCCAAATGTGGTTTCCTTGGAGCCTGCATAAACTGACTTACCAATCCAACAGCATAGCTCAAATCTGGCCTGGTAATAGTCATATAAATCAAGCTTCCTACTATGCGTCTGTACATAGTAGGGTCTTCCAGAAGCTCACCTGCATCTGCGCTCAGCTTCACATTCTGCTCCAAAGGAACTGAAATAGGATTACAGCCTGTCATCCCATATTTGGACAGCATGTCCAATCCATACTGCCTCTGCAAGAGCTGTATCCCACTTGGTGATCTAATCACCTCAATGCCCAAGAAATAACGCAGCTCTCCCAAATCCTTCATCTCAAACTTCTGCTTCAATAGCATTTTCACATGAAGGATATCTTCATCACTGTCACCTGTCATAATCAAATCATCAACATAAATGACAAGTAGCATAATACATTTCTCTGTTTTTCTCACATAAAGTGAGAAATCTGCCTTGGAAATCTGAAAGCCAATAGTGACAAGATACTGTCCTATCTTGTCAGACCATGCTCTAGGTGCTTGCTTCAAGCCATTACAGAATACTGCAAAAAATTCTGTCACTGCAAAAACCACAGCTTCACCCTCACAAGGGAAAATCTGCAAAACTGGCGAAAGTGGTATTTGACCACACAGTCACTTCCTAGTGACGATTTTGCATCAACAGGCAACAGGGATGATTCTGTAACTCCCAATGTCTCTGCGCACAAGCATACAATGCAATTTTTACAGTAACTATTCACCGACCTGTAGAACAGTGGCTGCACAGCATAAAACTGAGCCTTTTCCTGAGTGCGTGCAGAAAACTTCCGCCTCCAAAACAGGCCCCGAAATGGCCTCAAATCAAAAAAACAGGGTCGCCGAGAGCTAAAGCTCTCACCCGCAGCATATACTGCCCTCTTGCTTCAGCGCGAAGGGCGTCTCAACCTGAGACAATGCACTCCTGCAATTTCCGGCTGTGCTACCTGCAGAGATCTGCTCCCAAAACAGAAAATGAAAGCAACACTGCTCCTCTTACCAGAACACCGCGAGCTTGGCTTGCTTTCTTGAGCTCCTTACCACGAACAAGGCTCTGATACCATGTCAAGATTGTGGGAGAGAAGGAAGGAGTCTCGCTTGAAGCTTTCTTGCTTGCACAATGGGGGAAGACACACAAGGGTGGAGGCTGAAAACAGTTTTTCTCTTCTTAGTTGTGTAAGCCAAAAGAACTCAAGTACAAAGAAATAGAAGAACCCTCTATATGGGTCTCAAACCAAACTCAACTAACTAAGGTGGCATACTAACTGAGCCACGAACTAGAGTAGATAAGGATAGCTATCATGTAGCTATTATTCATGGGCGGTGTACCAACCGCGTCTGCAACTGACAAATCGGTGACATAAATACACAACGGTCACCCTGGTGTATCACGAGTGGAGCTCGATATCTCAACAGGTCGTACGAGGTATGATGCCTGTAAGGCCGCCTCTGTCACAGCCCCAGTCATCCACATAAAGTCAATCAATCCTGGATAAAGTCCTAGCTCCAATCGCCCTATCTCACCTAGAGAACTGAAGTGAGGCTGTGGTCCTGCCAAACTCTGCTGTGAACTATGGGTCCTGGCCTCTAATCTAGAATAAGAAATCCTCCCAAGCAGCCTGCTTTCCTCCCCTAATGATTTCTGTGCATCTGCTTCTCCTATCCTCAAGAGCCTCCACCATGTTAAACTCACCCCCTTCCACCCAGTGATCAATCTGTGGTAGAGGCTGACTGAGGGTGGTCCAAAACTGTCTCCTATCTTGTTTGCCATTCGGGGCGTAAATGGCCAACAAACCAATGAGTGCCTCCTCCACTCTCATCGAGATCCACATGGCTCTCCCTGGAATCAAAATACCCCAGCCCTGTACCAACTGAGTCCATTGCTCCCAAACACATATGCATACTCCAACCTATATCTTGGTAGCACCTACAGCTGCTGCCCAATAAGTGTGACTCTGAACTGGCAATAGGTTCCCGCAACATCGGGATATCTTGTTTGCTGAAAGATGGTGCTCCTGCTGTAACATAAGAAAATCAATCGATCCTCCTACTAGAGCTCTGTGCAAATCCTGCCGCATGAGGCTCCGGCCCTACCTAAAGTGACGACCTGCGAAACCTCGTACATTCCATGAGAGTATCCTCATGGAATGCGTCTCAACTTCTCGGACTGGCATGGTTGTACAGCCCATGCCTGCCTTTGCTGCCTCATTGTATATACCCGATCATGTGTCCTCTCCACTATCTCTGCTGCAGGGTGTAATGGGGGAAGTCCTCAAAGTAGTCATCTGAGTCCTCTACCTCCTGCTCATTGTGCTGGGCCATCACGGCCTCCCCTACCTACTGTGTATCGAGTACCTGAGATGGGCTAAACTCGAGAAGCTCAGCCTGATGAGACGATGGTGTAGGGAAATGTGGCATATCTATAGCCTGTTGTAGCTCCTGAGAAGCTACTGGTGTCGCTGCCTCCACGGGCTAAATCACATCCATCTGCAGTGCTGCCCCTATCAGTGGCTGTGGGACCTCTAGCTCTAGGGCATCCAGAGGAGTGTCTATGGGAGCAATGGGCCTGCAGTGGCTCTACATGGGCTGACGGCCTGATGTCCCTGATCACTCGCCACTGTCTCTACTCTAGGTGCTCGTGCCCCTCCCTCTAAGCAGCATGCTCTCTTCCCTCGCGCTGTCTCCTCCTATGTCTAACCTTGCGCCGTCTCTGACACTTTGCATCACTCCTCTAACACGTCTCGGGTCTACCGCCTCCCTCATTCCTAAAGGAGGTCTAGCATCGGCGTCTCCTGGGGCATTCAGCTGCGTGATGTCCAATCATCCTGCAAGCAAAGCACTCACCAAGGAGGCCTGTATAAGAGAGTGGCTAGATAAGAAAGCCCCCGTGAATGGAGGGAATCCTAATAGTCTAGGGAAGGCAGTGCAAAGACTCCGTGGGTAGTATTATCACTCGGACTGAAGGGTATCTGTGTGGGCCTTCTAAGACTACGTCAATAGAGGTCCTATCCCTTTGTATGACGTAGCCAAATGCACTGCCAATCTCAGAAAGGTATGGTTTAAAATACTCATCAAGGGCAGGAAAAGAGATAGTGATGGCAGTGCCATCTCCAAGTAAGGAATAGTCCCGGCCCCCAATCCATCTGTCAAAGTATGCTACTGAGGTCTTGACTTCAAGCGGGCTGGTAGTGAGCACTGCCTCCATCTGCTCAGGTGAGCTGAACTGGAGTCTGAAGCATCCCTTTCCAAATGCACTACCAATCTCAGAAAGGTATGGTTTAAAATACTCATCAAGGGCAGGAAAAGAGATAGTGATGGCAGTGCCATCTCCAAGTAAGGAATAGTCCCGGCCCCCAATCCATCTGTCAAAGTATGCTACTGAGGTCTTGACTTCAAGCGGGCTGGTAGTGAGCACTGCCTCCATCTGCTCAGGTGAGCTGAACTAGAGTCTGAAGCATCCCTTTCTAAGGGGCACCACTCGCGTGATCCTGGCTAGGGTGCCAATAAGTGCAGACTGGATGGAGTCCTTAAGAATGTGGATAGGTGGACAATCTCCAACCATTCTACAGGCCAAGGATGACGCTTCTAGCGCTGACACTCTCTCCCTGAGTGCCAACTCTGTGTCTAGAGCAAAGTGAAACGGTGGGAGGGCATCCGTCTAGTGTATGTGGGGGCTGCACTAGAACCCCCTGGGGATGGTGGAGGACCGGCTGCAATCTCAGGCGATACCCTAGCTGCATGTGTCGTTATTTGGTGCGGGTGCTTTGTGGTCTGTTGGCGCATGGTATAGCTGCTGGTTTACTTGTTGAGGTTGTGCAGGGGAAGGGGAGATGGAGGTTGCTTGTGCAAGGAATCTTACAAAGGCTGCAAGGGTGGATGACGAGACTGAGGAAGTGTCCATGGCTGCGAAGCGAAGAGAAAGTGCAGGCAAAGCAGGTTGAGGCATGGTAGGCAGGGCAATTGTTGTGAGTCCTCTTTTTGTCACTATTTCTGTCGCATGCTGGTAGGGTTTTAGTGCTGAGCGGCTGCAGGTCTCATGCTGCTGAACCCAATACCTACAGGAGAACTGTGGACAGCAGACAATATGGATCACAGTAGCATTACACAGGTCAGGGACTAGGTGCCCCACAAGCAGTGCAGAAGAAGATGCTATATCTCTATTTTTGTTTTGGTCTCTCTCTGGTGGCTTGTTCCTGCACGCTGGAGGAAGAGCAACGGGTGTACAGGGCAGAAGAGCAGAGGCACAGCTGGTCCCCTTGGTGCGCATAGCAACAATGAATTCACCGCCTTTTTGTCTCTCTAACAAGCTGTAGAAGCGGGGCAGTAGCGTGCAGGTCACCAGACGGATAAGGTTGCAGGTCAATGGACGGATAGGGCTGCAGGTCCGCTAGTCTGTTCGTGAGGGAGACATGGCCTGTTTTGCAGAGTTCGCTCGTGTGCCTCTCGCTTCATCATCAGTTGTTGAGAGAATCCATGGAAGCAGACTTTCCTGCAGCATGCATCAGGCCTCCAGCCATCTCGTCGCCACTAGACCAGTCTCCTGAATCCTGCGATGAGAAGGTGAGAGTCTCCACAGTCCAGGTCGTATACCAGGTTGGAGGAATTCACATGAGCCAGCTCCAGCATGCGACGAGCGACGTGGAAGGGCATAGGCACGTAGGGTGCCAGACAAAAGCCTGCCAGATAGTGCATCCACAGGCCAAGCCTTGCCATCTGTCTGTTGCATCAGACAATCTGCCTCATGAGCAAAGTCTCTTATGACCTGCTGTATCACACTGGTGCTGTCTCAGACAAGGGTCTTAATAATTCGGATCTTCTTCTTCTTCTTCTTCTTTGAGCTTGATCTCTCCCTCAGAAGCCTTCAAGTTAAGCCATTAATGCATGTGCATTGTAGATCGAAGCTATCATCATCACTAACGACAATTGACAGATGATGATTCAATGAAAACAATCCCCACTGACTTATTAACCCATTTTGACCAACAATCCTTTGCCTTACATGTTGGAAATGGAGGAAGAGAGAGAGAAAGAAAGAAAGACAGAAAGAGAGAGAGAGAGAGAGAGAGAGAGAGAGAGAGAGACTTATATTAACGTCTACAACAGGCCAAGTTGGCCTATGAGACCAAAATTTTGCATACAAAATGTCTAGGAGATTTCAAAAGTCCCAATGAAGCAAACATTTATGCTATGTTGAACTAAATTGAGTAGGTACAAAATGATATCTAGACTAGATACAATCTAGAGGTACTCCCAATGCGGTGTGGAACTGCTCCTGGAGTGTTCATCCTAGGATGTCCCACATGGGTCGGTCTAACATGGAGAGACTAAAGCGGCGGGGCAGGGTCCTCCGATGGCGGCGTAGTATCCCTTGTATCTTCGACATGTGTCTTCTGCGGGGACGGGAGGCGGCGGGGCATGGGCACCGGGCTTTGCCTCTCGCTATGGCTATTTCTAAGGTGGTCCCCCGGGGTCGGGAGGCCGGTTGGGCTGGTGGGGGCTCGGTGGTGGGGAGGGTAGCTGGTATTTGGTAGAATTCGTTGAGTCTGCGTTGGTTGGTGACTCCTTGTCTTTGCTCTATGGTTCGCAGGAGGTGGTCTCTGTGGAGTCGTATTTCCAGTAGAAAGAGCCCCAGGCATCTCTGGTCTTTGAATTCCATCACCTTGGAGAGTGGTTCGAATCCTTCGCTGAATAGGCAGTGGAAACGTCCCCGGATTTCGTAGTACACTGGGCACCAAAGAGAGAGAGAGAGAGAAGAGAGGAGAGTTGGCGGATGATCGTGTCCTGTCTGTGACCTACCTGCGGAAGCCCTGTCCCTGAGCCACCTGCAGACGTTGTCACTTCCTACCGGCGGACGTCTACTTGCAAGCGGGCGCCTACCTGTGGATGGTTGAGACTCGCTGCGGACGGCTGTGTCTACACGTAGCGCCTGGTTACCCTGTTCGTTCCTTGCCTTTCCGTCTTCTGCCTTGTCCATCCGTCATTTGCCCTGGTCGGGATCCTGGCTCCCCCTGCCATGCGAACGTGCTCACCTGCCTTGCGCCCTGTCTAAGTTCTCCCCTTAGACTAGTGCAGAGTCCGTTCTGCCCTGCCCTTGTCTATCCTGTTGACCCGTGCTGCTTACAAGCGTGGGACCTTCCTTCCCGTGTCGCCTTGTTCCACAAGAGAGAGAAAGAAAGAAAGAAAGAAAGAAAGTTATATTAACGTCTACAACATGCCAAGTTGGCCTATGAGACCAAAATGTTGCATACAAAATGTCTGGCAGATTTCAA
Organism: Lygodium microphyllum; assembly: GCF_053477565.2. Lineage (NCBI taxonomy): Eukaryota > Viridiplantae > Streptophyta > Polypodiopsida > Schizaeales > Lygodiaceae > Lygodium > Lygodium microphyllum. Next base: position 170,958,923 of record NC_141137.1, on the reverse strand, counting down.
AAGTCCCAGTGAAGCTAACATTTATGCTATGTTGAACTAAATTGAGTAGGTACAAAATGATATCTAGACTAGATACAATCTAGAGGTACTCCCAGTGCGGTGTGGAACTGCTCCTGGAGTGTTCATCCTAGGATGTCCCGCATGGGTCGGTCTAACATGGAGAGACTAAAGCGGCGGGGCAGGGTCCTCCGATGGCGGCGTAGTATCCCTTGTATCTTCAACATGTGTCTTCTGCAGCGGGGACGGGGGCATCTCTATGGCATCGTATTTCCAGTAGAAAGAGCCCCAGGCATCTCTAGTCTTTGAATTCCATCACCTTGGAGAGTGGTCTAAATCCTTCGCTGAATAGACAGTGGAAGCATCTTCAGATTTCGTAGTACACTGGGCATCTACAGATATAGTGTTCCTCTGTCTCTGGCTCGAGATGGCAGAGCTGACAAATTCGGTCTTCTGGGGGGAGGGGGGTGGCCCCATATTTGCCCATTTCGACCCATAGTTGGTGTGAGGACATGCGGATCTGTCCGATGGCACTTCTGACCCCGTGAGACAAGTGTGTGTCCATGTAGCTTGGGTAGGTGATGAAGCCATCCGGGGAGATGTGCAAGAAGTGCTCTCGGTAGAAAGCCTTCTTGGTTCCTAGTTCCGACGTGGGGGTCACCCATGTCCTAGCTGTGTCTATTTGGATGATATCCATTCTGATGATGCGATTCACCTCCTCTCGACTGAGCTCCAGGTGTGGGCAGTCTAGGCTGTATTGTAGTGGGGAGAGGTGGTCCATGTGCAGGCCATGGAGCCGTAGCCAGGTCTCTGTTTGGGCATACCAGCACTCAGTGTCCCCTTGTGTTGCTAGTTGTTTGGATGACTCCAGGGCGAGTCTGGGGTACCGGTGCCGGGGCAGGTCCCATATTCGGTGCAAGGTCACGGTCTGGAAGAGGGCCTCAGCTACGAGGGGCAGTGCCCCCAACTCTGCACGGATGATCTCGTGTGGTATGGAGGGCTTGCTTCGGATCATCCGTGAGATCATAAGTATTAAGGGTCTCTCCATCTGCTCCCATCCCTCATAGGTGGCCTCCTCCTTAGGCAGTGGCCGATCCTACGGGGCCCTCCGCGTGTGGTAGAGACTAGACCCCCATATGGGAGCCTCGTACAAGAGGGCTAGTGTGACCAGGGTGTCAAAAAGCCAGAGCTTTGTCCGGGGTTCCTGGAACTATATGCGGGCACATTGGTTCTCCATTGACCCGAGGGCTGCATAGCCTCGGGTTAGTCTATATTCTGCTGCTTTTCTCAGGGTAAATCTCGATCTAGAGAATGTAATCCCCAGATAGACGTATCGTTGGACCACGTCCACGATCTCTCCGCCGTATGTGAAGGGGGTACCGACCGTCGGAGCCATTGGGTTGACGTGTTGAACACCATGACCTTGGTTTTCCCTATGTTCACAGTTAGGTCTTTGTCTTGGCAGAAGGCCTGTAGTGCGTCCAATTGGCACTGTAGCCCTTCGGGTGTGCTGGAGATGAGGACTATGTCATCCGCATATAGTAAGATGGGTATCAATGTCCCTCCCAGGCTCGATCCCTCCTCGCCCAATCTATCTATGTACTCTGAGATCTCATCAATGTAGAGGCCAAATAGGGTGGGTGAGAGTGGGCATCCCTGCTTAACTCCGATGGTGCTGGTTATCTCCTTTGACAGCCCTCTTGGTGCCCGAACTAGGCCCATTACCGATTCGTATTGTGTGTGTGTGTGTGTGAGAGAGAGAGAGAGAGAGCTGCCATTGTGTGGACCTGCGCAGGCTGGGGGCCAGAGCTGTGACTTGAAGCGCTGATCTCCTGCCCTATAACGTTTCACCCTGCAGTAAATCCCAGCCCGCAAGTGACATCATCTGAGAAAGGGAGTGCCTGATCACATAGGTCAAGTGCAGAGAGAGAGAGAGTGCCCTGCAAATAGCTTCAGATCTCTCGTTAAAGTGGTGATACAACATGGCTGGTCTGGACATGGCCTTTATTGACCAAACGGTGGCAGCCCTTGGTCCGGATTCTGAAACCGAGGAACCAGAGGATATGGTTCCTTGCACAGAGGAGATGCCACCTGATCCTGACTTCCAGCCTGCGGGCAAACGCACCAAGCATACTTCGGAAGACCCAATGGATCACCAGGAACGTTCTTATGCTCAGGTTGCTTCTGATTTTGTGGATTCCCAGGATGTTGACTGGGAGCATTTGTTGGAGTTTGCCAACACTCTGCTTGGTGATTATGTTCAACATAATCATGAAGCGTTTTCTGACTCTGCAACAACTGAAGATGTTCTGGAAGCCACTGTGGATCCTAAAAATGTTTTGCGCTCATTCTCAGTGTTTTATGAACGTGCTATCATACTCTTCTTCACTGGCAAGATCCCAGTGCTTTCCTATATTCGCTAGTGGCTGCAAAGTCTACTACAAGGGGAGTGTGTTGAAGAGATTTTTGTTGGTCCCTGAGGCTTTTGTGAGGTGCTGTTGAAATCCGAGAAGCATCGTGCCGATCTGCTATCTAAACTGCCATTGTTCTTTGATCGCCGTTTGGTCCATATTGTGCCATGGCACCCAATGGCAGATTTTCAATGCTTGCTTCAAAGCGAATGCCCGGTGTGGGTTGAAGTGGAAAACTGTCTGACTGTCTATTGGCCATTGTTAAAGGATGCCATGGCCATTGTGAGCACTATTTTGGTTCCCCCGAGCCTAAGGGCCACGAATCGCAACCGTTTTTGTATGTTATGGGACACTGCTCAGAAAAGGCCTGCTTGGTTACGTCTTAATTGCTCTAGCATGCATCCTTTGCACTTTCGTTTGAAATGGGGTAACTTTGCAGGGCATTGTTTTTCGTGTGAAAAATTGGGGCATTTTATGGCCGAATGTCCAGCGAAGCGACAAACTTCAGATGCTCAGCATGTTTTGCCTCCTATGGAAGATATGGTGCTTGATGCTCCGTCGCAAGATGCGACCCAACCACCTGTAGTTTTGGACAAAGGCAAACAACAGGTTTCGGGTTTGGATTCCCGTGACAATGACTGGGTAGATGTACATTCCAAAAAAGGGAAAAGGTTTGATGCTGGCATGGCGGATACTGTGCCTAATGCTTCACAAGATTCCTTGCGTACTTATATGCGCAGGAAAGACCTGTTGTCTTCAGAGCACACTACTCATGCTATGGTTTCTTCTATTCCTCGCAATCGGCCCACTAGGAAAGTATATACGGATGGTCCGAAGGGGCCACCTGCTAAGTTGGCTTTTGATGCTAATGGTAATGTGATTACCCCATGGGATCGTCGTTATCTCCATTCCATCCCCAAAACAATGGATACACTATCTACCTCTAAATCGGGCTGTCAGAACTCTTTCGCTGTGTTAGCTGATTTTTTGGATGAGGGAGTCCTTGACATTCTAGCAGAAAAGGTTAAATCGAGGCAAGCTTTGCCTCGTTCCTGATTTTCTTTTTTGAATACACATGAAGATAGCCATGTGGAATGTGCAAGGCATTTGTTCTCGCAATAAGCAACATGCCATGTGGAGTTTATTGCATGAGAATCAGTAGGATGTCTTGTGTGCTGTTGAGCACAACAGTCACAGTGAAGCAGGGAAAGTTGTGGATTGCCATGCGTTTCGCTTGTTTTATGCAGGAACACATGCCATGCATTATTCTGGTATCCTTATGATTGTACATGAGAAATATCAGCCTGTTCTTATTAAAAATGATGTACATGGTCGTTTTGTGGTGATTGAAGTTTAATTTGAAGGAGAGATCTTATGGTTACTTGGGCTCTATGCTCCAAATGACCCCTTATCCCGCTGGGATCTCTAGAATACTTTGCAAACCTCCTTGTCACTTAGCAGACAGGGGGTTTTAATGGGAGATTTTAATATGTGTGTTGATCCTTCACAGTCCACATCAGAGCATTCGGTGATGGACGCTCCGAAAAGCCGTGTGTGGAATGCGTTTGCTCGTGCCGCACTTAAGCAAGACCTCTAGTCACGGCTACATCCTTCTTCTACAGGGTTTACTTTTCATTCTGCGCAATATACAACTACATGGTCGCAGTTGGACCGCATGTACATCATGTAGGATGATGCTTTTCTTCCTGAGATGCTGGACATGAAAGTGTTGCAGCAATATGCCTTGTCAGACCATTTTCCTCTACAGTTTGAGATGCTTGTACAACCCTTTGCACCTTTTAAGCAATTTCTGAATAGACTCCCTTTGCGTTTCAACTCGTCTTATTTGAAGCATTCAATCTTTCAGGATTTGTTGGCCTTCTGATTTTCAACTGAAACTCTTTAATAAGATCAGCCAAACACATAGTGATGGCAGAGCAAAAATACATCATTTGGAGTCTCCACCAGCAATATGGGATCCATCATGCCTCTCTTTGTCGACGGCATCGACAAGCAGTGGAGGAATTACTAGCTTTGGTTCGTTCTCTACTGGTGGAGACTCCAAATGATGTATTTCTGCTGCCATTGGCTATGTGTTTGGCTGATCTTATTAAAGAGTTTCAGTTGAAATCTTATCAGAAGGCCAAGTTGCAAAATTTGACTAAGAATTTGCAAGATAATGCTTGTCAGACTCATAAGTTCTTTCGAGCTCTCCATGCATCTCCTGCTCGAGAGAATATGACTAGACTCCAGGATGCAGAAGGTTGAATGGTCATTGATCCTCAGACTATTGTGAATATGTGTAGGACTTATTTTCTCAACCTTCTTGGTTCCACTCCTTCACCTTCTGACCAAATTACTCATGCTTGCTCAGTTTTCTATGATTTGGTCCGCAATCAGGTTCTACATGATATGCAAACCACTTTGGAGACAGATATTACTGAGGCGCAAGTTATGGATGTTTTGTTACATTTGCCCAAGGATAAAAGTCCCGGTTGGGATGGTATCACCAATGAATTCTTTGAGGTTTTTGCTACCCAACTAGCGAAACCATTGACGGCTATGTTTCAGCAGGTTTGGGAAACGGGGTTCATGCCTTCCTCATGGAAAGGACTTATCAAACTGCTTCCAAAAGTACCTTCGTCGTCTATATTGAAACATTGGCGACCAATTTCCTTGATGGGTTCTATGTATAAAATCTTTTCCAAAGTGATGGCCAATCGGCTCCATAAGCATCTTCTGCCATTGTGCATCCTCTTCAATATGGTTTCATTAAGGGCCGACACATTCTGCATAATGTCTTAAATGTGCAAATGGCTATTGACTATGCAAGGCACTCTAATCAGGAGGTGGTATTGATTCAATTGGACCTGGAAAAGGCTTTTGATTATCTAGACTAGTCTTTCATTGCAGAATTTATGTCTACTATGGGCTTTGGTGCTCGGATGTCTCGTTTGATCTACACCATTAGTATTGCGGCTTCTTCGGAGGTTATGCTGAATGGTGGTGTCACCGCACCATTTCTCCTTGCACGCTCTATGAGACAGGGTTGCCCTTTGAGTCCACTCTTTTTTGCCCTTGCGACTCATCCGGTTCTTTCGATGTTATCTCAAATGGCAGCTTCTACTCAGTTGGCTGGACTATCTCTTCCTTTTGGACAGCACTTCATTAGTCAATCCTTCGCTAATGACAGCTTTATGATTTTGCACGCCGACAAGGATAATCTTCGTAAAGCATTAGATGTTTGGACTCTCTTTGGTCATGCTTTTGGTCTTCATATCAATGCTTTGAAATCAGCCATGCTCAGTTGCACGGAGTCAGATTTGCAGTCATTGGACTGGCACTGACTGGTTGTTCCTCATGGTTTCATTGTCAAGCATCTTGGGTTCCCTTTGGGTGTTGATGTCCGGCCAAAGCAACTATTAGAGTGGATTTCACACAAACTGGTAGCTAAGTTTCTGTATTGGAAGTCCCATGCTTGGCCCTTCCATGTTCACCTCAAAGTGGCTCAGACAATTATGTTGCCAATGCTCACATATTTCTTGCCATTGCTGCCTTGGACTACTTCTACATTGAATGCTCTTACTCAGTACATTCATTTCATGCTATGGAAGGACTCCTTGCAGACAAGCATTTCATGGATTTCTTGGTCACATGCATGTACCCCCAAACGCATGGGTGGTGGAGCTATTTTGGATGCAGAAACTCATATGTTGGCACTCCGTTGGTCTCTTTTTCGTGCCATGTGCTTGGATCATCACCCATGGGTCTTTATAGCCCGTTATTTTCTTGAGAATCACGGGCTTGTACATGGTAATACCCAAATTCAGAGCTCCTGGTGGCATGTTCTTAATGCAGACTCTCGGTTTTCTAGTCCTTCATCATTCCTGCTTGCTCATTTGGTACATTCCTGGAAATTGGTTCTCCAGAAGGCTCAGTGGCATCCAGCGAAGGACCACTTAGCTACTAACTCTTTTCAACTGGAATTGTTGGCAGCCTCGCGATTACTTTTTTGGGAAGGCAAACCTGAGCTCAAACCAAAATTTAACCGCATGGCACGTTTGGGCTTGACTTCAGTTGCAGATGCCACCCTTGCCAGTCGCAATGTGTTGATATCGTTTCGTACAGCCAGGAGGCTTTTTCAGGATCCCTCGTGGATACCGTGATTTATGGGGACAGCTTTTGATGGTGATCCAGAGCAGACAACCCTTTCCTGCCCTTGCTTCGGATCGTTCCTGGCAGGACAGGGACCTTGCAGGCCGGCTGAATTTGGAAAAGGCCTCAGCTAACCGGGTGTATCATCTTCTGATTAAAGATCATCAATGGCTGGTTACTAAAGCTAATACTGTATGGGGATTGCGTAAATCTCAGTCGTGGTGGAATGTAACTATGATGGAGGGCTGGTTAAACAAGACCCCTTTTAAATGCAAGGTCTTTCTTTGGAGGGTGATGATTGGGGGTCTTCCTCTTGCCTCAACCCTTTCCAAGCGTCGAATCTCCAACGGCAATTGTTTATTTTGCACCATCAGTGTGGAATCGGCCCGTCATTGATTTATTTCTTGCCTTCTTGCTAAGAAAATTTGGTTGCTCTTGTCAGCGGTTTGGCGAGCAGTGGTTGGCTTCTCGCTAAGCCCTTTTGATTGGGTTTTTGCGCGGCCCAAATACCCCACACCGGCACAGTCGCATTGAAGATCTTGTTTCACTTTCTTAGATACTAGGGATGCTGGCACAATTGGACCATTCGGAATGCTTTTCTTTTTTATTTAGCCTCTAATGTTCGGGGACATATTGCTAAGCTTAAAGGTCTCTTGCATTGGCAGATAGATCTCATTCGGCACTCTGACTTACTCCCTCGAGAGGACTTACTTCCATGGCATATGGCAATTTCCTCTGCGTCTTTGCCATGACTTTTGTAACTCTTTTGTCATTTAGTACTTATTAAATATAACATCCATTACGAAAAAAAAAAAGATATATTAATGTCTCTAGAAGGCCAGAATGGCCGATGAGACCATAACTAATACAACTGGCATCATCATCTCTCATTAGAGAAGAAAACAAAATTATGTCTAGTTCTACATGATAAATTGAAATGGAAAATGAAGAATATGGAAAACTGAGAAACTGAAGAATATGGAAAATGAAGAATATGGAAAACTGAGAAACTGAAAAGAGTATAGAATATCTCCCTCTCAATGTATGGAATCCACCAAGACTTTGCAAGCTACCCACGCCTGACTCAACATGGTAATCTTTGTCTATAACAAGCAATCATGATGCGAATGTGTCACATATGAGCATGCCTACGTTGACGAGCAAGAACTCTAGGGCATCATGCTCTGCATTACGCTATAGCTTTGTCTATTGTGATGCTACTTGATGTTGTCCGTTGATGGTGCCTGTCAATAGGAGATGTAGTGTCTAAGGTGGCAGTGGCCAAGGGATCAACTATATTGAAAAAGTTTGTAACTACTCTCTAGAGGGGTGGATGTGACTAGGGTTGCCTCCGATCCCGTAACAATGTTGCTTTGCGCCATTGGAGCTCCAGTAAGAAAAGGCCTAGACATCTTTGGTCCTCATAGTCCACCCGTCTCAATGATTCAAAGCCCCCCTCAAAGAGGCAATGGTAGCAACCTCAGATATCATAGTATACAGTGCATCTACAAATGTAGTGTTCCTTCGTCTTTGCCTCCCATCCACGAAGCTGGCACATCCTCATTTGATGCAACACGGCTCCATCGACTTGTCTCAATCCAGCTGATGTGATAAGGTGCTGATCTGCCCAATAGCAACTCGAAGTCAGTGTAAAAATTGAGCATCCATATATTTTGGCCTCACTATGAAACCGTCAGGGAAAAATTGCAAGAAGTGACATTGGTATTTTGCCATCTTCGTGCTTGGAAAAGAGGGCTTGGACCAAGTCCTCTCTGTCTCCACTTTAGTGATGTTTGCTCTAATCACTCTATTCAACTCTGAACGGTTGAGACTCAAAGTGGGACAATCAAGATTGTAATGGAACAGTGGCAATCTGTCTATATTCATGCCATGCAATTTCAGCCACATGTTCATGTGTGTATTCGAACACTATCTATCTCCCTTTGCTGCAAGCTATCTTGAAGACTCCAGAACTAGCCTAGGGTATCAATCTTTAGGGAGTTGCCATATCCTCTACAAGAAGTTGATTGCTTGGAATAGTACCTCCACTACCATGGGTGCTATACCCAATTCTGCTTGGATGATCTCTTGTGGTACTGAGGCTCTCGCCCTTATCATACATGCTATCATCATGACCAGTGGTCTCTCCATATGTTCCCAACCATCATAATGTTCCGCATCAAGTCGGTTATAGTACATGAGAAGCGCATCTAGTATGATAAAGGCTTAGGCCCCCAAATGGCTGCTCCATAGAGTAGTCTGGGCATAATTAAAGTGTCAAAGAGCCACAATTTGGTACGGGGCTCTTGGAACTGTGTACGCACTGTCGCTCTAGAGTGCCCAAAGCTACATATGCTCGTGCAAGCCTAGCCTTTGAAGTCTCCTTCCATGAAAATTGTGGCCCTTTGAAAGTGACCCCAAGGTATACATATTGTCTAACCATTTCCACAAACTGACTTTCATGCATAAAGTGATGTTTTAAGCTTGTCACCCAAGCTATCGAGATGTTAAAGACCATAATTTTAGTCTTTCCAAGATTAACCTTGAGGCCTTTGTCTTCACAAAACTTATGCAATGCATCCACATATTGTTGTAGCCCCTCGAGTGAATCAGAGATGAGCACAATATCATCTGCATATCACAAAATTGGTATCAATACCCTAGGGCCTAGCCAAGTTGGCTCCCATACCACCCCATCTATGTATGTAATCTGAAATCTTGTCAATGTACAATCCAAACAGCAAAGGAGAGAGAAAACAGCCTTACTTTATACCAACTGTGCTAGACACTGAGTCTGTTCTGCCTCCAAGCACTTGTACTCTACCTGTCATTGTCTCATACAATGTATAAATATTAAATACACCATTGCATATCCTCTGGGATCATAATGATTCACAACCTCTACCCATGAGTCTTGCAGGTGGTACTGTACCAAAAGCTGTGGAAATCCACGAAACAACAATAGATTTTTTGCCTTCATGATTGTCCCTCCTCAATCAAGGCCCTTAGTGTGAATATATGGTCTAATGTATTGTATCCTTGGCGGAAGCCAGCTTGTTCCTGCAGACCGTATACCCTTTGTTTTAGCCCACCATTTCAACTCATGCTCCACAATAGAGGCATATATCTTCGCTAGCATATGGCCAATCATAATAGTGCGGTAGTTGTTAGTGACCAATGGATCTCCACTCTTAAGAATCGGCACTATTGTGTGGTCACACCAACTTGTTGGAAACCCCTCACATAGAGCTCTATTGAAGATATTTGACAAGATGGGGGCCAATGCATAACATGCATGTGCAAAATGTTTTGCCACATTAGGCAGTTTCATACTGCCATAAGTATTGTGAAACGAGCTCCGTCCGACACGCTGCTGCCCACGCCCTGCCATCGCAATTGTTGAACCCTCTCCCACGCGGGGTCGCGCGCCCCCCTCGTCCGCCTCACCTGACGCCGCCGCCATCGCACTATTCCCCCTCCCTCTTGGCAACTTGCTATCCCCCATCCCCCGCGCTACCATGCTGGGCCTGTGTTCCCTCATCCTTGCCTATACACTTGCCCCCCCCCCCCCTCCGCCGCCGCCTGCAACCTATTTACAGGGTGACCCCCACCCGCCTGCATCCATCCGCGCTGCCCCTTCCCTCCCTGCCCTGGGTTTCTTCTCCCCCGCCGCCCCAAGCAAACTTTCCAGCCCCTCCACATTCACGACGCCACTCTACCGGCACGCATGGCTTTCACGTGGCTCCACCCCCAATCGGCGTCCAACTTGATACAATCACCCGTGGGGCCCGGTGCCTCCACTACCGGCAAAATAGAAGCCCCTCATCCTTGCCATCACACCCTGCCGCCCCTCCCGTCGCTCCCTCCACTTACAGATACAACACCCCCTCCTCTGGTAGTACAGCAGTGTGTTTGGTAGGTTCTCAGAAGGGATGCACAATGGAAACCTCTGGTCAAACACCGGTGCATTCTACGAGTGCCCCCCACTCAAACACCTTGTGTGTAGTCCTCTCTGAGGAACAACTCCACAGAGCTGGAGCTAAAAGAAACAACAATCTTTGGTCAGATTGTAGGACACTCACCGTCCAGGGCTCAACTTCGGGAATGGCTTCACTCCACGCTGAACATCAACACGACGCAGATCATGGAGGCGATTCTCATGGGGCAAGGGATCTTCATGGTATGACTCACCTCGACAGACGTAGCCCAGGACGTAAATGGCCAACAAACCAATGAGTACCTCCTCCACTCTCACCAAGACCCACATGGCTCTCCTTGGAATTAGAATACCCCAACCCTTTATCGACTGAGTCCATTGCTCCCCAACACATATGCATACTCCAGGCTGTATCTCAGTAGCACCAAAGAACGCTTGGCTGTTTGGTCACGGCAACAACATGGTCACGCACACTAGATACATAAAGTGGATACAAAGTATCACTCTTGCAACCTCTGGCAATAACCCTAGATCCCTTACAGATCTTCCATTTTCCATCACCAAAGGTGGTATGAAAACCATCATCATCTAGCTGCCCTATACTAATCAAGCTCTTCTTGAGCTGAGGTACATGCCGTACATGCTAAAGTGTAAAGACAGAGCCATACTGAAACTGTAACTGCACACTGCCAATACCTGCAATCTCACATGCATAGTTATCCCCAAGATGCACAACACCATGTCGACCCCCTATATAGGCGGAAAACCACTCACGATGAGGGGTGACATAAAAGGAAGCACCTGAATCAAGAATCTAGGTATGCATATCATCATCTGTATCTGCAAGTAAAGCATGTGTACCAAAGTGTGAAGAGACAAAGAGTACATCACTCCCACTGTCACTGTCATGAGTGACTACATTCACCTCTTCAATTTTTACACTGCTCTTCTTAGGCTAACTGTCCTTCTTCTCTTCCTTGCTATCATCTATCTTCTTGCCTTTTCCTTTTTCTTTCTTCCATTTGTAGCAGTCACGTTTAAAGTGACCCTTCTTTCCACAATGATAGCATTCAACATCTTTGCCACGTGATTTACTGCATCCCTTGCCATCATATTTGCCCTTTTGCTGTGATCTGCCCCTAGTATGCAAAGCACTGGAAAACTTGCCGGATGCATTGTTCTGCCGATTCATCTCTTCCATAAGTAGAGCACTCTCTACATCAGCATACAACAGGATTACATTAGAATTGCTCATAGCAGTCCTAAATGTATCCCAACTCTCTGGTAGAGCGCAAAGCAAGAAAGTAGCCTTAAATTCCTCATCAATCATGAACTTCAAGGCAACCAATTGGCTGAAAATGGAGTTACACTCACTCAAGTGAGTAGACATTGCTGTACCTTCTTTCATACGCAAATCCATAAGCTTTTTCAGCCAATACACTTTCTTGCAGCACTCTTCTATGCATACAATTCTTCCAGTCTAGTCCATATAGCATATGCAGAATCCAAACCTTCAATGTTGAAGAGCAAGGCATCAGAAATCGATAGCTCTATGGTTGAGCATGCAAGCTCATTCAACTCATCCCAATCGTCCTGATCCATGTCCGCAGGCTTTGCACCTTTGGTTTTGATCGGCTTTGCCTGCTTCTTTTGTAACAAGATATTGCAGCACTGCTTTTGCCAAACTACTAAATTATGTGCGCCTTCAAGCTTCTTTATGTGCATCAAATTACTACTATCATTACTGCCAGCCATGATTTTCGACCCAAATGTGACCAAAAAACCAGCAAATGCAGGCCCAAACTGTCACGCAAGTGAACAAGGTACAAACAAGTACCAATCAGTAATAAATGACCACGCAAAAGCACAGATTTCAGATCTGTAATTAAATTTTCAAAAGCACCAAACCATGTGCTACAGCATTATCCAACTGATTACAGCTGTTCCAAGGGCATATGCATCACATTACATGAGAAATCCCAAAATTTCAGCTCCAATTTCTGTTGTACATGTACTCACGGGCATAAATTTGACACGAACGGTCAAAAGCCCCAAAATTTTGTGCTCAAAGCATCAAACACACATCTGCATTTCCTCTGTCATGCATAGGACAGGCCAATTTTGCCAAAATAGAGCAATTTCAGCAAAACCCCCGAATTTACCAAGTGTTGATGTCCAAATTGCGCGGAATTCAACCTACATGTATATAAAATGCCCAAATGCTGCATAGATTTTGCCCAAACTGCAAAAGCCCCAAATTGCACGGGGTCCAATGTGCATCAATGTCGAGAAATTGTGTAAATTTCAGCCCAATTTGTGCATGTACATGAAAAGCCCCAAATGTCGGGGACAAAATGTCACAAATTCCTGTAATTTCTGAGACAAATTTGCTTGTCCTACATTACAATCCCCAAATCTGGGAAAAGCCCCAAATTTTATGGGTCCAATGTTGAGAAATTTCACTCAGGTGAGCAAAATTTAAATAATTGTGGCAAAATTCCCAATTTAAATCCACACAATGTCTGCAATTTTTGACACGGATGCCTCAATTTTGCATGAACAGTTCTCAGTTTGGAGAAGCCCCAAATTTCTGGCTCTAAACCAACATAGATTTGCACATTGTGCTTGCGCACGCGAACACCCGAAGGAGAGAAGACAAATTCAAAGAGATTTTGAAGAAATAGAATATCTCCCCCCCTTTTTTTTGTTTGAAAGATGTAACGGGGTCTGACAGGGTCCGTTGACCCCGTTCGATTGTCCCGCCACATGCGACCTATCCCGCCAAGCAGCGCACCTCCAGTCTTGTGCAGCACGCCCGTCAGCTGCTACCGACCACCCGCCCGCTGCTGCCCGGTGGTCATGCTAGCGCCTGGTCGCATTGGTCACATCTACACAGTGGTTGCCCCATCCTTTCCTTGGCACATCCAGCTGGTCCCATCCATCGAGCACCAATTGCCTACAGAAAATGTATCCTGTCGCATGCCACCTGGTCCTACGTCTGATAGTCAACCCATCCATCGACAGGCAATCTACTGCCCACCAAGAGCTCGCTTTTGAGCTGTCTCATCACCACACTGGTCTTCTACCTCAGCCTGACGATCTCTGCAGCACCTAACACTCTGATACCATTTTGTAGTGAGGGAGAGGCATGGAGATCAAGACAAACTATCGCTACGCTCAGGGAGAAACAGAGTGTGTGTGAGAGCAGAGTGGAGAGTGAGCTCGTTTTCAAGTACAATGGCGAGTGTGTACCTTTAGGTTTTTAGATAGATATATATGTGTAAGTACAAGTGCTATGGGTGTGTTCACACCCAAGCACATTTAAAAGGCACGAGGCCTTTATTCCCAACAATGATACCCAACCCTCCCCTAGATCTAGGTTGTATGATGACATCCCAAGCAACCTTTGTCCTAGCCAAGCTCCCGTCTCCTTTGAACCAAATGAAGTTCCTAATAAGGCACTTCACCTAGCTTATGCATGACGTGGAGAATGCCCAACACGAAGTGATGTACCACATAGTGTCAAGAAAGACTTGGTTGGCAACCCCTACTGCCCTGCTAGTGAGAGTCTCATTGAGCTCCAATAAAGAAGCTTTTATCTTATGCTCAAGAGGAGAGATGCCTGCTGTTGTTCTGAGGTAATGTCAATTTCCACATGGCATCCAAGATATCTTACTATGGTCCTGCGGGAATCCACATGAAATCCTCATGCAGTTGCCACTCCGATTGCCTAGTGTCACATACCCAAAATCGAGAGGACTTGAGCCAATTAATTAAGGCACCTACTGCTCTTCAAAATATCTCAATGACCAATACAAAGGCCCTAAAGTTACTCTCATTCCCACCTAGATAGACTGTTGTGTCATCTGCAAACTCCATATCCAGAAGCTCCTCAAACTCAAGGATGGGTGACCTAATGCTTTTGATAACTGTAGATTTGGCTCTCAAGAAGGAGCTCATGGCCTCTGCTCTACAAATAAGAACAAGAAGGGGGCTAGTAGGCAGCCTTGTCTAACTGATCTGTGAATGCTGAATCTCTCTCCTCATGCCCCACCAGTCACAATGTGGCTATGAGCTAAGGAGTAAAGATCCTGTTCGCTCCCCTGTGACTCCTCACCCTGCTGGTTATCATGTACCTTAGACGGGATCAGCTCTGGGATCGCGACTTGGCGACATGGGAGTCTGGGAGACAGTGGTGCTGCATCTCCTAAGTCACTACTGATACATTACATGATGAAGGACAGCAATAGTGGGAGCGACACACAGTCCTTGGGGTTGTCGATGAAGAAGAGCTGCTCTGATATCACTGTCTCTATGGGCTGTGTTGCATCAATCTGTGGCTCTATCTATGGTGCTCTTGTAATCTGTTGTGGAATCTCTAGCTCCTCACTAACCAGGGAGTGGCTATGGAATTCGTAGAAGACTGGGGTGGCACTGTATGGGCCGGTGGTCTAAGATCCCTGACCACTCTCCACCATCTCTCCATATGTCTCAACTCTAAGCCTCTCGGCTTGTACCCTTATCCCTCCTATGCGCACTCTCGCTGTCGTTGGTGCGGTCTTCTCCTTTGTCTAGCTTTGTGTGGTCTTTGGCACTTTGCATCACTCCTTTGTGTCCTAGGTCTACCACCTTCCTCATCTCTAACGGAGGACTGGCGGCACTAGCAAATCCTGGGGAACTCACTTGCAAGATGTCCAATCATCCCAACATGCAAAGCACTGGCCCGAAAGTCCTGTATATGTGATGGGCTAGATGAGAAAACCCATGGACAGAGGGAATCCTAATGGTCTGAGAAAGGGAATGTAAGGACTCTGTGGGAACAATAGCTCAAACCGATGGGTATCTATGTGGGCCTTCCAGTACTGTGTTGTGATAAAGGTCTTCTCTCTCTGTATGACATGACTGAATGCACTACCAATCTTGGAGATATATGGCATGAACTCATCACAGCCAAGAAAAGAGATGGTGATGGCCATGCCATCTCCGAGCGTCCAGACCCTCGATCCATCTCTCTATGTATGCCATTAATGATCTAACATCAAGTGGGCTAGTAGCAAGCGTTGCCTCCATCTACTTAGGCGAGCCGAGATGAAGCCTGAAGCACCCCTTCCCTTGGGATATCACTCATGTGATCCTGGTGGGAGTATCAATAAGAGCTGACTGGATGGAGCCCTTGACAATATGAATGTGTGAGCAATCTTCAACAAATCTATAGACCAGAGAAGACATCTCAAGGGCCATGGCCCGTGACTCTATCATTGAGTGCTAGCTCTGTGTCCATAGTGAAGTGAATTGATGGGAAGGCATTGGCCAAGTGTGTGCGGCGGACTGCATCGGAGCCCCTGCTAATAGTGGCTAAATTGAGAAGCATTAGACTGGGGGCCTACTTGAAACAAGGTAGGTGCTTCGAGTAGGGGGTTCCCGACTAATAACTCTCATAGTGCCTTTGCTCCAGCACATAGTCGCTCAATGGTACCCTCTCCGTTGCTCGCTTCTCCTAATCTATTTGCAAGAACCCTTGATGTGTCACCTTGTAGGTCATGAATGCAGGTTAGCTACATATGGCAAAATTGCTACGCCAAGGACAGTACTGTACATCTATTGCATTTCAGGATTGTCTACCTGTCTTCAGGATTGCACCTGCCTAAGAAGAAGCCTATAAAGGGAAAGTTGCCTATCTACAAGATTGCACTTAATGAATCCATCTAAAGAAATCGTTGCCTACTCCGCAGTCGCCCTACTCTATATACCTATTATACACCTGCCTTAATATTATGGCAGTTGTCAATCCTATTTTATCTCGGGCTTTTCACCAAGATGCTATTAATAGATTTTAATTTTTTTTGAAAAAGAATACGTAATAATATCAAAATATAGAAATTGAGATCTTTATTTATCATGGAACTTTGAAGCTACAAAAATGGCTTCACCATGAATATTAAAAATGTCAATAATCAAACTCCATCGAAAAGATTGAGGTCCTGTGATTTCCTCCTCTCAATTGGGATATGGATGTGCTGTAATGGGAAATAATCCTTGAAGTTTTTGTCTGTTTTCTAGCCTAGCATGGTTTAGAAGCACAAAAATAAAGCATACAAACATTAAGTTCCGAGTCAGTATAAGTGAGATCCAACCTTCTTAAGGATAGTTCATTTTGCATATAGGGTTTTGAATAGGCAGCTTTGCACATTGAAAATAAACAAATACCATAAATTGGATAAATCACTTTGATTAAAAGCATGGCTCAAGTACTTAACCAAAATAAGAACGCAAGCCTTAATAAATAGCTTACTTATAAAGTGATAAAAATCTCTTCTAGAGTTAGACCATTGCATGCAAGTTTTCTCACCTTGTTGATAAAAGCTCGACCATTGTGAGTCTTGAGAACTAAGCCCTATAGAAAAATATTTAAGGGACACAAACCAAAATAAATTAGCATGCATATTTACCTTTGGGATGAAAATCATAATATCTCTTTAAAAAGTCATTAACTTGATATATAAAACACTTCATAATAAGCTTTGTGATGAGCAATTTTATTAAGCTCTCGAAGATCTACACTATCTATGTTCTCAAATATCGATATTAAATGGATTCCAAAAGTACATAGACTAAACTTTGAATCGGGATAAACCATTAGGCCTCTTAAATATCCTTTAAATCCAAGGTAGCTTGTCAAGTAATCATAGTTTACACTTGATAGAGCAAGTGTAACATTTTCCTTGTGCATAGATGGGGTATCATTTTGACCATTATATTTCAAATTGAAATCCCTATCTACAATAATGGAAAGGAAAACAATATCACCCTATCATTAGCGCAATGGGGATTGAGAGCCCAATTTGAAAAATAATTTAAGCAATCATATCAACTTGCAAGGTGCTTTGTTGGCTCTAAAAAATCCAAATCTAAACTAGGATCCTTATCTACGATTGTAGCTCTTATCATGACTTCATCTTTATGTGGACATACAACATTTACATAACTTTGTCTTTATGCTATTTACCTTTGCATTTCTACAAAAGCAATATATAACAATAAAAATAAGAGATACGAATTTACTTATACACTAATCTACCAATGCAAAACTAAAAATTGACCTTCTTGGTTTGCTCATTGTATTGTAAGTTCAAAACATATAAAGTTGCTATACTCGATGCATTTCTCCCTACCAAGACACATGAGTAGCATTGAGTATATTTATCTCTATTCTTCTTCTTAGCTGTCAGTCTTCCAATGACATCAAAAATTTGATTGCAAAGTAATTTTTCTTTCCTCAAGGACACCTTGAGGATAAATGTATCCACATCAGTCAAATGATGTGGAACCAAAATATCAATATTCTCTAACACAAAGTCTCTTAATTGTTTACTTGGAATGTGATTTACTTGAGGATGATTCAAAATCTTGTTGATTCTCTCAGATTTCAATAGAGACTTGATTTTTTTAGTTCAATGGTATCTATATTGGAAGATGAGAGAGTCATTAAGATTTTGAATCATCTTCAAGCAATTGACATCCAAAAGAATGATTAAAAGATTGTATGGTGAAGGATGTTGATACTTTGGTTCCGCGTTGTTTGATTAATGAGGACGCATTTACCCTTAAGGTAACCTTGAGGAAAGAGAAATTACTTTTTAATCGTTTTTTTAATATCATTGGAAGAGTGATAATTAACAAGAAAAATAGGAATAAATATTCTCAACATGGTTGGTGTGTCTTGGTGGGGAGAGATGGATTGAGTATAACAACTTTATATATTTTGAACTTAAAATACATGAGTAAACCAGGAAGGTTAATTTTTAGTTTCACACTAGTATATTAGTGTATAAGCAAATTTTTATATCTTATTCTTATTGTTGTGTGCTGATTTTGTAGAAACACAAAGAAAGGTAACTAAAGATGAAGTCATGATAAGTGTTGTATATCCACATACAATATATGGGAAGCTACAATTTAGAGCTATATTCGTAGATAAGGAACCTATTTTAGATTTGGATCTTTTAAATCCAACAAAACCCGTTGCAAGCCAATATGATTACTTGAAGTATTTTTCAAACTAGGCTCTTATTTTCCCTCGCGCCAATGATAGGGTGTTATTATTTTCCTTCCCATTGATTGTAGACAGGGAGTCCAATTTGAAATATAGTGGTCAGAATGATACTCCATCCATGCACGAGAGAAAGGTTACACTTACTCAACTCAATGCAAACTATGAGGACTTGACAAGCTACCTTTGGATTTCAAGGATGCTCAGGAGGACTGGTGGTTTATCTTGATTCAAAGCTACGTCCATGTGCTTGTGAAATTCACTTAATGTTGATACATGAGAGTGTTAATATGGATAGTGCAAATCTCCAAGAGCTTAATAAAATTACTCATCATAAAGCTCATTATAGAGTGTTTTTATATAAAGTTCATGATTTTTTTAAGAGATCTCATGATTTACAACCCAAAGGTTAAGGACGAGCTTAATTATATTTACATAAATATACATGCTGATTTATTTCATGTTAAATGTTCCTTGAATATTTCTCTACAAATCTTAACCCTCAAGGCTCGCAATGATGGAGCTTTGTTAACAAGATGAGAAAACTTGTACATAATGATTTAAGTATAGAAGGGGTTTTTACCACTTTAAGAGTAAGCTATTTATTATGACTTGTGTTTCTATTTCAATTAAGTACTTGAGCCATAATTTTAATCAAAGTCATTTATCCTATTTATGGTCTTTATTTATTTTCAATGTGTACTGGAGCAATAGGTGGGCATCGCTAAAGCGACCGCTGATGGGCGGCAACTGGAGTAGCAGGAAGGTGGTACAAGTGCACATGCCCAAGGAGCTTAGCCGGCGCAGGTACTGGCGTAGGGAGCAGGCACTAGTAGTGAACCACAAGTGGTACAGGTAGCGGGCTTACCTGGAGGTGACACTGAAGGCCGATGGGTGGCACCACTGGCACTCTGGAATCCTACCAGTGCTTGCAGTTCTAGCAATGCTAGCCAACAGGGCTTTGGAGGCTCGTTGACCATGGGGAAGGAGCTAGAGCTGTGAGCTAGTGGCTCAGCTTGCGATGGAGCTACTAATGAAGACCGAGGAGCTAATGACGATGCTGAGAGATCAGTTGAGCTAAAGTTGAGCTCTGATATCAAATATGAGAGGACGAAGAGATCAAAGCTCAGCTAAGAATACAACAGACAGTGTAGAGTGTGAGATTACAACACCCAGTGCAATAATCTGAAGTGTAAGATACAAGTACAAAGTACAACCCTTAAACCTTAGGGTTGTAAGGGGGTGTTCACACCCAAAGAGTGTGAAGCACGATAACTGCGTAAGATTGTGTAACATAGGCACATAAAATAAAATAAATAAATTTGGGAGAAAAAACCTCTCGTACGGAGAGTAAAAAGTACCTCTGTGTCCTACTGAAGATCACCGTCACTCCTGTGTGAGCGCAATCGCGAGTTGAACCCAACACAAAATGAGAAATGAACTTAATGATTAGTTAAACTTCACGAAGATTTTTAATTAAAATTAACTTTAATTCCGGTACCTCTAGCTCTTAGCATGGTGACCATTGCACAAGCAATGAAGGATGGCACTGAACATGTAGTGGACAAGTGTATAGGCTATGTGGTATAAGAGCGAGCCAAAAAGAAAAATGTACAATGTAAAACTTTTATTAAATTAAAAGTTTGCACCTTAGAATTGAGTTACATTGAAAGTTTCGCCCAATAAGCAACTCAACAGCACTTAAGTTATTAAGTAGACCCTAAGCTAAAGCTTCATCCAAACGTGGCATCCAAGCGTCTGAGACAGGCAACCAAGTCGTCGCCTGTATTCTCAGCTAGGTCAGCGGCTAGGGTTAGAATGGATCTACGCTGGTAAGAGGGTCTAAGGCCATTAGGTGGATGAGGTTTGGTGGGGCTAGATAGTCCCGCAACTATCGAGTGCAGCTCTGGTTGCAGTTTTGGCAGTGGTGCACTAGGCCCGGATGGTGGGTGGAGCGCTACCATATGCTTGGGCAGCGGTTGGGATACTAGCAAGGCAAGGTTGAGGCAGTTTAGGAGTAGTGGGTTGTGGTTTGGATCGATAGACTTGTTGAGTTGCGATGGGTTTTGGTTTTGAAGGGGCACTAGGCCCTACAGCTAAGGGATTTTGTAGCGTTAATATTTGATTTGTCTTAATGCTTCATGTGGTTAAGCTTGAGGGTGGCGTTTGGGTTTTGGCCATCAAGGCTTTAGGAACCCAAATCCAAGTATTACCCTCCTAATAACCTTTCGCTTGCAGTAAGGTCTTAGGGACCCATCACGGCTTTGACTATTCATCGAGGCCTATAATTTCCTTTGGGCCTCCTAGATTTCGAGGGAAGGTTCCTAGCCTTGCGAGTTCGTAGTTGGATGCTCCTAGGTGGCGGTTTTGGATGTTTCGGTACCCATTTGAACTAGTGTTCAAGGGTTTTAGCTTCGTGGTTGGCTCTTTGGTGGTGCTGAGGTTCGGCGGGGGGTGACGAATCATAACCCCCCTTCAGAGGCTTGATGGTGGGTTTCTCTATCGATGGATTTGCGGACTGTGATGAGATCGCGCAGCCCTTGCTGAAAGTTGTGATGATTCGTACATTATCGATGGCCAAGTGAATACGTTGTAACAGGTAGTCAACATTACAGTGAGCCTGCTTCTTAAAGGTTCGTCCTAATAGCGATTCCGTGCATGCATCTTTCGTGTTTGGCAAACATATAAAGACCATGGGCAAGCTCTCAGACTCGATAGAGACTGCAACTTTGCACTTTTCCAGAAGTGGAAATATGCGACCACCAAATGGGCTGAGTTTGGCGTTAGTAGCTTGTAACTGTGATTTACCGATTTGAGTCCAATGATCGTAAGTCAAGACATTAAAGTCAGTGCCCTCATTGATCATATCCCAGTCATTGCGCGAAGCAAAGACTACCTCGGCCAGGACGCTTACCAAAATCTTATTTGACTCCACTTGGTCGTTTACCTGAGGGTAATATGGTGAGGATTTCTAATGGATGATCAAAAAGGTGGACAGAAGATGAGCAATCACCTCATTGATGCAGTGTGTGCCTTGATCACCTGACAAGTTCAATGGGACAGCCAAATCGAGAAATTACCTGCTCCCATAAAAACTTAGCATCACGCGTCGTTCTTGCAAGTGGCTCAAGCTTCTACCCACTTCGTGAGATAATCGGCGGCAACAATGATGTATTTGGCTTGTGAATATTGAGCCGCCTGACGATTGATAGGCCCAATGAAGTCAATCTCCCATTTCTCAAATGGTTGTCATGCTATAATAGGACTTAGCTCCATTTTATCCTTGCGAACTGGCACCTTGGTCCGTTGGCACTCATCACAATGTTTCACGAATCGTGCTACATCTTGAAAAAGCGTGGGCTACCACAATTGAGACTGCAGCACCTTGCCAGCTGTCGTATCTCCACTGAAGTATTCTCCTGCAATTCC
The DNA here is from genome assembly GCF_053477565.2 of Lygodium microphyllum. Taxonomy (NCBI): domain Eukaryota; kingdom Viridiplantae; phylum Streptophyta; class Polypodiopsida; order Schizaeales; family Lygodiaceae; genus Lygodium; species Lygodium microphyllum. Next base: position 170,936,944 of record NC_141137.1, on the reverse strand, counting down.
GCCGTACACCTCAACCAGTACGTCGTGCATTTCGTGTTCACACACGCACCTTCGAAGCAATCCGTCTTGCCCTAGCCTATACAATTGGCCTACTATTAACTGATAGGGTGGGATCTTGAATATGAGCCGTCTCAATCGGGCCTTCTCTATGGGTCGATCAGGTAATCCACGCTCCCAACACTTGGACTATATCGTCTACCCAGTATGGTGTCAAGTCGGCTCTAAACAGATCTCTTTCGCTAGATAGGGAAAATAGGTCTGCGTCTGGCAGTTCATCTCTAATGCCCTGTCTAGCGGCTTCTCCCGTGGATATACGGGACATATGATCAGCCATATAGTGTTGTTTTCCCTTACGCACAACAACAGAGAAGTCAAATTCAAAAAGTAGAAATAACCATCACGCTACGCGTCTTGTAGCACAGGGTTTGTTCACTAGAAACAGCATGGCTTAATGGTCAACGAAAAAAATAAAGGGTGTAGCTAGAAGATAATGCCAAAATTTCTTCACGGCAAACACTATGGCTAATCCTTCTCGTTCAATTGTGGAGTAGTTCATTTCTATATCCGTGGGTTGTCTGCTAGCAAAGCTCACTAGATAGTCTAGATTGTGGTCACCAGGCTAGCACAACACCGCTCCCACTGCGAATTTCGAAGCATCAATATGGACATGAAAGGTTATGTTCCAGCCTCCTTCAATTCCTCGTATGCGTGCTGGCATTCCTTGGTCCACTCGAATATTATTAGTAGCTTGTACAGGGTTCTAGCAATCAATGCATAATTTAACACAAACCGTCGATAGTACCCCGTACGGCCTAGGAAGCACTGAACTCCCTTGTGATCAATTGGGGGTGAAAGATCGACAATGACCTTGACTTTCGAGAAGTCCGTGTGGCAATGTTGTTCTTGGACACCACGTGCCCTAGGATGCATCCATGCTTCACCTAGAACTGGCACTTTAAGGGGTTCAACAAGAGGCGATATAATCTACATCGCTCAAAGATTGCTCAGAGTTTGTCTAAGTGTTCCTTCCAGTTGAAGTAAACACAAAAGTCGTCAACGAAGACCTCTAACTCTTTCCTAAGCATATCTTTGAATATTGTGCACATGAGTCTCTGAAAAGTAGCAGATGCGTTAGTCAACCTGAAAGGCATGACTATGTAGGCGAAAACACCCCATTCAGTGGCAAAGGCAGTCTTGTACCTATCATCAAGGTGCACTTGCACCTGATTGTATCTTGAGAAGCCATCCAGAAAACTGTAGATCTCCTTGCCTTCTACTCTCTCGAGCATGTGTTCAGTGTATGGAAATGGATAATTGTCCCTCTTGGTAGCAGCGTTCACTTTTTTGTAGTTGACACACACTCTAATCTTTCTATTCTTTTTCAATACAATCACTATGGACGAGACCCAATCTAGTGCTCAATCTCGTAAATGAATCCTTCCCTTAGGAGCTTGTAAATTTCTTTCTGGACCGCGTAAGCATTCTTAGGATTCGTAGGGTACAGTCCTTGCTGCTTGATCGGCATTGTATTAGGGATCATGGGGATATTATGAGTTACGACACTCAAATCTACCCCTTTCAACTCATCGAGGGACCAAGCAAAGACATCCATGTACTCTCGCAAGAGAGCCATGAGACTTGCTTCCTCTTTCTCTATCAAGTCATCGGCAATAAAGACAGGTCGGGGTGTCTCCCCTTCCTTAGCTAGATCTCTCTCTATGGCTCGCTTGCACTCCTCATGTGAGAATGGCAGGTCGATTGTAGCAAGTACATGTATCCAATCTCGCTCATCCTCTGGGCAAGGGATATACTTTGTGAGTGGCCCGTAAGAGTTTCTAATTTGTGTGTCACCTTTCAGCATGGTGGAGATGGCATCCAGGTCGACTGGTGCGGTCTTCCATGTTCCCATCTCCACTCTTACTACCTCTATTCGATTTTCTAGGAAGATTAGACTATTGCCTCAATCTTCTATGACCTGTGCATTGCGCATCCAAGGCCGGCCTAATAGGATGTCATAGTCCACTCCCTTCATGACTATAAAGCCAACAAAGAATTGGATCCCTGCAATTCAATGGCCAATTCTTTAATACTCCAAATGGCCGTGCTTTCATTCTATTGGCTAGGGTGACATTGAACCTAGCATTCTCAATAGGCGGGTTACCCAGTCTTGGAGTATTATGTGGCTCAACACACTAACTCCTACCCCCGTATCTACAATTCCCTTTCTCGTGGTGTCTCCCAAAGCTAAGACCGGTAAGATTGCGTGTCTCTTTCAGTGCCTTTCTAAAAGCATTGACTACAAGGACTTGGGCACCGAGTGCAATGTCAAACTGGGTATTTGAGTTACCGCGTCATGATCGTGTAAATCAGTTGTCCCTTGCTCCATTGGTCCTTCAACCCACTGCTTCAGTTCTTGCCATAGCGTCGGATGCTACCTAAGTAGATCTCCTAGGCTTAAAGTCACCAGTGTGGTTACTAGCGTGGTGAGGAGGCCGTTAGCTGCTTGTCTCTCTCCTAACTCTGCGTTTCTTAGCCAATGGCCCTTACTGGTTTGCTAGCTCGTAGCATGTAGGCTCTATTTAAGCGGCACTACTTGTGGTACAACTGTGTTCCTCAACCTTGGTCGTGGAGGCGAGACTGGTGTGCCTACGCTTGAGAGATCATCGATCTCATCTTTCAATATGGGCTCAGCATCCTTTAGGTGCTCCTGGGCTTCCTTTACCCACTCCTTGACCTTTCAATAGCCTCAAGTTGTTCGGGTTGGGATACTCCTCGACCTTTGCACTCTCCTTCTCGGCGGTCTTTGGATCTGTCACTTTTTTTCCGGAAGGTAGCATCGTAGAGCTCTCGGTTTTTAGCGTGACATTTACGTCAGCCTTCTTTCTCCTTTGCCTTCGACTTTTCTTTCCGATTGAGGCTGCATCTAAGATACTGGGTCCAGGCAATGATATGCCGACCTGCTTCATCTGTGCACCGATCATGACATGCAATGGGATGGACGTGTCCTCTCCGTTAAATATCTCAGCTCCGAACAGCCCCAATGGTACAGATGGCTCGTTTGCCGCACTAGAGGGTAGTCTTCATCTAGGGCATTCGGCAAACAGGTGAGTGATTCCACACTCTAGGCATCTAAGATCGATCTTTTTCCAACGTTCAGCATAAGGAGATATGTCTTGGGTGTCCACAAGTACAACACGATATTGGTTCTTGAGTCTACCCTCCAAATCCTCTACCTCTACCTCTACCTAAGGCCATCACTGGTACAGGTTGGTAATCCATATGGATTGCATTGCCCTCTTCGTCATACGACACGTACGGATACAAATAAGGTTCTTCGTCCTTTGGCTCCTCCACGTAGTGGATTGGAGCATCACTTATTGGATGGGTTACGTAGGGTCCAGGTGGCATTGGTATGCCTATAGGGTTTGTCTCCATCCTAGGAATGGCTGGTTTGGTGTCATTAGGTGTCGCGAGAGCCAATAGGGCTCCCCTTCCGAAGAAGTTTTGTAGCCTATTAGCTAGGTAAGACTGTCCGTATGGTTGTGAATACAGAAGTCTCCTCGGTAGTCGGCAATGCATGACATCGTGACCAAATCTACCGCAATTGGTGCAAGGTCGAGACCTCCAGCCCTAACACTCAGCTAGCAGGTGGTTTCCCCTACAATACATGCATTGGACATGAGGGCGTATTGGTCGTCTCATCATTTCTTGTAATTTGGCTAGCTCTGTCTTCGTCTCCCCTAGCTCTTGACTTGCGTCCTCGTGCCCTTTCCTTTATCCTAAGAACTTGGGCCTGATCTTTCACTTGATGTTGAAACTCTTTCGGAGTTTCTAGCACTTGTTTCCTCTCGGGTTGGGCCCTTAGAGCTTCTCTCTTTGAGCTAGTCGTCCACTTTGATTGCCTCGTCAAAGACTCTAGCTAGCGCGTCTCGTTGCAAGCTTAAATTGCCTGCCAAGGCCTTGTAAAGTTCCTCACTTCGTATCCCATTGATGAAGACTGTGGAGACCGCCCTTTCGGTAGGTCACTCACCAATTGGGATCCTCTTGAAGAGGCTCCGCATGTGGGTAACATAGTCTCTGATGTCCTCCTTGTCTTTCTACTTAACATTCATCAACCGGACCATGAGGTTATCGAAGTACCCAAGCTCAGAGAATCTCTTAATAAAGAGACTCTAGAGGTTGTTAAAGTCAGTCTGCTCCGCAACATCCAGACTCGTGTACCAGGTCCTACCCTTATCTCCTAAACATAGACCGAAGGCTTGTGAGCGCAAAGCAAGATCGGTGAGGCCATTGGCCTCGTAGACTTGCTCAAACTGCTCCACAAAGCTATATGGGTCATCGTTCAGCTAGTTCTTGTCTAGCTACTTAGCCACGACACGGATTCTTGATTGGCTCTTAGAGCCCTGGTTGACGCCTAATCCTGCAAGCAATGAGGTTGCCATTGCAGCGGCGCTCCGCTCAGCGGAAGTGTTGCCTAGCAGTCGCTTCATAAGAAACTCACTCAGCATAAGATCTTCTTCCAACGCTCTTTCCCTTTCCATGTCAGGTCCTATCCTATTTTGGCTTGCTAGGCGAATCTCGTGCATTTCTATTTTCTATCGCAAGTTCCTAGCTTGCTACTCCTGATTATAGGTCACTATGCCCTCCAAAGCTTCCCACGCTAGTCTCCTCTCCTCTTTGAGGTCCACTATGATATCCTCTGACATCCTACTGTGGTGGTCTGTCCAGGTCAGCAAATTATAGTTGGCAACTAGCCATTGGATTTCTATCGGAAACCCACCTTGGTCAAGCTCTTTGTTCCATCCATGGTTAGTGCTTGATTCTGCCATGTTTGTGGTCTCGTATTCCACTACGTTGTCGATGAGATTAATTAAGTCGGGTAGATCCACTCCTCCAATGGTGTCAGGTCCTACACTTGGGATTCTCGATTACCCAACTACGTTTTAGGGTCTTCTTCTACTAGTGGGTTCGTTCTTATGGTTAAGTCTGAGTGAGTTCCTTATTATTTACAAACACTCCTCAACTTAAACTCACTCGGTGTATATGTATGCATGCTCTCTTCCATGCACTATGCGAAATCAAGTTCTCGGCTTTTCGGTGCACTTTAAGTTATAAAATCAATGTGGGGTGTGAATACAAAATGGAAAATGCAACTCACGCTATTCCCCTTTTCCGTTCACAGCCTAATGTGGCTCTAGACGCGTTGCCTAGCTACTCCTAAGAATTGTCTAGGGTCTCTACTGCTCCTCTCTACTCGATCATGGTGAATTTAGAGTCTATGAGTTGGTTTCAGCTCTAAGTGGGATTGGGCTCTCGATAAGGGTACTAGAGCCAGCCTCTAGGCCATAGGTCACGATTTCCCGTGTTCTCGGCTTCTGTAAGGTGGGTCATTTATCCGGGGGGTGGTAGGTAAGCTGAATCTGGTCAGAGGCTAGTAAATTTTTCCTATTTTTGCTCTACCCTATTGGTCCGATTCCTAGAGTCAGACGGTCCGACCCTAGTGGTTTGGTCTGACTCCGGTGGTAAGTTGGTCGACTCGAGGAGTCGGACGGTCTGAGTTTGATTGGGTATGTCCAACTGGACAGGTCTGAATGGCATTGGTCCCCGACCGACTGGTCCAACTGACCAGTGGGTCGGAGTCCTAATCCCCGACTCTGGGAATCGAACGGTCCGACTGGTCCAACTCTGGGAGTCAAATGTGGACTGTTGATCTAACTACAGCAGGCGCAAACACGAATGCCGGCATAATCGATGTAGGAGGTCCACAGGGTTTACCACCTAACGTGTAACCTTCCAAAACCAATGATTAGAACATGAGGAAGGCCTGGAGGTACCTGGATTGAAGGATCAGAGTCGAAATCAGCACGCTTGATTCATTTTGTACCTGCAGCTCTCTCTCTCTCTCTCTCAAGCTTTCTTTCTCTCACTGAAGTGCAGAAATGAGCTCTTCCCTATTGGTTTTGGGCTTTTAGGGACCTATCCAGCCCTCCTCAACCTTCCAACTCCATGTCTTGCATGCATTAAACCCCAAAACTCACTCTTTTCCTTTTCTTTTCCCTATTCTCCTTGTTTCACAACAACAAAATCCTATTGTTTCCCTGCAAGTTATTGGTCCTAATCTACTCTAAATGCCACAGAAATCCAAAGCAGAAAACTGAAATGCTTCCTCCTACTTGCCTGATCACCACGAAACTAGAATACTTACATGTTTCGAAGATTAAAGCGCCTAAATCTCCTACCTATATCAAGCACTAGTTCGGGGGTGAAACCTTACTTCAATACTCGATTCGAGGCGTGCAAGCACTCAAGGCTCGAATCCGTTGGTCCCACCAACGGAACCAAAATGTTGGGAGCTCGCACTAGACCGCCAAGACCCACGGACTGCTTATTGTTCAAGTGTTTCAAGCTGAGCACTAATGGCTACCTCTCACATAGCCAATGCACTATCCCCCTCTACGAGTGTAGTGAGCTTACCTCGATACCCGATTGAGTACCCTCCTCCTTCAAGCACACCGGTAGCTCCACGATTCGTGATGCAAGCTCAAGCAACCTCAAGCCTCCACCTTCAATCTACATCATCCATAGTCGCGCACGAGACAAGAAAAGAGAAGAGAAGAAAAGAAGGGAGGAGATGTTGGAGAGCTTCTTTTCCTTGATCTCCTACCCTCACACACTCACTCCCTCACGCTCTCACACTCCCTCTCTCAAGCACACACAAGCAAGCAAGAAGGAGAGAATAAGAGAAGAAGATGAGTCCACTTTGCCACACACCAAAGAATGAGCTTCTAATTCACTTTTTGATTTTATATACAAAGCCCTTATCCCTTTGGACACCCATCCCCTTTTTTACATGACCGACCATTATGGCAAGGTCCTCTTTTCCCATTCCCTTCTAGTTGCCCTTTCTCTTTACCTATGCCCTTCTACCCTTTACAATTTGCATAGGAGGGAGCCTACCACTCTTTTACAAAAGTTTTATGGGCGCCTTGCATTTAAAAATGTGCTTTTACATCTGGCTTAACTTTTGAGGCCGCCCTTGCGCTTTTGGCCATTTCCCTTCCTGCTTCTTCTTTTGTGTCCGCATTTGGAGTTTTCTTGGACTTCTTTTTCTCCGTCTCGAACTAGGGTTAACATTCCCCTTGTTTAGGGTCGCCAAATCATTTAAGATTTAAAACAAACATCAAGGAAAATGTATTCAGACATACATATCTAATTTTGCAGACCAACTAAAAGCATTAAATTCAGCCTCCAATTTCAAGGCAAATGCATGTTAGAGATCATGGTTTATGGACATTAGGTTTACACGTTTGAGTTACTTCAATTTCACACTGAATTAAAGGTGCATTGTTTAGAGCAAGCTCTAAGATTGTTGGACAACCAAGTCTGAGGCCTCATTCGATGAATTGGATCAGTCTAGGACTAAGATTCATGTGAATTCCTCATTGATTCCAGTGTGGCAACAGTGAGAGACCATGGATGCATTTTTCAATGTCATGTTGGTCAACATTGGAGTGATTGCAGCTCTGCAATTGAGGATATAGCAATTGGAGTGAATCTAGTCCATGGAAGAGCAAGCCATGTGAGGAATCATTAGCAAAAAGAGTGTTGGTGTATGACAACAATGTCGATCACGTAGGTAGGTCACAAGTGATTCATGTAAAGGCTCATCTTCAATATTAAAGAAATTACATAAGGGGCACTCATCTTGAGGGCCAATCTGGTGTCATCGACCGTGCAAGAGCACTCTAGCTCTCAAGTTCTATGTCATTTATTTTCTTTGCCGAATTGAATAGTGAGTGTGGTAAGTTTATACTATAGATTAGATCTACAAGCTAGTTTCACTTATGCTCAAGAGGAGAGGTGTGAGTTGTTGCCCTGAGGTAATGGCAACCCCCACATGGCATCCAAGATATGTCACTATGGTCACGCGGGAGACCCACGTGAAATCTTCATGTGGTTGTCACTCCAGCTGCCTAGTGTGGCATACCCATAATCCATAGGACTTGTGCCAATTAATTAATGCACTTTGCTGCTCTACAGAAAATCTCCATGGCTATTACAAAGGCCCTAAAGTTACTCTCATCCCTGTCTAGATAGATTGTTGTGTTATCCACAAACTCCATCCTAGCAAGTACTCAATCCTAACCAAAGCAGTATTATGGCTTTCGCCTCTTAGTTTAATGTTGATTAAACGGACCTTAAGAGTAGGCTTGTACTCCAAGTCAAGAGTTAAGGTAAGGCAACTTCCTTACGAGAGAGAGGTATTAAGTTTGTACTTGTGGTTTATGAGAATTTATGGGTCTGGATTGGGGTCTCTCCCATCGGGTTTTTATGGTTTAGAGGTGCCTGTTAGCAGTCATGCCTTGTCATCTCCTACCTGTGAGCCTCAGTCTGAGTCAGACGAGGACATTAGGAGCTCTGACATGTCTGTCATGTGTTATGATGGGGGAGGCTAGTCACTCTCGACTAGCTATCCTAGGTTGTGTATTTCTTTTTGGCCTCTTTTAGTGGGCAGCCACTGGCTGCCCGGCCACTTTTTGGTCACTGTTGTGGGGCGCCCATTTTAGGGCACTTTTAGGGTTTGCGCCCATTTTAGGGTTAGGGTTAGGGTTTGTCCGTTGCCTATTTATTGGCAGCCCCCCTCCCCACTTGATCACTTGTCTTCTTTCAGATTCCAACACTCCTCCCCCGTGGTGGTGCTGCCATCATCATCAGCCTGATCTGGTGCCCTCACTGACGCTGTGGGCTGCGTGCAGGGAATGATCAGTCCATTTTAGTGTATTCAGCATTCATTTCAGTCAGTGCAGATTTCTCTTCCTTATTTTCTGCTTTCTCTCTCTCTCTCTCCCTCCGTGTTCATATTTCCTCTTCCGCAGCGCACTCTCACATGGTATCAGAGCCGAAGGAGAGTACACAGAGCTGAGTTTTACGCGGGAGAACACCCACAACTTTGCGTTTGCTGGTCAAGACGTCTCCAACAGCTGAGGCGTCACCTTTCTGCACCAACTCCTTGATCAAAGCGGCCTGTTTTGGTGTCCATATATTTGCGTTTGCTGCTGGCGCCTTCTCCAGTGGCTGCCACGTCATCACCCACCTCTTCTTGCTTGCGTTTTCAGCCTGGGCGGCCCTCCAACAGCTGGGTGACACTCCTCCAGCCTGCGCCTTGCTGTTTTGGCGGTTGTTCCATCGTCCGGCGGCTCTTTTCCTGCTGGCGACCTATTCCCAGGCTGCGTTTTCAGGCAGGCGGTTGTTTTTCTGTAGTGATTGCATCGTCAGCATTTGCGTTTGACATCATCCTTGCGTTCTGTGCAAGGCGGCCAGCTCAGGAGCTTCTGGTGTTTGTGTTTCGGCACCGGCAACCTTCCCTTGTTGTGTTTTGGTGTTTTGCAGATTTAGAATATGTCTTATCATCAGTTTACAGGTTTTGATGATTCAGATGACGAGCTTTTGTCTCGACATTCATCTGAACGGAGGCGTGATTTCTATCGCAAGGATCGTCATACGGAGTCTATTCCTCGTTCTCGTCCCCCTTCTATTCATGTATCTCGGCGATCCCCTTCCAGTGGGCCGACGATGCAGCCTTTGGTAACCCCTGTACAGGTACCCGTACTTCCTCAACTGCCCAAAGAGGACCGGTTGGATGGCTCCAACTTTTCTCTATGGTCGTGCAAGGTGGAGTGTATCTTGGACTCCTTCGATCTTTGGGAGCTTGTTTCTGTTCCTACTCCCCGGCCTATGGTGGATCCCGCAGATGGGACATCTATGGATCGCGCAGCCTTATGGGATCGGCTTAATTCTAGAGCCAGATCTTTCCTCTTTCTGAGTTTGCAGGATTCTGTCCTTGTTCATGTTCACAGGTTGAAGACTGCAGCGGACGTGTGGAGAAAGCTCGCGTCTCTCTATCAACAGAAGACGTTTGCCCACCGGATATCTCTTGAAAAGAAGTTGCGGATGCTCGCTATTGATGATAGTCCTTCCATGAAGGACCACATCAACAGATTACAGGATATGAGGGATGAGCTTGCATCCCTCGGTCGGACGATATCTTCTGACGACATGGCTATGATTCTTTTGACTCAGCTGCCATCGCCTCGGTTTGATGTCTTCTACACCAGCCTTCTTACATCGAGGACCCGTGAGAAGCTTCTATGGGAGGAGCTATCCCCGCTTGTCTTGGAGCATGACGAGCGACTCAGAGAGGTCAGTGCTAGTGGATCCGACTCCACTAGAGCCTTTGTTGCAGGTTCGGGAGGACAGAAGAAGAAGAAGTCAAAGGCTAAGAAGAAGGACAGTTCTTCAAGCTCTGACTCAGATTCAGAGAGACTGAAGTGCCCACACTGTGGGAAAGGGACACATCCCGAGGAGAAATGTTGGAAGAAGTACCCTCACCTTCGTCCGGGAGCGAAGGGTGGATCTACATCGGAGCCTTCTTCTACCTCTACACCAGCTGTTACCCATGAGTCAGTGTTCCTTCATATCCATGCTTTGGAGGAGGATCCTTCTTCCGTGGCTGCAGTGTCTTCTGCGCAGCCTTGGTTAGTGGACAGTGGTGCTTCGAGTCATATGACTCCCCGAGGTGATTTGTTACAGGATCTCCGTCCATCAGAGGGTTCAGTCACTGTTGGTGACATTTTATCGGTGCCTATTAGTGGTGTTGGCACATTGCCTTTGTTTACAGACCGACCTACGAGCTTCCTTTCACAGGCCCTACATGTTCCGGACTTGGGCCTTCCCCTCCTCTCAGTTTATGGCCTTACGAGGCTTGGCACACGAGTGATCTTCACCGAGCATGCTGTTGTTATTGAGGATTCTTCTACAGGAGCTGTCTTATCTACTGGTTGGCAGGAGAGCGGGCTTTATAGGCTCCATTCCCCTTCTTTGATGCAGGGTCCTCCGCGGCAGTCTATTGCTACACCCGTTCCCGCTTGTGCACCTTCTATTCCACAGGTTCCTTCCCATCCCCCACCTTCTCCTCCGGTGGTTCCCTCGTACCCCCCATCCCTTTCAGAGGGGGACGATCTTGGTGATGCGGCTGTGGATTCCCTGGCCCCTAGTGTTTGAGGGGGCTTTCCAGGATCATGAGGAGCTCCTTCAACAGCAGTCTACATCGACGGACTTCATCGACCTTGGCATTCCTCTTGCCACCCTAGGATCCGTTTCTCCCTTGGCCTTCAGCCACATCTAGGATCTGAGAGGGGGTGTTAGCAGTCATGTTTGTCATGCCTTGTCATCTCCTGCCTGTGAGCCTCAGTCTGAGTCAGACGAGGACATTAGGAGCTCTGACATGTCTATCATGTGTTATGATGGGGGAGGCTAGTCACTCTCGACTGGCTATCCTAGGTTGTGTATTTCTTTTTGGCCTCTTTTAGTGGGCAGCCACTGGCTGCCCGGCCACTTTTTGGTCACTGTTGTGGGGCGCCCATTTTAGGGCACTTTTAGGGTTTGCGCCCATTTTAGGGTTAGGGTTAGGGTTTGTCCGTTGCCTATTTATTGGCAGCCCCCCTCCCCACTTGATCACTTGTCTTCTTTCAGATTCCGACACTCCTTCTCCCCCGTGGTGGTGCTGCCATCATCATCAGCCTGATCTGGTGCCCTCACTAACGCTGTGGGCTGCGTGCAGGGACTGATCAGTCCATTTCAGTGTATTCAGCATTCATTTCAGTCAGTGCAGATTTCTCTTCCTTATTTTCTGCTTTCTCTCTCTCTTCCTCCGTGTTCGTATTTCCTCTTCCGCAGCGCACTCTCACAGTGCCTAGATTGGGGTCATATGATCTTATGGCCTTCATTTATTGGTTTATTGATATTTATTTTCCTTTGGTGGATACAGTAATTAGTTTTGGTGTTCCTAAACTTGATGATTCACATGACCTTTTGATTAGTTAGTTGAAATAACTTTCTTAATTATAATTTTATATATTTGCCTAGATTTAACCTACCATTGTTACATAATTTAATGTATTTTCATGGAACCAAGATTGATTTGACTTGAGGTTAGCCTTGTCATTCCTGTGTGTTTATTTAATCAAAGAGAGAAACATAGCTAGGCACTTTGTGCTCCTTATATATATGAGGACTCGATCATATTTCCTTTGTTATGATGACAGTGCCATAGCATTGAGACCACCTCATTGGGACATTCGTGAGAAATTTGTGAATTTAGGAATTCCGACTTGGCCGTGAATATCTCCTTCCATCCATGAGCTTTTCCCATGCAAAAAAGTGTCTTTTTTCTTGAGTGTGAGAGCCTGATATGATTGGACAGAACTTGGATAGCCCGACTTTTTCTTATGCATGTGTGCAGCGCACACACACACACACACACTCTCTCTCTCTCTCTCTCTCTCTCTCTCTCTCTCTCTCTCTCTCTCTCTTTTTCGTAAAAGGTAATTGTATTAATTACGAAAAAAAGGTACAAGTTTACATGATTACAAGATACATGATGGCTGTACGCCAGCGTGTGTCAACTGTTAGTACAAAACCCGGACAGAGATACACAAGTCATGGCAAAGACACAGTGGAAATTGCCATTGCCAGGGAAGTAAGTCTTCCCGAGGGAGCAAGTCAGAGTGCCGAATGAGATCTATCTGCCAAAGCAAAAGGCCTTTAAGCCTGGCAATGTGTCTCAGAACATTAGATGCCGAATCAAAAAGAAAGGCATTCCGAGTGGTCCAATTGTGCCAGCATCCCCAGTATCTAAGGAAATGGAACAAGATCTTCATATGCGACTGTGCCGGTGTGGGGTATTTTGGGCGTACAAAAACCCAATCAAAAGGGCTCAGTGAGAAACCAACCACCGCTCGCCAAACCGCTGACAAAAGGACCAGATATTCTTAGCGAGAGGGCAAGAGACAAATCGATGACGGGCCGATTTCACCGTTGTGGTGCAGAAGAAACAATTGCCATTAGAGATTCGACGCTTGGAAAGGGCCGAGGCAAGAGGAAGACCACCAATCATTACCCTCCAAAGAAAGACCTTGCATTTGAAAGGTGTCTTGTTCACCCAGCCCTCCATCGCAGTTGCCTTCCACCATGACTGAGATTCCGCAACCCCCATACAGTATTGGCTTTAGTGACCAGCCATTGATGATCTTAATCAAAAGATGGTACACCTAGTTAGCCCAGGCCTTTTCCAAATTCAACCGGCCTGCCAGGACCCAGTCCTGCCAAGGGCAATCCACAGCAAGGGCAGGAAAGGGTTGCCTGCTCTGGAGGACTAACAAAAGCTGTTCCCATAAATCATGGTATCCCCGAGGGATTCAGAGAAGCCGCCTGGCAGTGCGAAACGATATGAAGACATTACGTCTTGTTCACCCAGCCCTCCATCACAGTTGCCTTCCACTATGACTGAGATTTCCGCAACCCCCATACAGTATTGGCTTTAGTGACCAGCCATTGATGATCTTTAATCAGAAGATAGTACACCTGGTTAGCCGAGGCCTTTTCCAAATTCAGCCCGCCTGCCAGGACCCAGTCCTGCCAAGGGCGATCCACAGCAAGGGCAGGAAAGGGTTGCCTACTCTGGAGGACTAACAAAAGCTGTTCCCATAAATCATGGTATCCCCGAGGGATTCGGAAAGGCCGCCTGGCAGTGCGAAACGATATGAAGGCATTACAACTGGCAAGGGTGGCATTTACAACTAAAGTCAAGCCCAAACGGGCCATGCGGTTAAATTTTGGTCTGAGCTCCTGTTTGCCTTTTCATGAAAGTAATCTCGAGGCTGCCAACAATTCCAGTTGAAAAGAGTTAGTATGTAAGTGGTCCTCCGTTGGATGCCAACGCGCCTTTTGGAGAACCAATTGCCAGGAGCCGACCAAGTGAACAAGCAGGGATGAAGAAGGACTCGAAAACCGAGAGTCTACATTAAGAACATGCCACCAGGAGCTTCAAATTTGTGTATTACCATGCAGAAGCCCGCGGTCCTCAAGAAAATAACAGGCTATCACGGCCCATGGGTGATGCTCCACACACATGGCACGAAAAAGAGACCAACGAAGGGCCAGCATATGAGTTTTGGCATCCAAAATGGCCCCACCACCCAGGCGTTTGAGGGTACATGTATGCGACCACGAAATCCACGAAATACCTACCTGCAATGAATCCTTCTTCCATAACATGAAACGAATGGGCCGAGTGAGAGCATTCAAAGTGGTAGGAGTCCAAGGCAGCAATGGCAAGAAATATGTGAGCATTGGCAGCATAATTATCTGAGCCACTTTGAGGCGAACATGGAAGGGTCAAGCTTGTGACTTCCAATACAGAAACTTCGCTGCCAATTTCTGTGAAATCCACTGTAGTAGTTGTTTTGGCCAAACATCAACACCCAAAGGGTACCCAAGATGCCTGACAATGGAACCACGGGGAATAACCTGACCTTGCCAGCCCAATGACTATAAATCGAGCTCCGTGCAACTGAGAATGGCTGATTTGGAAGTATTGATACAAAGACCAGAAGCCTAACCAAAGAGCGTCCAGACATCTAACGCTTTGCGAATATTGTCCTTGTCCACACGTAAAATCATAAAGCTGTCATCAGCCAAAGATTGACCAATGAAGTGTTGACCAAAAGGAAGAGACAATCCGGCCAATTGAGCAAAAGCTGCCATTGAGGATAACATCGAAAGAACCGGATGAGTCGCCGGGGCAAAGAAGAGAGGACTCACAGGACAACCCTGTCTCACAGAGCGTGCAAGGACAAAGGGCTCTATAACACCACCATTTAGCATAACTCGCGAAGAAGCCGCAGCACTAATGGTGTGAATCAAGCGGGACATCCGAGTGCCAAAGCCCATAGTAGACATAAGTTCTGCAATGAAAGACCAGTCTAAATAGTCAAAAGCCTTTTCCAGATCCAATTGGACCAATACCACTTCCTGACTAGAGTGCCTTGCATAGTCAATAGCCATTTGCACATTTAAGATATTATGCAGAATGTTGCAGCCCTTAATGAAACCATATTGAAGAGGATGCACAATGGCCGGAAGATGCTTGTGGAGCCGATTCGCCAGCACTTTGGAAAAGATTTTATACATCGAACCCATCAAAGAGATTGGTCTCCAATGTTGCAACAGTGACGGCGAAGGAACCTTTGGAAGCAATTTGATAAGCTCTTCTTTCCGTGAGGAAGGCGTGAACCCTGTTTCCCAAACCTGCTGAAACATAGCCGTCAATGGCTTCACCAGTTGGGTAGCAGAACTCTCAAAGAATTCATTGGTGAGACCATCCCAACCGGGACTTTTATCCTTAGGCAGGTGCAACAAAACATCCATAACCTCCTCCTCACAAATATCTGTCTCCAAAGTAGTTTGCATATCAAGTGGAACCTAATGTCGAACCAGATCATAGAAGACTGAATGTGCATGCGTAACCTAATCAAAAGGTGACTAAGGAGAACCAAGAAGATCTAGAAAATAATTCCTACACATATTGACAATGGTCTGAGGGTCAGTGACCATTTGACCTTCTGAATTCTGGAGTCTAGTCATATTTTCTCGAGCAGGAGAGGCATGCAGCGTGTGAAAGAACTTATGAGTTTGACAAGTACTATCTTGCAAATTCTCAGTCAAATTTTGCAATTTGGCCTTTTGATAAGATTTCAACTAAAACTCTTTAATAAGATTAGCCAAACGCATTGCCAGTGACAGCAGAAATTCATCATCTAGAGTATCCACTAGCAGCGAACGAACCAAAGCTAGTAAGTCCTCCGCTGCGTGTCGACGCCGGCGACAAAGAGAGGCATGGTGGATCCCATACTGCCGAGCAATCCGCTGCACATTAGAGAGCAATCGTTCAAAGCAGTGCCCTCCGAGGCGAAGTCCAATAAGAATCTATCAATCAATTGCTGCATATAACCTCGAAAGAGTGAATGCTTCAAATAAGAGAAGTTGAAACATAAAGAGAGTCTATCCAGCAATTTCATAAAAGGTGCAATGGGTTGTGCAAGCATCTCAAGCTGGAGAGGGAAATGGTCCGACAAGGCATATTGCTGCAAGACTGTCATTTCCAGCATCTCAGGAAGAAAATCATCATCCTGCATAATATACATGTGGTCCAACCGCGACCATGTAGTTGCATACTGCGCCGAGTGGAAAGTAAACCCTGTAGCAGAAGGGTGTAGCCAAGACCATAGATCTTGCTTAAGTACAGCAAAAGCAAACTCATGCCATACCCGACTTTCCGGAGCGTCCATCACCGAATGCCCTGAAGTAGACTGTGAAGAATCAACACACATATTGAAATCCCCCATCAAAAAACCTCGTCTACCAAGTGACAAGGAGGTCTTCAAGGTATTCCAAAGATCCCGGCGGGATAAAGGGTCATTCGGAGCATATAGGCCCAGCAACCATAAGATCTCTCCTTCAAATAAAACTTCAACCACCACAAAGCGGCCATGTGCATCATTTTTAATAAGAACCAGCTGATATTTCTCATGTACAATCATAAGCACACCAGAATAATGCCCGGCATGTGTCCCTGCATAAAACAAGCGAAACCCATGGCAATCCACAACTTTTCCAGCTTCACTGTGACTCTTGTGCTCTACCGCACACAAGACATCCCACTGATTCTCATGCAATACAGTCCACATGGCGTGTTGCTTATGGCGAGAATAAATACCTTACACATTCCACGTGGCTATCTTCATGTGTATTCAAAGAGAAGATCAGGAACGAGGCACCACTTGCCTCGATTTAACCTTTTCTGCTAGAATATCAAGGACACCCTCATCCAAAAAATCAGCTAACACAGCAAAAGAGTTTTGACGGCCAGCTTTAGAGGTAGACGGAATATCCACTGTCTTGGGGATGGAACGGGGATAACGACAATCCCATGGTGTAACACATTCCCTCGAGTATCAAAAGCCAACTTAGCGGATGGACCTTTGAACCGTCGGTATAGACTGTCCTAGTAGACTGATTACGAGGAGCAAAAGAAACCATAATACGCGCAGCGTGCTCTGAAGACAACATTTATTTCCTGCACATATACGTGCGCATGGAATCTTGTGAAACGTTAGGCCCAGTAGCCACCAAGCCAGCATCAACCTTTTTACCTTTTTTGGGACGTGCCTCTACCCAGTCATTGCCACGGTAAGCCAAACCCGAAACTAGTTGTTTACCTTTATCCAGAACTTTAGGTGGCTAGGTTGCATCCTGTGAGGGAGCATCAAGCACCATGTCTTCCATATAGGCAACACAACATGCTCATCATCTGAAGACGGTTGCTTCTCTGGGCATTCGGCCATAAAATGCCCCAATTTTCCACACGAAAAGCAGTGTCCTGCAAAGTTGCCCCATTTCAAATGAAAGTGCAAAGGATGCATGCCAGAGCAATTAATACGAAGCCAAGCAGGCCTTTTCCTAGCAGTGTCCCATAACATACATGAATGGTTGCGATTCATGGCTCTTAGGCTCGGGGGGACCAACACAGTTCCCATAGCGGCCATGGCATCCTTTAACAAAGGCCAATAGACAGCCGGGCAATTTTCCACTTCAACCCACACCGGGGACATTCACGTTGAAGCAGGCGCTGAAAGTCTGCCATCGGGCGCCATGGCACAACATGGACCAAACAGCGATCAAAGAACAATGGCAGTTTTGACAGAAGATCAGCCCGATGCTTCTCAGATTTCAACAGCACCTCATAGAAGCCTCGGGGCCCAACAAAAATCTCCTCAATACACTCCCCCTGTAGTAAATGGTGTAGCCACTGGCGAATATGGGAAAGCACTAGAATCCTGCCAGTGAAGAAGAGAATAACAGCACGGTCATAAAACACCGAAAAAGAACGCAAGACAGTTTTCGGGTCCACCGTGGCTTCCACAACATCTTCAGTTCCAGAGTTCGAAAAAGCTTCATGATTATGTTGGACATACTCGCCAAGCAGAGTGTTGGCAAACTCCAATAAATGCTCCCAGTCAATGTCCTGAGAGTCCACAAAGTCAAAGGCAACCTGAGCATAAGAACGTTCATGATGACCCATTGTCTCTTCGGCCGTATGCTTGGAGCGTTTGCCCGCAGGCTAAAAGTTAGGAGCAGGAGGCATCTCCTCTGTTCCTCTGTATCAGAATCCGGACCAAGGGCTGCCACTGTTTGGTCGATAAAAGCCATATCCAGGCCAGCCATGCTTCTCTCCTCTGTTATGAAATACTGATTCTCACTAAGACGAAGAAGAAATTTGTTTACCCTGCTCTGTCACACTTGAGCTGTTACCTGAGCTGAGACGGGCACGACAAAGGCGAAGGGGCAGGTCACATGGTCGCCATCAACCAGGACCCCGAGAGGACGGCAACTGCTCTGCAGATTCCGGTGGCAACTGACGGCGGGCGTAAGCCAGGCCGTGGGGAAAGCACGAACCGCAGGGCGCTGGAGGCGCTCGCAGCGGGGCGAAGCCCTGGTTGCAGCAGTCGGACGTAGGCGGACGGCAGCCCACAAAGGGGGTAGTCATGGGGGCGGGGCGGCGTTGGCGGAGCAGGAACAGGGCGACCAAAGCGACAGCCGCACGCGGGGAAGCACTCACAGTCTCTCTCTCGCGCTCCTGCAGAAAGCGACGGGCTGCAATAGGCAAACAGGAGAGGCAGTGGAAATCGCGGCAGCAGTCAGGCCACGGGCAGGTCCGCCATCGCCATCGCCATCCTCTTGCACGCCATCTTCCCTCTCTCTCTCTCTCTCTCTGTGCACTAAGATGGGTGCAAATGAGACATGCATTATGGATACTTGGAGAGTGGGTGATCAAAGTGACAAAAGAGGTTGGATCCTCGTGCTGAAATTCGAGGAAATGGATAATAAGAGGGCCTTCCTCTCAAAAAGAAAGGCTTTGAAAGGCGAAAAGGTTTATCTCGATGAGGATCTTACACCCGCATAGTTAGAGCATAGAAGGGCTAGCATGCCAACAGTGGTGGAAACACGTACAGAAGCCAAATATGTTGTGTATAGAGATGGCAGAGTAATCACAGCAGAACAAAGGTCACAATGACAGTACACAGTGTTGGGTTTGACTCATGTCTACGCTCACAAAGGAGTGTTAGTGATCCTTGATAGGACACTTGTGCACTTTTTACTCTCCTTACAAGAGGTTTTTCCCCCCAGATTTATTCTCTTTTGGGTGTAAATACACTCTAGCAACCCTAAGGTTTAGGGTTCTACTTTGTACTTGCATCTTACACTCTTCAAATTATTGCATTGGGAGTCGTGCCTTCACTCTCACACACTCTCTTCACTGTCAACTATACTCTCAGCTGAGCTTTGATCTCTATGCATTCTCTCACCTCTCACATTTGGTATCAACGCTGGCCCTCTACTCAGCTCAGCTCATGGTCACCGCCAACTGAGCTGCCACCTCTCAGTTGTCCTCAGCTCCGCATCTATGGGCAGCATTCAGCCCCACCAGCAACTCCAGCTCATCCGCCAGTTCCCTGCACCCTGCACAGCTGCCCCAGGCAGCATTCCTGCCTGCCCTGCCAGTCTGGGCAGCTCCTCAGTCTGCTTGCATCCGCCCTGCTGCGTGGACTACCTGTGCCACCAGAGTCAACCCGCCACCAGGCAGTCACCACCAGCAAACACCCCACCTGTTCCTGCTAGCGCTGCCAGTGCTACAGGCGCCCAACCTCTGGTCTACTCCCTGTGCCCGCCACTTGAAACATCGTCCATCTGGTCCTGTGCACGGTCTGTCCACCAGTCCTGTGCACTACCACCACAGGTGCCCGCCAGCAGCCCACATGAATGCCACCACAGAGCCTGACCCTGGGACGCTGCCTCTAGTTACCGCTGAACTGCCCACCACAGTTCTGTCTAAGGAGTTAACAGAAAAATATTTTACATTCACAGTACCTCCAGCAGCTTCTGACTGCGAAAGTGCCATTGCATCAATAAGGACAAAGATGTTACAGCTCACGAAAGAGTTCCGAACAATTCTTGAAAGTACTCTAACAATAGAACAACAAGCTGTCTAGAACCACCTCATCGATGCGACCTACGGCCTACACATCGTCAGCAGCACACCAGGCAATGGAAAAAGCTTCCTCATACGTTACTACAGTTACAATCTCATTGCCAGGAATAAGAGCGTACTATTGACAGCAAGCACAGGAGCAGTAACTAGAATTTGCAGCCTATCCACCACGGTCCACTACCAGTTCAAGATACCAGTATGTGCACATCAATATCCAGTACAATTTCAAGAGATGGACAAATGCTACATTGCAATAAGAGAAGCTGACACAATCATCATCAACGAGATGTCCATGTTAACAAGGACAACATTCGATATAATAGTGCGCCAGATAATGAGCAGCTGCCAAGGCTCACTACTCAATCCATTCAGCAAGAAGCTCGTGATACCATTTGGCGATCTTGCATAGTTACCGCCTATTTGCAACCATCAAACTGAGTTCTGCGAACAATGTCACATCACATCCTCCTTGTACTGGGCACATGGAAAGCGGCACACTCTCTAAACCTCAGTGTCGGCACGCATGCAACTTGCCGTTCCTACAATTCCTACAAGTGATCAGGCATCATTGTCCAACAAAGTGAGAGATACATGAATGCTTACGTCAATGCATGATCGACGAGAAGGACATCCTAGATTTCGTCAACCAAAAAACAACAATCATATGCACACACAAGGAAGATGTTCGCAAGTACAACAAGTAGATTCTACACAAATACTACACAACTAAACAGATCCAAACCGTCAATGTTCAAACGAATACAAACAACGAGCCAACATTGTAGACCTGGCTACATGAGGAGAAAGAACTTCCACTTGATACACAAGATAGCAATTGGGGCTACTACAATGATAACTGAGAACATTGACCTCACCATAGGTGCAACAAATGGTGCGATGTGTAAGATCAACTGTATTGACACAATAAATGAAAAAATGATTTTAGGAATCTAGATCACGATCCTTTCAACAAACCAACAACTCACCCCTACAAGCAACAAACACCAACGCAAGACACTGAATAGCAAGTGGTACCATAAATCCACGTTCTGTTTGACCCTTGCATACACGATCACTGGTCACAAATCGCAAGGAGCCACCATGAACCAAAAAGCACTTCTACACAT
Organism: Lygodium microphyllum; assembly: GCF_053477565.2. Lineage (NCBI taxonomy): Eukaryota > Viridiplantae > Streptophyta > Polypodiopsida > Schizaeales > Lygodiaceae > Lygodium > Lygodium microphyllum. Next base: position 170,915,869 of record NC_141137.1, on the reverse strand, counting down.
TAGAAGCATTTACTTGTTAGGACTAGTGTACGTAATGCTCTCCCGCATAACCGAAAGAAGAAATTTACGTATCGTTGGCCTTCTAGATTCATTTGCCTTTGCTTCAACACCTTTCTTGATACCATGACTCAAGTGAAGAAACAACACAACTCAACAAAAAAAAGATTAATCACAATACATTTTATGACACAACAATCTCATATGCTTCTTGTAGCAAGTAATAAATCAAACTTCTATATCTTCTTTCAAATGTTGATTATTAATAGACTAACGTGTTCTCCAAATTTTCATCTCCAACTAATAGATTTATTAACAAACAAATGTGCTTTCCTCATTTTCTCCTTTATAGATACACAACACCCGTCAAGGCAAAGATGACTCCAGATGAGGTACACATAAACCAAACAATACCTATTATGTATTTAAAAACTAATAGATTACTTTACCTTACCACATTCATCTATGCATGCATATGTTCCAACTATACATTCAAAACCACACGAACACCCAACGCCCTATCGACAACCATCCTGCATATATGCAGAATCGCAGGTACGTAATGGCAAACCAAATGAGAATGGCAAACGTTGCTAGGCAAAAGCCATTAACATACGTCAACGGCTTCACAACGTACAACGACCTCCAAAAATTGATTGCCACATGCACTCAAATTCTTGACAACGAATGGCGTCTCACATCAAATAACATGCTCGCAACTGGTACACAACCTCCTAAAAATTCGCAACCTTAATTTTTACTACAAATAATAACGCTAACTCACATGCACTTAACATGCAAGATTTCTCAAATACATGCTTGACAGACTCAAACTTGAGTACAAAGACACGGTTGACAATCCACTACGAATAAGCACGTACCAAGTGCTATTAGACACAAGAACAAACGGGATTAGAACGTACCCAATTGAGTTGTTGCATTATAGATTTAACATCTCGCTCAAACAGTTGGTAGAAGTCACGAAAAAATAAGGCAAGGATACACTAGAAGATTACAAGAGAAATAACCATTACAATCATGGTCGTGACAATGCTGCAATAACAATCGAGAAGGTCATATACCTACTAAGCAAAGAGGTCTACACCTAGAAAAACGGTTCCACCAACTCCAGTCCATTCAGCGACATAACCTACATAACAGACAAGTTCTCAAACATGACTTCTTCTCAAACTTTTTTTTTTTTAAACTAACAATATCAACTTCTCTCGTAGAAATGCAGATAGAAGCAAACCAAGAAGAAACCAAACTTCTGCCAACACCAAACTTCTAGCCTCAACCACTGTAAGTCCCACCACTAGCTCAAGTACTTACATATCGTCCAGCATCGTCCGCCAACCAAGACCCACGAGCCAGTCTAGAAGCGCCAACACAGGGATACAAAAGCAAGTACTTTATCTATAACATAAGAGGTAAGAAAAATGGAAAGGAGTACGTAGGATAGATATGGACATCGAGAAAAGAATCCAACAACACCGAAGAATTCCCGTCAAGAAAATAAAGAAAGACATCGAAACATTCGAGCCATTTGAGGATAACTTTGAGGTTAACATAGAAGCAACAGCAGTTGATAGCATAAACAAAGCTAGGAATTTAGAGCAAGCCACCATCCATAAGAAAAATGCAACCGTGCCAGGGTACAATCTATACAGACACCTAGCAAGATGTAAAAAGTATTATTTTTTAAAGAGAAGAAACCTCATTTAACATACCAAAACAAATGCGAACGTTCAAAATCACAATCACTGACTCGAACTACATATGCATACATATTCTCCTTTCGACATCCTCCATGTATTTAAACAACACAAAAACTTATCTATAAATGTACTTCACTTCGAAACACAACACATGTCTAAATACCATTAGTAAAATTGCTACATAAAAAACATGCAAGAACTACATATAGAACTTCATACTCCTTTACTAAGCTACACTTGTGAACCTAGTTTGTGTTTGTAAGATTATTGTTGCTTCCCAAGGTTGACTTTCCTTCTATCCTATTCTAACTCTAATTTTTCAACTAAAATCAACTAATGTCTCCTACTCCATCCCTCCTAAACTATCTCAAAGCACAATCCCACGGTGCTTTCTGAATCAAGGATGAAATATCCAAAAACTTTTAAAACACACAGAACAAATTTCCATGGTAGCTTCTTGCAAGTTACCTTGACCAACAGTTTACAGTCTTCTTCACTAACAACTCAATGTGAATGTATAGTTTCTACCTCCATGTCCTCTAAGGATAAACATGCATACTAGCTCAAATTCAAACAAATAAGGAGAAGTTTCAAACTTTTGCTCTTTAGCAAAAGTTTTTTGTTTGGAAATCAAGGAAACGAAGCTTTAAATCACCATGTGAAGGGTCATTTTCTAAAACAATCACATATTTTTTGTTCTGAAATGCTCTGAATACTCTATGTGAAATCCCTCTCATACCTGTTTTAGAGCTCCATTCCTAATCCATTTTGGAGTACCTACTCCTATTCCATTTTGAGGCTGTGCTTCTATTCTAATGCACGATGGAGAATGTACACCTTTACAATCAATCCCATTGTGTCCCAACAACGGAACTAGAATACCAGAGCTTTTTCTAGCTCGACGATAGACTTGACTGTATAGCTATTATTTCAAGTGTTTCTCCTATTTTGGTAATGGCTACCTCTCACATAGGCGATACATATCTTATGCTCACTGATCTATATCTGTCCTTCTCTCAAATTCCATGAAAGCAAGAGCAAGTGAATCAATAAGGGTGCAGGGAGCTCACTATCTTACTTTCTTCTTAATGTCACGATGGGAAAGCTTGATAGTGGCTCCACCATGAGTGTAGTGGTCTTCAATCAGCTTTCATTATCTCATAGCTCCTGATCTCACATGAGTGTAGTGGTCTTCAATCAGCTTTCATTATCTCATAGCTCCTGATCTAATGCATAAGTACTCAATCTACAACAGGAAACACAAAAGAGAAGAGAAGCAACCCAAACTCACCTCCAATCTGCCTCTCTCATCCAAGAAGAAGGGGAAGAAGAGAAAAGCACAAAGCAAGAAAAAAGCTTCACTCTCGAAGTCCCTTACTCTCACACTCTTCCTTTCAATCACCCTCAAGTTGAAGCACAAGTAGATAGAGTAGAAGTAAGAAGGAGAAGGAGACTCTCAAGTTAAGTTTGCACACCACAAGAATGAGCTTTTCCATTTACTTCCGTACATATGGCTTTGAGTTAGGCTTGCACTCAAGCTGGTGCCCATCCCTTCTTTTTAGTTTTTATTAGGGCTTTCTCACTTTATATATCCATATTCCGATTACGTCGGCTGCTTAGAAAGTGAGGATAGGCTAGTGTCCCTTCCTGAATTGTGGGTCTTTCTTCTCATTTGAAAAAATTACAGAGCTTGCATGGGCAATGAGCTCGACTCTCGTACAATATTACAAATTATCATATGGCCGCGGACTTAATCAGAGTCCATATTCAGAATGATTTTTAAAAAATGAATTTCCAAAATATTTCTGATACCTTACATCTTTGCTGAATTTGCGCTTTTACTTACTCCTTGCCACCTTGCAATATCCACCTTTGTCAGCTCTGCCACATTCCCATTTTGCGGTTAACATATTTCTTATTTTTTACTTCATGTTATTGCCCTCCAAGTTTAAGAGAGAACACTCTAGTGATTCTTCTTCCTTGTTCTATGATCGTGGTGTGGTGGCTTGCAGGACCCAATGAAATAAAGATGCCTAATCTCTTTGGAGAAGTTTCTAGCCACTATTGCAATGGATATCACTTATGCTTCATGCTTAAATTTCAATATATTTCTATTTTGGTTCTAGTTTTTCATACTAGAGGTTCAAAATTTGGCACATACAATATAAGAATTTGTGCAAAATTAGGTATATTGAATCAATAATTCTATTCAAGAACTTTGAAGAGTTGTGGCTTTCATGTTGAATATATATGATTTAAATTGGAGATTTAGAAAACAAGGATAGGTTTTGGTGCTCTTGAAACTTTGTTAGTCAAGAAGTCGTGATGATGAAATGTAAATAAAGAGGAGTCTTTGTTTGCTTCAGTGCTAGCAAAAGAGGTGGAAGAAGAAGATTAAGTGCCTCAAGCAGGGATTTGTCTCATTACAGTGCTACTCTCTTGCAAATAGTTCCTACTTTGCCTGGTGCCCCTCCCCTTTTGTACCATTGTGGCCCTTTTTTAAGTAGCAATTAAGGAAGATAAGAGGAGAGAGAGAGAAGCTAAAGCTCAAGTGGAGTTCAATAAGAAGTGAAGGGAGCTATTAGCTTTTACAAGAAGTGGAAGGAAGAGGCAATTGCTTATTTATATTACACACAATGAGGAGATGGAGACAAGAAATTACAAGTTGAAAGTGTATGCTAAGTAAATTGGTTCAAGGAGAGAAAAATGAAGGGATAAGAAATGAAAGGGTTTCAAACGTAGACATTTTCATGTGAAGGATTATATCTTCAAGCTAGGTTTGGTATTGATTTTCAAACGTGGCAAGCTAATTATCAAATTTCAATCAAGGCTGTTCAAAGGACAACAATTGAATGTTCGAATTTCTCCCCTTGGAAATCTCAAAGGATATCAGACCAAGCAAATATTTCCAATAGCTTATCAATGCAATGGACTATTGTCATAGTAGGGGTTTTTAGCATAGAAATTTTCAAGCTGAGAATTTGCTTCTTGTTTTTACGAAAAGATAAAATTTGGTTTATTTCAATCACAATTCCCTCCCTTAAGAGTTTAGGGAAGACACCTACTCCACCAGCTTATCCTCCCCATCACAATCAAGGTGTCTCCCCATCATAACCAACTTAGCCCAACCCACTCCATCCACATTCTCAGCCCTTTTCTTTTGCCAAGGAAGCTTGAAATAGTGGCACCATGGATTAGTGCAATAAAGAACTCCTCAAGCTCAATGGCTTCATGAAGTAGTGCAATAAAGATCTCACCAAGCTCAATCCTATAACCTCTCCCCCATCCATATAAAGATCTCAACCTCTCCCCCACCCATCATCTTCTTACAAGCAAACCCTACCTATCTACAAACCCACACTTGACTTGAAGGTAAGCTATAGCCCCACCCATGTACATCAACAGGTATGTTCTTCCGTTGATCTGACAACTAGTCATGTCATCTCTTGTGGCTCTCCATCTTGTTTTGGCTACTCTAGCATCTAGCCTTGCATCATTCATAGTACCCAAATGGAGTTCAAAGGCATGAAGCACAATAAGAAGAAGAAGAGGAGGCACAAAGAAATTGCAGTAGTTAGCAACACACCATTATTCCACCTAGAAACTTATTTTGGGATACAATCTAACTATAACAGCACTTAGCCTCCCCACCAGCTCTACCATTGTAGACAATCTCAACCTTCTTGCATGAGTACTAATGCCACTATCTTTGGCATTTAAGCCCATGCACAAAGCATTCATGAAGATAACAAGAAGTAAGCTCGACAAAGGAAAAAAGAAGAAGAGGAAGAATTCCCTACATAGTTTGCCCATATGATAACATTATGGCCATAGAAAGAATAGAGGGGAGTGCAAGGCCACCCTTGTTGAATGTTTTTCCTTGTAGCATCAAACCTAAAACCCAATGTTGGAAACTCTAAGGCTTTGGATGTTGTTCATTTAGGGTTCTTCCTCGTAGCATCAAACCTAAAACCCAACGTTGGAAACTCTAAGGCTTTGGATGTTGTTCATTTAGGGTTCTTCCTTATAGCATCAAACCTAAGACCCAATGTTGGAAACTTTAAGGCTTTGGATGTTGTTCATATAGGTGGAGAAAGTGATTAAGATGAAGAAGATAGCCTTATTAGTAGGTATTTAACTCATTAGCATGATGTAGATATTGAAATATCATTGATACATTTTTTGATTTGATGTGTTTATTCTTTGTCATTGTTTCCATAATAATTTATTCAATCATGGTTCTATGTCTTTATTGTCTTTTATGTTCTATGGATTTCACTGCATTTGATGAAATCCCTACCCTAACATGCTACCTTAAAATTATCATAATATGTGAGTTGTTAGCATTTATAATGCACTAACATACTTTAGTATATGCATGTACAGTTAGGAGTCTAAAGTCATCTCCATATCCTCCTAAGGTATAGAAAGTTACATTATTGCATGCATATTGGTGGAAGTTAGAGCCACCAACTCTAAAAGACAAGTTAGAGGAAGTTGAGGATAGAGAAAGTCCACGTTTGTCTTGAGTGCCAAAGTAGTTTATCTTGACCTCCTCTGTAGTATATTTGTTTTTCTTAAAGTCGAGTTGGTATCCATGCTCTTATCAAAGGCTTAGCTTGTATGAGGGCATCTTTCAAATCAATCAATCTCAAATATTTGAGGTAAGTATCCAAGGGTGCATTTAACCCCAAGCAAAATCTTGCAACTTGTTGGGCAATGGAAACTTGAAACACCTACTTCATGAGGGCTACAAATGGGAATAGTAGGCTTCCAAGGCTCTTCCAAGGTCAATTCTAGCCACTTTAGGCAAAAGAACTCATTCATTCATATTTATTGATGTAAAGGAAGGTGGAAGATATATTTGTTGCACCACTTCTTAAATTTTTCTCCTAACTTCAAGAAATTTTGATCATGGCATTGTTGCGACACCATTTCTTCCACCAAAGACAAACTTCACTATCAAATGTGGTTAAGCAATCATTGCCTAATTTGCAATGCTAGTTCCTGTTGCTTTTAAAAAACTTTCCATCTTCTCAATCCAAACTTTAGCATCAACCTCAACCTAGGATGCTTTGTGATTGAATTTAGGTGGCTTGACTCATTTTAAAAGAATTTTTTCTTTGGTAGCTGAGCATTGATACTTTTAAAAGGTATTTGACAACCAAGGTCATAATTCAAGTTATACTTGTAATATACCTCTAGCTCCTTGATTAATTTAAAATCAATAGCACTAATTAAATTTTATAACCTATGTGTACTTTTTCTTTGATACATGTGTACATGCTCAACCTTAGTTAGTAGGCTAGAGGAGGCAATATTTAGTAGGTGCTTGGATACCCTTTCACAAGAAGTATCATCTAGACCCCACATGATTTAGAACCTTAGCTAGTCTTGTGGTCTTCAATTTTACCTTATAGCATAATCTCAAGACCTCACTCCAAAAGGATTGACTTGAGGATTTGTATAATTTTAAGATATTTCTAAAATAGTAATAATGCCCATCTAAAAGGTCTCTTTGATTGGTATGCTACATCTCTACATCATATATATGTTGGAATTTTTATTATTACCATTTTCATAATGAGAAGCTCAATGTTCAAAGATTGCATGTACGTTTTGGTTTTTGAAGACAACTTTGATATGTAAGATGTTACCATATTCATAATGAGGAGCTCAATGTTCACAGATTGCATATACGTTCTAGTTTTTGAAGACAACTTTGATATGTGAGATGTTGCAAATCAAAATGCTAGAAAGACAGCTCTCAAAGAGTGGTTTATTTTTGCAACCAACAATATTTGAAAGTGAGGGAATTTCTATAACAAGATTTTTCTATTCAATGGGTTTGGAATACAACAATAAGGGTTTGGTTGAATAGTAGAAAGGGTAACACCTTTGGTCAGATGCTCTTTTTTCTCCCTTGCATGGTGAGTGGTACTATCTCCAGATGTTGTTGACAATTTAATTTATAGGGAAGCACTTTCTTTCAGGACTTGTGAACAATTAATTCTTTCTATTATTTCATATTCATGAGTCTTGCATAGCTAAGGGCATGTTGGATGCAATGAAGAATGGTTTCAATTTTGAGAGAAGACTTCCCAATTCAACTTATATTATATTTGAGGAACTTACTTGTGGTATGATTGGTGTTTTGTGAACTTGCATCTCCATAGCAATTATGATAGAGATTCAAAGTATTGACCACATATAAGAACTACTAAAAATGAAAACTTTGTAAGATAGTAATTTCCAAAAATAGTAGTTGCTTGAATGAAAACTATTCCTAATGTAGATCCTCCAAGTCAATGTACCTTTTGTCTATCACTATGGGCCATCTTTCTTGCTCTTGCTTGGTTATGGACTTACTGGCTTGAGAGACCTCCTTAGGCATCATTTTTGTTGCATGCACTCTTTTAAGCTCCTAGTTCTCGATCTACAAAGCTTGCAAGGTAGCTATGATATCCATTATGCGAGGTCCCTTCTCTACAACTTATTCTTTGCCTTTGCTCAAGCTCTCTGCTCTCTTTCTGATCTTTGACCTTAGTCTTGTTATCCATTCCTCTTCCCTTTGCTCATGTCCCCTAGGTGAGACTCTTGGATGCTTGAGAGAAGGTTCTCTTGATCTCTTTTATGCTCCTCTTACCCTCTATGTAGGTCTTAGAGAGACTCCCAAAGTGCCCAATCTAGGTCTTCCTTATGCTTGGATCTTTTCTACTTGCGGCCTTTCTCTTCATCCGTATCTTCGAGATTAATGTCTATTTTATCACCCCTTTTTCTTTTATCTCCTGAATCATCACCCTCATTTGAAGTGGCCTCATGAAAAGTCTCATTGACTTCTTTGTGGTTTTTTGTCATGATGTTTTAGCTACTCTCCTTGTCCTTTGTCCTTGTGCTAAGGGTTGCACTAGTACTTTATTGGGACTCACCCATGGTTATGCCAATGGAGTTGATAGCAGCACCCACTAAGGCCTCAGTGTCATTAATCTCACATGTCCACCTATGAAGATGCATTTGGCATCTGTGTCGAGGCCTAAGACATCTGGATTAACCAAGTTGAATATTTTCCTTGTGTCTATTGCCAAGAAACGGTAATACTTTTAAGCAGAAAGTGACTAATCATATCAACCAGCATATGTAGCCGATCCATAGAGAAATATGTGCTTCAAGAGCTTATTGAATTAGAATCCAATATTTGTCCATTTTACCAATGGTATCAACTTTAGAAACTTCTCCAACAACTTTATTTTTCCTTGGCAATTCCGATTCTCTCCATCCTCATCAATTCTAGATTCCTTGCTTCAACAACTATCATCACCAAAAGAACCCCAAGAGCACTCTTCTATCTAAGTATTAAGCTATGTAAGCATGCATACTCACATAGTATTTTCACCATAACCTATACACAAATTTGGGCCCTAAAGTATGAAACAACATTTTATAATTAATTGGACTTCAACCCATCTCCCTATCAATCAATACCCCCTTGTCTCTATCTAGATTATGATAGGTTATCTTGTGTGGACTGGGACTATGGTTGCATTACGAATTCTTGGGTCTCCCTTTCAATGAAGTCTATGAGCTACCTAAGGGTGAAGCCATGGTGTACTACTATACTCATAAGCAGCATGTCATAGAGTTGTTGTATCTCAAGGAGGAAGAGGCCAAGACATTGTCAATTAGTGAAATCCATGACTCTAGATAGTGGTCCAAACCTATCTCTAAATAGATAGTGGAATCAGCCCTAGGTCTCATAGTACACTAGGTAGTAGTAGCGATTGTAGTGCTCCTCTAGATAGAGGTCAAATCTATCTCTCAATAGATAGTGGAATCAACACTAGATCTCATAATACATTAGGTAGCAATAGTGAATACAATGCTCCTTTGTCTTTGACTCTAATTGACATATTTGGCATACGTGCTCCTCTACTAGAATGGATCTATATCTACGAGTCTCAATCTCTAGCTAATGTGAGAGGTGCACAACTGATCAATAGTACATTTGATTTCATGTGAGAAGTGGGTATTCTTATATCTCAGAGAGACAATAAATCCATCATCCATCATCTATGGAGAAGATGCTTTCGATAGAAAGCCATCTTCATCCCAAGCTCTTGCACTAGTGCCAATCATGTTGATTTGGTATCCAACTAGGTGAGATCCATCTTGATGACCCTGAAAATCTTTGATCCATTCAAAGTAAGGGGCAATGCATCAAGGGAATAGTAGAACGGGGATAACCTATGCTCAAACCAAGCTAACATTTGTGCATATCAACATGATGTATCACCTCTCTGGCAAGCTGTTTGGAGGACCTAAGAGCTAGTCATGCATAATATCGATGCCTTGGGAAGTCCCATAGGCTATGTATGTATGTGATTGATCTAGTGAGGGCCTCTACCACAATCATTGTAGCCACTAATTTAGCTTTGCTAATCTCATGTGGGATTGAGGCATTTACATATGATCATCCTAGATATCATGGACATGAGCGGTCTCTCTATCAATCTCCATCCATCAAAACTAACTTGATTGGCTCTAGTGGTCAAGACGGGCCCCCATATCTCTATTCGATAGAGTATTGTGGATGTGACTAGTATGTCAAAGAGCCACAACTTGGTGTAGGTTTCCTAGAATTGTACCTATGAGCACATTCTCTATAAATACTTAGATTAGTGCATCCAAGAGTCACAATCTAGTATCAAATGCCTCTCTTATAGATTAGTGTAAGTATGAGCACATTCTTTCCAAACCACCTAATTTAGTATATCCATGAGTCAATTTAGTCTTAGTTACATCTATCATAGAAAAGATTAAGACTCCTAGGTATGCATATGAATCCACAGACTCCAAGTCCTCCTACCCATATGTGAGTTTAGGTATTGATCTCTTAACCCAATGTGGTGTAGTATTAAATACATCACGTTGGTTTTATACCAAGGTTCAATAAAATCCCATTGTCTAGTGCATACGAGTGTAGAACATCCAAGCGTCTTTGTAGACCTTGTGGAGAATCAACTATCAATATAGTGTCATTTGCATATAGTAGCAGAGGTATCCAAGCGTCAACTAATGGAGCTCCTCTATCTCCTTCTTGAAAAATATAACCAACAATCCCATCAATGTACAAGCCAACTAGTGTAAGAGAAAGGGGGCATCCCTACTTCACCCCAATGGTAGAGTAGAGCTGAAAAACTTGCAGGTGTCCATGCCCTACAAATAACCCTCTCATATGATGGAAAAATCGTTGAACTAAGCTCTTTTGGTATTCCCATTACACGCAGTCTATCTATTAGCATGTCTCTTGGTACTATCTCAAATGCTTTGTGGAAATCCACAAAGTAGCAATAGATTTGTCAACCATGGTCCCTAATCTCCTCAATAATCACTCTAAGTGTGAGGATGTGATCCAATGTGGATAAGACTCTCCTAGATCCCACATGTCCATGTGCTCTGAGTCCCAACATCTTTGCCCATTTACTCAACTCATACTCAAGGATGGAGACACATAATCATCAGAGTATAGTGAATGTGGAGCTGTGTGGACAAGATTGAAAGATAATGAAAATGAGAGAAGAGGGAGAGAAAAAGAGATAGCAAAATACAGAAATCTATAGTAAATGGATCCCGAAATGAAGAAGGAAAATGTACAAACGAGCAATCAAAGTAGAAACAAACAAGTGGAATGACCAATAGTAAGTAGCCTGTAAATAGACCTCAAATAATACAATATAATAATTAAGTTGGCAAATTAAAACTAAGTGACTGCACCAAAATAGCAATTGCTAAATAAAGTAATGATAAAAATGTTATGCAACACAATAGCTACCATGTGGCACATTGTGCAATATCTTATGCCTAGTCAACTACTTGGTAAAGTTGAAAAACACCTGTGGATTGCATAAAAGAAATGCATACCTATTCTCGAGGGAACTAACTATACAAGAGTAGCTTAATAATGCATGTATAGGGGATAATATAAATCTCTAACACCCCCTCTCACATCCTAGATGGGGCATAGGGCTTACAACATATCTTGCAGTAGACCAGATCAATAGTGTCATCTAAGATCTTCCCTCGGATGAAATGTTACTATATCTCAATGTGCGTTGACCTAGCATGGAATACATGATTCCCTACCAAAGCAATACAACTCTCATTGTTGCAATGCAATGTAGTAGGACTTGTCTAAGGATAGCCAATCTCTCCTAACAATCATCAAAGCCACACAATCTCCCATGTGGTAAAAGAAGGTGCTCAATACTTCATCTCTATAGATAATAGGGCAATGGTGGACTACTTCGTGCTACTCCAAGAGATAGTACCTACACCCAAAGTGAAGCAATATATTGTGGTTGACCTCTAATGGTCAACCCAACATTGTAGAACCAAGGCTGAATTTCTTGTATCTACTAGATAATAAATACCTAGGTTGGGGGTCCCCCTTAGGAACTGCAAAATCCTCATAGTAGCCTTCTAATGAACCATCTTGGGTTCACTCACGAACCTTATAAGAAAACCTGCAAGGAAACACAAATCAATCTAAGCATAAGGAAACACAAATCAATCTGAGCATTAAGGATCCATATCAATGACCCAATCAACTATATGTAGTAGGTAGCATCCATTGTCTGTGAATTTGCATGGGTTGTAGCCTTTTAGTTTTCGTATTCAAAGGAGCAGAAATAGCCTTGCACCCCTCCATCTCAAATGTAGTCAAAAGATCATGCATGTACTGCTACTGGGAGATAAAAAGCCTCCTTCAATTCTATCAAATCTCATGAACTAGAAAGAAGTGGAGAAGGTCCTTCAATTGCTTGACCTTCTAGGCACGGTCATTTGTCAAGATGAGATCATCCAAATAAAGAATGAACAATGTGTGCCTTCTGATGGGGAGGTGTGAACATACAACTGGGGATAAGAAGAGGAACATTGATACCCTAACTTTCCTTGGAAAAATGAGTTTATCTTCTTGTTCTAAGCACATGGAGCCTATTTGAGGCCATAAAGGGTATTCTTCAACGTACACATCGCCATTGGATGAGGAAAAGCTAGGAGGCTGCTCAACATAGATATTTTCTTTCAAAACTCTATTAAGGAAAGTAGATTTCATATCAAGACAATAAACTTGTCATCTCCTATGGCTCGCCAAGGTAGGAATGGCCCTAATGGTAGCCATCTGAGCAATCACTCCTAGCCATTGTGCAAAGCCCTTTGCAACAACACTATACCTTGAAGGGAGTGAGGTTGGAGTGGAAGCACACGAGTCGAATCAAGAGCTATGGTGGAAGAGGAGAGAGAGAGAGAAAGAAAGAAAGAAAGAAAGTTATATTAACGTCTTTTAAAGACCAAAACTGGCCTATGAGACAAACTATGATACAACTAATGAGGTCCAGCTATCCAAAATAAAAGTGCTAAATGAAAAGCTAAAAACTGGAAACTAAAAATACGGTGCTGTGAGTGTGATAAGTGTCGTGTATGTGTATGTGCGTATGTAGCTCTGGTACTCCAGATAATGGCTACAAAAGGGGAACAAATGTCGGCTATGATAGGGGAACAACGGTCGGCTGTGATAAAGTGGTGCGATGTGTATATGTAATAGATGCAGGGAGATATACTATCCTGGGATGTAGTAGCAGTCGTCGAAGTCGCTAATAGCAGGTGATCCCTCCTGGATGCAGGATGTGGTACATCGGCGGTGGAGAGAGAGAAGATGTAGGAACTCTAGTAGTCACAATGTGAGACCACCGGCCTTCCCTTTATTCAAATGTCATTGACAGAATAAAGAATGAAGTGACAATTATGGATGCCCACCACCTATAGTGTGCAAGTATGCGGGTATTGGTCAGTGTAGTAATACACAAGTGGCTAAGCACAAGTGCCTTTACCCCAGACAACCTCATACTTAAAGGCAAATGTGCCCCTAGTGAGGAGAGAACAAGAAAAAAGTGACAAAGTGCAAATGTACATCAATACAATAGGATGAAGAAGGACGCCATCTCACGTAATATCCATCAACTTCCTGAGGAAGGAAAAACGCTCTACTGAGAGACTTTTCATAAGTTGATCTTTAGGATTTTGGTTAGTTGAGATATGTAGACTTTTTGTAACTTGATCTGTAGGCTGCTCAATAGACCTATCCTCAAATACCTCTCTAATGAAGTGGTAACACATCTCAATGTGTTCCATCTTTGCATGGAAGACTGGACTCTTGGCTAATTGGATAGCACTCATAAAATCCAAATGTAGTGTAGGGACCACATCAGTAATCACAAGGCATGCCACCAAATGGCCTAACCAGAGAGCCTCCTTGCAAGTCTTAGTGGTTGCAACATACTCGGTCTTAGTAGTAGAGAGGGTCATGCATTTCTACACCTTGGACATCCAAGAAACAACACCTCCAACAAAGGTGAAGGCATAGCTAGAGATGGACTTTCTACTATCTACATGCCCTGCATAATCGAAGTCAGTGTACCCCATGACTCTTGTATATTGGCCACCATAACATATGCACATAGCTACTATGTCCTTTAGGTACCTCATGATAGTGTTCATGACATTCCAACACTGTTTGCCAAGTGTAGTCATACAATGTATCACAACTCCCGTTGCAAATGCTATGTCAGGACGAGTGGCTATCATGGTATACATCAAATTGCCCACTATGGATGCATAAGGGAACTTGGCAATCTTGGCCTTCTACTCATCAGACCGTGGACAATCAGTCTAACTAACCTTCACATGAGAAGGTAGAGGACAACCAATAGGCTTATCATACTGTATAAAAAACTGTTGAAGAACTTTCTAGATATACTCCTTCTGTGTGACAGATAATGGAGCCCCTTAGAGCGATCACGGGTGATGTGCATCCCAATAATATGTGAGGCTTGTCCCATGTCCTATATCTCAAAGCTCTTCTTGAGCTGAGTTTTCAAGGCATCCATCTCATGAGCACTCCTAGCAATAAGCATATTATCCACATAGATTATCAAAATCATAAGACCGCCATCACGAGCCTTCTTCCTGTATAAACACGAATCCATAGCACTATGGTTGTATCCCTGTGAATGCGTAAAAGCATCAAACTTGTGGTATTGTTTCCTAGGTGCTGCTTAAGGCTATAAAGACTCATTCATAACTTGCATACTAGGTGTTCCATGCCTTTCTCCTCAAAGCCCTTAGGCTATTGCATATAAATCTCATCATGCAAGTCCCCATGTAGAAAAGATAACTTTACACTCATCTAATAAAGGTCCAGATCTAGCTAAGAAACTAATGCTAGTACCAAGCGCAGGGTTGTTATTTTGACCACAGGAGAAAAGACTTCATCGAAGTCAACATGCTACTAATCTGGCCTTATAAGCAAGCTTGGGGTGTCTAGGAATAAATTTCAACTTGCTTACCCACTTGCACGACAATGCCTTCTTTTCAATAGGCAAAGGAACCAAATCCCACATCTGGTTAGTTTGTCAAACTCAAAGTGCATATCCCTATCCCATGAGTAACTATCATCTATGTGCATGGCCCCATCGTACAAGAGAGACTCACCTACATTTGTCACCATAACATAATCCATGGAGAGCATAAAGCACTCAGGCTAACGTCTTGCTCTAGTAGAGCGTTTAAAGTAAACTGATCCTACACAACATGCAGTAGGGCGGCCTGGGCCACTGGAGCATCAATTGATGTTGCAGGTTTTTTAGATGGTTGTAAGGGAGGAGAAGGCTCCTCTTGAAATATCACGCTATATACATCTCAAGTTGGTTACGTATCTTTTTCTCATGGAAAACAACATTATAGCTGCAAATAATCTTGCGAGCCTATAGATCCCATAGGTGATAGTGCATCTCACATGCATCCCCATAACTAAGAAAGATGCATTTCATGGACTTAGGGTCTAGCTTATTGTGCTTGTCCTTGGGAACGTGGCACAAGGCCTCAAACCCAAAGACATGAAAACGAGCATGCGATGGAGGTTTCCCACTCTATACCTCCTTTGCAACATGGCAATCAATAGTAATACAAGGGGATCGATTGATGAAGTGTATGGCAGTAGTAACTGCCTCTAACCCAAAAGTGCTATGGTAAGTCTACCTAGCTAAGCATATTATGGACTCTCTTCTAATCATCATGTTCATGCGTTTGGCAATACCATTTTGGGAAGGGGATGTAAGGGGAGATCAATTGATGCTTAATACCTCGCTCATCGTAAAATTGCTCAAAAGCTTTCGAGATATACTCACCTCCATTATATGACCTTAGGCATTTCAACCTATACCTAGACTAGTTCTCAACAAGAGCAAGCCAATACTAAAAGGTACACAAGATATCTAATTTCTACTTAATATAGTAATCCCATACCTTATGTGAGCAATTATCAATGAATGTGATAAAGTATTTTACACCACCTAGTGATCGACAAACTATGGGACCACATACATTCTAATGAACAAGAGTTAGAGGCTTAGCCATGTGCTTTATGCCAGACTTCTTATGTGTACTACATGTCTACCTGTTATATAAATCATGATCACAAGACTCAAAACACTTATAGTATAGAGGTGGAAGATATTGCAAACTAGCAAGTATTTTTATTCCTTTCAAAGACATATGCCTAAGATGACAATACTAAAGAGATATATATGGAACTGCCACAACCATAACATGGTCAACTAATATAGATATAAGCAAAGGATAGAGGGTACTAGACTTAGCATCACATGCAATAACTAGATTCCCACGAGTAATCTCCAATGGGGAATCACCAAAAGAGACAACATAACTTGCATCATCTAAGGTACCAATAGAGATAAGGCTCTTTGTGAGAGCCTTATCCATCATATACATCATGAAGAGTGAATATGTTGCTTGAACCAAAACACAGTTGGACATCACCAATACCAACTATTTGCAATGCCAAGTCATTATCCAAATGGAAAAATCTAGTCATATTGTGATAAAAGTGAAACCACTCTCTATGAGGGGTCACATGAAAGGAAGTTCATGAATCTATCAACTAACACTAAGTATATCCTTACAAAGCATCTATTAGCTATGAAGCATCCAAAGAAGAAGTTGCCAAGATAAGATCATCCCATACATTAGGCTACACGACATTAGTCTCCTCAATCTTGAAGCTAGACTTGCTAAGCACAATGCTACGATCATCGTTCTTTTTTTGCACTTTACCCTTTAGCGTGTGATGTATGGAAAGCATCCACATTCTTTCTGTTCACCTAATTTTGTGAAGAGGGCACTCTTAACATTCTGCAATTTCAGGCCATCCTTAGCCCAGAAAGCCATACGAAAAGTGTCCCATGACTCAAATAGAGTATCAAGTAGAAATAAAGGGTGCAAAGTATCCTTGAACTCAATCTCCTGCAAAGCTACATGGTTGATGATGGAGTGAAACTCATTTAAGTGTGCAGACATAAAAGTCCCTTTCTTCATGAGAAGGTCTATCAACTATTTCAACTAATACATTTGAGATGCAAGAGTTTGCTTATCATAAAGATTCTTAATTTGGGTCCAAAGCTCATATGCAATCTAATTTTCTATTACAATATTGTAGTGAACCTGCTTAAAGAGTGATAAAATGATTGTCAACTTGCATAACTCATCCAGTTCATCCCAATCCTCAGCTGCAATGTTTTCTGGCTTGGCACCCCCATTTTTGAGTGGTCTAATCTACAATTTCTACACCAAAACCTACCGTATTTGGATCTTCCAATAGCTATAGTTGGGGTCCCATCCACTTTCTCAATATTGAAGATAGCATGGTAGTGAGAACCACTAGTCATATAATGAGACCAAGCAAGTGCATAGAAGGGAAAAATAGGTTGTTGTAATACCTTGCAAATTAGTCCCAAAACCGCTACTAAAAATGAGTTGTCCATATACTCTAAGTAAAAACTGTCAAGTCCAAGTGGCTTCCCTCAAATAGAATGCATAATACTAAAATGATAGACTAATGTAATAAAATTTAGTAATATGCCAACAACCAACTATGAGCAACCAAGAAGAAAGAAGCCATGAACAATCAGTATTCAAGACTGTCACTAGTATAGTGTGTCAATAACCATACATGCAATAGGCATAAATGTCATGCATAGGGTAGGTCTCAAGGATAAATAAAGAGAACTACTAGATGCATAACCCATTGAACAAGGCTCAATACATAACCCAGAAGATAAATACCATTGATAACACCCTGACATACATAAGTACCACGTCCAAGCCAAGAGATCAAATTAGCCCATGATAGGAAAATTGCATCCAATAAATATCAAGAGAGTATGTACAGGTCACAATGAGTCCCATTGTCTCACTATAATAAGCTCAAGCTCAATTGAATAAACCAAATTCTCTATAGTATATCCAAGTGCCAATGTGGCTCAATACACAAAGTCGAATAGCTCCCACTGAAGCAAAAGTCAAATGCCAAATGAGCAAGCAAAGCTCACATCATCACAGTGATGACATCCAAGATCCATAGAGCATACATTCGGAAGCGTAAAACCCAATATGCATTCTTCAACGCCGTAATGGCAGTGAGAGAAGCAACTGAAGCATAAAACCAAGGTGCCAAAGCATCCAATGTGGCTCAAAATAGAGCCTTAAATGTCACATAGACATGTCCAAGCCCATACATTAATGCAAAGTATGTAGACCTAATAAGCATATAAGCCTTCGATGCATAAAGCTTTTAAGTGAAATACTTGCTACTCACTGTGTATATAACAAAGAACCTTGCTTAAAATTGAGTAAAGAAAGCTTAAACCTATCCAAGTAGCATCTCAAGCATCCCAGCATAATGATACCATGTGAGAGTGTGCAAGGGAAGAGAAACAAGAATATAGAGAGAAGCGCACATGCACACACGCACACACACACAGAGGAAGCAAAAGATGAAGGAAGAATACTAACTAACTAAAGAAGAATGTTGATACAATGGGGATGGACTGATCAGTCCTTGCACATAGCCCACAAGATCAACGAGGGCACCAAATCAAGCTGATGACAATAGCAACACCAAACATGAAGTATCAAAGCGTTGGAGTGTACACCTACAAATGAAAGACTGAAGACTAAAGAGTGTGTATTTGCCAAGTGGGGGGGTGGCTATAAATAGCCATAAATGCCCAAATCTAACCGACTTGCACCAATAGGTGCCAAAAAAGCTAGCCACTAGCATTTAATGTTGGTCACTTCCAAAGAAAATGCCAAAAAAATAGGGGAAGGCCATAGAAAAATCCCAAATGGCAATGACAATGTCTAGCAGGTACATGCATAATGTGGATAGTAGAAACTAGCCTAGGAATGCTCACAAAAAGCCGACAACTGAGGAAAAAATACATAGGTGTATGAGCATTAGTGAAGCTCAAACAGTGGAGTGATGGCTGCCCCTATTTGTATTACAACAAATTTTCTTGAATGTATAGACAATTGTTTAGGTATGCACTTGCAAAGAATGCTCTAATAGGTCCCAAGCAATGCCAAAAGAGATGCCAAAGCTTTATCAGATGCTATAGAAGCTAAAGGAGTTACCAATGCTTGCAGTAGTGCCAGGGATAGGAGCTAGAAAATTGGTTCAAATCATGCTAATGATGTTGTTGGTCCTATTGCTTATAACGATTGCTTTTGAGCACTTACTAAGGCTCAAACAAGGTTACCCAAGCTATGGAAAAAGCTTCAAGTGGAGGGAGCAATCAAAAAATAAGCAAGAGCAAGATTCAAACCTTGAGAAGAAGAGGGCTGAGTTGCCATGGAACCTTCAAGCTGAGGCAAACTGAAGAGAAGAGCTCCTCAATGCCAGTGCAATGGCTCATATACTAGTTGAAGGGAGTGAGCCTGGAGTGTAAGCACACGAGTGGATGCAAGAGCTACGGTGGAAGGAGTAAGAGCAAGAGAGAGACACACACAAGATGTGGGAAGTCCAATAGTCACAATGTGTGACTGGCCTTTCATTTATTCAAATATCACTGAAAGAATAAAGAATGAAGTGATACTGATGGGTGCCCACCATCTATTATGTATAGGTGTGTGGGTATTGTTAGTGTAGTAATACACAAGCAGCTAGGCACAGGTGCCTTAAACCCCCCCCCCCCTCCCGACAACCTTGTGGTTATCTAGAGTGATCACTGGGGTACTTGGTCTTAAAGACCTATTTAACCACAATCGCCTTCTATGAGTAGGGAGACACAAGATCCCAAGTGCCATTCCACTCAATTGCATCCAACTCCTACTCCATAGCCTTCTTCAAAAGTTGTCATTATAAAGCCTCCTTCATGGAGGTGGACTCTCGCTATTTTACATGGCATGAGATAATTAGTATAAATAAACTCGGTGGAGTATGCTTGTTTCCTTTGAGAGTGCTATGGATGATCCTATGGCTACCACCCCCTAAGGAACTCCATCAATCCCTAAATCACAAAGTGTATCACTTGCAAAATGAGAAGGAGGCTAGTACTCCTCCATGGAGGTGGAGCCTTAATGGACAGAGACTCTAAAGCACTAGAGTAAGTGTCCAATTGTCACCTAGATCTCCAAGGACGGGATGCTCAACACCCCCCTCTGTAGAGTTGGAAACTCCATAAATCAAGCATCTCGACTCGTGTATACCTCTTTTGAAATGGGATCATAAAGCCTGTATCCTTGGGATTTTGAGCTATAACCAATGAACATGTGTCTTTTGGAAGTTGGATCAAACGTATTCCTCTTTTCTTTGAGATGTGAACATAACCATCACACCTAAACATCCTAAGAAAGGACAAAGAGGAAGAATATAGTTTGCTTTAGCAACCACGCTCTCCACACATGAGTGTGAGAGAGGGAGGAGGGAGAGAGAATCACACTTTCTCTATTTTTAGGAGAAAGCCACCATGTTTCATTTCAAACAGATTTCTTTTTTAAATCAAAATCTATATTTCATTTCTTCCCAGTTATCAATGTCTCTTTGTAAACAAGTTGTTCGTGATTAACCCAACTTGTTTTAGTTGGTATAAGATTAGGATGTAAGTCTTGTGCAAGGTATAGACACATAACAATATTGACATTGCATCTTGATTTACTCATTGAGATGCATGTTGCCATCATATGTGCCATAATCAAGTGGATAGAAAAATGGGAAGAGTGCATTCTCCAATGTAATATCCGGGTAGGATAAGCCTATTGTAGATAAGTCATCTATTTTGAATTTTCTTGCTCTTTGTAGAAGCTAGCTATTATCTCGCAAGATTATGCATGCAAACTCTTGTTGAGAGGCCCTTTCAAATGCCTATCATCGAATGGGCTTGACTATGTTGTCGAGTAAAGTATACCTCCTTCATTTTCTATTTCTAAGATTAGGTCAAATGAGGACTTTTCATGGTGGACTTCTAGAATACTTTTAATTGATTGCTTACTAAGGACACTGAGGCCTATCTTTGGATATGGATGTTCTACTATTGTGATGTATTTTTGGATCACTAGATTATGCATCATATTAAAAGGCAAACATATTTTATGTTTCTAAGATTGGGTCAAATGAGGACTTTTCATGGTGGATTTCTAGAATACTTTCCATTGATTGCTTGCTAAGGATGTAGAGGGTCGTCTTTGGATGTGGATGTTCTAATCATGTGTATTTTTGGATCACTAGATTATGTATCATATTAGAGCAACCATAGTAGCCATAGTAGATATTGTCAACTTAACTTTGGTAGATGGTTGAGCAAGTGGTGGATCATTCTAGGACAATAAAGCATTATCAAGAATTGATTGTTGATCCAATGTTCCATTTGTGATTATTGCTATCATTTTGGAGAGTGAGATCGTGACATCAATGATGCTCAGAAGCTATACTTGCAATAGTCAACATGGAGAATCCTTTTTGTGTAGTCTGGAAGTAGGGTCACTACATGCTTGTTCTGGTCTCTTTGTTCATGATATGGTCCACATTTTATTATTCTGATGTCAATCCTATGTTTGGTATGCAAGAATGAGAATAGTGCTTAACAAAGCCATTGAAAGTTGCATTTGTTCCATACATCTATTACTTATTTGCAAGATAGTGGTTTGATGCTACATTGTAACTACTCCACAATTTGAACATATCGTTAGTAGGCCAATATTGCTTGCACATTTCATTGACCAAAAGGATTCAAATTTGTATATATCATACCAACTTATGGCACATGATTTTAGTTATGTTTTTCTAGAAGCCATGGTTTGCCATTTCCTAGAATAGCTTAATGATATCTTGAGATCTGGCATCTGTATGGAGTGAATTATTACTATGTATCTAATTAGCATAATAATATATATCTATTCATCACAATAGTACCATTGTATGATTGAATATAATCTTTATTAAAATATTTATTACAAGAACAATATGAATCTTTTGAGCTAACCTAATTTGGTTTAAAAGTTGTTGTAAAATAACTTGGCATGTTTTGTTTTGTCAATAAAGAGGACCTTACAAAATATAAAATTGAAAACAAATAATTTACTTAATGAAAGTTTGAGATCTAGTGGTTTTTACGTTTCAGTTTTTTTTAAATACATTGTATTTAAGATGTCTTGGACTTATAATTTCATAAAAGTAAAGGAGTGACAAAAAAACACATAAACATGTTATACAAGCAATATGCTAAAGGGTTAGCAGAAGCCTCTTCATTGTTTTATAATTATGAGAGAAAGTGTCATTTCCTTATCCTTTGAGAAGGTGTATACTTTTCTTTGCTTTTCTTTACCTTCCATTTCTATCGATGGTAGCAAATGTAGAAAATGTAGATTCCAATGTTATGAAAGATTGTATGTGTGAAGATTGTATTTGCCTTTCTTAAACTAGAGTCTATAATGATTGGAAAGAAGCAAATGAACATACTAAATTGCTTTCAAGTAAAATAATGATTAGTTTCATGATAGAAAATAACAATAGTATAGGTATTGAAACTATAGTTAATATACATATATTTATATTGGGATTTTAAGTATAATTTAAATTGCGTTTCAACTCTAGTCTAAAAGTAATTACCACTTCCAAGCATTTATGCCTCAACCCTCCTTCTTGACGCCCTTATAACTATATTAGTTTAATTAAAACTAATAGTAACTATCTTAATCACTAAGTAATATTCTCATTTAAAACAATTAAAACTAACAATATTTGTGTTAACTATCATAACACCTAACTAACATCCTTATTTAAAACTAATACTACTATTTTAAATTTACATTTATTTAGAACTAACACTATTGTAGTTCTAAGTAGTTCACAATGGTAGTTTATAAATTAAATTAACTACTTAAAACTAACATCTAACCAATCTCCATATAGCCTATATAACCTAATTAGTTTAATTAAAACTAAACCTTAGAGCCACAAATATATACTAATTAATGATAATATTCTTTCTACATACCCAAACTAACGACGCATACCTACTAAGTAATACATACTAATTAACGACATTCTTTCCACATACCCAAACTAATGATGCCTAAACTAAGTAATGCATAGCCCACAAGCTAAAATAAGATAGTATTTGACAATACTAACTAATAAGGAATTACACGTAATGAAGGTAAGTATTAAACTAACTAATTGATTCATTAAGTTTAATCAATTAGTTATGGAATTAAACTCTTCATAAGGAATTTAACTAACTAACTAGAAATTAACTAAGTAATAAGGAAGGCGAGTAAAAAATTAACTAATTAGTTCATTAAGGTTAATGAATTAGTTAAGAAATTAAACTATTCATTAAGTTAATTAGTTTAATAAATAGTTAAAATGATTACAATAAAACTAACTGCTAACTAGTAATAAGGAATTCGGTAAACTAAGCAATTAAGAGTAGCAAGGAATTAAATATAGTAATTAATTAAATATTAAACTAAGTTAGTTAATAAATTAGTAACTAATAAGAAATAAACCCAAGAATTAAACTAAATAACTAACTATGCATTAATTTAGTTAACTAATGAATTAGTTAATTCAATAAATAATTAAATTAATTAACTAATTAAGTATTAAACTAAGTTAGTTAAGGAATTAGCTAGTAATATAAGAATTAGACTAACTAACTAACTAATTAATTAAGTATTAAATTAAGTTAGTTAATTGAGGAATAGTTAGTTCAATAAACAATTAAACCAACTACTAAGTAGGAATCACTAGCCTAGTTAAACATGGAATTTCTAACTTAGCTCAATTGACTATAACTTAGTTAATCTAACAAATTAGTTAGTTACTAATGAGTACTAACCAATTAGTTAGTTTAACAAATTGATGTTTGACCTAACCTGATAGTGGCATAATAAGAAATTACTAACTACTAACTTAGTTAAACTAAGTTGGACATGACCTAACAGTGGCATAATAAGAAATTACTAACTACTACTAACTTAGTTAAACTAAGGAATTGGTTAGTTACTAAATGAATTACTTAGTTTCCCAAATTGACAATGGACCTAGCTTGATGGTGGCGACAAAGTCGGCTCATGGCTCAAACGACACCCCTCATCAACTTGCAAAGTGGATAGTGATAGCCTCATGGCGACAACTAGCAAATTGGTGATACCCTCATGGCAAACTAGTAGAGTAATGATTCTCACACCTCAAGGTAGCTATTAGAGTGGCAATGGCTCACTACTGGCACATGAGGCAGCGACGTAATGAGTGCTAGCATAAGAGATAATAATACAATGAGTGCTGGCATAAGAGACAATGATATGGTAAGTGCTAGCATATGAAACAATGACATGGAAGTAGGTAGAGCAGAGTGTCTATTCATTTGGTTGAACAAAAAATTAAACAAGTACTTTTTGCTTTTACTTTTTATCATTTGTAGCGTAATGCTTTTACATGTGCATAGTGTTTATGTTTGTTTTAGTGTTTGCGTTTGCTTTTGTGTGAATGATAATTAATGCATTCAAGATACTTAATAAAAATTTAAAAACCCAAAAACAAAGATAAGTAAATAGTCCCTATTAGATGCAATATAAAAAATCTACCCTAAATTCAAAATTCTAGGTTTGGGAGTTTCCTAAGGGGCTCAATAATTACCTGGGTTGCAACCAAATTTCGCAGAGTATAGGTAACACAAAGCGAGTTTGAGTTAGCCAAGAAATAATTGGTTCTCAAGGCTTGCTACAAAGAAATGGGATTAAACATAACACAACATTGTACTTGGGTAACTTCGAAAATTTTAGAAAGGATACATCTCATTAGACAATGTCATGGGTTTACTTTAACCCTCCATCCAAGTGCCTATGTGGGACTATCAAATGCGATTACCTTCTTGTTGCGCAAGCTTGTGAGAGAGATGACTCTCTTCTTTTACATTGGACTATTGTAAAGCTAAGCAACGATGTAGGTAAATGCTCAAGATTCTCTCTATAATAGAATATTAGTGTTCCTTGTGTACTTCATGTACAATGAACACTAGGCCATGAATAAACTTCATGTGGGAAGCAAAGTTGCCATGTGTTAACTTCCCTGACTTCCTCCCCACAAATTTTATTATGCTCTCTCTCTCTCTCTCTCTCTCTCTCTCTCTCTCTCTCTCTCTCTCTCTCTCTCTCTCTCTCTCTCTCTCTCTCTCTCTCTCTCTCTCTCTCTCTCTCTCTCTCTCTCTCTCTCTCTCTCTCTCTCCCCCCTTTAGCATCTCACCACGTCCACTGGCGGTAGCTAGCAGACCACACATACCTCCAATTTAGCATCACATGTAATTATGAGGGGACCCCACCACAGAGGAGCAGCTCTCAAAGATTCCCCAGATACCACTTCACTAGGATGACAACGAGTGCCTACTCAGATCATCTGTACTAGAGCCTACATGAGATGGACCCACACACACCCCTGGAGGAGCTCACAACACAACTGGCTAGGATCCTTAACACATTAGTTGCCCCGTACTTCTCCCACACATGTCCCCCACTCCACCTCTCCTAGCAAGAATGCCCTGCAGAATAGCTAGTAAGGAAACCCGCCTCTGCCTCCAACAAGGGGAAGCCAAAGGGACATGCACACACCGCCAAGCTCGCATGATCTTCCATCGCCTAGTGTGAAGGAAGAAGCGGGCATACCTATTTAGGCTAGAGTACGAGTTTTATTAGCTATTCCTAGGGGGCAGGACAGCAAGGAGGCGTGGAAGGCATTCCAAGCACCCTAAGTAGAGACAACCATTACCTCCCCACAGACGTGGCATAGCTACGCCACCTCACTGTACCACGTGCCAAGACAACCCCCCTTCCTCGACCACATAGGACAAGCCAACTACCTCCACCTTTTTCAGGACCAAAATGGTCCGTGATGCCATTGATAGACTCCAGAATGGTTGGGCCCAGAACCACATGGGAATAGCAGTAGAACACCTCTCATTCGCTAGAGATACAATCGCCCCCCTCTTAGCCCACCTATTCAATAGGGCACTACGTAAAAGCTTTCCATAGTTGGTTAGCTAATACAATAGTCCCAATCCTAAAGGCCGGAGACCCCATGGTTCCCACAAACTACCGAATGGTCATGGTCGGCTATGTGTTGGCTAAGCTCAATGGATCCATCGTGGAGCATAAGCTAAGCAAATGGGTCGAGACACACCAACACCGAGTATGGGGGCAAGCCGGATTTAGGAGAGGCTACTCTACACTTGACCACTAAATGGAGCTACAAGCTCAACCCTCGAGACCTACGGACTGCTTATTGGTCAAGCCTTTCAAGCCGAGCGGCAATGGCTACCTCTCACATAGCCGACGTGCCCTCCCTACCTATGGGGTGTAGTGAGCTTACCTTGATGCCCGATTGAATACCCTCCTCTTCCATGCATGCCTGTAGCTATGCGATTCTTGAGGCAAGCTCAAGCAACCTCAGTCCCTCTCCAACAAGCTCCATCCTCCATAGCCATGCGAGACAAGAGAAGAGTAGAGAAGAGAAGAAAATGAAGAGGGGAGATGTGGAGCTTCTTCTCCTCGATCCCTTACTCTCACACACTCCCTCCCTCACTTCCTCACACTCACTCACTCCCTCTCTCAAGCACAAGCAAGAAGGCAAGAAGAAAAGAAGAAGAAAAAGAAGCTTTTTGCCACACACAAGAATGAGCTTCTTATTCACTTTTCAAGTTTATATACATGCCCTACTTCCCACGGGAAGTCATTCTCAATTTTTACATGGCCGGCCATGGCCTAGGCCCTTTTTCTCCATTCTTTTGCTTCCTAACTAGTCCTACCACCCTTTTAAGTTCACAATTTGCACAGGAGGCAGCCTAGCGCTCTTTTACAAGGATTTGAGAGCGCCTTTGCATTTAAAGGTGCGCTTTCTTACGAGCACTTAGTCAAAAATTCTAGGCTTTGCAGATATTCTTTGATGCTAGCTCTTACCTTCAGAGGTGTTGATGACAAAAAGGGATGGTTACACCTCGTGGAGTGGGTATTACTCATGTCTTCTAGGATTCCATGCAGAAGGAGGGGAGTAAGGTCGCCCTCATCATGAGCCTAGCCATGGCGTGACTATCGATGCCCAAGTTGATATAAAAAAAGAGAGAGGGAAGGTGGGCTTCCTCAGTTGTAGGCTTTTGCTTAAGCAAGAACTTAATGAGCCTAAGGTAATTACATGTTACTATATAAAGGTTGGGTCTGGACATGAGGAGAAATCCTCGAGGAAACAGTTGATGGATGGGAGGATATCCTCCAATCTAAAAATCAAGCGTCCCTCGGGAGTCCGTGCATTGACATTGTAGATTGTTGGAAAGTCTAGGGGGCCATGCAGGTTCCTGTCATGGTCGACTCCATGTCTATGGGGGTAAGCCATGTAGATGGGGTCGTTCTGCTCTTCAGGCAATGAGCTGCAAAAAGCAGTCTAGGCATCAGAGTTGGTATCCCAAATCCTCGTCCTCCACTTCGACTACGCCTCGTAGCCTTGGATGGTCTTGGAAACTTGGTTCACTTTGTCCTGCCAATAATCTGTTGATTCCTGCCTCCATTTGGTAACCGTAATGTTTCTCGCCTCTATCCATTTGTTGGCGAGGTCATTAGCCATTTTGTTGATTCTTGCCACTGTCTCGAGGGGTAGAACACGATCCAAAGCTCGTGGATAAGAAAATGACAGCTTAAATGGTCGTGTCTGGAACTCTTGCTATCGCCATATAGTCAACTCCTGAGACCAATTGACGGGATGGGGATCCTCGCGTATCGACATGGGCTCTTCAGGGAGTTGCTGTGGCCGTACTCTCACTCTCCTCTGGGCTTGCTCCGCAAGCTCTTGCCTTCTTCTTCGGGCTGCTATTACATGTTCAACAAGTTGTGCCCCTGGTTCTTCCGGTGGCAATTTAGGTAGGGGAAGACTAGGCTCTCTGTGCTATTCTTCCGCGAATTCTTGCTCAAAGTCCAACCCCTCTTCCGTGGCTTGCTCTACCCCTGGCTAGTCTTCAGGTGGTGGTTGTTGCACTTGTACTTCAAACCCTAGTTCCCTGAGCTCGTCAACAAAAAGGCCGGCTTGTCGTAGGTAACTCTATTGTTGTGCCGCAGTAATACATGTGCTAGTTGGAAGGGTGTCTTCTTGAAGGCTGTATCTCAAGGCACAAGATGTCAATTCTAACTTCCTCTTCATCCTTTCTATTGAGTCTTCGCTTTCAACTTGGGTGACATTTAGCACCGTGCTCAAGAAGGCTTGTTTCTGAGTGTCTAAGCACACTTCGACAGCCTTTGCTCTTGATTCCACGAACATTCTTTTGCATTCACTCGCTACCATGCATTCTGTTAGTCCATGCACTCTTTTGAAATTGTGCTGCTCCCACTGCCATGCCTTTTCTTCCATCTTTTTCCTTCCCTTCTCCATTTCTCAAGACAACGTCACTACCACTTGTTGCTGCTCATTCACGAAGTCTAGCATCCGCGCCTTCTCCTTATTGCGGCGGTTCAATTGCTCTTCTGCTATTTTCCTTCCTTGTTCTGCAATGGTAAACTACAGTTCTGCCTTTGCGAATCTCTCCAACAATTCTTCCCAGATATCTGCTCAAGGCTTTCTAACTCTGCAAAGTGCAGTCTTCTTTCTATTATTGCCATAGCCATGAGAGCTTCCACATTGCTTTTTGTGCTTTCCAAGTCATCTTTCAGGTCCTGTATGCTTTTTGTTGTGGCATCCTACCTTTCTTGCTCTAGAACTTGGATCTCTCTTTCTAGACTTCCTTGCTCCTCTATTTCATACCATAGCCGGAACGCCAAGGCGTCCTCTTGCTCCTGACATTGCTCTTTTGACTCCTGGCTTTCTTCGTGCCAGTGCTTCTCCAAGCGAGCAGTCCTTTTTGTTAGCTCATCATACTGCTGAGTTAACATTTTGTGACTCTTTACAAGAGCTAATGCATCCTGTTCTTTCTCCTCCAATCTTCGCCTCAAACGATCCTCACTCTCTTGAGCTTCCTTGGTCTTGGCATCCAACTGCTCTTTTAGGGCCTTAAGCTCCTTTTGACGATCTGTGGCTTGCTTGGACATGTTGAGCCTCAAAGCTACCGATGTTTCCTTTTCAACGTCCAGCTCTGCCAAGGCCACTTTCTTTTCCTCTCTGGCCTTGCTCAGCTGAGTGAGGAGTTCTGTCACATATGCGTTGTAGTCTGTTGTTGATGACGCTGTGAGAGGGGCCATAGTGGTTGATGCTTCCAGCTTCTATTGCTTAGAGTCTCACTATGATTCTATGTCTACTGCAGGTGGCCTCTTTATTCCCGCTTCGGGGGAAATCTCCGCCACTTTGTTAGCCGGGAGTTGTATGATTGCCATTAATTGAGTCGTGCCCACAGCTGGCACCGACTATAGTGTCGTGGTGTGTGGTTTAAGTTGGGAGTGGCATAAAGGAAGAGGGGAGGGGGTGCATTGGGGCCTTGCCCTTTCATGCAACCACCGAGGTTGTTTCTACACTGCCACTCACTCCAGCCTCGTCATGCAGGCTCAGTGGGCTCATCTCTCCCCCTCCATGGGCCTCTTCCATGGACCTATGAGCTGCCTCTGCCAAGTTCACAGCTTCCTTTCTCCTCGTTTCTTCAGCTTCATCTTCAGCTCTTCTCTTCCTCTCCTCCTCGGCTCTTCTTGACTCTTCTCTGATCCTTTCAAATTCTTCCTCTTCTTTTCTCCTTCGTTCCTCCTCCATTCTCTTGGACTCTTCTTGTGCTCTTTTCAACTTAGCTTTCTCTTCCTTGCTTATCTTTTCCTTCTTCCATTTTTGGATCTTGGCAGTCTTTGCCTTTCCTTGTGCTCTAGCTTCGACTTGAGTGGATGGTGCTTCATGCACTTCTCTGTCACTCATGGTGTGTTCACTGGATCTGTCTTCCTAATGGTGCGGTGGCTAGGAGGGTGCTACTATCTCTTCAATTCCCCCTGCTTCCTTGGTGGCCTTGTGAATAATGGTTGTCAGTACACCACCGTATCTAATGGTAGAAGCCTTGGCAGAGGACTTGTTGTGGGGGCTGATCTCGTTGTAGAGGCTGGGGACTCTCCTCCAGCTACTGTTGATGTACCCGTAGCAAGGCCCTTTGCTGCTGTCTCGATGGTCTTTATGACGAACCCATTTCAATCCACTTCCTTGAGGGACCCTGCTGCTATGCTTTCCAACACCGAGACACTAATCCTGTTCATCAAATCATTGTATCTCTGTCCTAAGAAGAGGGCGTGGACCATCTTTGCTTGCATCTTTACCTTCGGGTTTGGGATGCCTGCCAAACTTACTCCATCCTTTGTGCCCACCTCACTCCTATTCATCCCCAGCATGGCATATACGTCTCTTTTATGATGCTTTATAGCCTTGGGGACCAAGCCAAGGGCCTTCTCCACCACTTCAGTGTTAAGCGCTACCTCCACCTAGTGGGCAATATCCCCTTTTCTTACTTCACTGTGCCACAGTTCCTACAAGCATCAAAACTCCTTAGGAACTCTACACAGGCACTATAAACCACTACTTGTCCCACTTTCTCCACATACTTCCGAAGAGTATACTTGTCCACCAGCTGCTTTACTGTTGGCTCCTCTAGGATGGCTTCGTCTAGGTTTAGAGTGTGCTTGAAGGTAAACTCATTAAATCCTCATGTCTCCACACTTATCCCGTACTTGATTTGTTCTTCTTTCGTGAACAGAAGCTTATCGCCTTTTTCCTGTCCTGCCATTGTGGGTACCTGCCATGCACCAGTACCCATAATTAGTATTGATGGTGTAGGCAAGACTGAATTATGGCATTATGAAAGAATTGAATAATTAGAAAAGTTGCACGAGAACGTGAAATTTGAGAAATAACAAAATGAGAGAAGAGATATGAATTTTCCAAGTGCACTTTGCTCTTGAGTTTTTATGAGTATTTTAACTCTTCATTATGTTTTCTTGATCACCTTATCCCCTCCCCCTCGTGGAAAGATAAATATCCTTCCTAGGATTGAATAGGATGAGGTAAGGGCGTTAAAACAGTGTGGTGTGTTTGATTTGACAACAGCCATTGGTAGAAATTGGGGTTGTACTCCAATTGGGCATGACGGTCAAGGTCATGCGGTCTAATAGATGCTTGCGTGATATACATTAGGAGGTCGTGTAGCACATCTCGAGATTGGAGACAGCTAGCAATGTGTAGCTCTTCTTTTGTAAGGACTTGGTCGATGTAAGGATGGGCCAATAAATGGTCGTCAAGCTGTTTATTACGCAGGATGGCCATAACCTTAAAAGAAGTGGGAGCTACATACATGGGGTCATAATCCTTAGCCTTGATAGCACGTTGTTGCTCGGCATTCGCCATAATTTAGCAACCTTTTCGCTCCCATTGGAGGTGTAAGGCGTACCATTGCTGTAAGAATGAAGAGGTAGAGTTTGCAAGACTCAGGAGCTCTTCAAGCTCTTGGACTGGTGTAGAGCCGGCAGGCTTTCGGTATGAGGTCAGCATCTTTTTGATGATTGCTTCCTCCTTTGAGACTTCACCACTAGTGATAAGCTCAGTTTGCAACCTTGGGGAATTTGATGGTCATGATCTCGTACTCGTCCCAGATGCATGGTAAAGCATGGACTTCAGAAGCAAGTGGCTCATCAAGAAGGCCAAGGTCTAGTCGTTCATAACTTTGGGCGAAGGTCGTGAATGTGCTATCCAGCATTTTAATGCAAGTAACCAAGTCATCACCTGAATTGGCAGCAAGGTCCTTGGCCATAGCAAGAAATGAGTGTCGCTCATATGAAGGCCTAAGACTTGCTGGTGGCTGCGGTGGAACTGAACTAGATGGATACATTACTTATTATTTGGGACATGGAAAGTGACAGGTTTGGGCCGACCACACGCATTCCTTACTAGCATGCAAAGTGGTACTGAGTGGTCCTCATCTAGTGTGCACATGGCTTGTGCGACTTGCTTATAGTCTTCCTCATTGTCTAAGAATGGGAGATCAATGGTTGCAAGGACATGCATCCAATCTCGCTCATCCTCAAGGCAAGGGATATACTTGGTAAAAGGCCCATATGATGTGGTTGGTTGTGTGTCACCCCTCAATGTGGCTAAGATGGCATCTAGATCAACTGGTGTTGTCTTCCAGGTATCCATCTCCACCCTTACTGCTTCCTTCCGATTCCCTAAGAAGGTTAGACCGTTGCCCCAATCCTCGATGACTCGTGCATTCCTCATCTAGGGTCAGCCTAGCAAGTTGTCGTAGTCCACTCCCTTCATAACAATGAAGTGTACAAAGAACTGGACACCTACAATCTTCACTGGCCAATTCTTTAAAACTCCGAACGGCCTTACCTTCATTCCATTCTCTAGTGCGACATTGAACCTAGCAGTCTTGATGGGAGGGTTTTCCCAGGCCTACAAGACTGTGTGGCTCAAGACACTAACCCCTGCACCCGTGTCTATGATTCCTTTCCGCATCATGTCTCCTAGGGCCAAGATAGGTAGCACAGCGTGCATCTCGGTGCCCTCCCAAAAGGCATTTACATGCGAAGATTTAGACATTGAGTGTAGCATCAAGCTCAGTATCTGTGTGACTGCATCATGCTTATACAGGTTAGTAACAATCTGCTCAGTTGGTGTTCCTCCACCCAATGCTTTAGTTCCATCCAAAGCATTGGATACTGCCTAAGTAGGTCTCCTAGGCTCAGGGTTACTAGCGTGGTTACTAATGTCATGAGGAGGTTACTCGTCATTTGTCTCTCCTCCATTCCCACACCTCTAGGCCATTGGCCTTGGGTTTTTTGCTGGTCGTGGCTCCTAAGCTTCTCCTGGGTGATGCTGCCTGTGGCATAGGCACATCTCTTGATCTTGGTCGAGAGGGTGAGACTAGGGTGCTCACACTAGAAAAGTCCTTAGTTTTGTCTTCTATGATGGCCTTAGCATCCTTCAGGTTCTCTTGGGCTTCTTTTACCCACTCCTTGACCTTTTTAATTGCTTCTAATTGGCGCTTTGGATGGGGGTACTCCCCTACCTTAGCACTCCCATTCTCTATTATTTTCCGAGTGGTGGTTTCATCCTCAACATCAGTTACCTTCCTGCCACTCACTAGCATCGTCTCTCCATCAGTTTTGAGAGTGATCTTAGCATCGGTTTTCTTCTTTCTCCACCTTCGACTCTTCTTTCCTATTAAGGCAGCGTCTAGGTTGCTAGGCCCAGGAGTGATATGCCGGCCTGCTACGTTTGTGCACGTGTCATGAAATGCAGCAGAATGGGTGTATCCTCGCTGTCAAATGTCTCAATGCCAAATAGCCCCAAAGGTACTGATGGTACATTACATGAGCTCGAGGATGGCTTTTGTCTGGGGCATTCCCTGAAGAGATGGGTGATGCCACACTCAGCGCACCTGAGATCAGCTCTCTCCCTATTAGCTTGCTCTTTTTCTAGGCATCGTGTCGATATGTGACCAGGGTGACCACAAGTCCAGCATGCGACTGGGTCTTGGGTTGGCCCTGAAAAACCTCTGTCCCTTCCCCTTCCTAACGCCATCACCAACACTGGCCAATAGTCCATGAGGACCGGATTACCTTCTTCATCATATAAGATGTAAGGGTTCACATATGACTCCTCATCGTTGGGCTCTTCCACGTAGTGGATGGGAGTGTCACTCAGTGGATGTGTCACGAAGGGTCCAGGCGGTCTGGGTATGCCACTAGGATTGATCTCTAATCTAGGAACAGCCGGTTTTGCATCGTTAGGTGCTGGAAGTACCAATGGGGCTCCTCTTCCGAAGAAGTTAGGCGGCCTATTCCCGTAGTATGGTGAGTTGTACTGATGTGCATAGGGAAACCTTCTTGGCAATCGACAATGCATTGCGTCGTGGCCAAACCTTCCACAATTTGCATAAGGCTTGGACCTTGGATCTTGGCACTTGGCAAGGATATGGTTGCTTCCACAATGCACACACTGGACATGTGGTCTAGTGGGTCTCTTTAACCAACTCCTACAACCGTGCTATCCTGACTTCAGCTAGCTCTTGGTCTTATGACGTACTCTTGCCCTTATCTTGCATGTTAGGGGATGATCTCTCACTATAGGTTGTGGCTTTCTCTGTGGTTCTTTGGCTAAAGCCATCTTGATTCGAGCCTCTAGCGCTTCTCTCCCTAAGCTGGTCATCTACCCTTATTGCCTCATCGAAAAGCCTAGCGAGCACATCTCTCTACAAGCTCGAGTTGCTTACCAGTGCCTTATAAAGTTCCTCACAGCGGATTCCATTTATAAAAATGGTAGAGACCGCTCTCTCGTTTGGTCGTTCGTTGGTAAGGATTCTCTTAAACAAGCTATGTATATGAGTGACGTAGTCTCTAATGTACTCTTTGTCCTTCTGACTGACATTCATCAGTTGGACTATGAGGTTGTCCAAATACCCTGTCTCTGAAAATCTCTTGATGAAGAGATCCTTCAGGCAATTGAAGTCTATTCGCTCTACTGCATCTAGGTTGGTGTACCAGTCCTTCCCTTATCACCCAAGCAAAGCCCAAACGCCTGCAAGAGTTGGGTGAGGTATGTGAGACCGTTGGCTTCGCAAACCTGTTCGAACTGCTCCATGAAGCTATAGGGGTTGTTGCTAGGTTGATACTTGTCTAGCTGCTTAGCCATTGCAAGGATCTTGTTTTGGCTCCTCGCCCCCTACGTGACTCCTAAGCATGTGAGCAAAGAGGTGGCTAGTGCAATTGCACTCTGTTCTGCAACTGTATTGTCTATGAGCCGCTTGCTGACAAGCTCGCTCAGCATCAGGTCTACCTCTAGCTCCCTCTTCCTCTCTACATTTGGCCATGTCGTGGCCTTACCAGTTGCTAAGGCTAGAATGCGTCGTGTCATGCACCTCTAAGTCTTGCCGCAATTTCCTCATCCTTTCCTCATGGTTATATGCTGTGATGCTTTGCAGCACTTTCCTAGCTGTCTTTCTCTCTTCCTCAAGGCTCGTAACTACTTCCTCGATTAGTCTGCCGTGGATCACGATCCTTGTTAGCCAGTTGTATTGGTCGACTATATGCTGCAATTCGATTGGGAACTCGCCCAAGTCCAATTGGTCATCCACTCGGTCCGCGTTTGCTCTTAACATTTCTACAGTCTCTCGCTCCACCAGGTTGTCGATCAGTCCAATCAGTTTGGGTAGCGACTTGCCTTCAATCCTGTCGTCTTCGAACTATTCGGGATCTTCAGAGTCCTATTAATGGGGCTCTGTGGCACCCAGCTACGTCTCAGGGTTTGCTCCTACTGGTGGGTTCTTTGAATTATTATGATTCTATGTGAGTTCCGTGTTATTGAAAGCATCTGTCAATTTTATTCACACTTGTGCTCAGTGCTTTCCAGTGCATAGTGCCAAATCAGGCTTTCTCCCTTTTAGTGCACTTTAAATTATGAAATCAGCATGGGGTTCGAACGCAAAATGAACAATGCAATTTCCGCTTTTCCCCCTTTTGTTCGTACCCTAATATGGTTCTAAGCGCATTTCTTGGCTGTCCTCTCGTGTTATCTAGGGTCTATGCTACACACTCTACACTTCGTCAAGGCCGGATTGGAATCTGAGGGTCAGTTTCAGCTCTAAGACTCGTATGTTCTATGGCCTGCTACTAGAGGTTGACTCTAGGCTGCCCATGTGTGGCTTCTCCAATTTTTGGCTTATGAGAGTCGGGTTAGGTACTCAAGGATATTTGAGGATGTGTTCAGAATGGCCATGGCCTGAGGAGGTGGCTCACTTTACTAGTTTAAAATTTTCTAACCTGGTGGTCCGATTCTAGGAGTCGGACAGTCCGATTCTAGGAGTCGGACAGTCCGAGTCTAGGTGGTTCGATTGGAATTGGTTCGATTGATAGAGTTGGACTTCTCGATCCGACTGGGTGGTTTGAGTCTCAAAATGGGTCCTACTGCCACGTGGCAGGGTCCGACTGGTAGCATTGGACGATCCGACCGAGTGGTCCGAGTCGGATGATCAGACTGGTCGACTCCGAGAGTTGGACAGTCCGAGTGTCCGATTCTAAGAGTCGGACACCTGCAGCCTGATCCGACTGCGTTTTCTACGGCGCAGTCGCGAGGGTGCGAATGACGAATGCTACATGTGGGAAACCTGGTACAAGCTCCAACTTTCTAGATCAAACAAGCACAACTCGGAGAAGGTCAAGGAATACCTGGAATGTTTGGGCGATAGCAAAATGACCAAATTGAATCCCTTCTGTATCTGCACTCACAGTCTCTCTCTCAAGCTCTCTCTCTCTCTCAATGTCTAACTGCAAAATGAGGCTTCTCCTAACCTTTTGAGCCTCTTGTTGCCCTGCTCAAGTCTCCAACCTTATGGTTGCCCCTCTTGCACCTATCTACTCAAGATTTAGATTTTATGCCCCTTCCTCCCTATTTTCAGCCTGTTTTCAGCAGCAGAAAACCCTTTTGTTTTCCTTATTTTCTTGGTCCTAGTCCTATCCTAATGCAACAAAAATAAAAAACAGTGGCTGAGATTGATTTACCTACTTGCCTACACAACAACAAACTAGAGTACTTACTTGTATCGAAAATCAAACCACCTAAATCTCCTATCTATCTCAAGTACTAGTTCAGACTGAAAACCCTACTTCTATGCTCGATTCGAAGTGCGTGGTGCTCAAGGTTCAATTCTTCGGTCCCGGCAACGGAACCAAAATGAAGGGAGCTACAAGCTCAACCTCGAGACCTACGGACTGCTTATTGGTCAAGCCTTTCAAGCCGAGCGGCCATGGCTACCTCTCACATAGCTGACATGCCCTCCCTACCTATGGGGTGTAATGAGCTTACCTTGATGCCCGATCGAGTACCCTCCTCTTCCATGCATGCCTGTAGCTCCACGATCCTTTAGGCAAGCTCAAGCAACCTCAGTCCCTCTCCAACAAGCTCCATCCTCCATAGCCACGCGAGACAAGAGAAGCGTAGAGAAGAGAAGAAGATGAAGAGGGGAGATGTGGAGCTTCTTCTCCTCGATCCCTTACTCTCACACACTCCCTCCCTCACTTCCTCACACTCACTCACTCCCTCTCTCAAGCACAAGCAAGAAGGCAAGAAGAAGAGAAGAAGAAGAAGAAGCTTTTTGCCACACACAAGAATGAGCTTCTCATTCACTTTTCAAGTTTATATACATGCCCTACTTCCCACGTGCAATCATCCTCAATTTTTACGTGGCCGGCCATGGCCTAGGCCCTTTTTCTCCATTCTTTTGCTTCCTAGCTAGTCCTACCACCCTTCTAAGTTCACAATTTGCACAGGAGGGAGCTTGGCACTCTTTTACAAGGATTTGAGAGCACCTTTGCATTTAAAGGTGCGCTTTCTTGCTTTTAAATCCTCTAGACTTCGGCAGCTGCGCCCTTAACTTTTGGCGGTTGTTTCCATGCTTTTGGATTTTTTTCGAACTTATTATTCTTCTGGGCGCCTTCTCCATGCTTGTCCTATGCCTTTTCCTGCTTCTTTCTATTTTTTTGCTTTTTCCTGTTGCTGGTGTTCCAGTAAACAACCACATCCTCACACTCTGAGCCATCATTAAAGAGAACAGGGCACAAGGAAAGTGGGTGTACTGCTGCTTTGTGGACTTTCGCAAGGCCTTTGATACAGTTACATGAGCCAAACTCATGTAGAGACTGTAGGTGCTCGAAGTCCCAACAGAGATGAGATGGGGAATCCTGGCTTTATACAAATCTATCAGGTCCGAGCATCGGGAGGGTTGTTAGAGGAGATTATTAGCACTATTAGGGTAAAGTAGGGATGCCCCCTCTCCCCCACCCTGTTTAGGCTCTACATCGACAAGATATCAGATTATGTGGATAGACTTGGAGGGGAGGGGTCCTACCTAGGGGGGACTTTGATACCCATGCTACTATGTGTAGAGGATATAGTTCTCCTCTCTAGCACACCGAAGGGACTGTAATGCCACCTAAACACATTACGGACCTTCTGCCAGGACAAGGACCTCATAGTGAACCTAGAGAAAACCAAGATCATGGTATTCAACACATCCACCCAATGGATCCACCGGTCAATGCCACACTTCAAATATGGAGAGGATATAGTTGAGGTGGTCCAAAAATATGTTTACATGGGGATCACATTCTCAGGGCCGAGATTCACTATGAGGAAGGCCATGGCAGACAGAGATTGACACATAGATACGTTGCCCTAGGGTCGATGGAAAGCCAATGTGCATGTCTACAATTTTAGGAACCTCGGATGAAGCTATGGCTCTTTGATACCTTGGTCACACCTGCACTTTTGTATGGGGTCCCGATATGGGGGTCTAGCCTCTACCATACAAATCGAACCACACAAGATCAACCACCACCACTACCCAAAGGGGAGGAGAGATACGAAGGATGGGAGCAAGAATTGGGAGCACCACCTATAGTGGCAGAGGCCCTATCCCAGACAGTGACCTTCTTGCCTAGGCTTTGGAGCCTACTATGACACAGATACTCTTGCCTCACACTAAAATCATCCAAAAAACTCATATTGCAAGGGGACACTAAATGGTGGTACACCCGTACTCATGCTGCAACTACATGGGCTACACATGGACCACCTCCCACCCCTGTAATATAGTTTGGGCTGCCCCCACGTAAACATTAGCCAGAAAGAGCTAAACCGCATCATTAGGGCGGATATTATTCAGCTGCACATAGCTAGGACATGGGTGTTACCGGCCGAGGATCTGGGGAAGAAGATGGCCTTCTATCGAGAGCACCTCCTATGCCTCACACATGACGGCTTCATTATATGCCCGAGATACATGGATGTACACCTGTCCCATCAGGAAACTCCGTACGTCATCACACTAGCTACAGATCGAGACATGCAACAGATATAGAGTGAAATCTCTCTCCCTAGAGGACACGATTTGCCAACTCTATCAGCTGGAGCCAGAGACAGAAGAACGTTACATATGTAGATGCCTAGTGTACTACGAGATCAGACGCTGCTTCCACTGTCTCTTCAAGGAGGGATTCATGCCACTCTCCCAAACACTAGAATTCCCCGACCAGAAATGCCTCGAGCTCTTCCTCCTAGAGCTACGCCAGCATAGAGACCACCTTCTACAGGTCTAGGACCAAACAATCAGGAACACACAATAATGCACCCTCCAAGAGTTCTATATACCCTCGGTGACCCCCTCTACAACGAGGACAATAGCCAACTGACAAGTGGCCCCACCTCGAGGAGTCATCTTGGATAGAGCTATAGAGAGAGGCAGAGCTCGCCGCCCTCACCCAGCAGGCCCACGTCCCTGCAGGAGGAGACATCACCTATAGATACAATAGATACTATAGTGCCACCGGGGAGCCATACCCCGTCGCTTCAGCATCTCCATGCTAAATAGGCCCATGCGGGACATCTTAAGATGACCGTGCTCCATGAGCAGTTCCACACTGCACTTGAAGTGCATCTAGATTGTATCGAGTCTATATACCATTTTGTACCTGCTCACCTAGTTCACCATAACACTAGATAGTAGCTTTATTGGGACTTGGAAAACTTCTCAGACATTTTGTTTGTAACCTTTTGGTCTCATAGGCCAACTTGGCCTTTTTTAGATGTTAATATAACTTTCTTTCTTTCTTCTCTCTCTCTCTCTCTCTCTCTCTCTCTCTCTCTCTCTCTCTCTCTCTCTGAAATCTTTCTTCACCTCCTTGATAGCCTGGCTGATTAGAAGCTCCACGTTATGGAGCTCGAGCGGCATGTCGCCTGCCTCCTGCATTGCTTGACACCTTCGTCAGACCAGTGAAGGGTCTCTTCTGCCCTATTTGAGCCCTGCCCTTGTCTATTTGTGAACAACCGTTTGATCTGTTTGAGACCTCTCGTCAGACCAGCGCAAGGTCTTTTCTTCCCTTCTCAAGCCCTAGCCTCCGCTATCTGTAAACAGCCTGCTCGAACTGTCTTGTAAACTGTTGTGCATCATTCCATCCTGCAGAGCCCTCCCTGGCTGCGATCTCGGCCTGACAGAGAGAGAGAGAGAGAGAGAGAGAATCAGCACGTCCAGAGAATCCTTCAGACGATGAAGCATCACAATAGGGCCGCCACTGTTGAACTCGTCCTCTCAAATGGTGAATCTAATGATGTTGATCTAGCTGTGGCGCATCTCCAGCTTGGGGCCCGGCGGTGAGAAAGACAGCTTCTCCCAGACGAATAACTGGCTATTCGGACTTTGGTGCAATGGGAGCATTAGACCCTGAGGAGTTGGGGATCAGTCGGGAGTCAGTAGATACTGGGCCAGACGCCATAGGGTATGGAGGGCATTTACTTGAGCTTGGTAGTAGACATCATCTCGTTATTTATAACGGGATGGCACGATGGCCATATTCAGGAGGTCTTACATGCTTCCCACATGGGGGGGCGAGAGTACTGTAGATTATCTACTCGGACCGATCGATGGGATGCATACTATCGAGTCCTTCGGCCTTGGGAGACTTCCACTCAGTGCCGATCACACCTTTCTCAATTTCTCACTCCTCACCTCATTACCATCACCACCTGCATATATCATACCCCACATGCATACTACCAAACACTTCACTCATGAGCTCTCACATGTTTACTCACAGCATCTGGAGGAGCACATCACGTCACTTGATCCATACGCACCACTTGATACACTGACCACTGATATCACACGCATTCTGCATGATTCTGCTACACTCAGTTTTCCACATCACACATACACGCACCCCCCTGGACCAGTACCATGCCACAGAACAGGTGGTATGATGATGAGTGCAGAGATCTACGTCGACAGCTATGCGATTTGGAGGCTAGAGGAGAGATCACACATAGACAGGAGCAGAGACGCATGCAACGCTTGACCCGCCGTAAAAAGCGGGAATGGGAGGAGGAGAGATATTGGGATATATACCACCTTCTTATGAGCAAAGATTGTGCAGAGGCATGGAGGCAGATCAGAGAACCACGCTCACCCACACCGATACATGACCCTGCAATATGGCATGGATACACACAAAGTTTATATCATGTACCCGCACAACCGTTGATACCCACACCATGTATACCGAGACCAGGTATTTCATCCTTTTTCACCACTAGTATGGTGAAACATGCTATCTCACGGTTATAGCATGGCCATGCTCGAGACCAGTTTGATCTTCAGGCAGAGCATATTATATATGGCAGAGACACATTGGCTCCACTCATTGCTCACCTCTTCAACCGTGCATTGTCTGAGGGGTTCCCTGACTCGTGGACAGAGCATACCATTGTACCTATCCACAAGTCAGGGGATCCTATGGATCCTAACATGTATAGGACCCTCATGATTGGGCCAGTTTTGGCCAAAATTTATGGCACGGTGATGGAGGAGGAGCTCAGCACGCTGGCAGAGAGAGAGTGCATGCGCGCACCCGGACATGCAAGGTTCAGAGGGGCATTTTCTACCATAGACCACATCTTCACTCTCCGTTGTCTGGTTGACCAGACACGAGTGAAGAAACAGAGATTGTATTGTTGCTTTGTGGATTTCCGCAAAGCCTTTGACACAGTTTCGAGAGAG
Source organism: Lygodium microphyllum (assembly GCF_053477565.2). NCBI lineage: Eukaryota > Viridiplantae > Streptophyta > Polypodiopsida > Schizaeales > Lygodiaceae > Lygodium > Lygodium microphyllum. The sequence goes on along the minus strand of NC_141137.1, from coordinate 170,874,201 downwards.
AGGCTTTTCAGACGCCTACTTGATCTGGGAGTGGATGATGACATGATGTGGGGTATTTATGCACTATATGAGCGGGTTACTGGAAGAATCAGATGTCTGGGAGGTATATCAGATCCCCTTGTGAGCACCATTGGTGTGAAACAAGGATGCCCACTCTCACTGACTCTATTTGGGCTATACATTAATGAGATAGCAGAGTTTATTCAACAGTGAGCCGATGGAGGTATAGATCTCAGTGGAGCCACAGTTCATATCTTACTATATGCAGATGACATTGTGTTGGTCTCAGATTCAGCTCAGGGATTACAGCAGCATTTATTAGCATTGGATGATTTTTGCATACAGAGAGGCATGACAGTGAACCTTGGTAAAACCAAGGTTCTTATATTCCATACATCAGCTCAGATACGCAGAAGAGTATTTTCATGGCAGCAGGAGGGAGTATTGAGGTCACTGGATCATATATATATTTGGGAGTCACCTTTACAGCAGCTTCAGGGATTTTCTCGATGACACAGGCAGCTCGTGACCGCCTCACTAGAGGATACTTAGCATTGGCTCTTATGGAGCGACAGTGTCATCAAGCACATTTCCAGGAGCCCCGCACCAAGGGATGGCTCTTTGATACTCTAGTCACTCCAGCACTGATGTATGGAGCAACTATATGGGGGCCAAGCCTTGCCAATTATGTATGGACATTGATGGAGAGACCTCAGGTGATCATGATATCTAGATTGATTCGCAGCAAGGCCTCAGTCTCACATGAAATTGTGCGAGTAGAGCTTGCCACACCGCCCATGCTAGTCGAGGCATTATTTCAGACAGTCTGCTTCCTACACAGATTTCAGGATATGGACAGAGATCGCATTGCAAACAGAGCATATATGGCATCTCAGGAGATGGCTCGAGCGGGGGATACCACATCATGGTATGCACAGACTAGAGCTTGGTTTGACAGACATGGGCTGGACATTGATAGACTCCCACCTCTTCTATATGATACTCAGGCTCCCACTTACACCCTCTCTCTCTCTGAGAGGAACAGAGCCATCAGACAGGAGATATGGCATATTTATATACATAGGACATGGGTCAGCCCTGCACAGCCACTGCCATCGAAGATGGCACATTATTATACACAGTTCTTGAGCATATCAGAGCAGGGATTCATAGAGATCCGAGATATATGCAGATCTATATGCCACATCGATTGAGAGTTCTTATTGGACAGCTCAGGGTATCATCACATCAGCCTATGATTGAGAGTGGCAGAGCCAGTGGCATCCCACGGGAGGAGAGGATATGCCCCCTTTGCAGATCAGAGGTGGAGAGTGAGGAGCATTTTGTTCTCAGATGCCCGGCATACTCATAGTTGAGATCTAGATACACATTGAGCAGCTCACTTCAGGGATATATGACTCATATGGATCAGAGATCATTTGGCCGTTTTCTGGGAGAGGCATGGCACATCAGAGAGTAGAGCACACAGCGGGTCCTAGTCAGAGAGGGGCCCACCCAAATGACTATTACATAGTTCTTTCAGATAGACAGAGTGAGAGCTACTGTACCAGCCTCCAGCCAAACCTCCGGGCTCACACTACAGCAAGCTGAGGACTAGCGTACCCGACGTCGCACGAGGATCCGTGGGTTTCGGACCCCACAGCCACACCGACAGGAGATCTGAAGGATTCTTGATCTACATCGACAACAGACTGAGATCCGACGACACTCGACACATTGGATCTCAGACCTCAAGTTTGCTCTTTCTCCACCGCCGATGTACCACATCTTGCATCTAGGAGAGATCACCTGCCATTAGCGACTTCGATGACTACTACTACATCCTAGGATAGTATATCTCCCTGCATCTGTTACATATATACATCGCACCACTTTATCACAGCCGACAGTTGTTCCCCTATCACAGCCGACATTTGCTCCCCTTTTGTAGCCATTATCTGGAGTACCAGAGCTACATACGCACATACACATACACGACACCTATCACACTCACAGCACCGTATTTTCAGTTTCCAGTTTTTAGCTTTTCATTTAGCACTTTTATTTTGGATAGCTGGACTTCATCAGTTGTATCACAGTTTGTCTCATAGGCCAGTTTTGGTCTTTAGAAGACGTTAATATAACTTTCTTTCTTTCTTTCTCTCTCCACATCACTGCAACTTGCCAACTTAACCTACCCTATATTGCTTTATGTGATCTTAGAGAGTGTGTGTGTGTGTGTGTGATAATGCGCGTGTGTGTAGCATACTACACACACACACACACACACACACACACACACACACACACAAATTTAAAACTAGAACACGATGATATGCTAATAGGGGTATGTAAACACATGAGGCTATTTTTCTCTCACTTGTCTCTCTCTCTTTCTCTCTCTCTCACATTCATTTGACAAATTTTAATATGCCATAATACTATTGTAAACGTGTATACACATCACACACTTGCTTTTTTTTTTAATGATATCTCTTTGACAAACTATTAGCGATTTATTCATTCCTTGGGCATGTATTGTCAGGCTACTATTGTACACTTAGCTCTCTTAAGCATAGTTACATGTTTCTTTTTATCAAATTGGATAGTTCTACATGGCCTACAATTGCTTTCCAGCTTTACTCAATAGCAAACATGCACAAGATGTTGTGCAAACATGGTAGTTACTATATTGCACATCATTTTTATCATTATTTTATTTAGTGATTCTAGTTTTGGTGCAATTAGCCAATTAAAAATTGGTCGAGCTAATTATTATATTTTATTATTTGAGGCCTATTTATAGGCTACCTACTATTGGTCATTCCACTTGTATGTTTCATGTGGAGATAGAGATCAACTTGAGAAGATACTTCAATAGCCCATTTGTACATTTGCCTTCTTTATCTCAACATCCATTTATTAGAGATTTCTACATTCTAGTGTCTCTTTTCTCTTTCCCTCTTCTCTCATGTTCATTTTCTTTATCTCAACATCCATTTATTAGAGATTTCTACATTCTAGTGTCTCTTTTCTCTTTCCCTCTTCTCTCATGTTCATTTTATTTTGGTCTTGTCCATAACTTCCACATTTGCTGCACTCTAACATGGTATCAGAGCAATGTAGAACAGCTAATTGATCATGGGAAAACCTAAATGAGAGATTTTAATGCCACAAAGTTTGCACTTTTGCATATGGAGGTTGAGGCGAATAGGTAAAGCATGAGAAAGAAGTGAAGCCATTGTTTTTTGGCAAGTTTTTGTTATTTGAGAAGGAGAAAGGTTGTGTTTTCAACTTTTCAGAGCAAATTTTAAGTTTTTATTGCCTCAAGTGGTTGAAGTATGTATTGGACGAGACCCTAGTAGGCTCCATGTGCAAACTCAAAGGGGGTTGCCCTTGTTTTTTGTGTAGGTTATTTAGTTGATAATGTCTTTCGAGAGTTTTAGGCTATTATGAACTGGAAGGTCCCTATGTTACTAGTTCTTCCTTTAGATCAAAAGCTTTATGGAAAGAATTATATCATCTGGTTGGTAATGATGCTTGCCATCATGGAGTCCTATGATTTGGTGGAGCTTGTGACCAAGGCTATAGACTAGCCTCCTACAACTTGTGATGCCTCCAAGATCGCTGCAGATGATAAAGCCGAGTTACTCAATGTACGAGCACATTAGGATAAATTGAATGCCCGCATGCACTCTTTCCTCTTTCTCTCTTGTACTCTAGCTATTCTTGCTCACATCATCAAGCACATGATCATGACTTAAGAGATATGGCTAGGGTTGGATCAAATCCACAACCAGATGATCATTATGAAGCGGGTGTCTTTTGATATTCAAATGCTGACTTTGAGTCCCAATAAGTCTTCTTCTATGCAAGAGCATGTCAATAAGCTTTGGTAGTTGTAGATGCAGATCTAGAATGCAATGAAGGTGATTACCTTGGAGGACATGGCAATAAGTCTTCTCTCACAATTACCATGTCAATTCAATGCATTCTATTATGCCTTGATTGCTTCATGGTGGACAAACACTCGTAACTGGAAGGAGTTGGTCGCAATGGTCTTGGACTAAGAGAAACAACTCAAAGGTTAAAACACTTCCAAATCAAAGGCATTGTTAGGTCAATCTTCTCACTATAAGGGGAAGAACAACAAGAAGAAGAAGGACAAGAAGTCCAAGCAAGATAAAGCTAAGGAGTCTACTTGCCACATTTATGGCAATACAAGTCATTGAAAGAAGATTTGTCCTGGCATGGTGTAGAGGCGCTGAGCTCAAGTTCGAGCTCAAGTTTAACCACCAAGACCCACTGACCGCTTATTGTTTCAAGCATTCCAAGCCGAGCACTAATGGATACCTCTCACATAGTCGATGCGCTATCTCTCTCTATGAGTGTAGTGAGCTTACCTCCATGCCTGATTTAGTTGCCTCCTCTCCTGAGCACTCTGGTAGCTCCACGATCCAAGTGCAAGCTTCAAGCAAGCTCCTTCCTCAAGCTCCATGCTTGAAGCTCCATTGTCACGAGTAAGCAAGAGAAGAGAAGAGATAAGATGAAGAGAGGAAAAGATGGAGAGCTTCTCCACCACGGTCCCTCACCCTCACCCTCACACACTCACTCCCTCACTCTCTGAAACTCCCTCTCTCAAGCACAAGCTCAAGCAAGCAAGCAAGAAGAAGAAGAAGAAGAAGAAGAAGAGAGCTACTTTTGGCCACACATAAGAATGAGCTTCTCATTCTCTTTTTTAACTTTATATACAAAACCCTAAATCCCTTTTGGGCGGTCATCCCCTTATCCCCTTTTTTTACATGGCCGGCCCATCTACCTTTACAATTTGCACGGGTGAGAGCCTAACGCTCTTAAAATAAATCATGGTGTGCCTTGCACTCTTTTACAAACGTATTAACTTGCACTTTTTCTTGTGCACATTTCTCCTTGATTTAGGACTTTTCTGCACTTCTTATGTTTCCAAATTCTTCTTGGCGCGCCTTTGTCTTCCGTTTCACTTTTGCATTGGCCTTGTCCTCTGCTTTAGATTTTCTTGATTTTCCACCTTGTTCTTAACATTACCCTCCTCCTAGACGAGTGCCAGTCCCATGGCACTTACCATCGTAGGTAGCAGGCTTTGGCATGCACCGAAGACGTGGGTGGAATGGACATCTGTGATTTGCCTTGGAGGAGTTTTGGTGGTGATGCGGATGAAGGTCATTGGGGGCACATTGTTGACCTAGGTGGCTGGTGGTAGGGTTGTTGAAGTTTGTGATAGGGCTGTTCTTTGTTGGGAATTGCACTGATGACTAGCATAGGTGTGTTTTTTTGGGGATTTTGCACATGATGATTCTTTGGTGGGCTTGCATGATGATAAATGACAATAGTTCAAAGTTGAATGTTGATGAAGAGCTGACGATACTTTTGTTGGAATCGTCAATACCTGCAATTGAAAACCTCTCATATGGTCTCTCCCTAAGGGTTAGTGCTAGTCTTCTTATTGTATGCACAAGATATAGTTTGATTAGTTTGGGAGACAGGTCGAACTCTAAGCAAGCTGGGAGTAATGTCCTGCACTTGAGGACCCAAATTATGTGTAGATTGTGGTTCAAATATTATGTGAGTGCTCGTGCATACTTAGATATTACGTACTTAGAAGACTGCTGGTCTAGTTCCTCTTAGCAATGTGTGGATGAAGCAAGGATTCAATGGGGTGGAAAAAATTGTTGATGTTGAGGAGAAGTATACACAAAGGCTTCTTGAGATATCATTGTGATTTTGACAACACGATGTAGCATAATTGAGCTCATTGACACCTTAGCTTTTAGTAGCTGTGGCTACTTGTATTGTTCAAAGAGTACATTATACTTTCCATGGTCTTTCGCGCCTTGCTTACCACTATTGATTGCAATGGTACTGAGATGGAGTGGTAAAAAAGAATCATGCAAATGGGTCAGGGTGACAGGTCTAACCATAGGCGAGACAAGCTCCCTAGGTATATTCTGCCCTTGATGTGCCTTGAACAATTGTGGGGGATGTGTAAAGGGCTAGGGGACTAGGGACGGAGCCAGCCAACCAAGGTCACTAGATGTACCTAATTTGAGGACCCCTAGGTGTTGTGTTGCGATCGTGGGTGCCTTTCTTTTTTTATTTTATTTTATTTTCTTTATTTTTTTATTTTATTTTTTTTAATAACATGAATACAACCATTGCAATACGTTGAGGCTATTAGTCTTTCATTTGGATTGGGAAATGTCGAGGTCCAAAGGCTGTGAAAATGGATATTACAACAATGATTGTGTTACTCGCCTTGATGCTAGAGGAATAGTTGTTGAGATGGAGAGATACACTTGAGATTTTGCAAACTTCTTTGTAACATGTGAGATATCAGTACAATTGAGGTAGCAACTGTAGTGAGCCAAATGTAGAGTTTAACCAAGAAAGAGAGAGTAGCCAATGACTATGCTTTGAGCCATGCTCAAATGCAATGTGGGATTTTTGCAAGGGTGATTTTCTCTTCTAGTAATGGGGCTTCCGTCTCATGGCTCTTTGTTCTTAGTATTTATGTTGCTTTTTCTATAATGGCTCTTTGTGGAGTTGGTGGTCTTGTGGTAACTTGGACATTGAACGCTTTCATACAGAGATCTGTGTCATCATGTATCCACTTGACAACTTGTGAGAGTACATGCAAGTCATATGCTTCAACTATAATGAACAGGTGCAACTCAAAGAGACATCACTTATCTGAATCCCATGGTGTTGACTTCGATGCATATCACTTGCACTTGATTATCTTTTTCGTTAAGGACGTGAAATGTATTAGAAGTAGGTAAGGAAAGTTTGTATAGTTGGGAAACCTGCCTCTTTTAACCACCTAAAGACTAAAAGTCATGGAAAGATAGCCACTCAGTAAGCATCTTATACAAAATTGGGGCTATTCCACTTGTATAAGGTGGGGTGAGTTCAGGTGACCAGATGACTAAGGTACTTCATGCGAATCATCATCCTGATCCATCATGTGAGGGGCTAGAGTCTGAGTACTCGGGGAGAGCTGTGTATCTTGATTCGGGCTATCCTGAGAGCTATTGGAGATGATGTCATTAGGGTTACTATCAAGTTGATCCATTGTGTTAACCCTTGTGGAGGGGTTTCCAATGACTAGAGTTATTATTGGTGGCGAGCTCTAATCAGGCAAGGTAGAGGAGGCATCGGCGGCTGAAATCCAAATGGTGTAGTCCATGGTTGTTGATGTATTAAGAATGCTCTGGAACAGTTCAACAATTTCATTCTTCATTTTTGCTTTTTTTTTCTCTTTTGAGCATCTGGTTTCTGAGTGTCTGTGGAAGGCCTGCAGTTCGTGGGTCGCTACCCTCTGGGCATTCCTTTGAGCCTTCCTCTTCTTAGCTTGGGGAGGAGTTCTTACGTTTGGCCCGCGTCCTGAGCATTTCTGCTTTGGGCCTCGTCTTGGCAAACACTTCTTCAAGGTGGGCACGTAGCATTCCACCGGCAGAGCTTGCACTATGTGCTCCCTTCTGCAGAGACGAGAGCTTCCGTCATGCAGGCCAGCGACATGGGGTACTCCATGACTAGCCATTGTTGAGGAACCTACAAAATGTGAACCAAAGGTTAGACCCTGAGGCAAGATAGAGCTACTCGCATGAGAGAGATTAAATAGTGGGTTAACATGCACATATGAGGAGGACCGGTGAGGCAAGGCATGTAGTATTTGTTGTAGAGGGAACGGCCCCTATGATGATACTCGTCCTGTCTCAAGTGTGGGACGACGAATTCTAGCCAATAGCAGATCTTCACTCATGCCAAGTTGTGTGGACTGGCTGTGATTGAACGGAGCAGGGCTCATCTCCAGAGGAATAGTCCGAAAAGAGGAAAAGCTTGTAGGAGGGGACAATGCCTCATCCACACCCTTAGAGGTGTTGGCTAGGGCTTCCGATGGCAGCAATGAGGGTTGCATGCTCTCCACCTAGAGGTGGGAACGGTCACACGACTTCTAAATGCATGATGAGAGGAGGACCTAAGGAGCTCAGCCTGTCAGCCCAAAACTTTCGCTTGTATGTGCTTTTTTTTTGTATTATCTATGCATAGTCACAAAATTCATTGTTTATTTATGTACACATTTATGAATCCACATCACTTCGTGAGGATAAAAATCAATTGTAGAACTCATGATTGTACTGGAGTGTGGCACATGCATCCAGTACTCATGGTAGCCTACTCAATAACAACAAATATTTTGCAACATCGAGTAGCATGGTACCTTGTCTAAGTCTACTTGCAACATGCAGCTCCCTCAATGAGAATTTTATCAATCAGAGAGTTTTCTTGGCTAGTTCCAGCAAACTCAACACCCTGAGCAACAATCAATATTCGAAAGGAAGTTGGCGCCACATAGGTTGGGTCTCTTTGAGACCACCGTTTGGCCAATCACTCCTCTGATACTGTCATAATCTGGGCTCCAAGTTTAGCTATTGTAGCGCGGTTTTCAAACCAACGTTTTTCAAATTGACTTTGACCCTTTGATGGTTGCTTTAATTGCTCTATCTCTAAGAGATTTGGTTGGCAAAGCGCTTCATTGAATGTCATAGTTAAGCGTAGTTCGTCGGCCTCCTCATTAGAGATGAGCTCCATGTGTTCACGTAGGAGCTTGTCATAGTGCTCATTAAGATATGGCATATGGCAAGCATTTCTCAAGCTGCTCCCTAGGGAGTGTGCTCGTGTCTATAAGGATGTAGACACATGCGAATAATTTGAGTGTAGCATCCAACTCAGTCAAGCACTCTGTGACACTTCTATATTCAATGAGGGCTTGCTTGGTTGCTATCTCATGCAAGGTTCTGGGAGTTTCTCTAGGCTTTAGCGTAGTTGGGGGTTGAGGCCTAGATGAGGAAGATTGGTCGATGCTAGGATTGCTTATGTCCTCGGGGTTTTCATTTTCTCCTCCTAAGGCTTTACTGCTATTGTGTCATGGTTTCCCTCGGATGTGACTGGTATAGTTCTATCAACTTGTTGTGACAGTGTTGTATCCACTCTTGATTGGTCAATGTAAGTTCTGTTGTCGGTGGATTGAGTGTTGCAAGCAACCATTGATGGTAATGGTTGCTTTGACTTATCAGAACACACAGATGTGTTTGAGGTTTCACCGCTGTTAGGAGAGATGGCAATGGGTTCCTTGGTGGATGGACTCGATGCTTTATTCGTCATCTCTTCAGCACTCTTGGTCTCAATCTTCTTGGCATCTACAACCACTTGCAATTGTCGTTATTGTTTTTGTTGTTTTCTCCTCTTTTGTTGTTTTTGTTGCAATTGAGGTGTATCCTTTAAAGATTCAAGAACTTCAACTAGGTCGGTCATTGATGTGCTTGGTCGGGCCTCAACATTCTCTGTTTTTGGTGTGTCTTCATGGGACATAGCTGCGGCCTGTGGGACAGCCTTGCTAGGTTGTGAGGGTACGGCTGTCCTGCTTTTTGGAGAGTCTAGCTCTTCAGCTAATGCCCCTTCGTTTAGTTCCTCATCTAATTGCATTGGCAATTGCTTTTGGTTGGGCATTTGCTCTAGACTCTTGTCCTTACCCATTGGAACATGCCTCCATTGCTTCTTATCAAAGGGGGTGTTGTGTTTAGAGCTTTTTTTCTCTTGCTCTGGAGGTTCAAGTGACTCTTGTGTAGAATCAAGGGACAGTTTAGGGTTCTTGTCATGTGGGCTTGGGCAAAACCAGCTGAAGAAATCAGGGTTGTATTGATGGGAAGCGTAGAGATCTAGGATTGCAGGGTCTTGAGTGAGGCAAAAGTCGTATGCACTAGCATCAAGAACCATGCTCCCTACCCTTGGCCCCTGCTAGCCACGTGTAGATCTTCTTCTAGAAGCAATTTATCGTACAAGGGATGTCTTTTGACAATGGCAGAAAGCTGGACCTCATGGACCACTGCCAACACTCTTAATGAGGTCAGAGCAACGTATATGGGATGGATCATGTCTTGATGTCAAAAGGGCTTTCCTTTGCTTAGCGAGTGTCATTAGTCGGTGGCCAATTTTGGCTGCCAAACTTTGGTTGGAGTATCATTTCTGCACAAAGGTTCCTTGTCCTTTTCCTTTTCATTTGATTGCTTCGAGATTTTCCTTCTTTGTCTCACATTGAGTAGCATAGGGTGAGTGTATCAAGCACAATTTTCTAGTTGTGGCCTTTGGGATGTCCTATATGACTTCCTCAGCAACAACTACATAGTGGGAGCAAACATGTCGTTGCTCGCCCCAAATCAGGGGTTTAGCTATGAGCTATGTATGCTCTAATGTTGTCCTTCCAATGTCCACATGGATGTATACATGTCTAATGGCTGTCAGCTTGTGATCAAGCTTCATTAGGCACTTCATCTCTAGTTCATTGGTCAGATGCGCCATCTCCTTGGCCAAATCTTTGAGAGATTTCTCCTCAAGCCTCCTAAGTTTTAGGTGCTTTGGAAGTGTTAGAGGTGTCAAGGATGTTGGTTGTGACACCCCTTCCACAGGTGAATTGCTAAGGACGTGCTCCGCAAGGGGCATCATCATGGCCAAAGGATGTGACTGCTATGATTCTTGATTGGAAGTAGCAGTGGCCAGTTCACTGGTGGACGGCCACCACTATTGGTAGACTATGGTGTCAAGTCCTTAAGCAGATCAGAAGTGGTCGTGTCTTTTGTTGCCCTTTGTGTATTCGCTTGTGCAGATCTGAGCTAGTCACGGTGGATTGCATAGGTATATCCTTGGGCTTAGAGCTAAGGGTAGTGTCATGTCCCACATCTTGGACATTTGGAAGCTCAAATGGAGATAGAGATTGGGATTGAGTAGCCGCACTTGATGACTACTATTGTGCTTCTTGTGTCCATCTAGGGAAAGAGCATCTACGAGGTTTAGGAATCCTAGGTGGACTTGACAGTGGCTGAAAGATTTGCTCATGGCTATTAGATGACTCTACCATTTGCTTTATTGAGCAATTGGCCTTATCATGAGCAACATTGCGCATGTGGTGCTCATTATTCTCTTGGGAATTCAAAGGCTCCTTGGGCACTAGTGGCTTTTGTGCACACTTGAAAGTTACATCTGATATATGCTTGTTAAGCACATTAGGCTGAGGATCTACCCTTCGAATAGTCCCATTTGGTTTATTGATTTCAATCATTAGGGGCTCAGTCACTCCAATGTTTTTGACTCGAGACTTGTTTTTTCATTTAGATTTCCTCCTACGCTTCTTCACTCTCGATATGTCCTGGCCTTCAACTGACAGAGGTGGTTTAGTAGGGGGCTTTGGTACCCAAATCCATCGGTCACCTGCGTAATACCCTTGAGCATGTAGCAACGCTTTGGATATCCATCACAACGTTGTGTTGGCTCTCCATCGATACCTTCTTCTGTAAGACTTGGGCTTCTTTTGTGCTCTTCTATGATATTTGTAAGTCTAAAGGCTGTCCTTGGCATTGTCTCTTGACCTTCTTGTTTCAAGTATGGCCTCGCTCACTGGTTTTCTCTGTTTAAGATGCACTTGTATCAACTCTTTCAATAAGTCCTTGCTCTTGTTACTAGGCTTGCCTGGTATGTTAGAGCATTCCTTGTCTTTCCCTTGAGGTTTAATGAGTTCACCGTTGCTAAAGGTTGTGATTATCCTCACACCCGATAGTGTCAAGTGTATCCTTTGTGCTACATTATCAGCCTCACACTTTATTGCCCTTTTGAAGGGTCTTCCTAAGAGGATTTCCTTTACACAATCAGCACTATTTGGGGAAACATGGAATAGGATAGGCAAGCTTTCGGTTTCAATAGTTATAAGGATTTTGCACTTCCCTATAAGTGCTTGTGGATGTCCCTCGCAAGGACTAAGAGTTGCATTAGTCGGTGTGAGCTCTGGTTGGCCTAATAGGGTCCATGCTTCATACGTCAAGATATTAAAATCAACTCCTTCGGGGAAAACGCTACTTCAATGCTCAATTCGAAGCGTGCAAGCGCTTAAGGCTTGAATTCGTTGGTCTTGACAACGGAACCAAAATGTAGAGGCGAGCTCACAACCGCCAAGACCCACGGACCGCTTATTATTTCAAGAGTTCCAAGCCGAGCACTAATGGCTACCTCTCACATAGCCGACGTGCTATCTCTCTCTACGAGTGTAGTGAGCTTATCTCCATGCCTGATCTAGTTGCCTCCTCTCCCGAGCACTCCGATAGCGCCATGATCCAAGTGCAAGCCTCAAACAAGCTTCGTCCTCAAGCTCCATGCTCCAAGTTCCATTGCCGTGAACAAGACAAGTGAAGAGAAGAGAAGAGAAGAAGAGAGGAGAAGAGGGAGAGCCTCTCCACCACAGTCCCTCACCCTCACACTCTCACACTTCCTCTCTCAAGCAAGCAAGCAAGTAAGCAAGCAAGCAAGCAAGAAGAAGAAGAAGAAGAAGGGAGCTACTTTTGGCCATACATAAGAATAAGCTTCTCATTTACTTTTCAACTTTATATAAAAAACTCTAAATCCCTTTTGGGCGGTCATCCCCTTAGGCCCTTTTTCCCATTGTCCTCCTATCTTCCTAGCTTCCTTCTTACCGCCCATCTACCTTTACAATTTGCACGGATGAGAGCCTCAACGCTCTTAAAATAAATCATGATGCGCATTGCACTCTTTTACAAAAGTATTGACTTGCACTTTTTCGCCTTTCTCCTTGATTTAGAACTTCTCTGCACTTGTTGTGTTTCTAGATTCTTCTTGGCACGCTTTCATCTTTCGTTTCACTTTTGCCTTGGCCTTGTCCTCTGCTTTAGAGTTTCCCGATTTTCCACCTTGTTCGTTTGAGGGTTAACACATGGACAAGAAGGACACTAAGAAGGAGAAAAATATGAAGGACTCAAGAACAATGGCTACTCCTTTGTTGGCCACCTTCCTCCATTTGAAGGTGATTGAGGATACTTCTCCAATGGCCATAGATACAATGATGTTGGTCCCTAGTCTCATGGTGAGTGGCTTGTGGATAGTGGCGCTTCCCACCACATGACTCCTTCAAATGGTATTACACATATGCATCCAGTGCATGGCAAATTCTCATAGGTGTCAAGTCTTTGGTCTCTAATTAAAGGCAAAGGTGATATGTAATTGATTCCAGATACGAAAGATGATGCCACATACCAGAGATTTTGTGTGCCAAGTTTAGGGTATAATCTTCTTTCAATGATCAAGATTTCCGCCCCTGACCTTAAAGTAATGTAAAGAGTGCTATGAATGTGGAAGCATATGGAGTCTACAAGATGCAGACTTCATAAGCCTTTTATTATTTTCTTCATTTGTCTCGAACTTTGATTGAGCTATGGCATGCTCAATTTGGCCACCTCAACTACAAGTATCATTGTAAGGTAGCTCATGATTAACTTGTGTGTGGATTACCAAATATTGGGGTGAGCCACCCATATGTGTATCTTGCATTCATGGAAGAAGCATAGAGATGCTATTTCTAGCAAGGCTTCATGTAGGGATAAGGAGTCATTGGAGCTTGTTTTGACAAACTTATGTGGCCTGATAAGGATGGAGTCCCTTCATGGAAGTTTATTCTTTATGCTAATTATTGATGATTTTAGCACAATGACTTGGATATATTTCTTGGAGCTGAAGTTAAAAGCATTCTCACATTGTAAGGACTGATTGATTTTTTAAGAGAACAAGTCTGGCAAGAAACTCAAGACCCTATTTTCCAACAAGGGAGGGGAGTTTGTCTCCCATGAGCTTGCTCAGTCTTGTGTAAACTTTGGCATACACTAGGAGTTTGTTAACACAAACATACATCAGGAGAAAGGTATATTGGAGGCAAAGAACCATAATGCGATCGAGATGGCATGTGACTATGATGGAACATCAGTCACCTAAGTCTCTATGGGCCATATGTGATTACTCCACCATTGTCCACATCCTTAATTGATCCGCTACATTGGTTGTATTTTGTATGGCACGTTTTGAGGCTTACTTTGTGAAAAATTTGCTACCAAGCACATGGAGTATGTGCTTACATTTACTTTACTTTTAAAATGAAAGGGACAAATTAACATTGGAAGCCATTGCAAAGGAGTTCAATCTAGAATTCTCATGGAAAGATTGTTATATCATGTGCACTATTCTCTTTCATACTATGTTCCACATGTTTTTCAATCGGTACATCATTAGGAAAGTCACTTGCATGGGGCATGTCTAGCATCATGTGATCAGATATGAGATTCAACATAGGGGCTTGTTTTATGCACATGTCATGATGTGGTTGTACCAGGGAGAGATCAACAATATATCAAACATGATCTATGCATATGTTCTATTGAAGGATGAGTGATGTAGCTCAACACAGAAACTAAGAGCCCTCATCTTGGCAAAATAAATTTATAAATGTCATCTCATGTGCTATATAATTGGTAGTAGCAGCCATGGAAAATGCAAGCATGAATTTCCATTTGCCATATACGACAATCCAGAATTAACAATAGATCTTGAGACTCAATAGTACATCTACTACTATCTTGAAGATGAGCATCACAATGTTGTCTCGCATCACTTAATATTCAAAGTCTTGTGGGGAGCCCATGTAAACATTCAGTGAGAAATGAACTCATCTATCTCATTCTACCTACTTAAGTGTGCAATGAAAGCCAAACTTGATGGATAAATTAAACATTCCAATAGAAGATGCCAAGAAACTCGGTGTGCAAGACTTGGATTTGAATAAGTAAAAACTAGCCTTTGCCACAATCTTGGATGGTATCACGCATCAAAGTAGCCTTGAACTATATTCAAATCTCAACAGTGTTAAAAAGCAAGGCTATTGAATACATAAATACCTCCCCTTGCTAGCATATGACAACGAGAGCTCACAAGGACATGGAATATCATCATGTATCATGTGGATGTATACTGTGCCCATCCATCATGCTTAGACAGTTTGACATTCTATGAGCACTACAAAAACTATAGTATCACCAAAGCCACATCTACATCTAATCTTGAAGTCACTCTATGAGAAGGTTATGGAAACATCATCCAAGAATACAAAAGACTAGTACGATTGACTGATTTTCATTCATGCCATCAATCTGAAAGTTTTTTCTTCAACATATTATTGCACAACAAGTTATGCTTAGATATGAGAACAATCTAACAAGCAACAAAATCATAACACAATCATGTTACGCATAATATTAATTCCATCATCTCATCATGAATGAGGAGGACCTCGAAATGTACATCATTGAGTATAGACAAAAAAAATTACTAGCCCCTTAGATTAAGTGCCAAAATAATGTTGCATATGAATTTAATCATTTGAAAATTTTCATTTATTAAAGACAACCCAATAATATTTGTAATATCTCCAACATCAATTGAGTACCAAAATAATGTTGCATCAATATTAACTAAGATGTTGTAGCTAGTTGTTACACCACCTTTGAAAGTTCAAGATAAAAAATCTTGAAATTTTCAAAAATGGAAGTTGGTCCCAAAGCGAGAAAAACGAAAGAGAAAGGCAAGCTTAGAAAAAATGTAGGAAAAGCCTCACATGTAAAGGGAAGCACACAATGATAAGCACATCGAATATTCTAGCAAGGAAAGCACTGGGTGCATTGTAATTCAATTTGTAGAAGAGCTCTAGGCTCCCTCTTGTGAAATTTGTAAATGTAGACGAGCATGGGTGAAGGAACCGTGTAAATACGAAGGAATAAGGAAAGAGGACCTAGGCTAAAATGAAAAATCATGTAAAAAAGGGATGGACACCAAGGAGGAGTAGGGCATGTATAAAAAGGAAAAAAGTGAATGAAGAAGCTCATTCTTTTGTGTGACAAAAATTAGCTCTCTTCTTCTTCTTCTTCTTCTTTTTCTTGGTCTTTCTTGTGCTTGTGCTTGTGCTTGAGAGAGGGAGTGTGAGGAAGTGAGTTTGTGAGGGTGAGGGACCGGGGTGGAGAAGCTCTCCATCTTCTTCTTCTTCTTCTTCTTCTTCTTCTTCTTCTTCTTCTTCTTCTTCTTCTTCTCTTGTCTCGTGCACGACAATGAAGATTGGAGCTTGGAGCTTGAGGATCGAGATTGCTTGAGCTTGCACCTTGGATTGTAAAGCTACCAAAGAGCTTGTAGGGGAAGGCAACTTGATCGAGCATGAAGGCAAGCTCACTACACTCGTAAGTATAAGAGCATACATAGCTATGTAAGAGGTAGCCATTGCACTTGGCTTGAAATGCTTGAAACAATAAGCGATTTTGTGGGTCTTGGCGGTCGAGCAAGAAGCTCCCACATTTTTATTCCGTTTTTGGGACCAATATATTCAAGCTTTGAGTGCTTGTGTACTCTAAATTGAGTGACAAAGTAGGAGTTTGACTTCGAAACAACACTTGATTTTAGGTAGGAAGTAAGGGAGTCGGAGGCTATTCGATCTCTTTTGTGGATTAGTTTAGGTTTAGGAAGTTTTTTGTGCATTAGTTAGAGTAGGAGTTGTGCATTTTGATCAGACTTGAGACATTAAGGTTTGGAAAATAAGGAAAAAATAAGGAAAGATAACTCTCTAGATAACCAGGAAACAAGGAAATAGGGAAAGAAAGGAAATAGATTTTTCATGTCCAGGGAGGAAAACAGAGTGTAAAGGGAGAAAGAGAGAAAACAAAAGGTGAAAAAGGAGGGAGAGAGAGCTCATTTGCATTCACTGAGATTGAGAGAGAGCTAGTGAGAGAGAGACAGGTCCACAAGGTGATGTACCAATGATTCTTGCCTTTGATGCTTCTAGCTCTTCCACGTATGCTCTGAATCCATGTTGCTAATTGTTGCATTGTTCTAGAATCCTAGGTACATTAAATGGTGTGCATTAAGCTATAAAAAGTATATTTGTGCCATTCGGCGACTCTTGGGCATTGCTCGGATGATGATCGCGGGTCTCAAATGAACGAGTCATGACCCTGACTTGGACATTCGAGCCACTTGAGTGATCCACTCAGATGTCCAACTTAGATACTTGCCCACTTGGCCTCGGATGGCTAAACTTGGGGCCTTGGATGGCCACTTAGATGCTCAAATGGGCACCCCTCGTCCGAGTCTGAGTGTTTGACCACTCAGACGGTTGAACCCACGACTCAGATGATCGAGGGTGGGACTCAGACCAATTGTCTAAAATCCTATTTTGACTGATTTTTGACCTTCAAGGGCTTGTAGGGCCTACTCTCAACTGACAAGTGGCCAGGCTAAAGTCCCCAAACCCCTTAATGAACCATAGGATTGTTTATGCTTTTTTAAAAAAAAAAACCTAACCTAGCAGTTTGTGGGGGACTGAAAGATTCAACAATTGGCCACTACTTGAGTAGAGACCCAAGCTGACTCACTTGGCTGGATGCACAACAAACCACCTGTCAAGACCCATAAAGAACTCAATTTCAACTATTAAGAGTCATTAAAACCCCTTTCAAAAGCATCAAGAATAGAAACCTACTTGATGTAGTCTTTGATTCCATCAAAGGTCACACTCAGTAGTGAAGGCATTTAAGCACATGTGAAAGTTGAAAAGCTTGATTTCGCACAATGCACATCGAGACACACTGTTGGTGGATAAGTGTTGTATATTTGTAAATTCTTGGGTTAACAAGGAACACACTAAAGGGAATTAAGCTAAAAATGAACCCACCAGTAGGAGTACAACCCAAGATTTGGATAAGGGACCTAGAAAACTAGGAATAAAGACATAGAGGGGAACGGACCATCACATTGCCAAGAGAAGGAAAGTCTTGCCAAGATTATGAATACATCTCTAGCCATCTTAGTCGACCTCATAGATGCACTAGTGGGTTAGGAGGAAACTACTATGGTAGGCACTAGCTCAAATGAGAACAGTCTAAACCTCAACCTTGACCTCAACATGGCTAAGCACCCAGACAACATCTGGCAACTTATCACACAATACAACTAATAGACGAGGATAACACACCATGGGAGACTAGTAGTAGCCGATGTCATAGCCGATATTGAGGAAGAAAGGAGATTGGAAAGGATAGCATCACAACGCATTGTGAGTTATAGCCAGGAGTAAAGAGCTTAGAGGTTGCATCATGAGAGAGAGCTCAATGAGGTTCATAGGATCCTAGCCATCTTAGGCAATAACATAATAGGAGGTAATGCCAATAGGGAGAGAGCCCTGGAACCCAACCTTATAACAAGTGAGATACTCACAAAAAGATTGCTGGACAATACTAACACTGAGCAAAGTGGGTAGCCTTGGCAGCATCATTGCTAGTCGGGTTGGGAGGCACCCCAAATGCTAGGAGCCAAATGAAAATACCCATAGTTGCAAAGGAACTTGATAAATACCAGGGAAAAAATGACCCCTACAACTTCATCGAGGAGTTTGAGCAGGTGTGCGAGGCTAATAACCTCATGGACCTTACTCAACGAGTGCAAGCATTTGATCTTTGCTTGGGAGATAAGGGATGGACTTGGTTCACCAGTCTAGACAATGAGAAACGTAATGACTTTACCCAACTGAAGGATCTCTTCATTAAGAGATTCTTAGAGACAATATACTCCGGCAACCTCATTGTTAAGCTGATGAATGTCAGCTAGAAAGACAAACAGGACATACGAGACTACGTCACACATGTGAGGAGTCTCTATAAGGGAATACTACCTATAGCTTAGTGACCCAATGAGAGAGTGGCCTCTATTATATTCATTAATGGGATCCGCAACGAAGAACTCTATAAGGCCCTTGCAAGAAACTCAAACATGCAAAGGGATGTGCTTGTGAGAGTCTTTAAGGAAGCCATATGGGTAGATGACTTGCTTAGGGAGAGAAACTCTCGAGCTGTGCAGCAAGGTAGCAATGCAATTAGGAACAGTGAGAGAGCTACAACAACTATTGAACGAGTAGTCCCTAGTGAACAAGAAAGATATGACCTCATGTGTAGTGTGTGCATTGTGGAGAGAAGCACCTGCCTTCTAAATGTCTCGATCCTAGATCAAGGCCTTGTGCCAATTGTGGAAGATTTGGGCATGACACCATGCACTATTGATTGCCAAGACGGTTGCCTTACCCGCAACCGTACTATCCAGAGGAGTTAGACAACCATATTTCGAAAGGGAAGCACCTTTGGCTCTCCCTGCGCCTATAAAACCAACGGGAATGCCTAGACCTCTAGCACCTATTGTGATCCATCCACCAAGCAAAGCTCTAGTGCACTTTGTGGAGGAACCACTAGAGGAAGATTCTTACTTGAACCCTTATGTCTCTTACGACGACGAAGAGGACAATCCCATATTGATGGACTATAGGCCTGTGCCAATCATGGCCTTAGATAGAGGAAGAGGTAGAGGCCTAGGATGAGCTCAAAACTAGGAACCCATAGCATGTCATCTAGGGCATATCTCATCCCGTTGCCCTGAAAAGGAGCAAGTAAATAGAGAGAAGGCCAACTTGAGGTGCTCCCAATGTGGAGTCACACATCTGTTTACTGATTGCCCTAGGCGGAAACCCTCCACTAGCTCGGCAATCGTGCCATTTGTGCCGCTCGAAATCTTTTGTGTCAAGTCACCTAACAATGATGCCATGCCTATTCCACTAATGTCATGATAGGAGCTCAAATGAAGCAGTCCGGTATCTCATTACCTGGACCAAGCAACCTGGATGCATCCTCTATATAGGGAAGAGAGTCAATGACGGAGAAAAAATAGAATCGAGGCAAAAATAAAGCTCAAGACCAAGAGTGATACCACATTAACCAAGAGAAAACACGTCATGGATGCTGAAGTAGAAACATCTGCTCCTAAGACGAG
The DNA here is from genome assembly GCF_053477565.2 of Lygodium microphyllum. NCBI lineage: Eukaryota > Viridiplantae > Streptophyta > Polypodiopsida > Schizaeales > Lygodiaceae > Lygodium > Lygodium microphyllum. The sequence continues at coordinate 170,854,425 of NC_141137.1, read as the reverse complement.
AGAGAAGGGAAGTGCTAAGGATGGAGAGTACCCTAACCCCCCAAACAACATTTTAGGGATGTTAGCAGATAATGTCAAGGAGTGGATAAAAGAAGCACAAGCTTACTTCCAGCACACTGAATCTATCATTTAGGGATGAGATTAATGAACTCTCAACCTTGAGCCCAGTAGCCTCTCCCGTATATCTGAGGGTAGGAGAGGCAATACCACCATGTGAACAACTGCATGGGCACGATGAAGGGGTTGTTATTGCACAACTGGTTTACAAGCATTGGCAGGAAGCGCATGGAGTTGAGGAGGTAAAGACAGTGGCAAATTTCTAATCTCAATAATAACAACTCGTGTGACGTTTTCATTGGGAGAATTGCTTCGGTAAAACTCCACACTTCGGCAAGAATTTAAGCGATGCATAGAACATAATAATGTCTATGAGCTGCAAGACCTTCCAAACCATGATGCCGTGACACACATACAAGCCTAACATTGAATCCAATGTCTAAGTCTCCACAAGTAAATGCCTTTTGGGAGGGCACTAAGATGTATGCATTCTTACCTGTAGTTTCCTTAGGAAATGCTATATGAAAGGGGATAGTAGAGAGGGCAGTAAGGGTTAGTGTGCTTAGTCACATAGTCTTGCAAGATTTGGAAAACCCACCAGTGGAGACCGCAAGGTTCAATGTCACTCTAGTGAATGGGATGAAGATTAGACCCTTCGGAGTCCTAAAGGACTAGCCACAAAAGATAGCGGGAATCCAATTCTCAGTGAACTTCATAGTTATGAAGGGGGTGGATTATGATACCTTGCTCAACAGACCTTGGATGAGAAATGACAGAGTAATAGAGGACTAGGGTAATGGCCTGATATTCTTGGGCAATAGACCACAAGCAATTCAAGTAGAGATGGACATATGAAAAACCTCACTAGTGGACATAGATGCCATCTCTATCTTGCTAAAGGATGACCCGAGGTTTAGAAGTGATTATGGATCTCTAATAAGGTACATTCCCTGCCCTAAGGATGAGTGAGACTGGATGCATGTATTGGCAACAATTGATCTCCCATTCTCGAAGGATTGAAGATGGATCCAAGTAAGCTATATACTTAACTACAAACCTAAGATTGCCCACCATGGTATCCTTATGCATGATGGCTAGGAGTTCCATAGGTCAACCAACACCGATCACTTATTGTGCCCCAGCCAACAAATTAGAACTCCACAAAATCCTCAAGTACTTGTCAAGTCAGTTTGCAGGTAACCCAGCTACCAATTTAAAGCCTCCCAAGGATCTTATGGAAAGCAGAGAGTGGCAATGGAATAAGATGCACTACCTAAATTTGTCATATAGCTGGACTCTCATGACAAGGGTTGCAAAGCTCGGAAGAAGGAACCATGCTAGCAACATACATTCGTAGTATGAGGATTTTGACGAGTATGAAGATTATTGTTACATTAGTGAGGAGAGCAAAGAGGAAGCAGAGACCACAGAATATGACATTGAAAAAAGAGTAATTGAGCAAATCAGAGTGGACACTAAACCCCGAGAGATCAACACAATTTGAGTGAGCAAAGGAATTGCCAAGGTAGATTGTGACTGAGCTTGGTTAGAATGCCTCTTGAGGTGGTAGATTATGAGAAAGCAGGACTAGCTCATCCTTGCACCACACCATTATTTGGAGTAGAGTTAGCTTTAGAGTTGCAAGCACTAGGGGAGACAACCTCTTCTAATGGGGATGATGAGTACGATTTTGAGTTAGAGGTGAGCTCTGATAGTGATCTCGAGATACCTTGACCACATGGGACCCAACACACTAAGGGGGACCTTCCAGTCTACCTAAGGCATAGAACGCTAAGGGAGGAGAAAAGGAAATAGTCAAAGACTTCAAAAGCTGAATGACAAAAGAAACCCTAGGACCTACCCAAGCACTTCATGAAGTATAAAAAGGGGTGATAAAATATGGTGTTGGTAGTAGGAGCCAAACGGGAAGAGCAAGCTAGTGAAGCATGGTTGCATCTTAGGGCACGTTGTGTTGAGGAATGGGATAGCCATAGAATTTTCTAAAGTCAAGGTGATTATAGAACTTCCCCCTCTGACCAACTTTAATGGAGTTCAATATTTCTTAGGCCACACAAGATACTATCGGCAGTTTGTATTGAATTATGTGTTGATTGCAAGACCTTTGTACAAGCTACTAACAGTATTCAAGTGGACCCAAGAATGTAAACAGGCTTATGAAAGGCTTAAACAAGTTCTAACTTCAGCTCCTATCTTAAGAGCCCTAGATTGGTCCATTACCTTTCATGTGCACATCAATGCATCAAAATTTATCATGGGGGTAGTGCTGTGTCAACCTGGTGAACATAACCTTGACTATCCAGTGAGCTTTGCTAGTAGATAGCTCATTGAGACAAAAATGAACTACTCACAATGGAGAGGAAAGGGTTAGCGATGGTATTCACCATAAAGAAGTTCAGATACTATGTTCTAGCGACACCCTTCATCTTTTTTAGATCATTGAGCATTGCTTTATCTTGTGAATAAACCCTGCACAATGGGATGCTTTGCTTGATGGTTACTTCTGCTTTTGGAATTTGAATTCTCTGTGCTCATATGCAAGGACAAACAACATTATATGGCAGATCATTTGTCTTGCATATCCACAGGAGAAGCCATTGGACATGGAATCAATGACGACTTATCGGATGCACACCTTTTTGAAATGTCTAGCAAATGAGAATTGTTTAGAGCAAACCTCACACCATATTGGGCAAATGACATAGTCCACATACTTAAGAATGGACTATCAGAATGACCATAGAGAAAGATAGATTGAAAAGACTAATCTTGAAGATCCAACCCTATCAGTTGATTGCAGGTCACCTGTATAGGGCAAGACAAGATGGACTTTTAAGGAGATGTATCTATGAACACGAAGCGTATGAAGTGATCAAGGAATCACATGGTGGAATAGCTGGAGGGCACTTTAGTGTGGAGACACTATAGCACACAAGGTGGTCCAGTCCTAAATTGTGGTAGCCAACACTATTTCATGATGCAACCAAGTTTGTGAAGCATTGAGATGAGTGACAATGAACTAAAGTCCCTACTCATAAGGACAAAATGGAGTTGACCTCGGTGATTGTGCACCAACCATTCAAGAAGTGGGAAATCAATTTCATTGGTCCAATTAGCCCTGTAGCTCGATATTCCCAAGCCAAGTACATCATTGTTGCCCATTGACTATCTCACCAAATGGACGGAAGCTTGAGCAAATGATGCTAGGACCACGACCAAGTTTCTTTGGGAGCAAGTAATCTCACAGTTTGGTTGCGCCATAGAGTTGGTTAGTGACCAAGGTGGCACACACTTAATCAATAAAGTGATCGCTCACTTGTTATCCACCTTCTTAATAATCCACAAAAAGTCCTCTTCATATTATCCTCAAGTCAATGGTCAAGTTGAATCCACAAACAAAGACTTGGTGGGTGTTCTAACAAAAGTGGTCTTTGCCTCGCGCAGTGACTAGGATGACAAGCTCATGGTAGCTTTATGGGCATATAAGACAGCGTACAAAACAATTGCAGGAATAGACTCCATTTAAATTGACCTACGAAATTGAAGCTATGGAGGAGAGATAGGATTGCTTCTCTTCTTCTTCTTCGTGTTTCCTCTCATAGACCGAGTGCTTGAAGATCAAATCGGGAGCTATGGAGTAGAGAAGATAGATCGAGTAACATTACATGGATCTTGGAGCCACTCTCAAGCATTCACTTCACGTTCTTGAGGAGAAGGCTAGCAAGGGCACACTTGTTTCTTCAAAGTAGGTGACATCACTAACAAGCTCAACCTCAACTAGCACAATCCCTAAGGAGGGGGGGTTAAAACTCTAATCAATAAGCTACTCCAAGTACAAGTAGACCACAACATACTACTACGTGTTGTAGCCGCTCAAGTTAAATATCCAAGGAAATCTACCTCCTGCCATTTGACTCAAATGCATCATCCTTGCAACACTTCCCAAGGTAGATGGGTCCCAAATGAATTTTTGTGGGTGTAGGATTATTATACAAGTAATTCTTGGCTATGACTATCATAGTTACCATAGTTAACCTCCACAAAGCTATACTAGGGCTAATCATTGTGCAACTACAATAAGATCTAAGAAACATGTGCTAAGGTGCAAAGCTCCACCTACTAAACAAGAATTGATATATAGGACAAAACTATCCACTGAAATGCCTAATCTCATCGTCATAAGCATACTGGATAGCTCACAAGAATACTCGACAAATGCACAAATCACAAACCCAAATTTGAAGGTTTAGTGAAAAAACCAACCAATCACGTCATGCACTGTGAGAATAGCAAGGCATGACCTGAACCTTCACATCTCTTTGTCATCCTTGGTGGCTATAGGCAATCTTTGCCAAGTGACAATCTCCTTCTCACTGGGCTGATACCAAAACACACAAGCTGAAGTCAAAACCGTAGCCTGATCCAATTCCACTACCCACATTAGCCAAATCAACCCCACCCAACCAACAATGTGTTCACTACACCCTTGTCGATTCATTTGTCTTACTCTTGTGTGGTTTGGGAGAAGAATGGATAGATCGATGGAGTGCAATAAATGTATTGGCTATGTGAGAGATAGCCATTGCTAAAATCAGATGAAGTGCTTGAAACATAAGCATTATGTCGATTCTGGTAGCAGTCAAGCTTGCAAAAGCTTTGTTTAAATAAGAATATGAAAAAATTTAACTCTTGTGAAGCTATTATCATGCAACAAGAGAAGATTGATCCATAGACTCATTTTTGGTCCACATCAAGAATATCTAAATAGATACATTGATAGATAGATATGTGGGTAGGTAGATAGGTGTTTATAGCTTCTTTGTAAGGTCATATACTACAAGAATTAGATTAGGGATGTGTTATGAGTATATTCAAATTATCGATGAGGATTTGGATCCTACTATCACTCACTTGCACCTCACATTGCATCCAAGAACAATCACTATATATAGAGAGTTGCTTTAGCACATATGTATCTATTTCTATTACAAAGTAATATGTTGGGGCCTTGAATACATGCAAGTTTTGTATATATTGATTATCATCTCCATGAAGATGCCTAACAAGACATGAAGAAAACATGGAACTTTTATTACCCAAACCAAGATACAATGTATGAGTGATAAATATTAATGCAACATTTGATTGTTGATCATACAAATGCATAATTAAAAAGTTTCTTTTTGCATGAATTTCAGGTATTGGCATCACAAATGGAGGACATCATAGACCTCATTTTCAAAGAAAATACAACCCTATCCCATTGCCATATGCAAGTGCACTCATACCCCCATCATGTCCATTTTGTACTTACGTTGGAGACGCCCAACATTGATGTAGATAATATATAGCTCCTTTAGGAGGTGATATTGTCTTTCAACACTACATATTGGACATCATGAATCTATATATACCCTTGGTCCATAAGCTTTGGGGGAGTGGCTATCATAGTTGGGGCATAATTGCATATATAAATTTGTTGGAATACATGTAGCACCATTAATTTTAATACGTAACGTGTAGATCTTGTGCAACATAAGTTATTAGACAACTTTGTGAGGTGGCCTAGGTCTTAGCCCTAGCCAACAAAGAGCAATCAAAGATCCCTCTATCTACCAAGAAACTCGAAAAGTATAAGCCAAAGATGATATTTATAAATTCATAGAAAAACATATACTTTTTTGTGGTTAGAGAAATATCATCTTGTACTTATGAATAGCATAACCATTGCGATTTGTACTTAAGTTATGAGACCTTGGTCCGTCGACCACATAGCCTTAGACCGAAGTCTTTGTAACACTTCCTCAACTACCCAATGCTCACAAAGATGGCTCATCACCGAAGATTCTATGAGAGAGATCTCCATAGATGTGCTCCACAAAACAAGGATTCCTTGTAGACTCATGCTTGTAGCTCAAAACTCGTCTCTTGGGCAAGGCTCTAATAGTGTGAAAAGATAGGGGGAAAGAGATGAAGCTTGAGCTCTTACAAAACACACATGACACACAAAGAATGCATTCAAGATAGGAAGTTAAAAATCCTATCTTTAATAATAATCACAACAACAACAACAACAACATCCTCCAAACTAATAGTCAACAAAAGATAAAGGGAAAATACAACATACATAATATAGAAGCTATCAATAGTTGAACACACTAACGTGCAAGATAATTAGATCGATATGCCATAACTAGGGTAGGTGGTCTAGCTGTAAAGTATCACTAGAAGCATATGCCAACTTTAGATACCAACCATGCTAGTGATGTGAATGTGAACTAGTCATTCAAGTACGTGAGTGGTAGCTTGTGTTGAGCTTGATATCTCAATGAATATGTATGTATACCATCCCATCTCAATTGTGAGTTCGATGATGTTTGTGTTTGTTCAATAGCTCTATGTACACCGTGGGAAAGGTCAACACCCATGTACATTGACCCAACCATGAATCCCTCTATTGACATGTATGAAGTGGATCCATCTCTAATGCATGTATCCTTAACCATGACTGCATCTCTACATACCAACAATGTGTCTTCCCTCTCCACTGATTGCATGGAGGAAGTCAATGCTAGTTACAAATATATATGTTTAAGTAGCTCACATATCCTTTGCAAGAAAGTTATCGACTGAAATAATGCCTTTGTGACCACATGTGTTTGCTCCAATATTTGCTCTAATAATCTCATGGGGTATTGGTGGTTTGCGTAAAAATTACATGGTGCAACGAACATAATCTGAGAAAGAAATAGAGAGTACACAATAGATAAGAGGAGAATAAAATAATTCTTTAGCTCCAAACAATTGATACAAAGATGGCTCTGCCCACCCGTGCGCTTCCACTATGAAGCTTAGATGACGATCTAGACAGAAGATAGGTGAAGAGCTTAAGGCTAGCTGGAACAACTGTGACTGGGCGAAAGACAGATGATTGATGGATGTGAAGGGGTTTAGCTTTTATAGCCTATGAAGGGGGTCATGATGGATGACCTTCCATATGCACTTGTGTCTATTGACCTTCCATGTGCACATCCACTAGTTGGCTAGGGAATATTCCCTTTACCATTGGCTAGGACCCCTGATAACTCCCTTACCCTGCAATTGGATGCAATGTGCCCCTTTTTGCTACCAGCTTAACTACTCTGTCTAACCCAAAGATTAGACCCACAATGGTCACCTTTTTGCCATTCTAGTCACATAGACCTCATCTAACATACAAGTTAGGACTCAACCAATCTCCAGGCTCACATATGGCTTCTCCTCATAATGGGGGCCTTACAACTTTGAGCACCATGGATCATTGATGGCACCTTATGAGGGTGGGGCATTGAGCATATCTAACATTTGCTCCATATCATGTAAGCAATCATCATTATTAGTGTCCTCTCAATAGTCTTCCAAGTATTTTTGCAAAGACTTGGGCTCCATATTGAAGATCCATATTGCAAGGTTGGGGTAACCAATGTATCAAACATCCACTACTTTGGTGTGGGTTCCTAAAATTGAGCATATGCATACTTTTTCCTCAATACTCTGACTATTGCATAGCCTCTATCTAAACTATCATGTTCACCATAAAGCAACGTGTAACCTATGATCTACAACCCATATTTTACAGTGTGGGTCATAGAAGGGAAGCTAAAGTATCAGGGTTAATCAATGGCCTAGGCAAAGCCATTACTAGCCTTAAGGCCGAACAATGGACCCAAGAATGTGGCCTAGGACTTTACATCAATTCCATGACCTTTAAAGTAGCATGGCTAAAGGGCTATATGGTCTTCATTAGAGCTTAGGGTAGACACAATAACTTACATGGTATGCATTACTAATGTGACACCTTTGAGAGCTACTAAAGGGGAAACTCTCCTTGGGACTAGTGGAACGGCGGGCCCTAGGGTTAAGAAGAAAATATGAAAGATATGAGAGGTCCAAGAGAGCCATTATTGTGATAGATGCATGGTAAGATAGTGGGGAATTGAATAATGATGGGCTACTCTTCACTACCATTGTGGACAAAGATCTAAGGGCAGTAGCTCAAATCTTCCATATTATGTTTACATATATCGGGCCCAAAACCTTAGCTACTACTAGGATTCTCAAGAGCCTCATGGAATAGTTAATTATAGGATCCATTACGAAGCAAAATCTGAATGACCTCTAGCTTGAGTTTGTTCGACCACCAAAGCCTAAGTTATCCTAACATGATCGGGTCGAAAGTAGACTAGTAGGCATGGGCAACAAGGCAAGGATGATTGGGAAAAGAGAAAGGAAATAAGTAAAGCAAAAATAGCAATGGAAGCTTACATCTTCTTGAGGAAATGCGTGTGCAAAATGAGAAGAGTAGGGAAAGTCTCAATTTAGGAAGATCCCACAAAGTCAAATTAAGAGCTATTATTTGTTGTTCAATTGATTGGTATAAGCCATAGTATATGCATTGAAATTTAATTTTTATTGTGTTGGTATGTTCAATAGTAAAAGCATTGGAACCTACCAAAGCTTATATTGAAGAAAGTGCCAATGCATATACCAACAAAGATAACAAAGCTTATAGTGAGGTGTGAGTTTTTTAATTATTCGCATAGGTAATTGCCTCATTGCTTGTAGTAAAGAAATCTAATGTACACCATTATGATAATTTTGACCCCATTTGAATGTCTATATGTAATAAGAGTTATGAGTCACTGGTGAAACCATCCTCATACTATTTTGAAAATCATATGGATTTTGTTTATAGTCATAATAACTTATTGTTTTCTATTTGTAATACAATTCTTCTTTGTTGTTGGGTTTAAAAGTTTCATAATATAACTAAGCAAATTGATCCCCACCTCTCGAGGGAGTTTCTCTTTCATTTTTTATATCTTTGTATGGGTTAATCTGACAACTTGGCTCTAAGACCACACACTATCATATTTAAGTGCAAATTTGGGGACTATCTTGAGGAACCAACATTCAACTATCAATGGTTATGCAATGATACATGAGTTTTTGGATGTGGAAAAATTCAAGGTGGCATTAGCAATAAAAGAAAAAGAAGGAAAAAGGGAGAAAATGTCATCGCCTATTGTGAAGGAGTTTGAAGATACCTTAGCATCATTTCCTATCCTTTGCATCTTTCATACAATCGTAAGATTTGGAAATGTGTATTTGGTTGGAAAAGTACCTCAAATTAGGGTTCCTATGACTTGTTGAGAAGTCATAGAGGCTCACACCATCCATGTTACTCAAAGAATGTTATGATGCATTGAGTTTTCTCTGCTTGACTAGACAAGTTATGTCAACACCAATGTCTATACTCTATTAGGATGTTCCATGTCATAATCCACCTACATTCCTTTGTTAAATGCCAAGATTTCTATTCGGGGGGACTAATTTTATGCAAGTACAAGCATTAAGTTATTGCACCCTTCTAAACCTCCATTAAAAGTAGTGGTTCTCTTTTATAGTGTAACTAAACACTACTCCACTCTAGGAGTAAGACCTTCCCAATGCATTTGCATGTAATCTAGGATTATACACTGCCTTGGAAAAAGTGAGACCTTTTGTTAGATGCATTTAGTTTCATGACATTTGTTTGGTCACCAAAGTGATATGGCTAGTTGGTGTTAGAGATATGGTCATTTGCAAGATGAGCACGTGCATGTATAAGGCATTTATGCAATCACATCACGTTCAAAAACAGGTTGGGCAGCATTTATGTAGTTGCGATAGACTGATCCCAAAGCAATGGCCAGTGTACTTCATATCCTAAATCGGTCACCCATGTTTGCCATTGCTGGTAGACTCCTTTTGAGGCATAGTTTGGACTAAAGCCTAATGTTTTCTATTTCAAGGTGTTTGGGTGTGATGCCTATGTCCACATTCCAAAGAAGCAAAGAGATAAGTTCGAGTTGGGTTCCAATAGACAAATGTTCATTGGCTACAACTTTGAATCATATGGGTAGAAGATTTATGATCCCATCTGATAGGATGTCTATACAAGCCAAGATGTGCGATTTGTGGAGTTTCTAACTTTGTAGAGGAGAGTGAGAAGCACCATATTCTCAAAGATCCAAGTGATAGTTGGGCACTTGAGCTAGTTCCTTTGGAGCCTATGCCTCTTGAGCCTCCATCTATAGAGAGGAGGAGATTGCTTCTCCATTGGATTCCTTGTTTGGTGGATGTTTCAGAGACTTCAATAAAGGTAGAGGTAGAGCGACGAGGGGAGTATTAGCCTCTTCCTTGTTGGGTTTGTGAGACACTTCGTAATGCAAGGCTTGAGGGCCTCTCAAGGAGTGGTAACAATGTAGGATGGCTTGTGGAGAACTTAGAGGAGCCATGCACATTCCATCGAGCTTGTTTGTACTAATTGTGCTCTAATGATTGTTGCCATGTAGGATGGGGAGTTGACATAGGTAAAGGAGGTGCTATAGTTAGCGGAAGGCTATGGAACAAGAGTTGGAATCTATTGAGTGGAATGGAACTTGGTACCTTGTGCCTTGGTTTGCTCATTAAAACAATGATAGGAATCAAGTGGGTCTCTAAGATCAAGTATCTTAGTGATGGCATACTTGACAAGCATAAGGCACGATTGGTAGCTAAGGGTTTTATACAAAGGCTAGGTGTTGACTTCCATCATATTTATACCCAATAACTCATATAGCCACTATTTGGATAGTACTTGCTCTTGCCAGTAGTCATAGGGGATGGCCAAATTAGTAGTTGGATGTCAAATCTACGTTCTTGGACGAGGACTTCAAGGAGGAGATCTATGTTGAGCAAACTCCTAGCTTTTCCTCCTCAAATGGTAAATTATACATGTTAAGGAGAAGGCTCTCTATGGCCTCAAATAGGCTCCCCATGCTTGGAATGAGAAGATGGCTTCAAATTCATTCATTGTTGGTAGATGCTTCCCACAATAGACAACTAGCTCATTGGGTCATTGATTTGGCTTTTGAATACTTGGATTGATTTGTGCTTTCCAATTGGTTTACTTGCAAGTTTTATGAGTGAACCTAAGAAGGTTCATTGGCAAGTTGCATTACAAATACTGTGGTTCGTGAGGGGGACCCCAATCTTGGCCTATTTCATCCAATAAGTATAGATGGTTTGCGGCTTTGGCATTATGTGGTTGCACAAACTCAGATAGGGTTGGAGATGTTGATCATAGGAGATCGACTATAGGCTACTGTTTTCTTCTAGGTACAGGTGGAATTTCTTGCATTAGTCTCTTTGTAGTTGGAATATTGAGATTAAGAAAAGACATTGGATTTGATCCCCCTTAGGATCTCATTTGTGGCATTAGAGGGGGTGCTAAGCTACTCAAGTTTAGCCTAGATGCTAATCCCAAAGTATGTGCTAATTTCTTAGAGTTCTTGTATAGTCTCGAAACTTTCTCTAAATGAAACTTAATCTAAATGTAAAACTCTGGATTTTTTGGTGGGACAACTGGCTCAAAAAGTTTTATAAGAGGGGAACATTTGCTAAATTTCTCTTTAATCCCATTCAAATTGAGATCTCAACCCACATCATCATCTTTTTGTTGCCATAGCTAGCTACACCTAAGTAGAACCATCCAAGGAGTGATGCATAGCTAGATGTGCTAGTACTCTATGTTGTGGCTTGATGTGGCAATGCTAGTGTTTAGCATAAAACACACCAATTGCATGGTAGGAGGGTAGTGTAGACTACACTCTATAAGCAAAGTTTGGGGCTTGCTCCTAATGATTGTGCTATGCTAGTACTAAGTAGATGTTGATAATGGTTAGAAAGAGCAAAAAATGGAAAGTTATGGACCCATCATCATCAAACTCCCAAAGCTTTTACATGATACTATAGTTATGGATGCATCATGATCAAATTCCCAAAGCTTTTATGTGACACTATAGCTTCCTTGCCCATAGCTTGTAGTGGCTCTAATGCTAGTGTAAGAATAAGTGACCATAATAGGAGTCCTACACCCATCTCTCATATAGAGTCGAGCCTGTTATACTCCCACTTTACTGTGGGAATGTCCACCCAATCCATTGAGTGGTATTGACAATCTAGTCACTCGAGCCTTGCACACACGAGGAAGATCGTAGGTCTAAAAATCTCAACTATGGTCACTTAGAGGTGACATTATTATTGTTAGCAAACAAGTCTTTGTGTATGTGAGATTTGATGAACACCAAAAACCTGGCATAGGTAATGGACCAATGAGGGAAGCCGTCAACGCCACCCGGTTCAATAAGTGAAGCCGCCAATGTGGTTAAATCGTGGAAGTAGAACTAACATTGAAAAATTTAATGGTTGTTCAGAAATACCCTTCCTTCACCATAATAGAGAATATACCATTACTACATCATCAAATTGCAAGCATAGTTGACCTTTTGAGCCTCGCATGTGCTTCATATTGAGACCTTCTAGCCACATGTTGTTTGTCTACACCATTAAAGAGAACCTTCAATCTTTTGGCAAACACTAGGATAGAGGGGGTAGTCATAGAACACTTAACTTAGTGCACGACGCTCTCTCTTTTTTCAATGAAAATTTTAGAGCCGTCTTGCTTCACATATGTCCACAATATAAAAGTGAAGTAACAAAATAGTTTACTCATGTGATGAACCATGGTGTTGTGTGGAAGGTCAAACATGAAATCATGTGAAACAAAATGAACCTTTCGATAGAAAACACACTATGGTGAAACATACCACACGGCGGGTCCAATGACAAAACAAGGATTTGAACCTTGGTCCTTGCTCAAAAGGAATGCCAATATTGCTATAAGCCAATCATCCCTCACACATTATTATATTAGGATTAAGTGCAAAATATTCTACAACTGATCTTGCAAGCACCAAGAATATGTTCCATTATTGGCACCTGTTTTGCCCCTTTATGCTTTGAGATGATAGTTCAAGCAAACATTGTACATACATGTTGGACTTTCGTGATTATACATATGGATATCCACTCATTAATTCCCATTTGTTGACATGCTGATGAGGCACAGGAACGAATCAATGCAACAAAGGTGTGCTCGATACCCCCAAACATTTTTGAATGTTCCAATGATACATGATTGTACTTGTGGATGCCTCCACCGGAGCCACCTATTGACGGGACACGTCCTAGCTTTTAACCACTTGGTGGTTGACATCAGTGTTTATTTTTGCAAGTCCCTTAGGTTTTTTCCATTGAAGGGCTCGTGAACAAGTGCCTTTCTTGTGGAAGGGCTTTTTCAAAAACTTGACCTTCGATAGACATGTATTCTAAAATGTGCATTTCTAGCTAATAGAATAGTATTTGAGAAAAAAAAAACTATGACATTTACATAAGCCATCTTGTTGGTTTTTCATATCCATTAATTTAGAAAAATATAATATTGACATGATATGATGATAGAATATTTAAAACTTAGTACAACATATGAGTAATTATCTAAGCATTAAAAAAATTATAATGTTATCACCAAAATAAAATTGCAATGCCAGGTTGAGGCTAAAGCTCAATCAATTAAGATAGTCTAGAAAGGCAATAAGATAGCTCTACAATCATCCATAGTCTCAAATGAAATAGCAATACAATCAAAGCACACCATTACTTATACTTTCTTATATCCATCCCACGTTGCATAGATGGCATCCTAATCAATATCTGAAGGGTCCTTAGCACCATTGTATGAAAGGAACATGAGTTGATTCAAGCTCTGGAGTGATATCTATTGCGATCATTGGACTTGATATGATTCATTTTGGAGAAACCTCTCTCACAATCAATTGTGCTTGCAACAATGACCAAGCATGCATGCCATAACTACCCTTCTATAGCAAGGTTTGTAAAATCATGCCCTTTTCTAGGAAGGGCAAATTTTTTTACTTGCAAAAATGCCTTTAGAAGGGCTAACCCTGGTGGCTGTTATAACCCTCCATCTTGGCGGGACTGTCAAATGTGGTGAGCTCCTCGTTACAAAAGCTGGCGAGAGACAGGGCTCGCTTCTCGCTTGTTGGACTGTTGTCCAAAGCCGTGCGGCCATGCAGGTAAAAGCTCGGGATTCGGGAAGAGTCCGGATTCTCTATCACAGAATAATATATAGATATATATAAACAGGAACGCAGCGTTATGACAAAACGAGAACGATGACGACGACGGTGATGCGACCGGCAGCCATCATTCGGACGGTCGAATGCGCGCCTCGCATCGTCAGGCTCTCGCCGTCGCCCTTGCCATCGCGCCTGCTCCTGCGTCAAGCTCGCCATTGCCCCTGCATCCTCTCCTCCTCTTCCTCTTCCTCTCCCTTCCCCTCTTCTTCTCCTTCTTCTTCTTCTTATGATGCCATTTCGAGCTCCCTCATTGTTGCCTCCGCCCGCCCGAATAGCGCCTCCGCAGAAGAAGACCGGGACACAGAGGACGAGGACCGTCTCGATGACACGCAGCAGCGCCTGCCAGACCAGCCCGCCCCTCCCTTCCTCGCCCGCATTGGTCCTTTTATCCGTAGCCGCCAAACCCTGTCCCTCATCCGGGCCAGTGTTGTCGAGGCTGTGGCTGCCATTGGCGCTTCCAGGTTGAAGAACAGCTCTGCGCAGGTTCCTCCCGACCCGATCGAATCAGCAGCAAGGGAGACGATCGGTGTGGCCGAAGACGGTGTCGACCAATTCATTGTCCTTGAGAACGGGGAAGGCACCATAGCGGCACCTCCGAATCCTCCAGCCAAATTAGGTTTCAGCTTCTCAGCAGCAGGGCTTCTCTTTCCTTACCATCTGGGCGTAGCGCAATGCCTTATCGAGAGTGGATTAATCACGGTATTTTATTCAGCTATTGCGTTTATTCTTCCAAGCGTGCATTTCAACGATCGTTCAAAATTGACATTTTGTTCACCACCTAAAATTTTGAATCACTTTTCAACTATCATTCAAAATTTACATTCTGTTCACCACCTTCAATTTTGAATCACTTTTCAATCCCTATTGTCGAAATGTGCATCCGACTCCTAGATGAAGAATAGACCTGAATTCTCTCGTATTATTGCAATTCTTCTGTGAAAAATCTGGCCGTGAAAATACGATTCATTGCTCACCTGACTACGAAGGCTCATTTCTTTCAGGACAAGACTCCCCTGGCTGGATCCTCAGCCGGGGCTATTGTCTGTGCAGTTATTGCAAGTGGCGTGAGCATGCAGGAAGCAATGCTGGCCACCAAGGAGCTTGCAGCTGATTGTCGTTCAAATGGCACTGCCTTTCGTCTCGGGGTATGTGAATTGCTCTGCTTGGATCAAAAATGATTTCCGTGCATGTACAGCCTACCTAGTTAATTCATGCATTTTTGAGAACGCTGTCTCATTTCTGTAGCATGAAATAGCACATGTACAAACACAGATGCACTCAGAAACTTCCCTCTCAGGACAGCAATACATTCTCAGTAACATCAAATTGAACATCCCAAAAGGTCCTAATGGTGTTAGCAGAGAGCGAGCAGTGAGTTTTCTGCTTAGCCAACCAGCATTTATGTTGCCATTTATGGCTGGCTGACTTGATCATTATTTTGCTTTATTTATGCCTACTTATAGGTCACGTCTCCTCCTTGACATTATCATCTGATACATGCACACAACATCCTATTTTGGGAGTTGAATACTGCTCATAATAAACCATTCTTTTCTTATCATTCTTTGGGAATGATTTGTTGTCATTATGCTCAATTTCCCATGTCTTAGCATGGTCAATGAGTTCCTCGAGACTAGAACAATGATAATGATTAAGAGCAATTCAAAGTTTAAAATGTAGACCTCCTTGGAACTTCCTTAGCCTTTTAGAGCTACTGACTTTCTTGAAATGTCGGACCTTTAGAGGTAGCTCCCAATGTTAGTAGTCATGATTGTCATGCACAATATCTCTTGTTGTGAGCCTCAGTCTGAGTTAGATGGGGGACACTAGGAGCTCTAACATTCAATCTGTCACATGTTTTGACGGAGAAGGCAGCTTTATTTAGAGCATGAATTTCTTTTACAATTAGGTCTTAGGAGTGTTCACACTGGCTGGTTATTTTCCAGCAGAGTGCATTTCTTTTTTGGTGAGTCTAAATTGTGCTCACACTACTATCCAAGCTGGGGTGATCAGCATTTATGATGGTGATTATTATATTTCCCTATTTTTAATGTACTTGGCCAGCATTTATGGCCCCTACAGGAGCAGGTTGGCTAGTTTTTGGCTGGTGCTGCTATTTATATGTAGCCACTTATAGTGGACATGTGAAGATATGCTAGGGTTTGCATTGAGGAAACACAGAATGTATGACCAAGATTGAAACACCAAGACTTAGACAGAGACAAGCATCTAGGATCGTGGAGCTACCGGTAGATACGAACCATCTCTCTTCCACTTTTTGCCATCTTGGCTTTGCTATCTTGACTTGGGGTTAACATTACCCCCCTCCTAGACAGGTGCCAGTCCCACGGCACTTTTGGCGTGGGTGTAAGGTTAAGGGCCACATGTAGACTCAGGGGTTTATGGAAACTCAAGAACGAAGGTCGTCGGAGCAGCTGAGTGGATTGCATGGGTGAATGAGGGTCTCCGAAGTTGGTGGTTGGGCGGAAGTGGTGTATCTGAAGAAGAAGGTGCGGTGCTCTACCTAGGGGGTGCTGTCGTGAGCGTGTTGGTGCGGTGTGCTCGTGCTAGTGAAATGGGGAAGTGGGTCTGGACTCGGGTGATGTCCCACACTTGAGGACCCCATTTGTGCCAAGGGGGAGTGGTGCTAGTGGCTTAGGGTGACAGGTCGAACCATAGGAGAGTGTTACTTTCCTAGGTGTGTCCTACCGTTGATGTGCCCTAAGCGTGACGTGGGGGATCAAAAAGGGCTAGGGGGTTAGGAGTGGAGCTAGCCGACCGAGGTCACTGGACACGTCTAACTTAAGGACCCCTAGGTGCAATGATCTTTTTTTTTTTTGTTTTTGTTTTTTGGGCCTTGCAGGATAGTATTACATGAGGAGCAAGACAACCAAGGCTAGCTCTCGTCTTCAGAATGAGGGGGGGGCGAGCGGATGGATTTGCGTAAAAATTGATGGCTCTGCATGTACCCTTTCAGGTTCATGCGGACATGAAGAGAGGTGGTGGATAGGAAGGGGTGGTTGCACCTAGTGCATTGGCTGTCGCTCATATCCTCTAGGAGCGCTAGGCAAAATGAAGGTAGAAGGCTAGCCCGCATCATTAAGCGGATCATGGTGCCGATA
Organism: Lygodium microphyllum; assembly: GCF_053477565.2. Lineage (NCBI taxonomy): Eukaryota > Viridiplantae > Streptophyta > Polypodiopsida > Schizaeales > Lygodiaceae > Lygodium > Lygodium microphyllum. The sequence goes on along the minus strand of NC_141137.1, from coordinate 170,837,165 downwards.
GCGTTAGGATCAAAAAAGAGGGGAGGCAAGCCGCTTTCTTGTGGTGCCGGATCTTGCTTAAGTAGAAGTTTAAGGAGCCTAAGGTAATTACAGGTGGTTATGAATGTGGGATCTGGGCAGAAGGAGAACTCCGCAAGAAAACGCGTCATGGAGGCAGGCAGGCTCCCTAGATCAAAAAGTAGAGTGTTTTCAAAGGAAGTGGCATTAGCATTATAGATAACAGGGAAGTCGTGCCTCCCATGGAGGGTGGCGACAAAATCCACACCTACCCTACGGGGATACGCTATAAACGTGGGGTCATTCCGCTCGTGGGGTAGGGTATTACAAAAAGCCATTCAGGCGAGCATGTTGGTATTACATTTTCGCCTTCTCCAGAGGGGTTGGCAGTCGTAGCCCCTCACCGTGTGTGGCACCTCGTATATCTTGTCTTGCCAGAATTCAGCCTCTTCCGTGCCCCACAAGGTGGGGGTTCTTGCCCTGTCCTCCAACACTCTTTGGCCTAGTCAGCTGCCAGCCGCTATCACCTCCTCCACCGCCTTGATCGGCAGGACCCTTCTCAGACTATCAGGCATAAGGAAACTGAAGGAGAAAGGGTCATTTCCAGTTCTTGCCGTTCCCAGACCACCAGTTCTGCGTGGAACTGCATAGGTAGGTCTTTAGGGCATGGTGGGAGGGGAGCGGATGGCTACACGACGGGCTTGGCCTGCAGCCGTTTTTTGGCCTCTTCCACTAGCTTTTTCCGTCGCTCTTTAAGAATGGCCTGTCTGTCCAGGGGCGGGTCGGGTTGTTGAGCTGATCTTGTTTGTGCGGCGAGGGGGGCTGTGGGATTACATCTTCTTTGAATCTGTTCATGTCAATTTTGAATTCGACTTCCTCCCCCTGCCGGTTTTCTTGTAGTGTTCTTTCCTCAAAGCCGAGGGCATTTGCCTCCTGGGGAGTTAGGCTGGCCAGTAGTAGATACTTCCGCTGCTCCTCTAGGCCCAGCCTTACCTTTGCATTTTGGGGTGGCATCTGCAGCCCCGCGTGCAGAGCTTTGCGTGCGACGCTTAATTTTTTCTTTACCACCTTCAATGGCTCTGCTCCCTCTGATTGAGTTGTATCCAGCAACGTATTGAGGAAGGCTTGTTGGGTGGTGAAGGCTGTCTGGATGGCTCCCGCTTTGCTTTCTGCCAAGATTTTTTCCTTCTCCGCCAAGGCGAGGCGCCGCGCCAGAGCCTTCACCCGCGCCTCGTTTTGCGTAGCCCATTCCTCGGCCCTTTTGCTCATTCCTTCCATGCTCTCCCCCTGCTTTTGAGCTAGGGTTACAAGCTTCTGCTCCTGGGCCCTGAGCTCTCTGCTCACGTTGTCTTGTTCTGTCTTCCCGAGACGTAGCTGATCGGAGATAGACTCGATCTTCTTTTGTTGTTGCTCCCTCTCTTGGCTCTCTCCTCTTCCTTGGCGTTCAACGGGTCCCCCATCATCTGCTCAATGGTGGCGGTCTTTGACTCCGGTTCCTTATGCTTTGACTCCAATTCCTTATATTGCATCAGGAGTATGTACTCCCGCTGCATCTGCATGAGTTCCTGGTTCTCGTCCTCCAGCCGCTACTTGTAACTCTCTTCCTTATTTTCTTTGGCCTTCTACTCTTGCTTGAGTTTGAAGTTTTGGCGTTGCTGTATGGCGATGATGTGGGTTTTTTCCAATTGGAAGCCGCCACTGACTCTTTTTCTGCCATCAACTCAGCCACAACCATCCTTTTCTCCTCCTTCGCTCTCTCCAGTTGGGAGAGCAACTCAGCGACGTAGTCGTCGTAACCGGCTGGTGGCGTCATTGTTGTGTGGGTGGGGGTGGTGGAGGCCTCTATGCGCGGGCGCTTTTGATCCTGCCTTGATTCAGCATCTGCAGCTGGCCTTTTTGGTCTCGTGGCCATCGTCTCCGTGCTTTTCCCTTGGGCCATTTTCTTGTTGATGAAGTATTGCATTTAGGCCACCAGGTTGGACACTTCCAAGCTGGTGGGGATGCTAGGGGTGGGCGTAGTGGGTTCAGTGGGGGGCGCCATGAGGGTGGGGATGGGATGTAGGGGTGCTTTGCCTTTTCCTTCTGGAGCTGCGGGGGGCGCGGGTTCTAGGGCCTGCATGTTGGAGCTAGGCCTCTCTTCCCTGGGCTGATTCCAGGCTTATGGGTCATCTGCCCTGCATTGCTGCTCGATGGACCAGCGGGTAGCTTCTGCCAGGTCCTCCTCCTTTCTTCTTAACTCCTCGTCCTCCTCCACGACTCTTCTTTTCCTTTCCTCCTCGGCCTTTTTGCATTCTTCCTCTAGTTTTTCTTTTTCCTCCTGCTCTTCTTTTCTTCTCCTTTCGGCTTCTCGCTTGGACGCCTTTTTAGCCTGCCTTACTTGTTCCGTTGTCTCTTCTTCTTCCTGCTTCTTCTTCCTTTCTCTCTCCTCTGCCTCCTTGAGGGATTGTCGTTTCGCTTTCTCCAAGTCCTCTCTCTCCTTTCTACAGCCTTCATCCTGTTTCTTCTTCTTCTGTGCTACTTTTTCCTTAGTCTTCTTAACTTGCTTTTTGCTCTTCTGCTCTTCCCCTTCTTCCTCTGTCTCCGTCCTATTGCTAGACCTGTCCTGGTGTTGATGGGGCGGTGATCGGCGGTCGGGTGTTTCTCCCTCCCCCTCTTTTGCTTCCTTTACGGCCTCCTGGATAAGCACCGTTAAAATGCCCTTGTATGCGATGAATGAGGCTTTGGAGAAAGCCCTTTTTCTTTCTGCGGCCTTCGACATCGGTGATTCTCCTCCTGTTGGCAGGCTTCCTAATGCTAGAGCTTGGGCTGCCTGATCGATAGTCTTGCACACGTAGCCGTTCGAGTCAACTTCATGCAGGGTCTGGGCCGCTACATTTTCCAGGATTGGTACGTTGATCCTGTGCATCAGCGCGTTATAGCGCTGGCCGGAGAAAAGCGCATGTACGAGCTTCGCTTGTAGCCTGGTCTCTGTGCTGGGGATGTCTTGGATACTGATGTCATCGTTCGTTAGCACCTCCTCCTTCCTCATCCCCAGCATGGCATACACGTCCCTCTTTTGCTTCTTCTCCACCTTCGGTTCTAGCCCCAGTGCCTTTTCCACCAAGGCCGGGACCAGCACATGCTTAGCATTTTGTCCTCTCTCCACTGTGACAATGCCGCACTCTCTGTCGAGATTGTAGGTCCCGAGGAATTCCACACAGCTCGTGTGCTTAGGTTCTTGTGAGAAACTTTCCAGGTACTTTTTAAGGTTGCAACTTTCCACAATGCTCTTGGCCGCCTCTTCCTTGGCTACTAATTTTTCCAAATTGTGGATAGTTCGGAATTTCAGCTGATTATAGGTGCGGTTCTCCAGGTTGATGTTGTACCACGTTCTCTCTTCCTCTATAAAGGGGAGTTGGTGGGCTTGGTCCTGCTGTGACATCTTTTATTCCTGTCATAACCGTAATTTTCGTTAGTGCTTATGACATAGTAATTGTTAAAACAGAAAAAACTTTATGCTTCTGAATGAACTCATTAAAGTCTAGTACAGGTTCGCTTTTTAGACTTTGACTTTTTGCCTTTTAATTCAAAGTTTTTGTGTCCTCTTTCCTACCCCATCCGTTTTTCATAATGCATGTCTACATACTTCATGGCTTTGATTTGCTTTATTACTTTTGATCTGATTCACCTTACCCCTTCCCCTTTTTGTCTGAGAAGAATCCTTTCTAGGATGAGGGTTAAAAGGTGTAGGTCTTTCGTCATAGACGGCTACTTGTGAAGGAGCCAAGTATAAAAATTGGGGTTGTACTCTAAATGGGCTTTGCGGTCCAGGTCGGAGGGTTTAATCTCCACTTGAGTGATGTATGTGAGAACATCAGTCAGGAAGTTGCCCGAGTTGACTCGGCTAGCGATGTGTAACTCTTCTTCAGTCAATAGGCGGTCGAGGTAGGGGTGTCCCTTGATGTGGTCTTGTATAGGACGGCCTCACAGCATGATTAACACTCGATATGATGTTGGCGCGATGTATGTGGGGTCGTACTCTGCCATCTTGATAGCGCGTCGCTGCTCGGCGTTGGTCATTACTCGGCATCCTTCGACTTCCCATTGCAGTCTAAGATCGTACCAATGCCTTAAGAACTGGGATTTCGTCTCAGCCAGTTTTGACAACTCTGCCACCTCTTGGTCAGTGATGGCGGAGGTGGTTCGTTGATCATACGACGTGATGAGGCGTTGTTTGATTGCTTGCTCTTTTGAGATCTCACCACGCCTCATCACGTTTCCCAAGAACAAGGCATCGTTTGAACTTCGGCTGTGAAGGATTCATCCAATAGGCCTAAGTTGAGGCGATTGTAGCTCAGAGCTAGCGACACAAAAGTAGCGTCCAATCGTTTAATGCAATCCACCACATCATCCCTTGTTTCCTAAGCTAAATCAGCTGCTAGTGAGAGAAAGGATTTCCTCTCGTAAGAGGTTCCTTAGAATTGTCTATGGGTGTTTCTATTGGTGGTTGGGTGGCCTGGGATGAGGTCGCGCAGTCCTTGCTGAAAGCTGTAACAATGCGAACATTGCCTATTGCTAGGTGGATGCGCTGCGATGCGTAGTCGACATTGCAATGGGTCTGCTTTTTGAAGGTGCGCCCTAGTAGTGACTCTGTGCCTGCGTTTTTAGCATTTGGCAGCACGTAGAAAAGCATTGGAATTGTCTCAGACTCGATAGAAATGGCTGCCTTGCACTTGCCGAGTAGTGCGTAGGAATGAGCCCCATATGGGCTTAATTTTGTAGTGGTGGGTTGAAGTTGTGGCTGGCCAAGTTGAGTCCAATGATCGTAGGTCAGGACGTTGAAGTCTGCTCCCTCGTCGATCAAGGCGGTGAAAGTACATGTTTGTTTGGCCGTGACCGTGATACAAAGGTATGCGGGTTCCACGGCTTCCTCATCCTCGTCCTCGTCGTCGATTTCAGTGATTGTGGCTACTCGGACTCTGACAGGCGGTTCTAACATTGGCGGTTCATGCAAAGGATGCGTAGGAGGGTAGTACTTTTTGACACGGCTGCCATTGAAGAAGCCTATTTCTTCACCATTTAGGGTCTTGAGTTCGACATTGCCTGTTCAGCTGATTGCACGAACCTTGAATGGTCCAAGACCTCTAAATTTCATCTTTTGCTTATGCCCTTTAACTGAGTAGAGGAGCACTAAGTCACCTTGCTCGAACTCGCGCTGCTTGACATGCTTGTTGAACCAGCTCTTGCGTTGGGCTTTTTCGCAAATCAGTGCATGGGTGGCAAGAAGACGAGTCTTTGAGAGATGTTCGAGCTCAACTAGTCGCTGTGTCTATGCCTCCTTCCCTTCCCATCGCTCTTGAAGCGCTATTCTCAGGCTAGGGACGAAGAACTCTACCGGTAGAATCGCTTCTGTCCCATATGTCAGCCTAAAGGGGTTTTGATCGACAGCCGTTTTATATGCGGTTCGGTTAGCCCACAGAGCTGCCATCAACTTGTTGTCCCAGTCGCTGCGTGAAGCAGAAACGACCTTGGTTAGGACATTGATGAGAACCTTATTTGTTGATTCGGCCTGGCCGTTTGCCTGAGGGTAGTATGGCGAGGACTTGCGATGGATGATGAGGAAGGTGGACAGGAGGTGTGCGATCACTTCATGATGAAGTGCGTGCCTTGGTCACTGACCAATTCGATGGGGCAACCGAATCGTGAGATTACTTGGTCCCATAAGAACTTAGCCGTCGTTCTAGCGTCGTTTTTTCGTGTGGCTCGTGTTTCTGCCCACTTAGTGAGGTAATCCGTGGCCACAATGATGTACTTAACCTGCGAATACTGTGTTGCAGGACTGATGGGCCCAATAAAATCAATTCCCCATTTTTCGAAGGATTGTCGAGCAATAACCGGTTAATTCCATTCGATCTTTGCGAATTGGAACCTTCGTCCGCTGTCACTCGTCACAGTGCTTGACGAATCGTGCTGCGTCGCGGAAAAACGTGGGCCACCATAGTTGAGACTGCAACACTTTTTGTGCTGTCGTGTCTCCGCTAAAATGCCCTCCAGCAATGCCGCCGTGCGCTTCTGAGAGCACATCGTGCACCTCATATTCGCACACGTATCTGCGCAACAATCCGTCTTGCCCCAGCCTGTAGAGTTGGCCTGCAATCAGTTGATAGGGTTGGATCTTAAGGATTAATCTCCTAAGCCGGGCTTTTTCTATTGGTCGGTCAGGCAGTCCATGCTCAAGCACTTGGACTATGTCATCTACCCAATACGGTGTTAGATCAGCTTTAAATAGGTCTCTCTTGCTGGAGAGGTTAAATAGATGGGCGTCGGACAGTTCATCAATAACACCTTGTTCAGTGGCTTCTCCGGTGGGGACGCGCGACATGTGATCAGCCATGTAATACTGCTTTCCCTTCCGTACCACTACGGAGAAGTCGAACTCTAAAAGCAGGAGCCATCGAGCTATGCATCCTGTAGCACAAGGTTTGTTTACTAGATATAGCAAGGCTTGATGGTCCACAAAGAAGGTGAAGGGCGTGACCAAGAGGTAATGCCGGAATTTCTTCACTGTGAATACCATGGCTAGTCCTTCTCTTTCCTTCGTTGAGTAATTCATTTCTGTCTCAGTGAGTTGTCTGCTAGCAAAGCTCACTGGATAGTCTAAATTGTGTTCGCCAGGCTGGCACAACACTGCCCCCACGGCAAACTTAGAAGCGTCGATATGCACGTGGAAGGTGATGGTCCAATTGGGGGCTCGTAGGATTGGTGCTGTGGTTAGAGCCTTCTTCAACTCTTCGTATGCCCTTTGGCATGCTTCAGTTCATTCGAAGACTATAAGCAGTGTAAAATGGTCTGGCGATCATCGCATAATTGAGTACAAACGGCCTAGGAAGCATTGAACTCCTTTGTAGTTGCTCGGGGGTGGAAGGTCAACGATGACCCTGACCTTCGAGAAGTCAGTGGCAATGCCGTTCTTTGACACCACGTGCCCTAGAATGCATCCATGCTTCACCCAAAACTGGCACTTTAAGGGGTTCAAGGAGAGGTGGTATAAACGACACCGCTTAAAGACTGCTCGGAGTTTGTCTAAGTGTTCGACCCATGTCGAATGGACACAGAGGTTGTCGACAAAGACTTCTAACTCCTTGCGAAGCATGTCCTTAAAGATGGTGCACATGAGGCATTGGAAAGTGGCAGGGGCATTAGTCAACCCGAAGGCCATGACTATGTAAGCAAAGACACCCCACTCAGTGGCGAAGGCAGTCTTATGCCTGTTAGCAGGATGCACTTGCACTTGGTTGTACCCTGAGAAGCCGTCCAAGAAACTGTAGGCTTCCTTGCCTGCTACTCTCTCCAGCATGTGCTCGGTGTACGGCAACGGATAGTTGTCCCTCTTGGTGGCAACGTTCACTTTCTTGTAATTGACGCACACTCGGATTTTTCCATTTTTCTTCATCACGATGACTATGGGCGATACCCAGTCCGTGTGCTCAATTTCATAAATGAATCTTGCTCTCATTAGCTTATCAATCTCCTCCTTGATAGCATGAGCATGTTTAGGATTCATAGGGTACGGTCGCTGCTTGACCGGTATTGCGTCCGACGTCATGGGTATGTCGTGGGTCACAACACTTGTGTCTACCCCCTTAAGCTCTCCTAAGGACCAGGCGAACACATCTATGTACTCTGGCAAGAGAGCGACAAGACTCGTTTCTTCTTTATTAGTCAAATCATCAGCAATGAAGATTAGTCGGGGTGGTTCCCCCTCTTGGGCTAGGTCCATCTCCTTGACCCTGGCTGGTCCCTCGATTGGTTCGCTTGTTTGTGCTTGACGTTTGGCACCTAATAGCACTACCACCCTATTCCCCTTTTTGAATTTCGTGAATCGTTTAGGGAGGTCTTGCGACTTCCGCTGTTCTTCCATTCGATCCTCCCTGGGTTGTTTTGCCTTCTCTTGTCTCAATCGCCTGCGCCTCAGGTGGACCAGTAGGTCCCCCTTGGTGCGTTTTTTGGTTGTGGGTGGCCTAGGGATCTCTGGATCACTCTCCAAGCTAACCTCTGATTCAGAGTCGAATCCCCTTCCTTCGCTAGAAGAGGTGGTTTCTCCTAGTGGGTGCAGTTCAGGTGGTGATTCAGTTCTCAATACCGACGTCATTCCTGGCTGGGCTAGTCCCGCTTGCTCGAGGTCTATGGCTTCTACGTGTTCCAACTAGGCGCGGTCACATTCCACGCCCATGACTCCTCGTTCCCTTCGGAAGATACTCATTCTCTGCGGCTTGGAGTCTGCTCGTATTTGCTCTATTTCTTGTCCTTCAGTGTCGTATTCCACAGTATCTACCTCACCCTCACTTTCATCATTGAAGGATTGGTAGTCTTCGTATTCATCGTTCAAATTTCCTTCATCAAACTGCTCGTCATCTCCTAGGACTCGGTCTGTCCTTGGTCGTTGGTTAGGCACTAGGGCCCAGTTATACATGAGGTTTAAGTCATGCACTCTGGTCCATTGCCACTTGGATTCATTTAAGAGGTCCTGGAGTGATTTGAGATTTGCAGCTGGACTTCCAGTTAGCTTGTCCAATAGATATTCCAGTATCTCCTGGAGTTTCCTTTTGTTGGTTGGAACGTGGGAGTTGACGGGCTTTGGCTTCCCTTGAAGGCTTCCTGCCATCATGTAGACTGGCACGGAGGGTGTGTCCTCAGCTTTGCCGATTGTTTTGATGGCTTGCTCATATGCTTCGTGATCAGAGAATGGCAGGTCGATTGTAGCAAGGACACGCATCCAATCCCGCTTGTCCTCTGGGCATGGGATATACCTGGTCAAGGGCCCTCAGGACTTCTTGGCCTGAGCATTACCCTTGAGCATAGCAGAGATGGCATCTAAGTCGACGGGTGAAGTTTTCCAAGTGTCAATTTCCACTCTCACAGCGTCCGTCCTATTGCCAAGGAAGATCAAGCCGTTGCCCCAATCTTCGATGACCCTAGCGTTGCGTATCTAGGGGCGGCCTAATAGGATGTCGTAGTCCACTCCCTTCATGACTATAAAGTCAACAGAGAACTGGACACCTGTGATCTTCACTGGCCAATTCTTAAGCACCCCGAATGGCTTAACTTTCATACCGTTCGCTAGCGTGACATTAAACCTAGTAGTCTCAATAGGTGGATTTCCCCAAGTCTGAAGCACTGTGTGGCTAAGCACACTAACCTCGGCTCCCGTGTCTATGATTCCCTTCCTCGTGTCGCCTAGGGCTAAAACTGGCAAGATTGCATGCATCTCGGAGCCTTCCCAAAAGGCATTGACGTGCAAGGACTTAGGCGCAGTGTGCAGCGTCAAACTTGGTATTTGCGTTTCTGCCTCATGGTCATGAGGGTCTGTCGTGACCTGCTCTTGTGTCCCTTCAACCCACTGCTTAAGGTCCTGCCATAGGGTGGGGTGCTGCCTAAGCAGATCTCCCAGACTGAGTGTTACAGGGGTAGTCACTAGTGTGGTTAAGAGATCATTGGGTGTTCGTCTCTCTCCTAACCTGGATTGTCCTGACCAGTGGCCATGATTGAACCGCGGCCCTGTAGCAGCGTCGAGCTTGGCCTTAACGGCACCGCTTGTGGTGCAGTTACTTCTCTGGACTTTGGTTATGGGAGTGAGGTCGGCGTACTTACGTTGGAGAGGTCATCGATCCCATTCTCTATGATGGGCTCAGCGTCCTTTAGGTGTTCTTAGGCTTCTTTCACCCATTCCCTCACCTTCTCTATGGCCTCTAATTGTTGCTTCGGTTGCGGGTACTCCCCTACCTTAGCGCTTCCCTTTTCGGTCGTCTTAGGGACTGACGTCTCTGCTTCTGCGTCGGAGACCTTCTTTTCAGCGGGGGCAAAGTTGTAACACTCTCAGTCTTTAGTGTGATTTTAGCTTCCGACTTCCTCTTCCGCCGTCTACGGCTCTTCTTCCCTATTGAGGCTGCATCCAGATTGCTAGGTCTTGGCAGAGAGATGCTAGCTTGCCTCGCTTGGGCACGGGTCATGACCCGCAACGGGATAGGCGTGGCCTCCCCGTCGTGGTTCTCGACTCTGAACAGCCCCAATGGGACAGACGGCCCATTGGCTGAACTAGGTGATGGTTTTCTCCTTGGGCAATCGACGAAAAGATGGGTGATTCCGCACTCAGCGCACCTTTGGTCGGCCTTATCTCTGTTTTGTTGCTTCCTCTCAGGGCAGCGCGACGAGACATGACCTGGGTGGCCACAGGTCCAACAGGTAATTGGGTCCTGTGCCTGCCCTCCTAGGCCCTTACCTCGTTCTCTTCCCAACGCCATCACCGGGACTGGTCGATAGTCCATGAGGACAGCGTTGCTCTCGTCGTCATGCGAAACATAAGGGTATATGTAAGCTTCCTCCTCATTTGGTTCTTCCACATAGTGGATAGGAGCGTCACTCGGTGGGTGGGTTACGTAAGGACCAGGCGGCTTAGGAATGCATGTAGGATTTATCTCCATCCTAGGAACGGCCGACTTAATGTCGTTGGGCACGGGAAGGGCCAATGGGGCTCCCCTTCCGAAGAATGGTTGCGGCGTGCTCACTAGGTAAGGCTGGCCGTATGGTTGTGAGTATGGAAGTTTCCTTGGCAGTCTACAATGCGCGACGCCATGATTGAACCTACCGCAGTTAGTGCAAGGTCGTGACCTAGGGTCTTGACACTTGGCTGGCATGTGGTTTCCGCCACAGTACATGCATTGGATGTGTGGACGCGTTGGTCGTCTCAACATTTCTTGCAACTTGGCTAGTTCCATTCTAACATCAGCCAAGTCTTGATTCGTTTCGGTGGCTTTTCCCTTATCCTGGGCTGATGGTGCTGATTGCTCACTCGAGGCTGACAGCCTCTCGGAGCTTCGCGAAGTAGTCTCTTCTATGTTCGCGCTTTTGGAGCTCCGCTCCTTCAGCTGATCGTCCACTTGGATGGCCTCCTCAAAGACCTTGGCTAGCATGTCCCGCTGTAAGCTCGAGTTGCTTGCCAAAGCCTTGTATAGCTCCTCGTTCTGAATCTCGCTGATGAATACAGTTGACACTGCTCTTTTAGTCGGTCGCTCTCCAGTAGGGATTCTCTTAAAGAGACTCCGTACATGGGTCACGTAGTCGCGAATATCCTCTTTCTCTTTCTGCTTGACGTTCATCAAGCGTATGAGTAGATTATTGGAGTATTCGGGCTCGGCAAATCTCTTAATGAAGAGATCCTTGAGGCCATCGAAGTTGGCTCGCTCCGGGTTATCTAAGCTTGTATACCACGTCCTACCCTTGTCGCCCAAGCAAAGCTCGAACGCTTGCTAGCGTTGAGTCAGGTCGTTGAGGCCGTTGGCTTCGCAGACTTGCTCGAACTGCTCGACAAAGCTATAGGGATCGTCATGGGGTTGGTACTTATCGAGTTGCTTGGCAACAATAGGGATTTTAGCCTGGCTCTTTGAGCCTTGGTTTGCTCCTAATCCTGCGAGCAACGATGTCGCTAGAGCCGTGGCACTTTGCTCTGCAGTCGTGTTATCGAGCAGTCGCTTCATCAGAAGCTCACTCAGCGTTAAGTCTCCTTCTAGTGCCCTCTCATGGTCCGTTCGATTCTTGCCAGCCAAGTTCAGTACCCGCTGCACCTCTCGCAACTCCATGCCTTGTCTTTGATTCCTTGCCCGCTGATCCCTATTGTACTCAGCCATGCTTTGCAATGCCTTGCGGGCCAGCTTTCTCTTCTCTTCTAGATCTGCAATGATAGCGTCCGCCGTCCTACCGCGGTGCTCGTACCGAGCATGAGCGTCGTAACTACTGACCAGCTGCTGAACTGAATCTGGAAAGGCTTCTAAGTCGAATTTCTCGTTGTATCTGTTGTTTGAAATTTCCTCTGCCATTGTCGAGTTGTCGTGCTCCACCAAGCTATCGATTAGGTTCAGTAGGCTCGGCAGATCCACTTCGTCGGCGTCCCTTGCTTGGTCCTACCTCTGAGCGTTGACGGTTTGTCTCTGTATTGGGTTTTCTCCTATCGGTGGGTTCCTTGAGTGGTTTATCTGGGTGAGTTCCTTCAGTTATTTAATACAGTCCTCAATTCATGGCCACTCAATGTGTCTTTCCTCGTGCACTTGTGCTCAATCAGGCTTTCAGTTTCCTTAAGTGTACTTTAAGTGTAAAAATTCAGGGTGAGTGCAGCAACCACTTCCTAGTCGTCTTACGTACTCTCGCGTTGTTTTGGGCCGAATAGGCTTGTTGGTCAACTTCTTGGCCATCTTGTCAGGGTTTAGGGTTTCCCTAAGATGTTGCCTCGTTCGTTTCTGGTCCGATCAAGCCTTACAACCATAGAAACAGGGAACGCCCGTTCCGGCGCATAGGAACGGATTAACGCGTTCCGGGAGGTACGAGCCTAGGAAACGCTAGTGAAACGTTCCAGCCCGTTCCCTGGCCCGTTCCATCCCGTTCCTTGGCCGTTCCCTGGCTGTTCCCTGTTTGGAACGGCTGTTCTAGCCCAGCCATGTAATTTTTTAATTAAAAAAAAAAAAACTCTTGTTTGACGTTTCGCTCCCGCCTGTCGCCTGTCGCTTGTCCCCTGTCCCCTGCGCTTGCGCCTGTCCCCTGTCGCCTGCGCCTGTCCTCTGCGCCTGCGCCTGCGCCTATCCCCTGCGCCTGCGGCCGCCTGCCTCGCCTGCTCGTGCTCCTCCGCCTGCTCCGTGCACCTGCCCCGCCTGCTCCTGCTCCCCCTCCTGCTCCCCCGCCTGCTCCCCCGCTTGCTCTTGCTCCTCCGCCTGCTCCTGCTCCTTCGCCTGTAGGCTGCTCGGCCTGCCACACCTACCTCGCCAAGGCCGTGGGCGTGCGCCGTGCCTACTTCTGCGCATCTAACTCTCCCACCTGCCTCTGAGTCTCCCGCCTACGTCGCGTGCGGCACACGGTACACTTTGGACCTTGGTTGAAATTTTTGCAATTTCATTGAACTTTGACGCATGGATGTTGAAATGTTGGCTGCAAATTTTTGTAATTACTAATTTCATTGAAGTTTACAGTTTACTGATTATTTGTCACTTCTATATAGATGGCAGCATTGACATCTATGGGATCTTCATCATCCTCAGCAGGTACTTCGTCAACAACTGGACGAAGTCGAAGCACTACTTGGTCATGGTGGGATGAGGTAGATGCTGTTAGCAGAGTATTTGTCAGCTCATGTGTGAGTCTGAGCTTGATCTGGGCTGGGCATTTTTATTAGGTATTTTAGGGTTTTCTGGTGTGGCATTTTATGCCAGTGGAGCATTTTATGCACCAGTCGGCCAGCATTAATGCTGTCTGACCAGCATTATTGCTCCCCACTTTTTCAGCCTATTTATACTCAGTGGCTCCTCCTCAGTCAGTCACTTCATTTCACCATCTGCAGACTCTGTGGAGAGAGGAGCCAGTGCCAGTGTCCATGCAGCCACTGACTCACTGTTGTATGCGACTGTCTCGTGTTCAGATATATGGATTCCATTTCCCGTGCATACATTTGAGTTCTCATCTGTATCGTGTTATTTTCTTTTCTCTTTTTGTCTTGTGTTTCAGCAGTTTATTTCAGCACATGTTTATGCTTCCACCGCTGCTCCACTTCTGACATGGTATCAGTTTTCAGGATTTGTGTTTCTGCTGTGTTTTCTTGCTGATTTCAGGACTGTTTTGTACCCCTGCTGATCAGACGACTGCTGTCGCAGCCAGGCGACCTGTTTTGGGGCTGTTTTCAGCCTGCGTTTTTTGCAGTTTTGCCATCGCCTGCTGCCTACGCACCCTCTGCTGCCTGCGTTTTTCATCTGCAGCTGCTGGTGACAGTTTTCTACCTGTTTTTCTCCAGTTTACAGCCTGCGTTTTGCTGATTCAGCATCTCTCGTGACTGGGTGGCTGTTATTTCAGGCCGTTTTTGCTGTTTTTGGCAGTTTTTGACTGATTTTTTAACTTTCTGCAGCAGATTTTGTCTTCTATTGATCAGATTTTGGGTTATATTGCATGTGAACTCTCATTTTCTGTAGTCTGTGCTTGTGTTTTGGCTGTGTTTTCTCTCTAAATTCCATCTCTTCTCTACTTCTCTTCTTATCCTCTCCATATGGCTCCTCCGTGCATTTCCACTGATGATAAGTTACATGGACCTGATTATCTCACATGGAGTGCTGTCATGAAAGCTTGGTTTGTGCAGAAGCGGCTATGGTACATCGTCTGTGGAGCTATTGCTCGACCTCTCTGTCCTTCTCTTCCTGAAGATTTTGATGAGGACAACCATGAGGAAGCGATGCTCACATGGGACTCGGACGATGCCCGTGCTTACTCGGCGTTGCTTCGGTGTATTTCTAAAGCGGTCTTATCGGCGGTTACCTCCTGTAGGACGTCTCCTGAAGTATGGCAGAAGTTGCAGCAGATGTACGAGGCACCTTCCACCATGCGGACCGTCACACTTTATGGCCAGCTCCAGCAGATGAAGTTTGAGCCGAAAGATACTATTCAGCTTTTCTTCTTCGTGTTACGCAGGTACAGGACCAGCTTCGGCACATGCAATCTGCTCTTCCCAAGGTGCATCTTGTCGGGACGGTCCTCTACAAGCTCCCCCCGGAGTTTGATGGAGTGGCCAATGCTTTGCGGGCGCAGACATCATCGACTCCTGTCAGTTTTACACATATGACCTCGATGCTTCTTAAGCATGAGACATCCTTGAGATTACAGGGGCGGCTTCCGGCACATTATGGAGGTGAGGCTTATGTAGCTTCAGAGAGGGGTAACGGGAAGAAGAAGTCGAAGGTCCAGTGTTACCACTGTGGCAAGAAGGGACATTTGCGGAAGGACTGCAAGAAGTTAGCGGCTTCCAGGAAGAAGGAGCAGAAGACGAAGCGGGATGCTGACTCTACCGATGAGTCCTCTCCTTCATCAGTCTCCGACTCCGATCCTCCGACCAAGGTGAAGTCCAAGGCGCGGAAGGGATCCTCTTCTTTGGATTGCGGGAAGGGCTTGGTTGCCCCTTCCTCGGTTGCTTTCTAGTAGTGGTGATGAGGTCATCCCTCATGACTCTCTTGTGCCAGAGAGGGAGTGTGAGCGGGTGTTCAGATGGGGCAGCCGCGCCTCATCTATATTTTTATACAGGTGCACAGGTTCCAGAGAGGGACGTCCCTGACGCATCGACTTTAGTCTGGCGGAATCACATCCTGGAGCTGGGATTGACATCCAAGTTCATGCTGAGCTAGTTATCTGACAGAGAGCGGGAGGCTTTCGTCTGGAGCTCACATGAGGGGACACTTTGGCGGTCTGGCCGAAGGCGGGGAATCCATGGTCACCTATGTTCAGAGGCATTTTTGACAGGATGGTCTTGTATCTCCTGCGAGACATTGATGATGGACACATAGACATGCTATGATCTTCTCTATTTTCAGGTGTTTGGTACGACCGACATCGACATCAGGTTCTCTCCGAGGCACCTTGGTGGTGGCTTGATCACCCACTGCTTGGGTATCCATGGTTCTACTTGGTGGTTCTATGTTGTATAGTTTCTGATCCCTTTTCATTGTACTGTTGTCTTGTATCAGATCACTCATGATCTGAGAGAGGGTGTTAGCAGAGTATTTGTCAGCTCATGTGTGAGTCTGAGCTTGATCTGGGCTGGGCATTTTTATTAGGTATTTTAGGTATTTTTTGGTGTGGCATTTTATGCCAGTGGAGCATTTTATGCACCAGTCGGCCAGTATTAATGCTGTCCGACCAGCATTATTGCTCCCCACTTTTTCAGCCTATTTATACTCAGTGGCTCCTCCTCAGTCAGTCACTTCATTTCACCATCTGCAGACTCTGTGGAGAGAGGAGCCAGTGCCAGTGCCCACGCAGCCAGTGACTCACTGTTGTATGCGACTGTCTCGTGTTCAGATATATGGATTCCATTTCCCGCGCATACATCTGAGTTCTCATCTGTATCGTGTTATTTTCTTTTCTCTTTTTGTCTTGTGTTTCAGCAGTTTATTTCAGCACATGTTTATGCTTCCACCGCTGCTCCACTTCTGACAGATGCAGGGGTGCCATTGAGAGGTGGAGGGGCTCGCCCTTGGAAATGCAAACTTTGCCCTTATGCTCGCACTAGTGGGGCTGATAAAGTGAGAGCCCATCTTCTACATGAGGGGAAAGATGTGCGTTTTTGCACCAATGTATCAATTGAGAAAAGGCAGGAGTTACTTGACTGCATAGCCACTTCTATGGGGAATTCACATGCCAGGAGGACGCCAAATATAGCAGTGGATCCAACAACATGGACTCCAAGGCCAGCAGGGCATGGTGCTTCATGCAGAAGACCACCAGGATTAGTGGCTACGCAGCCTTCTCGTGGGCCATCAATGGCAACAGGTCGTGGTGTTAAACAGAGTTCATTGCACACTTCATGGGAACCAAAGAAAAAAGAGGAAACAGATGCAGCAGTGGCACGCTTTTTTTACCATGACCATATTGCATTCAAATCAGCCAGGTCACCTTATTTTTTAAATATGGTGACAAAGATTGCAGAGTATGGACCCACATATAAGCCCCCTTCATCAGAAACTATCAGGACTACATTGCTTCAAAAGGAGAAAGTAGCCATAGAGATTGCAACAGCAAATATTCGCAATCAATGGGCAAGAAATGGAGTGACATTGATAGCAGATGGATGGAGTGACACACGCCATAGGTCCATACATGGTGTTGTTGCATATTCTCGTAGAGATGTATACTTCATTGGTAGTCATGATGCTTCAGAGACTGGAAAGAGTGTAGATGTATTGGCATCCGAGTGGTGCGAGGCAGTGCAGGCTGTTGAGGCAGAAAATGTAGTGCAGTTTGTGGCAGACGGTGAAAACCTACAAATAGGGCAGCAGGAAACATTTTAATGGCAATGTATCCACATATCACCTTTAGTCCATGCATGGCACATTGCTTGAATAACTTGTTGAAGGATATTGGAGACTTGCCATGGATTGCATCCCTTGTTGCGAAAGGCAACAAGATTATCACTTTTATATGTAATCATCAGTACTTGCATGCTGAGTTTCGCAAGAGAAGTGACAAAGAACTTCTTAAATACTCGGATACACGATTTGCATATAACTTTCTTATGCTTGGTCGATTGCACTATTGTAAAGGTGCAATTCGGGAGCTAT
Source organism: Lygodium microphyllum (assembly GCF_053477565.2). Classification (NCBI taxonomy): domain Eukaryota; kingdom Viridiplantae; phylum Streptophyta; class Polypodiopsida; order Schizaeales; family Lygodiaceae; genus Lygodium; species Lygodium microphyllum. The sequence goes on along the minus strand of NC_141137.1, from coordinate 170,820,054 downwards.
TTGCTAGTGATGAGTATGAAAATTGGATTGGGGCTGCCACTGCTACTGCTGTGTTATGTAATGCATATGTTTCTGATAGAGATTTTTGGGATGAGGTTAATCGCACCAACCAAATGGTTGATCCTATTATGTACATGTTGAGGCTTGCAGATGGCATGGATCCATGCATTGGGAAGATCTATGAAGGTATGGATCGCATGATTGAGAGGTTGGAGAGTTTGGAACCAAATGCAGATAGGTATGAGCAGATCAAGGAGTTATGCATCAGTAGATGGAATGAGTACGACTCTCCTATGCATGCTGCAGCATATGTGCTTGATCCTGAGTTTCAAGGAAAGATGCAAGAAAGAGACCTTGAGGTGGTCAAGGCTTGGAACACATTGCTTGCAAGGCTTTATCCCAGTTGTGAAATGCAACGCAAAATTAAAAATCAGCTCTCTATATATCGGCAAACATTAGGGATGTTTGGTACAGAGGATGCACTAGAGGACAGGATAAATATTGGGGCTGCTTTATGGTGGGAGGACTACGGGGCAGAAGCTCCAGAGTTGCAGAGTTTGGCTATTCGTATTCTTAGCCAAACAATTAGCTCTTCTTGTTTAGAGCAACTATGGAGCTCATTCAATCACATTCACTCAAAGAAGAGAAATCGTCTTGGTACAATGAAGACGAATGACCTAGTTTATGTAAGCTCCAATCTTCGCTTGCTAGCTCGTACATCAGTTGCAAAGGCTGATTCTTTTGTATGCTGGGAAAAAGATGATGATGATAATGATGGTGATGATGATGGGCAGGATGTTGTTCAGCAGGATGAGCATTCAGGCACAGTGGAGCCATCTTCCATGAATCAGAGCACTTAGTAGCTAGCCTTTTGGAACTTTAGAGTATTGACTTGGAAATTGGAGCTCTTGTAACTTGGATCTTTACTATTTAGGCTTTAAAGTTTAGTGCATATTTTGTGTTTTTGCAATGCACACTTGTTGCCAGTTGGACTTATGCACTATGTTGATTAGAATGTTGAATTATGAATGCGACAATCCATTGCTAGTTACAATGTTTTGAATCTTTATTATTGTTGAAACTTGATTATTATGTCTCTAGAGTCTAATTTCATGAATTATGGTTGATATGATCTCTCTCTCTAGATTCTAAGACAAGTGTTGACTCTCTCTCTCTCTCTCTCTCTCTCTCTCTCTCTCTCTATATATATATATATATATATATATATATATACACCGTTTCCTCCGTTCCCGTTCCCTCACTTTGGACGTTCCCCCCGTTCCAGGGGGTCCCGTTCCCGTTCCCCGTTCCTGGTAACTATGCTTACAGCTCAGCGGGTCGCATCTAAGCCTCTAGGTCTCGCAACGGCCCATTCCTAGCTGCTAAGCAGCGGCACCCTCCTATTTGCCTATTCCGCGTGCCAGAATCAAGTTCTGAGCGCCCTACGGGCTCTCGACGGTCTGAGCTGCTGAGTCCTAGCCGGGTCAGGTCAATTTTTTGAAGATTTGGCAAAAATCTACACTCGGTCCAATTGGTCCGAATTGCATGGTCCAAATGGGTTACTCGGACGGGCCGAGGGCTGAATCCGGGGACTTAGACAGGGTGGACTCGGACAGAGTGTCACTCGGACGGGCCGAGCGGTTGATTCGGACAAGGTTGTTCGGACGGGCCGAGGCAAGAGGGTCGAGGGCCGAATTTGACACATGGCCGAGGGCCGAGTTTGTCCATGGTCTGAATTATAGACTTGGACGGGCCGATTAGGGTTTTGGTCGGATGGGCTGAATTTGACACGTGGCCGAGGACCGATTCTGGGACTCGGCCCAGGAGTGGTCACTCGGACAGGCCGAGCGCGGCGTACGTAAACAACGGAAACTCGATTTCGATCGTTTCTCGTGCTTCACTCAATCATACTAGGCACAACCTTCTAGATCCGACCTAGGGAAGTAAGAGAAGGGATTCATATACCTGGATGGAGTGACGGGCTCGTCGTTGGTGCGATCGAATCGAATCTGCCGGTAGCTCTCTCTCTCTCTCTCTCTCTCTCTCTCTCTCTCTTTCACACTGAATTGTTGCAAATGAGTGTTTCCTTGGCCTTTTGGCTCTTATATCCTTTTCTGGGTATGGTGTTGACGCCCCGAATCACTCACTTACCACTCTTAAGCATCGCAAGCGAGCTTTTTGCCATTTCTACACGATTTTTTTGCCCTGTTTGCCCTGTTTTGCAACAGTAAACCCTAACCTTCTCCAGTGTGATTTCCTAATCCTATCCTACTCTAAATGCAACACGAATCGAAAGCCAAATACTGAACTGATTTCTCCATGTTTCCTAATCATCAAATGAACAAAATAACCCAAAATACTTACTTGTTTTGAAGATAAAAAACACCCAACTTCCTACCTATCTCAAGCTCTGTTTCGGGGATGGATCGCTTACTTCGATGCTCGATATGAGGTGCGCAAGTGCTCAAGCTTGAATTTGTTGGTCCCGGCAACGGAACCAAAATGTGGGAGCTTTCGCTCAACTGCCAAGACCCACGGACCGCTTATTGTTTCAAGCATTCCAAGCGAGCTCTAATGGCTATCTCTCACCTAGCCGACGCGCCGTCGATTCTATGGGTGTAGTGAGCTTACCTTAGCGCCGATATGAGTTGCCTCCTCTCTTTCACACACCGGTAGCTTCACGATCCTAGATGCTAGCTCAAGCATCCTCAAGCCTCCTCCACCTCCAAGCTCCATCCTCCATAGCCGTGCGCGCAAGAAGAGAGAGAAGGGGAGAGAAGAAGAAGAAGAGGAGATGGTGAAGAGCTTCACCTTCTTGATCCCTCACTCTCATACACACTCACTCCCTCACACTCTCACACTCCCTCTCTCAAGAGTACACACAAGCAAGAAGGTGAGAAGGAGAGAAGAAGAAGAAGACTCATTTTGCCACACACCAAAGAATGATCTCTTATTCACTTTTTAAACTTTATATACAAACCCTAAAATCCCATGGGCACCCATCCCTTTTTTACATGAGCGGCCATTGTGGCAAGGTCCTTTTTCCATTTTCCTCTTTTAGCCCCATGTCTCTAGCTTACACCCGTCTAATATTTTACAATGGGCACAGGAGGGAGCCTGGCGCTCTTTTACAAAGATTTTTCGAGTTTTTTGAGACGCCTTTTCTTTTATGGTTGCGCTTTTTGCCCCGGTCCATCTTTAGGGGCCGCTTGCGTGTCTTCACTTTTTTTCTTCATCTTCCTTTGCTTTTCCTCCATTTTTCGCCATCTTGGCTTTGCTATCTTGACTTGGGGTTAACAGTGATGCGCTGCAATCGGTGATGGTAGTTGGATAGTAGATGGTAGGTGGCTGATGGTTGAAATTTGCATGGTAGAGTAAGAAAGCTACACAAAAGGATAAGATTGAAAGGTGGGCAGCCTGTCTATTTATAGATGTTGAAGGGTGTTCTAAAAAATTAGGGTTTTGGAGGACCATTGAAACTCTCTTGAACCGTGCATCAAATTTGTGTTTTTCATTAATTAAGTGTGTTTTTTGGGGCTGTTTGAAAATTCTAATTAGTTGTAAAGCGTATTTTAGCTCAATATCTCCTCTCAGACCCAAAATTGAGTCTAAAAGGGAAGGCTGACAATGTTTATCCCAAGGCGTCCCACCCCAAAGTAGTCAGGGCATCGGACAAAGGGTGCACCACGGTTGAGTAGTGGCTTAGTAAGACTATAGAGGCGATGATTATCTTACCAAGGGAGTCCAAATAGTCACCACAAATTGGATAAGGCATTAGACAAAGGGTGCTCGTCGGCTTCCTAGTGGCACGCCAAGCCCTACAAAGGCATCGGATGGAACCACATTGAACTCTTTTTTTGTGGTGGTGAAGTATCATGGGAATAAGGGTGGTGGTGTAATCCATTGATGGAAACAACTTAGGATCCATCCAATGATGCTTTGTATAATGGGATGCATAGTGTGCTACATGCTGAAGAATGCTTATGCAGCAAGTGCCACTTGGACATTGCTTCTCGTAGGGAAATGTATATTTGCACAAGTGCCCTAGTACGAAGATGATAAAATCATGCAATATATAGGAGAACGAAGTCTAGCGCCAAAACTTGCAAAATACCAAGAAGGGTATGAACCTTTTCTCAACTTGGATGTCAATGCCAAAGAATGAAGAGAAGCTTGAGGATGTTGGTCTTCATGTGGTGTCGAGAACCATGGGTGTGAAAATGATGAAGCATCCCTATTGGAAGAGCAAGGATAGAAGTCACCGCCATAATAGCATCAAGAGAGATGCTGCACGGTCCGCCGCGGTAGGGGAAGCCTCCATGCTGGTAGAAGAGTAAAAACTCCAAGTAGATGGAACCATGAAAGGAACGACGCGCATCTTCTTTCGCCAACTTAGAAAGGACTAGTGCAAGCTTGTATGTTATGCCATAATAGCATCAAGAGATGCTGCACGATTTGCTGTGGGAGGGGAAGCCTCCATGCTGGTAGAAGAGTAAAACTTCAAGTAGATGAAACCATGAAAGGAATGGCGCATCTCCTTTCTCCAGCTCAGGAAGGACTAGTGCAAGCCTATATGTTAGCCCTACATTGAAATACAAAACCTTGCAAAAGAGAGAAAAGATCTGTAAGCACAGAGGTAAGAAATGAGATGCTCGAAAAAACAAAACTAAAAATAAAAGAAAGCAAAGCTAAGTGCAATGCAATGAGTATGTAAGTATGCAGTGGAAGTAAAAAAAGGGTAAGTCTAAGTATGTGGCCACCATTGCTTATGCCAAGGTGGGGAAGTGGACTTAGAACATGCAATGGATGCCCTAGAAATGGATGTGTAAAGTGCAATAGGGAAGCCATTAGTAGACCAACAGCCAATCCTTCAGGAGTAGTGAAGGAGATAGTTTGGTGACACTGTCCGCATACCACATATCTAGTAGCCGTTGGGGCAAATGGAATAGATGGTGCAGCAGCAGTAGGTGTAGCCCCACTGAACTGGCGAGTGAGAGTGGAGGCAATCGCAGTAGTTTATGTTGGTTTTCTAGGAGGAAGACCTTGGGCCTTGGTATGACACTCTTCGTCCACATGGCCTAATCTCTGACAGTGTGCAAAATTTATTTTTCTCAAGAATTTGTTGCTAAAGGGATCGTGTTTCCTTGGTTCCATTGGAGGGAGTGGTGTCACCCTTGTTTTGGTTTGCCTTCGCATTTTGTGAGTTCTTACCATTGGTGGTTTTTCCTCCCGAAGAAGAGGCAACCAATCCTCGCTTCTTTGAGTGGATGTGTGTGGAGGACTTCTTGTGGACTTGATAATGCAGCCTCACATAATGCAAGAAGTGACACACAAAACTTGTAGAAGGTTGGCAATCTAGGTAGTGAGATAATATGTTAGTTAAAATGGAAGTATTTTTCAGGCAACTTGTTCAAGAAGAACGTGACTTGATCGTCGTTTGACTTCGGCGAGCCACTAGTGGCAAACTCAACTAGTAAACATTGATATTTGGCCAACTTGACTTTCAGATCATCTCCTTAGTGGAAAACTCTTGAAGCTCAAAATCGAAATTGATACGTGGAGTGCAATCTCGTGCCACATATTGGTCAATGAGATGACTCCAACCCTCTAATGAGGGAAAAATGTTGTAATCGAGAGTGGAACTCAAGAAGCAACCCTTGCATTAACTCAACATTGGCTATGGCATTGTGGGCTCTCCATTGATGGATGTAATTAGGGTGAGCTAATCGAGGGTCTTGGTATCAATGACAAGGTTCTAAAGTCCTTGAGATTCAAGCATTTGTTGCATGAAGTTCGACCAAGTGGTGAAATTCAACCAGTTAAAACGAATCTTAACTATGAAGGCATTCTTGGCTATTGCAACAGGAGTGGTAGTGCTAGGAGATGGAGAAGGTATGTAATGGTAGTAGGGTGAATAAGGGGGATAGGGTGGGGGAGAAAAGTACACTTGGGAAGGAATCCTAGAGTGCCCACCATGCATACGAGAAGTGTATATAGCGGATCCAAATATGGACAAGGGTGGACTGGTATGGGCATGGTAATTGCCTGTGAAGCGCAAGGTGGAGGGATAGGGACATGGGGAGTAGAGGATGGAAATCCTTGTGTAGGAGTGACCAAAGGGATGTGTAACGATAGTCCGTAAGTAGAGGAGGGATAACCTTGTGTGTGAAAGGTCATGTGGGGGGTTTGTGAGTGTTCGGGGGTAGTGAGAGGGAAGTGTTGAGCTAAAACATGCATTACTTGCTGATTAGCCTCTTAAATAGCCCCAAAACACACTAAAAAATGCTCTTTTAGAGTAAAAATCCTAAAATGGGGAGTGGTTCGAGAGAGTTCAGTGGAAACCCTAAAACAGGGAGCGGTTTGAGAGGGTTCAGTGGAAACCCTAATTCTTGGGGCGCCCTTCCACATCTATCAATAGACAGGCTGCCCCCATTCAGCCTAATTCTCTTTGTGCAGGTTTCACACTCTCGAGTGCAAATTTCAGCCATCAGTCTACCTCCACGTGGCTGTCGAGCCTTCGCAACTACTGCCACCTCTCCATCCAACCTTGCAATGCCCTGGCGCCTTCTTCTAGTTGTCGGCCACTGTCTAGCGCCTCCTGCTGCGTTTGGCCTTGTTCCTCATTGCCAACACCTCCACCCTCATATGTTCTTTGCGTATGCAACTTCTGGCTGTTGGCGACCGTAGGCATCACTCCTCCTCCATTAGGCGACCTTTAGTACCCTGCGTTTTGGTCATCCACTGCTAGGTGATTGCTGGTTGATGCTCTCCTCCATCACGCGACACTTTGTCTGCTGCGTTTGCAGCCTTCTAGGGACGACCTCTGCCCTTTCCCCTTTGCATCTTCTACAGCTTGCGTTTGGTTCTCCAGCAGCCTCTAGTACCATCGTTTTGCAGTTTCCTCTCTCTTCACTCTCCGATTGGTGGTCACAGACTTGGGATCCATCTTCGGTGGATGTCACACTCTGACATTGCTCTGCCCTTGAGCACACTGTACACTTACATTTATTTACAGGATTCATTCACTTCAGAGTTGTGTTCTCTCTCTCCCTTCTTCTGTTTGTGTTTGAGTTTTGAGTTTTGCATTTAGGGTTTGAGTTTTGCCCTCTGTGTTTGTGTCTGTCTCTTTGTGTTTCTGTGGTGGTCGTACACTGTGTCCCGAGTGCAAACCCTGTTAAGAAGATTGCTAGGGTTTGCACTGAGGACACACAGAGTGTACGACCATGACAGAGACACAAAGACACAGACACAGACACAGACACGGAGGGAAAAACTCAAACCCTAAACGCAAAATTCAAAACTCAAACACAAACAGAAGAAGGGAGAGAGAGAACACAACTCTGAAGTGAATGAATGCTGTAAATGAATGTAAGAGTATACAGTGTGCTCAAGGGTAGAGCAATGTTGGAGTGTGACATCCACCGAAGACAGATCCCAAGTCTGTGACCACTAGTCGGAGTGTAGGAGTGCTGAATAGTGAATGGTGTCAGAGTGCAGCGGTGCGGAAGCGTAGGACTGAGAGAGAGAGAACGCAGAGAGAGAAAGAGACAGTGGACGATGAAGATCTGCTATATAAAGAATGCTGAATACAAAGATATGCAGATATATACACGGGTGCAGTGCGCTGGACTGCGTGTCTCCACCTCGACGATGCAACCTGCTGTTCACCTCGAAGTCCGCTGCAGTCTGCACTGTCTGCTATCTGAAATCTGCGAACAGAGACGGAATCTGCGCGTCACCGGTCTGTAATCTGCGAGCAGAGAAGTGTACGAGACTGCTGGGGATGTCGGCTATTTATAGCCAGAATCTGCCAGAAAATAGGGCGCCAGAAATACCCTGTCGGCTGCATTAAATGCAGCCGACTGACTGTACAGGTCGGACTGCCACGTGGCAGTCCGACTGCACACCTGTCCAACTGCACTCTGCCTCTTGCCTAGCTGTGATCTCTAACACCCCCTCCCAGAGCCTGGGCAGGGCAAAAGCCTGAGGGATTTGGAATGTCTCCGAAGTAGAGCCTGGGGAAGTGCCTTCGTAAACAAATCCGCAAGATTGTCCTCCGTCTTGCAGTACTCCACAGTGATAGTCTCATCTAGAAGCTTCTCGCGGATGAAGTGGTACTGGATCTCTATGTGCTTCGTCCGGGCATGAAAAACAGGGTTCCTTGCCAAGGCAATGCAACTCTCATTGTCTCATTGTAGCAATGTAGGACGAGTCTGGGGGCACCCAAGCTCCTCCAATAACCGCCGAAGCCACACAACCTCGCATGTGGTGGAAGACGCGGCCCGATACTCCGCCTCAGTAGACGAAAGGGCTACCGTGGGCTGCTTCTTGCTACTCCATGAAATAACACCTGCACCCAAAGTAAAACAGTAACCTGTAGTAGACCGCCTGTGGTCCACATCACCGGCCCAATCCGAGTCGCTCCAACCTGCAAGTACAAGATCTGAGCCATCTGTCCCTGCGGGGTAATGAATCCCTAAATCAGACGTCCCCCTCAGATACCGAAGTATCCTCTGAGCAGCCTGCCAATGCACTGTCTTAGGTTCACTCATGAACCCTGCTAAGAGCCCAATAGCAAAATATAGATCAACCCTGGTGTTGAGAAGCCAAATCAAGGAACCAATCAACTGTCGATAGTGGGACGCATCCGCCAAAGGAGAAGCTGAATGGGAAGTGGCCTTCCAATTCGGATCCATAGGAGTAGATAGGGCCCGACAATCCTCCATCTCAAAAGACACCAAGAGCTCCTGTACATATCTCTGTTGAGAGATAAAGATCCCCCTCTGAGACTGATAAATCTCATGGCCCAAAAAGAAATGGAGTAGACCCAAGTCCGTCATCTCGAACGTCCGATGTAAAGCTGACTTCGTCTCTTGGACTTGTTGTGCATCATCACCTGTGACAATCAAATCATCAACATATAAGACAAACAGCACACAACCATCCTCGGAAGTGTGAACATACAGCTGCGGATCGGCTTTGGACCGCCGATATCCCGAGTCTGGAGGAACGAATCAATCTTCTCGTTCCATGCACGCGGAGCCTGCTTGAGGCCATACAAGGCCTTCTTCAACCTGTAGACTTTCCCATCTGAAGAACCAAAGCCAGGAGGCTACTCAACATAGATCTCCTCCTTCAAATCACCATTAAGGAAGGCCGACTTCACATCCAACTGATAAACAGGCCATCTCCTATGGCCAGCCAAAGCCAGAACAGCTCTAATGGTCGCCATACGAGCTGTGGGGGCAAAAGTATCATGACAGTCAATACCTGGGCGCTGTGCAAAACCTTTAGCAACAAGGCGAGCCTTGTGCTTATCCAAAGTACCATCGTTGAGGTATTTGGTCTTGAAGACCCACTTGACTCCAATCACCTTCTTCTTCGGGGGGCGAGGCACGAGTGACCAAGTGCCATTCCTCTCAATAGCCTCCAACTCAGCTTCCATAGCTTTCTTCCATGGTGCGGATTGTAAAGCCTCCTTCACGGAGGTGGGCTCTCGATCCTGCATAACACGGGTCATCAAACAATAGTTGGAGCAAACAAGCTCCGTAGAATGTGCCTGGTGCCTCTGCGACCGTCGCGGACCATCCTACGGTCCCCACTCCTTAGGAACCCCCTCGATCCCTGAATCACGGAGTGTGTCACGGGCCCAGCGAGGAGGAGGCCGAACCTCCCCTCGTCTTTCTCCATCAGCAGAAGACTCTGGAATATCCACCGGCGGTAACTCCTCAGAGGTGTCCGGTGGAACAGTAGACTTTGTGTCAGAAACAGAATCATAATCAAAAGGCACGGGCTCTAGTGGAACGGTAGAAGGAGCCCAACTCTCCCCTGGATCTCCAAGAACGGGATGCTCCTCACCTGTTGAAGTAGCCGGAACCTCCACAAACCGCACATCACGGCTAGTGTATACATCCCACTTGACGGGATCATACAGTCGGTAGCCCTGGGACTGGGAGTTGTAGCCAACAAATACCTGTTTTCGGGAAGCTGCTTCAAATTTATCACGGTGAGCCTTGGGGATGTGAACATAGGCATCACACCCAAAGACCCGAAAGTAATAAACATTTGGCTTCGTCCCAAAATAAGCCTCAAATGGGGTCATCCCGTCCACGGCTGAAGTAGGGGATCGATTAAGGATGTGAACTGCGGTAGCCACAGTCTCGGCCCACAGAACCTGAGGGGTCTGTCGGTGCTCCATCATGGTGCGCGCCATCTCGATCACACTACGGTTCTTCCGTTCAAGAATACCATTTTCTTGAGGAGTGTTGGTATTGGCAAACTCCTGGTGAATTCCTCTATCTGCACAAAATCGAGCAAACTCATTAGAAACAAATTCACCTCCCTTGTCGGATCGCAAGGTCTTCATCTTCCGGCCTGATCGGTTCTCCTCAAAGAGAAGCCAATCCTTGAAGTGCGAGAAAGCTTCTGACCTTAGTGCCAAAAAATAGGCCCATGTCATCCTGCTATAGTCATCCACGATCAGCATGAAGTACGAGCTCCCACGCAGGGACTCATTCCTCATAGGGCCACATAGATCCGTAGATACGAGCTCCATCGGTGAAGTAGACCACCGCAAAGCTGTGTGGGGAATGGCATCCCTATGTTGCTTCCCCCGAATGCAGGAGACACATGGCTGTTGGCTCACCACTATATCCGGCAACCCTTGAACAAGCTGTCCACGTGATGCCCTCCAAAGATAGTCATAGTTCAGGTGACCAAACCGAGCATGCCATAATTCTGACTGTGACTGTGAGGTAAGATGAAGAGTAGAGAGGGCGGTGGAAGACTTCAGTTTGTAAATGCCGTTCTCCTCATATCCGGATGAGAGAACCTTCCTCGATCCACGATCAAGGACTCGCACCGTAGTACTGTCAAACTCCACCAAAAGGCCAAGGGAGCAAATCTTATGAACTGAAAGGAGATGATATCCTAATCCTGGTACATGCAAAACCTCTGAGGTATGGGTACCACCTCGTCCATCCGGAATAAGCTGCATCTTACCCTGACCTGCAATACAAACTGAAGAGTTGTCTCCAATGAGAATTTGCCCACGCGAGGGTCGCAGCTGGGCAACACCATCTGATGAAGGAGTCATGTGCTGTGAGGCACCACTATCAACAATCCACTCTCGAGCCAGGGGAGCCGTCATCGCAGCATCAGAAGCATTCGGTGAAGCGTCCTCAATGACAGCTAGATGAAGAAATACAGCTGATGAGGGTGCAGCCACCGCTCCAGAATCCTTGGTGTCCTTCGTGTCTTTGTCAGGGCAATCCTTCTTCCAATGGCCAGTCTTTCCACAAATATGGCATGTGGAATCTTTGTCCTTGTCCTTCTCCTTGTCCTTCTTGGACTTGTTATCCCCCTTCTTCTCTTTTGGTCCTTCCCCTTCTTTTGAGAGGCTTGACCTGTCAACGCCTCCGACTTGGAAGCATTCTGTCCCTTTAACTATTCCTCTTGGTCTAAGACCATAGGAACCAACTCTTCCCACCAAAGAGTAGACTCTCGCCCCGAAGCAATAAGGGTAGAGTAAAATGTACCGAATCGTGGCGGCAACTGGGACAATAGTGTGATCGCCATGTCTTCGGAGGAAATCGGCTTCCCCGCATTCTGAACCTGCATCTGAAGCTGCCTTAGCTTGTTAATGTGCTCTTGCAGCGAAGAAGACTTATTTACGGACAAAGTCCGCATCTGTACCTCCAAAGAAACCCTCTTCATTAGGGTCATCCGATTGCACATTTGATCAAGCTCCAGCCATATCTCTCGAGCCACCGTCAAGTGCTCGATGTGAGCGATCACGGCTGTAGTGCATGATAGAAAGAGAAAGGATCGAATCCTGGCATTCAGTTTGTCCCAATGAGACTGGGCCTTGGCCAACTCCGCACGAGCATCGGAAGAGAGTTTGGACTCATCTCTTACCGAGGGCCGGTCAATCTCCTCCTGTACCAACTCCGCCAAATCATAGGACTCAAGAATGGCCAACATCATGACGCGCCAAATGCGATAGTTGTCGCCGTCGAGCTTCTGATCTGTAGGAAGAGCCGGTAAGACAGGCACCTTCGGGTCCATAATCGCCTGGAACTCCAAGTCAATCTCTGTAGACATCTTCACCTGCAATGCCTTCACAACCGCAAAAGCAGCCCCCTCTGACTGGGAAAACTCAGCCTGCTAAGGCTCTTCCGCGTCCTGAACCTTCTTCACCCGCCGGAGGCGATGAAAAAGCAAAACCTGCACTTGTAGGCTGAAAACTCAAACTTCCTCCGCGTCAAACAGCAATAAACAGCAGCAAATCCACCACCTGTACTCCTTTCCTGTGCGCCCACACTCGTTTCAGCCTTGTTCCAAGGCGCAGCCCTCCTGTCTGCCCTTAAACGCAAAAAACACAAATTTGTGTTGCGATGGAAACTCCTCTTCAGATTGATTCTGCGCTCAGTCAGCCCTCAAACACTGCTCTGATACCATGTCAGAGTGCAACGGTGCGGAAGCGTAGGACTGAGAGAGAGAGAACGCAGAGAGAGAAGAGAGAGAAAGAGACAGTGGACGATGAAGATCTGCTATATAAAGAATGCTGAATACAAAGATATGCAGATATATACACGGGCGCAGTGCGCTGGACTACGTGTCTCCACCTCGACAATGCAACCTGCTGTTCACCTCGAAGTCCGCTGCAGTCTGCACTGTCTGTTGTCTGAAATCTGCGAACAGAGACGGAATCTGCGCGTGTCACCGGTCTGTAATCTACGAGCAGAGAAGTGTACGACACTGCTGGGGATGTCGGCTATATATGGCAGACGATGGTTGATATAGGTGATGCAAAGAGTAGCCGAGACCAATTTACCGTTATTATCCTGGACCCATAGGTTGATTAATCGGTCCACTCAAATATGATCATCAACTTGTAAAGTGGTCTAGCAATCAATACACTATTTCTGACAAAGTGCCACTAGTATCCTATATGTCCCAGGAAGCACTCGGGAAGCTGAAGAAGAGGAAGGAGTCGAGCAACCACTGTCTCTCGAAGGAGCGGATTGACGAGGAGACGGTATCAAACAATCACCGTCTCTCGATGGAGCGGATTGTAGAACCGTAGGCTGTGGTAGCCACTGTACCCGAAAATAGGTGGAGGAAGATTGCCGCTGGTATTGCAACGATCTCCAGGAGGTCGTAGCACCAATCGATCCTCCATGTGCTTGAAAGGACTTAGTGTGCATGGGATGCTTCTTATTGCCTTGAGCATAGTACTTTGATAGCCGATGCAGAACGATCTCTGTGGCCTAGAAAGGAGAGGTGGCACAAGGAGTGTCTGGTGGAAGACACATATACTCTGGGGGGGTGGGGAGCAAAGGTTGAAGTTGGCAAGCATCGGTGGTGTGTCCGGTGATGCCACAGTAGGAGCACCAAGTAGTTTGGTCACATCTATTGGTAAAGAAGCCATGGGTACCAACGTGCCTTGTTAAAGAAGGTAGAGGTCAGCCACAAACCATAAACTGCAATGTTTGCCTCAAGGGCTAGGAGGGCAATGGAAGGGCTGGAAGTGAGTTGCTAGTGGGAGGAGAATGTGGCCAGTCGTAAGAGGTTGCAACCAGTAGAAAAACACAGGTGAGGAGAGAGAAAGACTAAAAACGCAAGTGAGGAGAGAGAAATACTAAAAGCGTAGGCTCCAGGAGAGAGAAATACTAAAAACGCAGATTGTAGGAGAGAAAACAGCGAACGTAGGCTGCAGGAGAGAGAAAGACTAAAAACGCAGGAAAAACCAATAGCAGCAGCTAGTATGCTGAAATCAGCTCCGAATAGTGTGGGGTAGGCTGAGAACAGGTGCCAGACTATTGTAGACAGCAATGGCCAGCTTGGACCGCGATGTCCTCCGCATCTGGGGTGTGCGCAACAAGCTGAAATACTTGTAAACTGCAAAAACGAGATTGTTTTCCAAACCCTAAATGCAAAACGTAGAAACGCAAAAACGCAAACTGCAGGTGAAGGGTGAAGGGTTTCTCAACAGGATCCAGTTACTCATCAGAGGGAGGGAGGGAGCAAGGAGTTTGGCACAGATTCAGATGATTCTTTAGACTCCATCGAGTTCCCATCTCTTCACAAGGTTGCAATTGCAGTGATGAGATAGGATAGAGTATACACTAGGCGACAAAAGAGAGGCATGGTCCATGGAGCCATGCGGGTTTGAGAGACTTAGAAGATCTCCATGAGGATCCTCTCATGGAACATTCGAAACTTTGGTGGAAGAATTTTCCACCAAGGATGAAGCCGCATGAGATATGATCTCCATAGAGCACTGCTTGGAGGATTAGTGGATTTTCTTATGCTACAGGGGCATCACCTTTCGAATGAGAGGATCTCCTGGTTCAGCAAGAAGCTGTTGCGTGGACGAAGTTTCATGTATTGGGCGCCCGCTATAGGAGTCTCAAAGATATAGGTAGATGTATGCCTTTGTGTTGGTGAGCATTGGCTTCATGGAGCATAGGATTGGGGCATCCTTATAGCAGGGAGAACACTTTGGGTATCTGTTAGTGGAGGAGGTATTAATAGGCTTGCTGGTCATATACACTCCAAATTGCCAGAGGGAGAGAGGACTCTTTTGGACTACACTCACTCAGTTTCTACCTCATGTTAACCACTGGATTGTAGGTGGGGATTTTAATATGGTTGAGCTTTGGAGGATAGAAGGGGTAGATGTATAGATACTATTTCTGTATTAGAGGATAGGACCCTTGGTTCATGGTAGAGTTTGGTAGATCTACATGTTCCTTGCAATTATCAAGAAGAGATAGGACATCTGGTGCTAGGATCTTCTCCTGGTTCAACAGACTTTATATAGATGACTGGGCTTGTGACAAGCGGGGCCTAGTGAGTATTGTTCCAAGAACCACTTTATCAGATCACACATCGGTGTATAGTTGGTTCTTATGGAGGGAGCCATAGGAACCAACTATATTAGAATTTCTTTACACTTGTATTATGAGGAGGAATTGAGGGAAGATATTACTAGGATTTGGAGGGCCAAGCCATTTTTAGTGGGCAGGGCAGCTAGGGACTTGTATACATAGATATAGTCTTTAGTTTTTAGATTCATTTTGATTTTAGTAGATCTAAGCCTGATATTAGGATACATTTATTTCATGTTACTTCACTTCAACTTTCCTGTAATGAGATGACATTGGATATAGATGTATTGATTTTTGTCTCATAGGCCACATTGGCCTTTGGCAGATGTTAATATATCTTTCTTTCTTCTTCTTCTTCTTCTTTCTTCTCTCTCTCTCTCTCTCATCGTAGTTGATAATTAGTTATTGAAGATATGGAGTCCATTCGTTTTTGTCTTGTTGAATGAAATTGTTTGAACAAAGTCTTTGAGGAACCACCTTTCTCCAATATGGTTTTGCCCGATATATTTGATGAGCAAATTGCTCAATGTGTGGGATCCTGCTTGATATGACTACTATGCAGATTGGTCAAATATAAAATAACAAGATTGAGGAGAGAAATACAAGAATGTGGGATTAAGCACTTTGTTCTCTTCCATGGTAAAACCATCTTAAAAATGTGTTGTATATACTTTGATCACACTAGTGCTAGATTGTGCAACCACTTGTGATACATCACAATGGTCAATTTGGTAGTATTTTTTGTGAGAATGAGATAAGTATGAGACAAGAAGGTGGTGAATATGCATTTGAGCTCATTTTAGGGCACATGAGAGATTCTCTTTTAAAATTATTGCCATGTTTCACTTTTTTGACTCACCTTCTTTCTCGGACAGGGTGGTAAATAACCTGATTAAGCACTCAACAAGCAATAAAATTCACGTAAACTGAAATACAAATGTTACTACTTAATCCTGCACACTAGATACCTGATTGGCCCCAAAACTAGTGCCCCTTGCAGCATTTCTTTAACTTGTTTTGAAGGACATTGAGATCTAGCCTAATCTCCTTCAATCTTCAATACATCTTGCTGTCCAGAGCAACTAGCAAGCCTTCAAACCAATTTGCCCCTTGTGTTGCTTGGGGGTTAGCCTTCAATTTGCTCCTTGGAAGACAAATTCTGCCCCAAACTTAATGTTGATTGGTTGGTGTCTTGAAACTCTTTGAGATCCCAAATTTTCAGTTGTTGAATTTCAAATACTAGGCTCCCAATTTTTTAGCACTCTTCTCCAGCTGGCCATCAAACCGTAAATTTTTCTTTAAATTAGGATTTAGCAATAATATTTCTTTAATTGCACCATCGGGATTGAATTTTGCTAAGATCTCAAGGGAAGTTGTGAATTGGTTGAGAGAGAGAGAGAGAGAGAGAGAGAGAGAGAGAGAGAGAGAGAGAGAGAGAGAGAGAGAGAGAGAGAGAGAGATCTGACAGAGAGAGAGAGAAGAAGAGAGCTGTTGGGGACGGAGAGACCTGGTCGCCATCGCCTGCGCCTGCAGGCCCCGCCGCCGTCGCCTGCGCCTGTAGGCCCTGCTGCTGTCGCCTTCGCCTGCAGGTCCCGTCGCCTTCGCCTGCAGGTCCCGCCGCCGTCGCCTGAAGGCCTCGCCAAAAACACCTCGCCCGAGTGCCCCCCCTGCCCCAGCTCCGCCCGCACATCCTGCAGAGGTGCGCCTTGCCAGATTTCAGCCCCTTTACAAGTCGCATCTGTCCACCATCGTCGAGGGCTGCATCGACGTCGGTTGCTGACTGTTGCGCCTGCTCCCGGAGCTGTCCAGATGCCCTGTTTCCCAGCTCCTGTGAAACCCTAAACCTGACCTTCGTCAGAGAGGCAGCGTCCGGAATTGCGTGCCCTCTGCTCTGTACACAGAAAGAGAGAGAGAGAGAGAGAGA
Source organism: Lygodium microphyllum (assembly GCF_053477565.2). Lineage (NCBI taxonomy): Eukaryota > Viridiplantae > Streptophyta > Polypodiopsida > Schizaeales > Lygodiaceae > Lygodium > Lygodium microphyllum. The sequence goes on along the minus strand of NC_141137.1, from coordinate 170,803,236 downwards.
CTGTCGGTCAGTCCTTCTGTGAGATCAGTTCGTCATACACAATGGCTGGTTTGGATCTGGATTTCCTAGACCAAACGGTGGCAGCACTTGGCCCGGACTCTGATGCTGAGGAATCCGAGGATATGGTTCCGTGCACTGAAGAATTGCCCCCGGGTCCTGACATCCAGCCTGCGGGAAAACGTACCAAGCACACCCTGGAAGAGATAGGCGTTACTCCCGATCGTTCCTATGCGCAGGTTGCTTTGGATCTGGTGGACTCTCAGGAGGTGGACTGGGAGCATCTGTTGGAATTTGCTAACACGCTGCTTGGTGAATATGTTCAACACAACCAGGAAGCCTTCTCTGCCTCTGCTCCAGATGATGTTCTGGAAGCTACCGTCGAGCCAAAAACTGTCCTACGCTGCTTTTCGGTATTTTATGATCGCGCGGTGATACTCTTCTTTACCGGTCGCATCCCGCTGCTTTCCCGTATTCGCCAATGGCTGCAGAGTCTGCTACAAGGGGAATGTGTTGAAGAGATTTTTGTTGGATCCCGGGGTTTTTTTGAGGTCCTCTTGAAAACAGAGACGCACCGTGCTGCTCTTCTGTCTAAACTGCCTTTGTTTTTTGATCGTCGCTTGGTTCATGTGGTTCCATGGCGCCCGATGGCAGATTTTCAGCGCCTCCTGCAACGTGAATGCCCTGTGTGGGTAGAAGTGGAAAATTGTCCGGCTGTTTATTGGCCGCTATTAAAGGATGCTATGGCCGCTGTGGGCACGGTTCTGGTCCCTCCCAGTCTCAGGGCTGTGAATCGCAACCGCTTGTGCATGTTATGGGATACTGCGCGGAAACGGCCTGCATGGTTACGCCTCAATTGCTCCGGCATGCATCCGTTACACTTTCGTTTGAAATGGGGCAATTTTGCTGGCCATTGCTTTTCCTGTGGATAGTTGGGGCACTTTATGGCTGAATGCCCCGAGCAACAACACGTTTCAGATACAGCTCATGTTGCTCCGCCCATGGAAGATATGGTGTGTGATGCTCCGCCGCTGGATCCTACCCACCCGCCCCAAGTTCTGGCCAAAGGTAAACAACAGGTTTCGGGTCTGGATTCCCGTGCTACTGATTGGGTTGAAGTACGCGCCAAAAAAGGCAACAGGATTGGTGCTGGCATGGAGAGTACTGGGCCTCCTACCTCACACGATTCCATGCGAACATATATACGCAGGAAGGAAATGATGTCGTCAGAGTGCTCTGCTCCTGCTATGGTTTCTTCAACTCCCCGCCACCAGCCCGCCAGGAAAATGTATTCGGATCGTCTCAAGGGTCCACCTACACAGCTGGCTTTTGATACCAGAGGCAATGTCATTACTCCGTGGGACCGTCGTTACCCACGTTCCAACCCCAAGCAAGCTGATATGCCCTCAACTTCCAAATTTGGTCCCCAGAACTCTTTTGCGGTGTTGGCAGATTTCTTGGATGAGGGAGTCTTGGACATTCTCGCCAACAAAGTCAAATCGAGGCAAGCTGTGCCTCGTACCTGATTGTGTTTTGTATACACATGAAAATAGCCACGTGGAATGTGCGAGGAATTTGTTCTCGCCACAAGCAACATGCCATGTGGACTGCATTGTATGAGAATCAGTGGGATGTCCTGTGTGCTGTTGAGCACAAGAGTCACAGTGACGCCAGTAAAGTTGTGGATTGCCATGGCTTTCGTTTGTTCTATGCAGGAACACAGGCCATGCATTATTCGGGTGTGCTCATGATTGTACATGCCAAATATCAGCCGGTTCTTATTAAAAATGATGTTCATGGCCGCTTTTTGGTGGTCAAAATCTTATTTGAAGGGGAAATCCTATGGTTACTTGGCCTCTATGCTCCGAATGATTCGTTATCTCGCCAGGAGCTTTGGCACACTTTGCAGACTTCCTTGTCACTTGGCAGACGCGGCTTCTTCATGGGGGATTTCAATATGTGTGTTGATTCTTCCCAGTCTACATCGGAGCACTCGGCCATGGATGCGCCAGAAAGTCGTATGTGGCACGACTTGGCTCTTGCTGTTCTTAAGCAAGATCTTTGGTCCTGGCTACACCCGTCTTCTCCAGGCTTTACTTTCCATTCGGCCCAGTATGCCACAACATGGTCGCGGTTGGACCGCATATATATCATGCAGAATGATGATTTTCTGCCTGAGATGCTTGAAATAAAAGTGTTGCAGCAATATGTCTTGTCGGACCATTTCCCTCTGCAGTTCGAGTTGCTTGCACAACCCATTGCCCCCTTCAAGCAATTTCTGGAGAGACTCCCTTTGCGTTTCAACTCCTCCTACTTAAAGCATACAATTTTTCAGGGCTATATGCAGCAAATGCTTGACAGATTCTCCTTGGACTTTTCCTCTCAGGGCACTGCCTCATTTGACCGATTGCTCTCTAATGTGCAGCGGGTTGCTCGGCAATATGGGATCTATCATGCCTCTCGGCGCCGTCGACAGGCAGCGGAGGACCTGTTGCTTTTGGTTCGCTCTTTGCTGATGGACACTCCGGATGATGCATTTCTGCTTGCACTGGCCCTGCGGGTGGCCGATCTTGTTAAAGAATTCCAGTTAAAATCGTATCAGCAGGCCAAATTGCAACATCTAACAGAGACTTTGCAAGATAGCGCATGTCAGACCCACAAGTTCTTTCGAGCCCTCCATGCCTCTCCTGCTCGAGAGAATTTGACCAGACTCGAGGATGCACAAGGCCACCTTATCTTGGATCCACAGACTATTGTGCATATGTGCAGGAATTATTTCCGTGACCTTCTCGGTTCCGCTTCTCCTCCTTCAGCCCAAATTACTCAGGCCCGTTCGGTCTTTTATGACCTGGTCCGCAATCAGTTACCCCAGGACATGCAAGCTACTCTGGAGTCAGATATTGGTGAAGTAGAGGTTATGGATGTCTTGTTACACTTGCCCAAAGATAAAAGTCCGGGTTGGGATGGTCTCACCAATGAGTTCTTTGAAGCTTTCGCTACCCAACTGGCGAAACCATTGCAGGCTCTGTTTCAGCAGGTGTGGGAAACGGGGATCATGCCTCCCTCATGGAAACAAGGACTTATTAAACTACTTCCAAAAGTTCCTTCGCCATCTAAGTTGACACACTGGCGCCCCATTTCTTTGATGGGTTCCATGTACAAAATCTTTTCCAAAGTAATGGCGAATCGGCTCCATAAGCATCTCCCTGCCCTTGTGCACCCTCTCCAGTACGGTTTCATTAAGGGCCGAAATATTCTACACAATGTTTTGAATGCCCAATTGGCCATTGATTATGCCCGGCATTCTAATCAGGAGGTGGTGTTGATTCAACTGGACCTGGAAAAGGCTTTTGACTATCTGGATTGGTCTTTTGTTGCTGACCTTATGTCTGCTATGGGCTTTGGTGCTCGGATGTCTCGTCTGATCTACACCATTAGTGCTGCGGCGTCTTCGCGAGTCATGCTGAACGGAGGTGTTACTGAGCCATTTGTCCTTGCCCGTTCGGTCAGACAGGGGTGTCCTTTGAGCCCTTTATTCTTTGCCCTTGCGACACATCCAGTTCTTTCCATGTTATCACATATGGCCGCCTCTTCCCAGTTGGCCGGACTGTCGCTTCCTACAGGGCAACATTTCATTAGCCAATCCCTGGCGGATGATACTTTTATGATTTTGCGTGCGGACAAGGATAACCTTCAAAAAGCATTGGATGTTTGGGGTCTCTTTGGCCAGGCGTCAGGCCTTCGTATCAATCCGCTCAAATCAGCCATTCTAAGCTGCGCGGAGTCGGACTTGCAGTCCTTGGACTGGCAAGGTCTGGTTGTTCCTCGAGGTTCCATTGTCAGGCATCTTGGATACCCATTGGGGGTTGATGTTCCCCCAAAGCAGTTTCTGCAGTGGATTTCTCAGAAGATGATGGCCAAGTTTATGTACTGGAAGTCTCAGGCCTGGCCTTTTCATGTCCGCCTCAAAGTAGCCTAGATAATTATGTTGCCAATGATCACATATTTCTTGCCATTGTTGCCCTGGACTCCTACGACCCTGAATGCTCTCACTCAGTCTATTCGCTTCATGCTCTGGAAGAAGGACTCATTGAAGGCAGGTATTTCCTGGATCTCGTGGTCACATGCGTGTACCCCCAAAAGCATGGGTGGTGGAGCTATTTTAGATGCCCAAACTCACATGCAGGCACTCCGTTGGTCCCTTTTCCGCGCCATGTGCTCGGATGATCATCATCCGTGGGTCGCTATCGCCCGTTCTTTCCTTGAGGGTCATGGGCTTCGGCATGGCAATACCCGACTCCGGAGTTCTTGGTGGCACGTTCTTAATGCGGATTCGCGGTTTTCCAGTTCTTCTTCATCGCTGCTTACTCATTTGGTGTGTTCCTGGAAACACGTCCTTCGAAAGGCTCAGTGGCACCCAACGGAGGATCGCCTGGCTACTAACTCTTTTCAATTGGAATTACTGGCAGTCTCGCGTCTACTTTCGTGGGAAGGTAAACATGAGCTTAGACCACAATTCAACCGGATGGCACGGTTGGGCTTGTCTTCAGTTGCGGATGCCACCCTTGCCAGTCGCAATGTGCTTATCTCCTTTCGTACTGCTAGGAGGATTTTCCGGATCCCTCGTGGATATAGGCCTTTATGGGATCAGCTCGTGACGGTGCTCCAGAACAGACAACCCTTTCCTGCTCTTGCTTTGGATCATCCCTGGCAGGATTGGGACCTACAAGGCCGGCTGCCTTTGAGCAAAGCTTCTGCTAATCAAGTGTATCATCTCCTGATTAAAGATAATCAATGGCTGGTTACTAAAGCGAATGCTTTATGGGGATTGCGTAAATCTCGCTCCTGGTGGAGGGTCACTGTGATGGAGGGCTGGGTCAACAAGACACCCTTTAAATATAAAGTCTTTCTTTGGAGAGTGATCATTGGGGGTCTTCCGCTTGCTTCGGCTCTTTCCAAGCGACGAATCTCCAATGGCACCTGTTTCTTTTGCACCACTACTATGGAAACCGCTCGCCACCGATTTATTTCCTGCCCCGTCGCTAAGAAGGTCTGGTTATTTTTGTCGGCCGTTTGGCGAGGGGTGGTTGGTATCACACTGCGCCCCTTTGATTGGGTTTTGGGCCAGCCCAAATACCCTTCTCCCGCACAGCCACATATGAAGCTCATGTATCACTTTCTTCGATACTGGGGCTGTTGGCATAACTGGACCATTCGGAATGCTTTTCTGTTTGACTCAGCCCATAATGTTCAGCGATATATTGTGAGGCTTAAGGGCCTCTTGTATTGGCAGTTAGCTCTTCTCCATCGTTCTGATTTGCTCTCTACGGAGGACTTCCGTCCTTGGCATATGGCAATTTCCTCCGCATCCTTGCCATGAAATTGTAACTTGTAGTACTTAGCACCTCGTCGCATGATGACTTGCATTGTCGTCATGTATCTTGTAATCAAGTAATCTTGTATTTTTTTCGTAATTAATACAATTACCTTTTACGAAAAAAAAAAAAAGAGAGAGATCTGACTTACTCCCTCGGAAGGACTTACTTCCTTGGCATATGGCAATTTCCTCTGCGTCTTTGCCATGACTTTTGTAACTCTTTTGTTGTTTAGTACTTTATAAATATAAATCCATTACGAAAAAAAAAAAAAAGAGAGATGTTAGCAGAGTATGTCAGCTCATGTGTGAGATTGAGCATGTATTATGGCTGGGCACTTTATGTAGTTATTTTAGGCATTTTTAGTGTGTAGCATTTTATGCTATTGTGTTGTTTATTACTGCCAATCGGCCAACATTAAATGCTGGCCAACCTGATATATTTTATGGTGTTGTTCATACCTATATGTATCTTGGGCTCCTCCTCCGCAGTCAGTTCAGTTCACCACTTGGAGATCCCGTGGAGAGAGGAGTTGGTGACGGTGTCCACGCAACCAGTGACTCACTTTTGTATGCAATAGTCTCGTGTTTGATACATGGATTCCATTTCCCAAGCATAAATCTGAGTTCTCATCTGTATTGTGTTCTTTCTTTTTCTTTCTCTTTGGTCTTGTGTTTCAGCAGTTTATTACATCATATGTTTGTGCTTCCATTGCTGCTCCACTTTTGACATGGTATCAGATTTTAGGATTTGTGCTCCTAGTGTGTTTTCTTGCTGATTTTAGGACCGTTTTCACCCTTGCTGATCAGGTGATTGTTGCTCCATACAGGCGACTTGTTTTCCTTGCGTTTTTTGCAGATTTGCCATGGCCTGCTGTCTACAGCCCCTCTGCTGCCTAGGTTTTCAGTTTTCAGGCTGCTACGATAGTTTTCTAGCCTATTTGTGGCAGTACTCAGCCTGCGATTTGGTGTTCCTGCTTGCTTCTTGGCTAGGCAATTGTACCTTCAGATCGTTTTTGCTGTTTATGGCAGTTTTTGACTGATTTTTTTGACTTTTTGCAGTAGTTTTTGTCTTCTTTTGGTCAGATTTTGGGTTATATTGTATGTGAACTCTTGTTTTTTGCAGTTTGTGCTCGTGTTTTGGCTGTGTTCCCTCTCCAAATACCTTCTTTTCTCTACTTCTCTTCTAAATCCTCTACAGATGGCTCCTCCATGCACATCCATTGATGGCAAGTTCCATGGACCAGATTATTACACGAGTGTGGTGATGAAGGCTTGGTTTGTCCGGAAGCGGTTATGGTACGTGGTTGGCGGAGCTATTGCACGTCCTCAACAGCCTTCTCTTGTTCCAGCTGATTTTGATGAAGACAACCATGAGGAAGTAGTGCTTACATGGGATTCGGATGATGCCCGTGCTTATTCGGCCTTACTTTGGTGTATTTCCAAAGAAGTCCTATCGGCGGTCACCTCTTGTAGGACAGCTTTAGACGTATGATCAAAGTTGCAGTTGATGTACAAGGCTTCTTCCACCATGAGGGCCATTACACTCTATGGCCAGCTCCAACAATAAAAGTTTAAAACCAAAGATATGATCCAATCATTCCTATTTCAAGTTACCCAAATCCAGGATCAGCTTTGCACTCTGCAGTCTGCCTTTTCAGAGGCACATCTTGTTGGTACAGTACTCTACAAGTTTCCTCAGGAGTTTGATGGAGTGGTAAATGCTTTACGGGCGTAGACACCTACGACTCTTGTCAATTTTCTTTATATGTCCTCGATGCTGCTTGAGCATGAGGCGACTTTGCGACTACAAGGGTGGCTTTCGTTACATTATGGAGGTTTAGGTGAGGCTCTTGCGGCTTGAGAACGGGGTTCGAAGATGAAGAAGTCGAAGGCCCAGTGTTACCACTATTGCAAGAAGGGCCACTTACGAAAGGACTACAAAGAGTTAGCCGGTTTCGCGAAGAAAAAGAAGCAGAAGACGAAGTGGGATGCAGACTCCTCCAACTAGTCATCATTTGCCCCTCAGATTTCGACTCCGATCCTTCGGCCAAGGCAAAGTCCAAGGCGTGGAAGGGATCCTCTTTTTCGGATCGTGGGAAGGGCTTGGTGGCCCCTCCTCAATTGCTTTTTAGTATGGTGATGAGGTCATCTCTCACGACTCTCCCGTGCCAGAGAGAAAGTGTGAGAGGGTGGTGAGATGGGGCAGCCGTGCCTCATCTATATTTCTATACGGATGCACAGGATCCGGATAGGGACATCCTTGACGCATCAACTGTAGTCTAGCAGGTACAAATCCTAGAGCTAGGATTGACATCCAGGTTCATGATGGGCTGGTTTTTTGACAGAGAGTGGGTGGCTTTTGTCTGGAGCTTACATGAGGGGACACTTTGGTGGTCTGGCCAAAGGAGGGGAATTCATGGTCATTTACGCGTTGCGGCATTGGTGACAAGATGGTCACGTGTGCTACATCAGTGGCATTGTTGACAGACATTGAGAGTTGCTATGATCTTCTCTATCTTTAGGAGCTGGTACGATCGACATCAACATCAGGTTCTCTTCGAGGCACCTTGGTGGTGGCTTGATCACCCACTGCTTGGGTATCCATGGTTCTACTTGGTGGTCCTATGTTGTATGGTTTTTGATTCATTCTCATTGTACCATTGTATTATATCAGATCACCCATGATCTGAGAGAGGATGTTAGCAGAGTATGTCAGCTCATGTGTGAGTGTGAGTATGTATTATGGTTGGGTACTTTATGTAGTTATTGTAGGCATTTTTAGTGTGTAGCATTTTATGCTATTGTTGCATTTATTGTTGCCAGTCGGCCAATATTAAATGCTGGTCGGCATTAAATGTTGGCCGACCTGACATATTTTATGGCATTATTTATGCCTATATATATTTTGGGCTCCTCCTCCTCAGTCAGTTCAGTTCACCACTTGGAGGTCACGTGGAGAGAGGAGCCGGTGCCGGTGCCCACGCTGCCAGTGACTCACTATTGTATGCGACAGTCTCGTGTCTGATATATGGATTCCATTTCCTGAGCATACATTTGAGTTCTCATTTGTATTGTGTTCTTTCTTTTCCTTTCTCTTTTGTCTTGTGTTCAGCAGCTTATTACAGCATATGTTTACGCTTCCATTGATGCTCCACTTTGAAAGAGAGAGAGAGAGAGATTCAAAGTTTTATTGCCAAAATTGACTGAAATTTAATGTTGCAGTGCTATGAATGGCTAATTGACCATAGTCCACCATCAATAGGAGTCCCACATGTAGTTGCTTGTCCTTGTGGCCCCCAGAATTGCTCTCGCCTGCTTGTAGACAACCTACAAAAGCTGTCATTTGCCTCCAATGGCCTCTTGATTAGTTGAGGATAGCTCTTTGACAACTGCCAATGGTTGGGTTGATCACTAATGCCTGGAAATTTGCAATAGTAACTCTCTTAGTCCTCTCCTAACCTCCATAATGTTGAGATCACGTTCCAATATCCTCCAATAGCCTTTTCCTTACTTGTATGCTCAGGTTTTGCCAATTGGCAGTGTTTTTAAAGCCCAACTAAATTAAATTTACTATTGATTCTTGCTTAAAAAATTATTTGTACTAGCCAACAAATCAATTGGCTAGGCCAATTTGTCATCCAAGCCATCCTAAGTATTTATTAGCTTTAGAAGTGACACTAATCAATTTTGAACATAGACATTAATTGAAACAAGCCTTCCTCCTCGGAGAGGATGGTAATGACTTGATTAGTCAATAATTACAACAAGTAATTAATTCAAATAAATTGAAAATGCACACTTTACCACTTTAATCTTGGACAATGGACAGCTTGTTGGCCCCAAAACTGGTGCCCCTTGTGGTATTTCTTTAACTTTTATTGCAAATGGATGGAGTATAACTGAGATTCTTTGATCTTCGCTAATTGAAGTGCCTCTTGTTGTCAAAAGTGACCAACAAGCCTCCAAACCAATTTGCCCCTTGGTTTGCTTTGGGATTGGCCTTTACTATACTTCATGAAAGACAAATTCGGCTCTAAATGTGATATTGGTTGGTTGGTGTCACAGAGACGTGAGATTTTTGGATGCTTTGCTTATGTTAGATAGAGATTTGATTAATTTAATAATCAAATGTGCAATATTGAGATGCACATGTGATGTGTAAGCAAATATTTCATGGTAATAGGCTAAGGATCCTAGGGAAACAGTGGGTGTCAAAGGCAAAAGTTGTAACAAGTTATGTTAGCTGAATGTCAATGTCAATTTGGCCCTAGCACAATTAATTGGCTCATAAGTGTTAATGGCAACACTAGGGACCAGGCATTAATTAATAAATTAATGCTTGTCCATGGATCGATTAAAGCTTGGGAAGCCAATTAATTTGTGGATGGGCACATCTAATATTGGGCAAGGTGCGAAGGGCTAAATTAATTAAATCTGAAAATTAACTAAATGACTGAAAATTGCTGGAAAATGGATTAGGAAGGCTGTCACTTGGCAATAACTTTCTATGCAAGAGGGGAGAAGGTTGTTTTGGGCTGGTAGAGGCTCATTTTGGGGATGGAAAGTTGGGAGAGAGAGAAAGAAGACGCTACTAGTCAAATTTCTTGTTGTTGGAGACCCTCTGAGGGCGACAGAATTTATGATACCTCTTGGAAATGGCAATAGCAGTTAGGAGCTGGCAACAACATTTCCTAGCCTCCCAGGGAGTAGGCGATAACTCTTAGGAAAGATTTGACAGGGCAGCAGCTATTTGGAGGGTTTCCGTGATGAAACTCTAAAATTTCTCTCTTTACAACATTCTCTCATCTTCTCCAGCCTATGCTCATCCATTTTCAGAAATTCTCAGCCATTTGGAGCAGATCTCAGCCATATTGGTGGATAGCAAGGGAATTTCTGTTGTAAACCCTAATTTACAGCAAAAAATTGGGTTTAGCAGCCACCTTCAGACCCATGCCAACAATTAGAGCATGTGAAGACTAAAATCGATAGCTGGAATTTGAAGAATTGCTAGAGATATCAAGAGCTAGCCCATACTACAATTTGCCTCGTGATCTAACAAGGAATCGATCTTCACCTTGCTCCTTGGATAGAGAATTCAGCTACAAATTCAATGTTGGTTGTGCCAAAATAATAGTTATACTCTGATACCATGTCAAAATAACAAGTATGCTCTAATACCATGTCAAAAAGAAGCGATAGTGTAGAGAGACAGTAGGGTTTGCGGGCAATGACAGTGTGTGTGTGGCAAAAGTTGAGAGAGAAGAGAAACTCAGAAACACAAGAAGAATACGATGATGATGCATTGAAGCATGCTATGAGAAGAAAAGCTGATACAACGGAGCCAAAGCTCAAAAGATAACTGCATTGTCATGTTTGAATCAGGCGACAACACGTGTGGGAATGTGCGAGGAATGTGCACAGTGAAGGGAGCGAAATGCAATTCTCTGGGCAATGCGCTATTGAAGTAATCACTGGAAGGTGAAAGATATCTATTAAGGGAGCGAACCACAATCCTTTGATATTATCAGAGATATGCAAGATAATCACCAGCTGTCGAGGGGGAGTGAACCACAGTCCTTTGATGTTGGAGAGTGACATAGGCAACAAAACTCAAATCCCTAAGTATGGGAGCTGTCAAATGTCACGAGAGCAACCTAGATGCTGATGCTAAGTGGATAATGATGACGCCAGATGATGAAGGATGAGCCGAGCTGCAAAAACGCAGGTCCTAGCAGTCTCTGTGACACACAAGTGACTCTAGGTGATTGAGGAGGAGCTAGATTGCAAAAACAAGGTCTACCAACCACTATGATAGACGAGTGATGAAATCACTGACGCTAGATGATGTAGATTGCCACCGGAGGCTAGGATGCTAACACCAAGTTGGAGATGATGTCTCTAGGTAAGGAGAAGATATTGACTGTAAAACGTAAGTGAAGGTGAAGCCTGAAGGAGAAGGGTGCTGACGCCAAGCAAATGATAGTGACACTAGGTGAAAGATGCTCCAAATGCAAGGCTTGATGATGGCATAGGGCGCGTGAAGCAAAAGAGAAAGATTGAAGGCCACGAGTCACGAACTGCAATGTCCTCCTAAAGGGGGTGTGAGGGTAGTGGAAGGGGCTAGTGAAAGAAGGGAAGTGATGGTGAAGAATAACCGAAGAAAGTAGTGAAGAATGAAGTTATTGTCTATTTATAAGCATAAGCTGTTTAGGGTGGTGCATCATTGTGTTTGCACCCACTAAAAAGGTAACCAAAATGTAGACACCAGCCCTTTTTGGGACTGTTGGTGCGAAACCCTAAATGAAGTATGTGAATTGAAGAAGTGGTTTCTCAACACCCCCTCTCAGGCCCAAAAAGGGATGAAGAGAGAGGAGTGAGGAGAGATACAATAAAGAATAAGAGGATCCTAGAGATTCAAGATTTCCACCTGAAAGGTAACCTGTAGTAAGGAACAATACACGAGATGAACTATAGAACTCTACTCCACCTTGGGAGAGAAGCCACTAGCTCCATAACTCCATGTTGGAAAGAATTCGAAGGTCTCATCACCAAGTCGCGGCTAAACCTCCAAGACCGTAATCTAGGCAGTCTCTAAAGATCCTGGGTATCAATAGAAGAAATGGCTGCTCAAAGACGGCCATTTCAAAAGAGTAAATGGTGGGTGACGAACATCATGAGAAGTAGGGCCCCTTTCTAAGGGTGGAGGGATAGGGGCCCCATTAGAATAATGGGTGTTGGATGAGATGACATTTTTCCTCATCCTGTTATACATGTGTACATTGTACTATCTTTTTTTTTTCACTTTTCACTGGGGCAGATTCGCCTTTAAGTGGGAGGCTGTTGGGAGTAAAGAAGCCTCTGCCTCGCCGCCCGTGTATTACTACACTGACAGTATCTGCCACTGCAGGTGGCGGGCACTCGTCATCGTCACTTTATTCTTTATTCTTTTAGTGACAGCTTGAATAAAGGAAGGCCCGATCACACATTGTGACTGTTGGAGTTTCCACATTGTGAGTCTATCTCTCTCGTGCTCTTGCTCTCCCGCCATAGCTCTCCCGTGCAAGCTTCGATCCTTCTCACCTTTCAACTAGTATCAGTGCATGGTTGATCGAGCATTCGGACTTGGTTCGTGACTCCTTCAGCTTCCTATCGATTACTCACACTCATTGGGTCTCCTTCCCAGCAGCTATAGCTGACTCTTCCGAGCTTCCGTCACTCCCTGGCTTCCCAAGCATCTATCCGGCCCATTTGGGCACCCTTAGGGCATTCCTTCAGAGATATTGGAGCTCTCTTTTGTTATTTTACTTCAGTCCACAGGTTTTGTGAAGCAAGACAGCCATGTCCTCTTGCTTCTTGTGATGCCTACTCTCTATAAGTGACTTTGCCCTTCAAGAGGGAGTTCCTGGGGATCCTTGACTACTCCCCCAACCTTGCCTTGACCTTGCCCATCCCTTCCACAGGCCCCAGATCAGTTTGGGCCAGCTTGAAGACCTACAAAAAAATTCGGTTTTTACTTTAGCCCTCCCTTGGCACTCATTGGCAGCTTGAAAACACTTCATTTGGCACTTGGGAACACCCCCTTGATGCTTGACATCGGTGGTTATCATTGGCATTGATTTGTGGACTGATTTACCTCAGTCCATGATTGTTTTCCATATTCCACAAGCAGCTACAAACAATACTACATCAACACTTTATGTTTATGCTTGGTTGGCATTGACATTGGTTGCTCGGTTGGTTTCGAATGCTCCCCGAATGCTAGGGGAATGTATGCCTATGATATGAGATGCTTTTGGGGCTGAATTTGCTTAGTCATTGACTGTTTTACACAGTCCTTAGGCAACCCAAAACAGAGCAGCCCCTTGTCATTACACTTTATGCTCATGCTATGTCGTCATTTGAAGCCCGATTATGCCTGATTAGTGCCTATACATATGGGAAAGTATGCCTATGGTTTGTCTATGGTTTTGAGCTTGGATTGAGCCACTGTTTGCTCAGTTTTGGACGTTTATTTGCTGCTGGAATATTCAGGGCTGAAGCTTATTTGCTTATGTTTGGATATGCCTGTTGGATTCGGGCTATGTCTTGGATGTATATATTGATGTAGTGACTCTCGGGGATCAACATAGAGCTTGGATTTGCTCTCGAATCATTGATTGAGCTTGAGCTTGTTTCGCATAGCATTGGGATCTTTATCTTTGATGTACTTATGGCATGTACTTTGCTTATGTCTGACTGGTCTTGACATGCTTGGCCTATGCCACTACTACATGCCTGTTACATTGTTTGGAGTTGGATGCTACCGAGTCTTGCTTTGGCTTGACATTTGATTGCCCGGAGCTTACTTTGGCTATTTCTCGGCTTGCCAGAGTTACAGTTTGGATGTACTTGACCAAGTCTATGGATGCTATGTACGGATGCTACACGGCCTATATGCTCATGAGGTCTTATTGATGCTTGATCTTGGATCTTCTAGCACTGGTGCTATTATATGCCCTTGTTGAGCTTCTTTGCTTGATATTTACGGCTTTTGTGCTAGTGGGAGCGTCTTGATACGCTTGACAGACATTGAGCAGGTGATTTATGCTACTTGAGCATTCGGATACTTGAGACTGGGATCTTCACTTGGATGTTGCATGGTTGATATGCGGTAGTCCTCACAGATGTATTTGGGCTGATTTGGGCTTTGCGCTCCCTGAGCATACACCTCTTTATGTCAGGTCTTGCCAGTGTTGTGTACACTTTGCCCTATTACACAGGGGGTGTACCAGCTTACTAACGGATTCATTTGACATGCTTGGGTGTTTGCTCAATCTCTCCCTTTCCACACTCTTTTGATTCACACCTCAATTTTCTCTCTTCATTTCAAAACCTTGGATTGCACTCCACTTTTGCCTTGGAGTTAGATCCTTCATCTTTGCTTCTAGCACTTTCTCTTTCTCCACACCATATTCTACCTACCTACACTTCACTACCTCTTTATAGACCATCCTACATCGTTAGGGAAAATATCACATTTTAACACTTTGCTTTCCACATACCCACAATTGAGTACTTATTTGCACCCTAGGACAGTTGTGGTGGGAATCCCCCTTACTACTCCTAATCACTTACCTCTCCATTTATTTGTCTCTCAAATGTAGGAATTTCCATCCTTTGCTTATGGTGTGCCATCGCACATCTAATCAGTCATTCTATGCAAGGATTTTCATCTTTTGCTCTACGTCTCTCTGCTTCATGGGTGGTAATGTGGGCACCATGCCCATGCCTCATCAATCCATTACCACCTTTGAATCCATTGTGTACCCTTCCCGCATGCATGGTGGGCACTCTGGGATTAATTCCCAAGTGTACTTTGCTTCCTCCATCTTACCCACCTTTTCCCTTCTCCATCACTACTACTACTATTGCTACGGCTAAGAATGGCTTCACGGATAAGACTCGTTTTCACGGGTCGAATTTCATCACTTGATGGAACTTCATGCAAAAAGGTGCTTGAATCTTCGAGACTTTGGGATCTCATCATTGGTCTAGAGCATATGCCAGGCCCTCAACTAGCTCATCTTGAGCACATACATCAATGGCGAGTTTGCAATGCCATAGCAATGTCGAGTCAATGCAGGGATTGCTTCTTTTTGAATAAGCTATCTAAAAAATATTTCCATTTCATTTAGTACATTATCTTATTGCCCCAATGGTTAACCTTCTATGAGTTTGAGTGTTAGTTCTCATGTTATGCAAGGCTGCACGATCAAGTCCACAAGAAGTCCCCCACATACTCTTATTCAAAGAGGGGTCCAGTTGCCTCCTTTCACATGGAAAAACGAGAGATGGCAAGAACTTGCAAGATGCGAAGACAAGACAAAGCAAGGGTAACCCCCCTTCCTCTAACGGAACCAAAGAGACAAAATCCATGCGACAACTCCCTAAGAAAAATAGGTTTTGTACATGCCAATAGAGATTGGGCCATGTGGTCAAGAAGTGTCGTACCAAGGCCCAGGGTCTTCCTTCTAAGAAACCCTAGTAGACCGCTACAATTGTCTCCACTCCTACTGGATAGTCCCAATAGGGCTACACCTCCCATTGCTACCCCATCTACTCCATCTTCAACAGGAGCTACTAGACATGTGGCACATGGACAGCCTCAGCAACCTATATCTTTTAGTACTCCTAAAGGATTAGCTGATTGATCTACTAGCTTCCCATCCGTCGCACTCTTTGCATCCATTCCTAGGTCATCCTCTACACCTTTGTCTACGACCAATTCTTAAAAACCTTGTCAAGCATTTCATCGGCATTGACCTATTAACAGAGGTATGCAATGATGGCCCCTTCTTTAGTCTTCCGCTTTATTCACTCATCCATACACACTCAATCATTGCACGTTCTTTCATTTAGCTTTACTTATCTATTTTGTTTTGCTTTGGAGCATCTCACTATTGACCTCTATCTTGAAAATTCTGATCTCTCTTGCAAAGTTTTGTATTTTAGTATAGGGCTAACATGTAGGTTTGCAATCGTCCTTTATGGGTTAGAGACATGGAATGTGTACCATTTGTTTTATGGTTACCTCTTCCTAGGAGATTTGCTCTTCTCTCAATATGCGGGCTTTCCCTCCCTAGGTAGATCGTGCATCATCTCTCTTCTTGTTATTATGGCAGTGACCTCTAACTTGCTGTTCTAGTTGGGGTGCTTCATCCTCATCTTCATCTTCACCATTTTTGTAATTGGCACCACATGAAGACCAACATCAGGCTTCTCTTCCTTCTTCGGCATCTACATCCAAGGTTGAGATGGATTCCTATCCTTTCATGGTAGTCTACAGGTTTTAGCACTTGTCTTTGACATTAGCTTCTTGGCCCCCCCCCTTCCCCCCCCTTGTTGTATCTTCTCCTTTGTATTGCATGATTTCATCATCTTTGTAAAGTTTGTAAAGAGCACTCCAGTAAGCAAACAATTTCCGCACAAGGGACACTGTCCAAGTCGCACCTATTGCATACACATTCTCATCATGTAGCACACTACTTTATGCATCTCATTGTATAGAGCACACTTGGGTGGATCTTGAGCGACACTGTCCAAGTTGCACCTATTGCATGCACATTCTCATCATGTAGCACACTACTTTATGCATCTCATTGTATAGAGCACACTTGGGTGGATCTTGAGCTATCTCCATCAGCAGTTCCTCATTACCTTACTCCTCCATTACCCTTTTCCTCATTGCGACACGCTCGAGTGGTTGGGTTAGCTTGTTTGTTTTGTGGTGTATTGGATCTAACCATCCTTTTTCATTCTCCCTATGGAGCACTGTTACTTGAACGGTTGCAAACCGTATTTATTCTTCTTCTTTTTTAAGTTCAATATGGTTTCATTCGCCTTTGTAGGACTTAGTAAGCCATTTGGTGCTTGATAAACACCCTCTATCCGATGCCCTCTCCTCTCTGGGGTGACTACTTGGACTCCTTTAGTAAGATAACCATCGCCTTTGTAGTCTTAGTAGGCCATTGGGCAGTCGACATGCATCCTTTGTCCAATGCCCTAGCTACTTTGGGGTGGGATGCCTTGGGGTAAAAGTGAGCTTGAACTTCTTTTCCAATTCCTTTTTGATTCCAATTTTGGGCTTGAGAGGGGATGTTGAGCCAAAAAATCATTACATCTTGATTAGCTCTTTAAAATAGCCCCAAAACAACAAATTACCAAAAGTTTCATTAAATAGGGAGTGGTTCTAGAGAGTGTTTATGTCCCACATGCAAAACCCTAAGTTTGGACAATCCTTCCGTGTCTAGACATAGATAGGTTCCCCATCATTCATCCCTATTTCAGCCATCATCCCTCTTCCACTAGTTGTCCAACCCCGAGTGACTACTGCTACATGGTCTGTAGCTGTCGTCCAATGTCCCATTGCTGCTGGTGATCAGCTTCCATCATCTACATTAGGTCATTTTTGTGTTTTTAGCACTTTTCTATTCTGATTGGTGGTTTCTGCACTTGGGATCTTTCTCTGGTGGATGATACACATTGACACCCTCTGCCCACTCCCACTGGAGCCATTGGCTGTTGGACAGCTCTTCCCTTGAGCATCTTGTACATTCTTTTATTCATTTATAGCATTCATTCATTCACTTTAGAGTTCCCTCTTTGCTCCATTTGTGTTTGTGTGTTTTGTGTTTTGCATTTTGCATTTAGGGTTTGAGTTTTGCATGTCAGAGTTTGAGTCTTTGTATCTCAATTGTGGTCATACTTTCTGTGTTTCCTCAGCATAAACCCTAGTATATATTCATAGAACACTCTCTCTCTCTCTCTCTCTCTCTCTCTCTCTCTGTGTCTTACTCCCTTCTTTCCCTCACTTTGTCTCATTGTTTCTCATGGTCCTGGCCACTCCAGGCACTCAATGCTCACTTCTACCAACAGATGTATTCTAAGCTTGCCATAGTCTTTCTCTGGTTTTTGCTGTACTGAAACCCTCAGTCTTGCCTTAGCTTTCTCTTCGCACATATATGGTGGAAGTGTGGTCAAGAAGAAGAGAGCATATTGCTTGGCTCAAACCTAGCACAGGTGACACACCTTGTGCTACTACATATTATTGCCATAACTTAAAGAGGCAGAATGATCGAAATTGATCTAAGGTTTTAAAGATAAGTTGAGTGATCTTGTTACACTGCAGTTACACTGCAATGCAAAATGATAATAGTCATAAAGTTTGCAACAATACATTAAACATAGTCACATGTTCAAAAAGTAAGTCTATTGAACACTGACTGGACTACATGCCATGTGGGGGAATGAAAGTGGAGGAGGCCCTAGACTAGTGAAGATCCTTCCTAGTTGTTTTTGAGTAACAAACTGTCAGATTCACAAAAGGTAAGCCTTACATTATGGTTTCAACATTTGGAAGGCCATTAGGTCATAAAGGTGAAAGGAAACGACATGTTTATCAAGGGCTTTAAAAAGCCTTCACCTTGCTAGACGCCAAAGAAAACAGAGTTACAGCAAAGACAGAAACACCTTCCCTCTTCCTTCCAGCTTGCATGGTCAAGTATGACTACATAATGCATCAATAACTTGGGTGATAGAAACCAAGCATGGCCATCTCGTGTGATTACATAACACCCATATGACTTCTGGTTTACACACTTGGTGTGACTACATGTTGCATTGGTTGTCATACTTAATGCATCAATAACTTGGGTGATAGAAACCAAGCATGGCCATCTCGTGTGATTACATAACACCCATATGACTTCTGGTTTA
Organism: Lygodium microphyllum; assembly: GCF_053477565.2. Classification (NCBI taxonomy): domain Eukaryota; kingdom Viridiplantae; phylum Streptophyta; class Polypodiopsida; order Schizaeales; family Lygodiaceae; genus Lygodium; species Lygodium microphyllum. The sequence continues at coordinate 170,784,608 of NC_141137.1, read as the reverse complement.
CACACTTGGTGTGACTACATGTTGCATTGGTGACTGGAGGCCTATACACCCATATGGCTTGAGACCTAGCATTTCAATCACCATGGCCATGGGCTAAGCATAAATCCCTTCTTTAAAAGCCTTTTTTCTACTTTGTTTCCTGTCTTTCTATTCTTCTCCACCATTAATTCATCAAGCACACAGTCTTTCATCTTCTACTTTTGTAAGTTCTAATGGCTCTCTCATTACCACTCTTTAGGAAGAAAGAGGCATATTAATAATGGCAAATGTATTTTGAAGGTTGTGCTCTTAATCTGAAGCAGACACATTCTCAGACTGATACTCATGCTTGTAAGTGGGCATTTTTTTATCTAACAAGTTTTTCTCTTGCAATGTATCACTACAATTTGGAAGAAAGGTCTATATTATGTAATACTGATGGAACTCAATTTTAAGGGGTTCCTGCTTTTAAGCAGAAGCACATGCATTTCCAGCCTGGTGCTCTTCCAGTGCTCCTTGATGTTGTAGACAGCTTGAGGAAAAACTTTTTGGCTCAACTGTATTGTGATATTTTTCATGTTTGCAGGATGGCATGTTTGCTGAGCTTTCATAGAAAATGAGATGCCGGTGACTCTGTATTGCAAATATTTGTGATTTCACATATGTGTCTGGCACTGATTGCCTTTGTATAATGTGTAAATGTGCATACAGTATTGTGCAGGGATAAATATTCTCTATGTTTCTGAAATTGGACAGGTGGTTCTAAGGGGGTCACTCGAGAAATGCTTACCTGACAATGCTCACATCGAGTGTAATGGGAGAATACAAGGTGAAAACTTGACCATGAGGCTTCATAAGAATGTCTTTTAAGTTGTGAGTTTGATGAGGCTGTGGCATAATCACGGATATACCGTTTTGTGAGCCTATCCTTTACTTGTTCAAGCCCTTCCTCAAGGTGAGTCCAAGCAATCCAACTTTTACTCCTTAAAGGGAAAAGTAGGAGGACATTACATCAGAATCCTTTTTAACCAAACTTCACTTTCTAAAACCCAGGAATGACACATAGAATAAAACAACAAAACGTCATCCTTGAGGTCAAAGGAATAGTCATCTGTCAAGTGGTGTCAAATGCCACCAATTACTCATTATCAAAGTAGAAAGTCAGTGCTTAACACATCCTTGTTTTCATATGTAAAGAAAATCTGGCAAGAAGTTGTACATAAGAGAGGAGAAAAGCACGTGTGCCCCAAAGCTTTGCACCCCTTTCGGTATTTAGATTACCGATGTATGCTCAAAATTAATTGCAAATAGCAGTAGTTTCAACGATTTCTTGTGGCACAATTAATCCATGGGTGTACAATGATTTGGCACCTTAAATGTTGGCCTCCAACCAACTGTAGAGTGTTCAAAAATGCCTACGAACACTTAAGTTTGCTAAACCCTAAAATTGGCAGCTAATATTTGAGCCCAATTTTGTGGAGCTATTAATTGTCCTGCATAGTTCCCAGGCACTCCCACATTGTTCCTCCACAAACAGAGGGATTTTTTATGATGAAATTGTGAATACATCACTTTCTTCTTTGTGACCTTGTCTAGAGAGTTCACAAGGCTTGAGCTCTCAAAGAAGAGAGGGTCTCAACCCTTTATTTTATAATAGCATGTTTTGATGAAATTTAGACCATAAAAATTGCAAATCAAGTTTTAGATATGCCGAGTGGATTCCCCATATAGGGAGGGGAAGATTAGCTGTTGTCATGACTCCATATATGCTGTTAGCTCATGCTCCATAATTGAAACCTGCAATTTTTGCAGCAAAGAAGAGAAGAACGGTTATCTCCAAACTTGAGCTGGTCGAGAGAGAGAGAGAGAGAGAGAGAGAGAGACTCCAAGTAGCCTAGACCAATCTTCTAATGGGTAACCAATTGCTCTTGATCAAAACTTGAATTTGATTAAGAGCTACTTAATGCTTAAGTGGTTAATTTAATTACTCCCAAGATCAAACTTAAGCACTAGGCTTGCTTTACAACTTTTGTGAGTCGGTTATTGGGTAAAACTTTCAATTTTGAGGTGCAAACTGTCAATTTAATGAAAGTTTGACATTGCACCTTCTTCCTTTTGCCTTGCTCTTGTAGCACATAGCCTTTACACTTGGCTACTGCATCTTGGTGTCAAATCCTTCACTGCCAGTGTAGTGGTCACTATGGCAAGAGCTTGGGGTACGAGAATTAAAGTTCGTTCTAATTAAAAGAAATTTGATAAAGTTTAATTGAATCATTAAGTTTATTTTTCATTCTAGTAATGTAGGAGAGTTTAGTTCTTGTTCTGTACAATAGCATATCAATCTTGCTCTATGTCGCTTTACATCTTTTTATCTATTAAACATGGCAGATACACGCATGCATATACAACTACACTAGGTTTTCCCTCTCGACAAAATTTATTCCCCCTTGCGCAGCTCTGTGGATTTTTAACGTGCACTATCTTATGCAAAGGGAAAATTAGATCTTCGACACTTGGGATTGGAGTAGTGGACTATGCTAATACTAGGAATTTGTGACACAACCATGCATGAGTGTGCGATATAGTAATAGGGTCTAGCTCTCTAATGTCATTTTTATGATGCTTGTTGCAATCTACCTCATAATTACATGCACAAAGTAAGTTACACAAGATTAGCACAAAAGAAATACAGCACACTTCTGCTGGTTTTGTTTTTCTCTTGTACTATTTTTTATGCTTGACAAGAGAAAGAATAAGCCCTTTAAAAAAAGAAAATAAAAGAAAAGGAAAAAGAAAATAAATGAACAAAGTGCTAGTTAACTAGGGATATCTCTCTCCTCAAGAATAGGCTAGATCTACCTAACAAGCAATGCTAATAAATAGAGATATAGACACAATCCATCATCTATCATCCATGTATGGTAGTTGGCATGTAACATTTGATTAGTACTCCAAAACCTTGAGCTAGGGTATCAACTTGTCATATGAGCTGATCCTTGATGACATGCAATATCATCAACCTCTTTTGGCTTTGGCATGATTGCATTTGGTTCTCATGCATTTGCAAACTTGTACTTGTGGTGAGGATAGCTACCTATGGTGAAGGTGGGAGTGGCAAAGGAATCCTTTGTGGAGTAGGAAGCAAAGGTTTAAGACAAGGTGAAAGGTGTGGATAATGTTGCAATGGGTTGTGGCTCTTAGATGCACCACTTGTTGATGAAAAGGGATTATCTAGAAAAACATCTTCAAGGAAGATAACATCATGCTAACTATAAGCTGCCTAGACTTAGGATCATTGAGTTAATGTCTTTGGGTGGTTTGGTTATTGCTGATGGAAATGCGGTACTTCCCCTCCTCTCCTTTAGAATGTGTATATCACTACAATGTATGAGCCATATGCTGGCACTATTGATCTAGCTAGAAAATGCTCTATTTTGACAAGCACCGATATAACCACAACAGTTGCAATTTTGTAGGTATTTCATGGTAAATAAACACTGAAAATGCCGGCATTACGACATTTTATTTGCTGTTGAAAATATTGAAGGGCCTAAATCTTGCAATTGCCAAAAAGACCGACAAGGATAGGTTTTAAGAACTGCCTGTAGTTTTGGCAGCATTGTTGGTTTAAGAGGAAAAACATTGGATATAGAATGTTACATGAAAATTGTAGCATTCTGGATATATGATTCCTACTAATTCTTACATACATGACATCAACCATTAAATTATAAATACATAGAAATTTTGAAACTAGTTTTCATTAATTAACTTGTGTATTTTTTTGGTTAGAAAGTCACAAATTAATAGTAGGCCTCATTGATTGTACAAAGAAAATTTACATTATTGCATATACTTGGACTACATGTTCAACCCAAAATGTTACAAGCTAGTGGGCATGGACTAGCTTCTTAACACATATTACTGCAATATCCACGTCTCAACAAACCAGGCATGATCCTTGTTGGTGTACAAAATTGGCTTTTTGGGATGCATCCTTTTGGTTGCACCAATTTCTCATGAAGTGATCCATAAAGTACACCGACAAGAGTTGGTTTATTTGGCCCATGGTGGTCTTACCTCTCTCATCCATGTCAACACTTTTGCCATCCTAGTAGATATCATGGAATCAATATACATAACTTCCCAATTTAAGCATGAAAGTTCCTTTTGCACTTAAACTTAAAACATTTAATTTTGTGTAACCAAAAGACTAGTATGTGAATATACAACATAACAAAATATCAGATTCCAAGCTTACCAAACAATTTCCCTCTTGTGGGGTGAGACATATGACCCATCTTCACTGTTAGACCTTGTGCCTCTAGTACTAGAACCACTAGTATTTGCTAGCAAATATGTCAGTTCATGTGTGAGTCTGTGCATACAAAGCTGGGCACATTATTTTGGATATTTAGGCATTTTTATTTGTGCCATTTTATAGTCATATTGGGCATTAATTGTTCACCAACTAGCATGTTGGCCGACCTGATCATTTTGAGGACATATTTTTGTCCTATTTATTCAAGCTCTTCCTCCTCAATCCGTTAGTCACTCATCATCACTTGTGGATCTTCTACTAGGGAGAGGAGCTAGTGCCAGCACCCACACAGCCAGTGACTCACTGTTGTATGCGACTGTCTCGTGTTTGATATATGGATTCCATTTTCCAAGCATACATCTGAGTTCTCATCTGTATTGTATCTTCAATGTTATTTCTTTCCCTTTCTTTGTTGTCTTGTGTTTCAGCAGTTTATTACAACATATGTTAATGCTTCCATTAAGTGCTCCACTTGTGACATGGTATCAGATCTCAAGTTCTATGCTCCCGCTATATTTTATTTGTTGATTTCAAGACTGTTTTGACCATTGCTGATCAGGCAACTACTGCTCCAACTAAGCGACTTGTTTTATCTGCGTTTTCGTTGACATTAGCATCCGTACAGCCTGCAACAGCCCCTCTACTGCCTACATGTTAGTTCCAACTTGCGTTTTGGTGTTTTTGCATCTCCTCTCGACTAGGCGATTGCATTATTAGACCGTTTTTGTTGTTTTAGTCAGTTTCTAGCTGCTTTTTTGACTCTTCGCAGTAGTTTTCTTCTTGTTTTGGTCAAATTTTGGTGAATATTGCATGCGAACGCTCATTTTCTGCAGTTTGTGCTTGTAGTTTGGCTATGTTCTCTCTCAAAATACCTTCTTTTCTCTACTTCTCTTCTAAATCCTCTATAGATAGCTCCTCCGTGCACATCCACTGATGATACATTACATAGAGATTCCAGTGAGACTTTTGCAGCTTCAAAGAGGGGTTCAAAGAAGAAGAAGTTGAAGATCCAGTGTTACCACTTTGGGAAGAAAGGCCATTTACGGAAGGAGTGTGAAGAGTTAGCGGCTTCCAGGAATAAGAAGGAGAAGAAGACGAAGTGGGATGTGGACTCTGATGACGAGTCATCATCTGTCTTAGACTCAAACTCCAATCCTCCAGCCAAGTAGATGTCCAAGGCATGGAAAGGATCTACTTTTTAGGATCATGGGAACGAATCAATGGCTCCTTCCTCAGCTGCTTTCTAGTGATGGTGATGAAGTCATCCCTCACAACTCTCCAGTGCCAAAGAGGGAGTGTGAGAGGGTGGTGAGATAGGGCAGCTGTGCCTTATCTATACATTTATACAAATGCATAGGATCAAGAGAGGGACTTTCTTGACACATTAATTGAAGTCTAGCAGGTACAAACCCTTGAGCTAGGATTGACATCTAGGTTCATGATGAGCTATTTCATTAACAGAGAGCAGGTTTGTTCCTAGTCATGGGCTCACATGAGGGGACACTTTGGCGGTCTGGCCAAAGGCAAGGAATCCATGGTCACGTATGTTTCGGAGGCATTTTTGACAAGGTGGTCATGTATGCTACTGAGAGACATTGGGACAGAGACAGAGATATGCTATGATGTTTTCTATTTTCAGGAGCTGATACAATCAATATTGACATTAGGTTCTCTCTAAGGCACCTTGGTGGTGGCTTGATCACCCACTCCTTGGGTATCCATGGTTCTACTTGGTGGTTCTATGTTGTATGGTTTATGATTCATTATCCTTGTACCATTGTATTATATCAGATCACCCATGATCTGAGAGATGGTGTTAGCAAATATGTCAGCTCATGCACATGAGTCTGTGCATGCAGAGGTTGGGCACATTATTTCGGATATTTAGGCATTTTTATTTGTGTCATTTAATGGTCATATTGCGTATTTATTGTGTTGCCGGACTAGCATTAAATGCTGGTCGACTTTATCATTTTGAGGACATATTTTTGTCCTATTTATTCAGGCTCTTTCTCCTCAGTCAGTTAGTCACTCATCATCACTTGTGGATCTTTTGCTAGGGACCAATATCAATGTCCACATAGCGAATGACTCGCTATTGTATGCAACTGTCTCATGTTGGATATATGGATTCCATTTCGTGAGCATACATCTGAGTTCTCATCTGTATTGTGTTCTTTAGTGTTCTTTCTTTCCCTTTCTCTTTTGTCTTGTGTTTCAGCAGTTTATTACAGCATATGTTTACGCTTCCATTGATTGCTCCACTTTTGACAATATCGTGGGCTAAGCTATTGGTAGATGCTCAAGCACAAATAGAAAAACACACGTGTACGACAAACACAATGTATGTGAAATTCAAGATGTAGAGAACTCAAAGGAATGAATAAAGAATGAATGATGATATGTTGAATATGATATAAGGGGCCTCAAACCTTCATGTATCACGAACTGGGGATGAGGTGAGCTGAGAGTGGTGTTGAAAGCCTTGGGAACAATTGTGTGTGTGTCTTGTACTCATGATCCCAAAATGCCACAGTAGCAGTCCACTAGGTTGGAATGATGATGACAATGGTTGTAGAGGGAGCACCATGTAGTCTAAAACTAGCCTTCCTTGATGGAGAGGTGGTGATATACTTGATCATCCAGAAATTTACAGCAAGCAATAATTTAACATAAAAGTGAATTTAACACTTTCACCATTTTAATAGAGACAGCCAACACATGATTGGCACCCCTTGTGGTATTTCTTTAGATTGTGTTGCAAGATCTTGTAGTACAATGGAGAAGAAGATTGAATCCCTAGGAAGATGAAAGGCCTTGCCACAAACTCAAGATATGCAACGTCAAGTCTCCAATCTCTCTATTAATGGAACCAATTCTCCCACAAAATGTGGATTAAGTGGATGTCTGAAATGCCAATAGCAAAATCCCCAAAATTTCCCCTTAATTTGAAGTGCTTGAGGGTACAAATTGGGTCTTCTTCACTTGCATGCAAGCCATCCTCGCTGTGGATGAAAATTTCTTTGTAGATTTGCTGTAAAACAGCAAATTCCTTTCATTCATGGCAGAGATTTGTTGGCGCACCATGCAAGACAGCTAAGAAACCCTAATCTCTGTCACAATTCTGGTTACAGTCAGTAAATTCACTGCTGAATGGCTGAGATTAAGTGTTCAGCATCAATTGGCGAGAGAGAGAGAGAGAGAGAGAGAGAGAGAGAGAGAGAGAGAGAAGATGTTGAATATGAGGGAGAAAATCAGCATTTGTAGGTCAGGTGACATCAATTACAGCAGTCGTCTACCACTAGGATTCTCAAAAATCAGTCACTTGATGCCAATACACTGTTGCTAGCTGCCTAGCATAGTAGTTGTGTGATCAGTATACATCTCTCTCCTTCAGCCAACCAGAGTGCTCTCTCCTAGCCATAGTTGCCTGAAATGGCATTTCAGCGTGCCGGAAATGAAAACATTTCAGACTTGAAATGTATCCTATGGAAAAACGTTTCAGGCATTCCGCCCCTTTTCAGGCAGTTTGCATGTCCTTTGCTCTCCTCTCCACCCTGTTTTCCTGCTGCTCACTCTCATTACTTGTTTGTTCACTTCCCCCCTTGCACATCTACTGCTATCTAAAGCCCCTTAAACCCTAAATCCCTTATCCTTCAGCTGGCTAATCATTTTTCTTTCCTATCCACACTATTTGCAGCTGTTTTTTCATTGTTTCCAGCAAGCAATCCCTCTCCTCTCTTCATCCTTTGCTGTCCACATTGGTTAGCACTTGGTCCCCCCCTCCGTCCCCCCCCCCCCTTTCTTGATACTGGTCTTCTGTATTTCCAACAAAGTACAGCTGCGGTGAAGGACACATTTTGGAGCCACATGCACATTGTTAGTAACTATGAAGGTAGTTGTGGCTTGAAGCGGTGGGAATGCAACTACTACCATGTCATATGCAGGAGGAGCATTACACGAGTGATGGATCATCTTGCTCGTGTTAGTGGTAAGGATATTGATAATTGCCCTGATGTGCCCAATGATATGTTTGCTTCTTTAGAGCATTGGAGGTGGCAACGCCTTGTGATCAATGTGGCAAATAAGGATGATACTCTGTGGCAAAGTGCAGGTCTTATGGTTCCACCTCCTACGCTAGATGGTAGTGTCCCAAAGAGGCGGCGTGAAATGTCCCCCTTGGATCCAACATGCACATGAGATATGAATAAGCTGCATTCACAATGAAAGGGATTGGACATTAGACTCATCTCCCAGCCATAAAGCCCAATGGGCTCACCCCTAAGTCTGGGATGGTGGCGGGCCATAATACAACTGGCCACAAATAGATTAAATAGAGTATTAGAGCTCCACATTGTCCCTTTGCTTCAGTGATAGGGCTGGGTGGTGTCTGAACTTCTAGATGAGGATTTAGGCCGTCATGGCACTTCCACATAGAGACCCACATTTGTAGAAGGATATCATGGACGTTTTGCAATCTTTTCACCATAACTATGTTGGATCTTTTGGGATAGTAGGAGTCCACAAGCTTCTTGTACACAGATTGATATAATCTTGTATTTATCATTTTTTGTTGTTTCTAACTTCTGTCACAATAAGATATACCATGGATCAAATGCTTCACATTTTGATATTGTTACTTGTAGGTCTACTTTGTCCTTTCGAAGTCATTAATAGAGCTTCTTTCTTTTTTTCTTTGTCACATGCCAAATGTTGTCCAGGTTTTCTCACTTTCAACTTGAGATGTGCCATACACTATGACTTCTTGATGCATTTTGATGCAATGACACAAGTTGAGAGTTGTGCAATGGAATAAAACAAAGAATTTTGAGGATGTGCTAACTAGAATAAGTTTTACAATTGACTTTCAAAACTTTTTTTTAAATAGTTGTGTTGAATGACCTAAATAGATGCTAAAATCAATCTTGATTCTTGCAGTTGCTATAACACAAGTGTTCCGCTCACCTAGAGCATTGCTTGTAGATCAATTTGACTCCAAGAGCGACTTGATTGATGCACTTCACACATCCTCTTTTATTCCTGGGTATGATGAATATGAGTTTTTACAACTTTACTGAATTTTATCATATCTTAACAAAGGGGAAAATCTGTTCATGCTATCTAAATACTCCTTGTACTCAATATCTGCAGGTTTTTTTGTAATAGACCATGTAGCCTTTTGTTTAGTTGAATTTTTTAAAAGTTCCAAAAACTTTAATCATCTATAATAATTAATCTAAATGATTTATCTGAAGACATCTAGCTGGACTCAGCTTTGGGGGTTGAGTTATATCTGTGTCATGAAGTAATGATTGTTCTTGTTAACATGTTACTCCTCAAGCAAGATGGCACCTTACTCAAAGGTGCCATCAAGTAGCCAACCACTTGAAATGACATCGTTGAATTGTATTGTTAAGGGTATCTCTGCTGTTCAAAAACATGAGGGGACAAGCTAGATGGCTTAGTGTTTCTGACACATCCAAGTGACCATTTGTCGAAGTTGACTAAACATAGCTCACACTTGAGCTTTCATCATGTAGAACGTGGTGGATCTGTGAAATTTTCCTTTTTAACTGTGCTGCATAACCACTTGTGAATGTTTGCAATATGTGGTTTTGTCACTGCTATCATGATTTAGGGCTCTCCATGGCTGGGGTGTTGCTGAAAACTGAAGGACTGGTTATTCATGGTCTTTTTCTTCAACTTAACATCAAATGGAAAGGTCAACTAGAAGAAAAACCAAATCTCACCGCCATCCTTTTGATTGGCCTTCATTCACAATTACTGATATTTGTGGCTGAACCTGCAACTGTATGGATATCTCTAGATAACTGAGAAAAAAAGGTTCAAGGCAAATTAAAAAGTTGTGCACTTTTTCAACACAGACAATATGGGAACCCAGCGGTATAGTAGGAACAAAGAGATCAACTCATTCTGGTCCCATTTCTTGCTATTTGAGAGAAAAGTTTGAGGCAGCTACTGGAGATTGCAAGTTCCCTTATGTAAGGAAGACTTACTGGAGATCTGCAACATGGAATTCTCACTCTGCACCACCAAGTCCCAGGCTTCAGTCTTCACCTCCAGATGATATTGGAGGAGGAATATTCCATTTCCTTAGATAAGGGATGGGGATTATTTGTGATTCATTAGCAACTTCAGTCACATTCATCTTTGCTAATGAATCACCAGCATCATCAAACCAATTTTCAGTGTCATGGTCTTTTACAGCCTCGTTCCGCTTTCTCGACTTCCTTTGAGGGCGTAGCTGCCACGACAGCTTTAGGCTCCTCGGTCGGCTTCTCAATTGTACTCGATTTTGTATTTGCCTCTTGCTTGGCCTCGGATGCAGCCTTGGGGTTGATGAAGGTTCCAAGAAGATGGATACTCAGGCGTCGAGGTTTGTGTCACTCCCAGGCGCACAGAGATCATCATCCATGCCACCAGGACTCAGAATGTTCTCGGTAAGAAAGGACAAAGAATCAGAGAACTGACTTCTGTAGTTCAGAAGAGGTTCAATTTCCCTGAAGGAACTGTGGAGCTTTATGCTGAGAAGGTGTTGGGAAAGCAGTGTATATTATGGGCCAAGATTCAGACACCAAAATCTGCATGGCCTGCTGGCCAAGCTTCTGTTGACCTGACAGTAAGCCATGAACAGGAGAAGTACAGGGTAGCTTGCCTTGTTTCAACAGTGAAAATCGGGCTTCTATTCAAGCCTTTGGCGACTAAGTTTAGAGTTTTACATGCCCGTTATTTTTTCAGACTGCACAAGTAACAAAATATTATTGGGATACAGTTTTACATGCCCGTTATTTTTTCAGACTGCACAAGTAACAAAATATTATTGGGATACAGCTATTTGCAGTTACTTTGCAGCTTGACCTGTTAACACTCCACAAATAACAAAGCTTATTGGGATGCAGTTACTTTGCAGCTCGGCCTGTTACACTCTACAAAAATCGAATTTGTATGGATGGAGGACTAACCTTGTTTATGCCACCAACATCTGCGGAGACCACGGTACAGACTGCTTGATGATTTGGTTACTTAAGAATCAGTATGTATCAAAGGAAAGCTCGATTTGGTATCATTAAACAGCCTACGATTTCTTCCATGTAGGTCCGGATTTGTGCATTTCCAGCTGCTCAATTGGGTTTGAAAGGCATTGGAATCAGCCCTGATTGTAATCCAACACCAGGAAGAGCTTCGCCACGGCAGGCAAGAACACTGAATAGTCTATAGTTGTGAAGTGATATCTCATACTATCTTGCCATTCTTTCTGACTCTATTTAGCGTTGGCCTGCAGCTTCTGAATTGGGCATTAGAGCCTGCAAGTGATGATGTTTTAGATAAGCTATTTGACTTGGGCTACAGAGATGCCTCTGTGTGGGCCGAAGAACACAACACCACCCAAGTCCATTCAATGGTTTAAGTGTTGGAAACACACTCGTTTGCAAAGCTCATTATACAATTGAGAGGAACACAAGGTATAAAATACATGAGAGATTGGTGTTAAACTGCTCAAGCCACACATTTTAAGCCCAAGCTTGATGCATGTTTCCACACTCAAGACAGAAAAGAAGGATTACAAAATGCAGTTTGTACCATGCAGTATAATTTTCTGTATGGTGCAATTTCTTATACACGTTGCAACGGAGGTGGAGGTACAAGATTGCAAAGCTCATCATACATTGGGGCCTTTGCCAGATAGCAAAAGCTGGCCATATATCTGAGATTGGGGTACAGTGGAGTTCAGCAGACCGAGTCTGACACAGTCTGGAATTAAAAGGAAAAAACAGAACTCTAGTTCATACTGATATACATATGTATAATGCTGTAGTGTAAAGTTTCACACAAAGTTTCTGATAAGCAAACCAGGTTATATAAAACCATGTCGAGGGTATGTGGAAGAAAATGTATAGGTACACTATGTTCCCTCCCAGCAATTGGTTAATCAACTTTCAAGGGTTTACTCGCTGAATTCAACATTTTATATTTTTTAATATTGCATGTGTATTGTGCAGATGGATATCTGTATTGAAAAGAACTTGCTATCACTTTAGGGTATGTTAGGATTTATATTGATTTATAACACGAGAGTAATTTGTCTTCACTTTTCAAAATTATGGGTTCTTGTGGTACTCAAAAACATATTTGTAACCAGTGTTTTAGTTTTTATATTGGTCTCTCAAGTATTATTGCATGTATGCGGTGCTTATGATTTCAATCTCAGTTCGTTTCATTGGTTTTAATCCATATATTTTGATCAATGTGTGCTAGAATGAGTAGCCAATTATTTGTCAAGGCCTTTTACTTGTTTGCAAAGTCTGGCCATCTTTGATGGGGCTTGCTTGGAATAAGTCTGTGTGTGTAAAATGTGTGTTTTCTGGTGGGTTGTTATGGTCCTATTTGGTTGAACATGGGTGTCTATCTATCACTATACGGATGTTATTTCCAACTAGAGATATTTCATCCACTACAGGCAGTAGTATGGTTTTGCACAATGATGCTAAAGTGTCTAATTTTCTCATTGATAGGTTTCTTAGATTGTTTGCAACAAGAGGAAGATAAACATTGAATGTAGCGTAGTGCCACCTATATTCAATGTGGCTCTTCATGTGTATGTTGTTAGTAGTGTAGATTGGTATGTCCATTCGAGTTTGGATGTAGCGGCTTGAATGACTTTGAAGCCCTTGAATTAGTGTGAGTAGTATTAATTTTTGGCTTGTGTCAACACCACCTATGATGAATTATATATTTTGTAAGATTTGATTTTTTTTTGGAACAATGTGACATAAAAGATTATGCAATAGTCAATATTGTCATTGTATGCATCATTATATCCATGGATATATTGATCTATAATTGTTGTATTTGTAAACCTTCTTCACTATCTAACGTGTTTGTTTCAATCTGTATGATCAAGAGCTGTTATTGTAGTACTTCTTTATGGTGTTGCTTTTGTATATCTTGATTAGCTTTTCTTAATTGTGTGGTAAGTGTAAAATGAAATTCTATTGCGATATTGGTTTTGAAGGTGTTGCTTTTATTTATCTTGATTAGTTTTTCTTAATTGTGTGTGGTTGATGTAAAATGAAAGTTTGCTAATGTTAGAAGGATGTGTTGAAATTATGAAGAGGTATAGTAAACATTGTTTGGATGTGTCTTAGTCATATTGTACAAAGTGCATTATTATGTTGTTTTTTGTAAATTAAAAATGTAGGTGAGCATTTTGCACACCAAACGTATATGTTAATAAGTTGAATGGGTTTGTGCAATATCCTTTAGTGAAATCAAGAAAAAATATTTTTGTTTTAGTTTATAATTGTGACAATGGGTGCTTTTGATTTAGTGAGTGTGCATTTCAAAGGTTCATTTAGCTCTATCAATTCAAATGTTCATGTTGATTATGTTAGTAGTAATTATAATGCTAAACATGGTAATTGTTGTGCACTTGCTATGTATTAATGTTGTTTCCTACTTTTTCTTAATCTACTAAATGTACATAGTTTGTGGTCAATGTAGCAGGTTGAATTCTTTTTACTTTTAATGTTGTGTTATCTTGTCTAGTCATATATCAAATACAATAAGTAGGTGCTCCATGAGCATTGTGTATTTATTGAATATCTATATTAGCATAGCATAATACGACATGTGACATTAAGTAGTTTGTGAAAATGCTAGTTAATTTTAGTATTTCTTGTTATCATGCTTTTTTATGTAAATGTATTCATTCGCAATGGTTTCTAGTTGTTCTAACTACTGCTTGTACGTATGTCATGTTGTATTTCCTCGTTTTAGTTTTGTTTGATATAATTTATTAGTTCTTTGTAGTTTTTTTTGTTGTGTTATTATGTTTGTGTTTAGCAACATTTTTTTTCTACACAGTCTTTCTAGAATGAGGTTTTGGGAATCTAAATTGGAAATTTGTTCCTCAATTCCTATACACGTTGATTTTTGCACTCTTAAGTGGTACTTTGCTCTAAAAATATACTATCATATACATGTCAATCAATTTATAGTTAATTGAATTTGTAGAGTATATTGAATGTCCAAATAAGACCATGATTATATTGGTAGGCTCTACTTAATGAGACCAAAGTTTGTTACTTATTCACACATTTCTTTAAAGGTGGAAATCTATGCATGTAGTATCTTGTTGGTGTAATAAGGCTAGTTGTTTAAAGTCTCTGCAAATACTTTTTGTATGGTTCATTTGTGTCACACGTTGATTGTAAGGGAATGTTATTCAAGGTTCCCATGCTTTTTCAGTTGTAGAGAAAGCAAAAAAGATATCAAACATAATTGAAGATCATTGGAATACATTTTTAAATTTTACTTTGAAATATGAAAAGTCTCAAGGGGTCAAAAATCTTTGTACTATTTTTTAGTTAAAAATTTGTTCTATTTGTATCATGCACAACCTTTTTCACAACTAATTCATGCCACTACACTTTTGTTTTTCTTGAGCGCATCCATGTGATGATGTGACTTTAGTATTAAAATTTCCAAAGTTTCTTTAAAAAGGTTTTCAATGTTTGTATCCTTTCCTTTAGAAAACTCCCATTTTTCAAAAGTTAGTGATGTTTTTGTGTGCTTGCTAGAGGGGTGATGGCCTTAAAAATGATTATTTGTGTGTCAAAGGGATAATGATCTTAGATGATTTCCGTTTGTGTGTTTGTTGAGTATGTTCTCAAAGGGATGATGACCTTAGATGGTTCTCCTTTGATGTAGAAAGTTAATAGAGACTCTGTCCTTTTTTAGTATGAGACTCGCTAAGTGTACATGGATGATTCCACTAGCACAAGTGATTTTGTAGTATACAAATTCGCCAATGTTGGCATCTTATGTCTCAGTAGTTTTATCATCACTCCTGTAGTGAGGGTGTCTGTGGAGTATCCTTGGTCTATGAACATATGTGGCTAGTATTTATTGAATTATATTGCTAGCATATCTAAAAAATGATACATTTTACTAATCCTCATACCATAATTTTACTACTTTATATATCAAAATGATGTGTAGCATGTATTTGGGGGATTTTATCACCACCATGGTTGAGCATTTAACTAGTTTATGTGTGTGCATGTGTGTGTGTGTGTGTGTGTGTGTGTGTGTGTGTGTGTGTGTGTGTGTGTGTGTGTGTGTGTGCGTGTGTGTGTGGGGCTAAGTTTATGCTTTTGACAACCCTATGATTGTGATGTGCAATTGCTCGTAGTAAAAATATGTTCTCATGAGCTTCAAATTTCCATACTCCATGAGCCAATCATTCCTTCTATAGCAATTAGCATCTATGATCCATATCTTCATGAAGCAATTGCATCAATTTGTTCCCATCAATCCAAAATCAAATCTCTCTCTTTTCTTTTGTTATGGTACCTCTTCACAATCAGAAAAAAATGATGACCCAAATCTCCTACTTTTCAAAAGAGATCAAAGAAACTTAATTCTAAGGTCTTCAAATATATCCAACCCAACATCTAGACAATGTTTAGAATGACATGGCTTTACTCATTCGCATTTGAGATGCATTTCAAGTTGAATGCACCAACCCAAATCCCATAGTCTTAGGTTTTTTTATTCAATCTAGTGATAATATTTTTTCATTCTTTTCTTTCTTGTTTTTATTATCAATATTGACTTCAAATTTTTTATCTCCAAGGGCTTCATGATAAGCATGTGCAAGTATTCTAACATAATGGTGATAGCCAAATGTTGGTTCCTCAAGGTAATCCCTAAATATGCACTTAAATACAACTAACCATGAAGATGGTCAACATGAAAATTATAAATACAATCCTTTGCACATGACAATAGGAGCCACTATGATGTCTATTAGCAATAACCAAGCGTATGTAATCTTTGCAAGATTTCAACATGTGCAACTAGTTGAGAATGCAACATCATGGAAATGGGTGGGAACACCAAAGCTTATGTTGTAGGTGAGATAATTATGTAGTCCATTGAGCTATTTTAGATTGATGCATCTTTATTTTGATGCAAATAGCAACAATTTTCATTTTTTCCTTCTTGCAACAAGGAACACTTGTATCTATTACATTTTGAACCATTTCTTCTCCCTAAATAATGTCTTTTACACCGTTTTTCTTCCACAGTGCCATTGGGGATCATCATTTAGAGTTTCAAGGTTTTACACTTTGATATCATGGTTTCAAATGATGAAATATGCTAGCACTTTGATATTCATGGTTTTGAAATATGCAATGAATATGCTAGCACTTTAGATACACTTTAGGTACACTTTTATATAATATACATGGTTTGAAATTGTTTGAGGGAGATACTTAGATATGTATGTGGGGAAAGGGTGGACGTGTTAGTGTGCCTACGTGTGTGTGTGTGTGTGTGTGTGTGTGTGTGTGTGTGTGTGTGTGTGTGTGTGTGTGTGTGTGTGTGTGTGTGTGTGTGTGTGTGAAAGTGTCCTAAAACACACTAAAGTTAGATGTACTAAGAACAATCATAATAGCATGTTTATATAGAATTTCCAAGCTCCACTACAAGGTAAAGTTGCACAAAATTGAACTATTCAACCTAAATGACATCATCAATGATGTAAACACATCTAATGAATTGAACTCATATGACTAAGGTTGTCTTGCGTGCTAATTGTACCTAAAGTGCTAGCATATTCATTGCATAGTCCTCTAGTGCTAATGCATTCATTACATAGTCCACAAGTCTAGTGTAAGCTTGATTTCCCAACTCTCCACCTCAAAGCTCAAGCAATTGATACAACAAGTAGACTCTTGAAACATACAATCTTTTCTTTGCCCAACGAATTTACATGAATCAAATCTATATTTCCTACTAAAACCACTTCTCTAATAGAATACTAATGTATATCAATATGCTTTGTTCTCGATTATAAATTAGATTATTGGCAAGTCAAGTGCTACTCATGTTGTCATAGTACAACTTAACACTCATCTGCGATCATGAAGATGAGTCATGTAGTAGCTTAAGTAACCAAGCATTTCACATGCAACTATTCCCACACCTCTATATTTTGCTTCTATATATTGGACGTGAAAATTGAGTTTGATTTTCACTACTCAAGATAATGGTCTTGCTTCCTAGTCCAAATGCATATCCACCCAATTGATCTTCCTCATAAGCTCATCCTACCCACTTAGCATCACAGTAAACAATAAGCTCAATAGGCTTTCCATAATCAATATACAAACTATGTTATGTTGTCCCATTGATGAATTTTGATCAAAAATGTCCATAAGTTTGCATTCCAACAAACCATGTTTTATTATCATGTCAAGCACATATTACCTTTGAATTATCCAAATCTCATCAAGTTCCAATAACCTCAACGCCATGAAAATACTCTAGGTCTTGCCAAGGACAGATCACATTAGGTTCTAATAACCTCAATGCCATGAAAATACTCTAGGTCTTGCCAAGGACAAATCACATTAAGTTCTAATACCCTCAATGTCATGAAAATACTTTAGGTTTTGTAAGTCCTTGATAGCAATGGGTGCACACAATCTTTAGGTTGATCCATATATACTTTCTTTAATTAGGTTAACATTTAGGAAAGCATTTCGACACCCACTATTACAAATCGCACCTTTTGTAGCTATAAGGACTATAGCGGTCCTAAGTGTTACCATATGCTACCAACAAGGTAAAATGTTTCTTCATAATCTAAACCATATTGTAATGCATATCCTTTGGCTACTACTCTTGCCTTATTTCTCTCAACTATGCATTTAGGCTTGTAAGTCCATTTTCATCCTATAGAATTATTTTCTTCCATGGAACTTAAACAAAATTCCAAGTGTCATTTGAGGCTAACACATTCATTTCTTCATCCATGGTATTTTCTTATCATGTCCATTTCTTCATCCATGGTATTTTCTTATCATGTTACTTTTTCATGTCACAAAACCTAGCAAGTACTCGCGCTTCTTCACCTCAAACATAAAAGCAAAGTGCTTTGCTCTAAAGTAGTTGTAAATAAGCTTGTCAACTTGATGCTCATTCTTTCAAGATATTTGTTATTGAGATGCATTATTGTTGGATTAAGCTCTTGCAAGTGGAGGCTTATATCTATTTTATCTAATTCTAGTTGTACTTACATATAGGATTGCCATTTTGCATTCAATCTTTTTTATTTCTAATCCCAATCTCTCCATCAATTTTGAACTCATAATGTTGACAGAGAATCTTATGTCCACAATAGCATGGTCCACTAATATTCCATCAACATATGTTGCTACCCTCGGACAATGCTTTTCACTATGCTCAAATCAATCATCTTCTACTTGTGCTATTCCCAAGGGCTCAATGATATACCTAGTACATAGAATCTTCTTAAATTCGTTGCATACTCCTAGAGACAACTTAATCAACTATAGAAGATTTACATTTGGCTTAGCTTCGCAAAAACTATTGGATTCAAAGGAGTCGATCTCAATATTAGAGGGCCCAAGATTCTAATAAATTGTTATTGCCTTTCCTTTATCTATCCACCTCAATGACAATGCCTATGGAATGAGATGGACTATTTCTCAATTCATATGTCCAAGGACTTCTTTAAGTGCATTATCCCTTTAGAGTTCTTCACATAGCTCTTCCAAGGCTCCATAATCTACCTTTTGTGTTTAGTCCTATGGGCTGCTCTTTTGTATTCTTGGTGGATTTTGTCGGATGTTGCCTTTCTCCTCACTTGTAGTGATGACTTCATGTGTGGCTTTTTCCTTGGTAAGCTCAAAAAGTTGTTTTTGCATATCCCCTATTTTTATCATTAATTTGTAGAGGCTCACTAAATCAATTGGTTGTAGATGATCAACACTTTCTCCTTCCCCTTTCCTAGAATTGCTCTCCCCTCTTTCAACCAGGATTTCTACTACTTTCAAGAAATAGATCGGTCTTTTTTATGTAGCTGCCTCCAAAGATTTTGTACATTACAACTTAAAAATAGGTGTCGTCAACGGCCTTGACAAAATTATAGGTTTTGTTGGCAATTGAGCTTGCGTAAGGACCAATTTGAATAACGAGTCTTGGTTGAGTAAACCATAATGCAAATTCATCACAAACAAGATTATAGAGTTTGTACACTTTTAATTCTAGAGCATAGCCAATGAAGATACATTTTTGGACCCAAGTTGCTGCTTGGGTTTTATCAAGCCACAAACATACGCAATACAAGCAAAATTTGATGCCGGTAATATTCAATTTACTTCTGCAAAGCGTTTCCCACAGGGTAGCATGCATTGGAGTGGCTATTTCCACAACTTCCCATGAAGAGTTGGGCAAATGTTTGCCTCGAAAGCAAAAGTACTTTTCTTTCAAGCAAAAGTACTTTTCTTTCCACTACACTCAATTGTGGAGAATACAAGCATTATAACCTACCTGTCTTTTGATTCTATTTCCAGCAACCACTCATCCATTGTCTAATGTAATCTATCCAATCTTAAACAATGTAGATTGAACTCTTTCTACCTCTTTTTGGAAAAATTTAGGACTTTATCCTTGTGCATAAAAAAGGATATGCATGTGTATCTACCAAAGCCATTAACAAGGGATAAATGGCACCTAGATCCTTCAAGTGAACTTAGGATACTGTGGACATGCCTCACAAAGCGCATTGTTGTTTGCTCATCAAACTTAAGGCTGAACATGCATAATCCATCTTGTATACTTGAAAGTTAGTAGAGACAAAACTAAACATACATGATCCATCTTATACATTTGAAAGTTAGTAGAGACAAAGATTCCGCCCTTCTCTTGAAGGTGTTATAACCTTTGCCTATTCCCTTAGGCCATAGTCCCTTACACCATTTAATTTACAGAACGGAGGTTCTTGGCGATCAAGGTGAAAGGGCAGTACACATTATAATTTATTGACTTTTCACGTGGCCTGAAAAGAGGAACAATAACATGCCGACTCTACTATTGTGTTCAGTCTCATCTACATGCATATTTAACCATATGATATGATATGGTAGTGTGGAAGATCTAACTTCACCCCTTCATGTCAAAGGAAGGTAAGAGTTCATCAAGACCAACGACCAAAGATGAACGAACTACACTCTGAACCTAACTCAACTTCTTCATGTGAGAGGAGGGTGCCTATGAACCGTTTAGACACCAGTACCTCAGTCCTCAACAAAAACAACGCATTTGAGTGATATACCATGCAACTACAAAATGTGCACTCCATTCATACTCCTTAACAATCCGAATGACTGACGTTCAGAATGAAAATACTAATCGCTTATTTCTAACCTTGCCAGATTCCTCCCTTCATACAGAACAATGTGACACCCCCTCTTCTAAAGAGAACAAACAAGAAGCATCTACCTTCTGGACGACTTTACAAGGGCGTTTACCGTCACTTTCAAAAGAGATTGCAAGCTTGCAAGCAAGGAAAATTTGAATCAAGCTTCTAAGTGACATGCTAATATAATTTGTATAAACACTTCCGTCAGAGACTGACTGCAATTTCATTTACTCATCGAAGCATTGAGCATAAAAAAACAGGGTTGCTTTCCAAGTAGAATAGCCGTCAACGCATCATCAATCTTCACGGATGCGAGGTACCTTCCAAGCTAAACTTAATTCCATGTACTCGAGTTGCCCTGTAATCAACCTCACACCAGCCATCATTGCCTTCTCGAGTGCTGCAGGTATCAACATTTTCTCTCTTCGTAGCTTTTAAAGGTTTTTGCTCAGGAGATCACCCAACATTTGATTACTCTCCGCAG
This sequence comes from Lygodium microphyllum, assembly GCF_053477565.2. NCBI lineage: Eukaryota > Viridiplantae > Streptophyta > Polypodiopsida > Schizaeales > Lygodiaceae > Lygodium > Lygodium microphyllum. The sequence continues at coordinate 170,763,566 of NC_141137.1, read as the reverse complement.
GCTCAGATTTATAGAGAAATGCCAGGTACTCAAATCAACCTACTCACATATCCAAATCTCTGCAAACTTGCTGAAACCCATACATCCACCCACCTCCACACCAACCTACCGATTTCTCTAAATCCATCTGCACACTTACTAGGTCCCTTACATCCATCCCCACCTTTAAAAACACCTTTGAAGTATCACTCGATTCATAATCTAGGTGTCACTAATCGAGATTCAAGTCTCTAAGAATCATGAAGATGGAGCAGAGCCACCTAACGAGCATTGAGTCTACGAATTACTCCCCTCATCATTAGGAATGTGCCACCGGATTCCTTCTTCACAGTACAGTACTATTAACAGGGGAGGACCACTGGAGGTCAGCATACAGCTCGTATGACCAATAAAAATCCAACAGGTCACACCTAACAACCAGAGCGACTCCAATTAAAACAGAATTAAATGGTCACCGATAACCATAGAACTAGGCACTGCACAGAAAATAAAATCGTTCCAACTCAAGAATGGTGATGCACTCAAGAGACACCTTAACAGTGATAACCTACATACAACCACACAACTCTGCCCACCACAACAAGTAATGCTTCACATATACAGCTTTGCCAGCGAGGCTAAAATCTCAAATTGACCCCAACCACAATTTGCTGAACGAATAGTACCCTTAAGCCTGAAACAGAGAAATTACCCCAATAACGCCCCCCACACAGCCCCTGCCCAATAATCGGAAAGGACCTCCACAGAATATAAGAAGAGCACCGCCCACACTGGACACGGCAATGCTCTGCTAAGGCCCTCAATCAAGCAGCTTCCAGCGTTAATAGTAAAGTACGATCGTGTGACTAATCACATCCAAGACAACCAGATAGTATACTGAGACCCTTAAACATGAACCCAGACAAGGGGCACCTTACTGAACAAACATAGTCTGCAAAACTGAAGAAAGTCCTTTTACAAGCACAATTAGCATCGTTCGGAACTACCCCAAAAGCAGGTCCACCACCACACCCAACTTCGGATGGCTCTCACCGCTAGCAGACGGCTCAATTACAGAGAGCGGCAACCCAACCTACGTTTGTAATCAAAGGTGACACAATTCACAGAACAGAGGTGGTGTTGAAAAACACCTTGGAAGAAGCGTAAAACACTCATGAGAGGCAGGGGGCTCTAGCCACCAAAGCCGTACAGGGTCCTTCCCTGGCGCTTGAGGGCATAGACAACGTCCATGGCTGTGACAGTCTTGCGGCGGGCATGCTCAGTGTATGTGACAGCGTCACGGATAACATTCTCCAGAAAGATCTTGAGGACTCCACGAGTTTCTTCGTAGATGAGGCCACTGATACGCTTCACACCGCCCCTGCGAGCAAGCCGGCGGATGGCAGGCTTGGTGATACCCTGGATATTGTCGCGAAGGACCTTGCGGTGGCGCTTCGCACCTCCTTTGCCAAGCCCCTTGCCTCCTTTGCCCCTTCCAGACATGGCTGTCTATCTGCAGTTGCGTCTGCGACTGAATCTGCTTGACACTTCTGTGCGAATGGAATGTGAGAACGACTTAACAATCACGTGCTTCACAGACGGAAGCTCCTGGCATTTATATAGTCCTCTTGCCTTACGGCGATCGTTTCCTACCGTTCGATCCCGTAGTTATCGACGGTTCTTTTTTCTTCTCCCTGGATCGATCCAAATGGCACCCCAGAAAACACACGCATAAACACAAGTTCCGCACCGAACAAAAACCAAATACAATACGTTCCTCTCCCCCCGCCCCTCTCTCTTCCTGCAAAAGCAAAGCAAAGGCTACCTCCTCAAGGGTACCTAGGTAGTTGTTACACACACGCTTGGCCGTCCAAAGGAGCATGCAAAATGCAAGGTTACTGAGCTGACGTGTCAACAGATGGTTGGATTTGCAAAATGTGCATGTTTGGACACACCCAAGTGGGAAGAAAAGATGGAGCTTTGACTTTGATCGATTGAAGCACTATCTTGGAGAGAGGTCTACAACATGGATTACCTCTCCAACCTGGCCGCCTCGTCAACAAAGCAACTGACTATCAATTATGGTCTAAGTGATTTGAATGCGACATGTAGTGGCCAAAAACATATGTAGGTCTCGCTAAGCAAGAGGCAGCACACAGAGGAGATGCACAACGTGCAAGACACAATAACACTCCATTACAAGCAAGCTCTCCAATCTATGATTTTGATATGTCTGAGATCAAGAAGGCATTGAAGGATGACCAACAAAGGTACAATCATGCCTGCAAGGCCAATGGCCCAAGAGCACTCGCGGGTTCATAGAGCTTCCATTTCTCTAGCCTTCAATCGTGTGTGCCATCGCTATGCTACCCTTATAGTTACCAAGGTGTACTTCATGGGGAGGCCGCATGTCAAAAGCAGGACTTCACCAACAAGATAAAGCATCTTTGGTTCAAGATAAGTTTGTGGGCAAAAGGTTCTATCTTACTCTTCTTGGCTCTAAGGTTGAATGAGATTGGGTATTGGCATCTGTGATCAACTTCAAAGGTAATCTAGTCTATATCCTCCCTTGGTTGTTGTCATTCTCACTGGATGGTATCCTTGCTTGTGACTATCTTGTCTATATCAAGCTCATTGATCTACCCCCTTAGCTGGTGGAGGAGGCTATAGACATCGCTACGACATTGGTAAAAGTGTTGTACTCCCCTTCACTGATCACATCTCAAAGATGCAAGTAGCCTGGAGATCGTCATCCTTAGTGTCAAAGTTTGCTACCTTCCCAAATGCCACTATCTTTTCAAGGCTAATGGGTGTTTTGTATGGAAAGCATAATCAGACGAATCTAGGGATGGTAGCCCCTAAGGGAGGGGCACAACAAGGCAAAGGGACCACCACACAAACTGAGAAGTAGGCTACCAATCTTAATAAAAAGAGAATATCAATCCTAAGTCTTCCCCTAACAAGGGTCATGCTAAGAAGCATAGGACGAAACCTTCTCTCAAGCACCTCGCAATGATGCTATTGGTGGATCAAAATTGTATGCCCCAATCAGGGATCATGAGATGCTGGCTTAATTATATTCGTTCCACCAAGAAGATGAGGGCGTCCACAAAGATTAACTTTTGTTCTTGGAATGTCAGGGGTTTCTCCTCTAATGTAAGAAAACAAGTGCTATATAGCATGGTAAGAGATGCAAGCCACACTTGCTAGGTCTACATGAGATTAAGCTAGGGGAAGATGCTTGTAGAGCTTTTTTTATCCCAAGCTATATATATTTCTTTGATGTGGTGGCTAGAGGAGGAGGAAATATGCTTCCAATTAAAGAGGAACTCAAGCCCTCTCTGAAGTTTATTGTGGGGATGGCTCCATTGTAGGAGTCGCAGTCAAGATATACCTAGAGGAGTTGTGTGCTTCATGTATGCGGCAAACTATTCAAATCAAAGAGCAAACCAATGGCTCTATCTAATGCAGTAGCTAAAAGGCTCGAATGCTATAATTATGGGAGATTGGAACTTGACAGATAGGAATGACGATAGGAGAATGATCATAGAGGAAATGAAAGCCTAGCATCATCTTGTAATTGCATGTAAGTTGGAGGATATTACCTTACTTGCCATGGCAGACACCGAAAGCCTAAATATACTCAGCACAATAAGCACATTGTCACTTCTTGCAGAGGCAAGAGATTCAATAGGTTTAATGCCATAGGGGGAGCTTGGTGGATGAATAGCAAGCTTAAGGAGATGAAATTCAAAGTCATCCTCTTGGTTGATAATAGTTGTGGCCCACCCCCTTTCTGGATGAATGAGCCACCAAATGCCTTTTTTACAATACATCAGTATTTCTAGATGCCAACAAAGGTACAATCAAGCATGCAACTCCAAGGCCCAGGAGGGCTTGTGGATTCATAGAGCTTCCATTTCTCAGGTCTTCGATTGTGTGTGCCATTGCTATGCTAGCCTTATGGTTGCAGGGGTGTATTTATACTTCATGGGGAGGTCACCTGTTAATCAGGACTTCACCAAGTGCTTTGATGACACCTACCAACGTAAAGCATCTTTGGTTCAGGATAAGTTTGTGGGCACAGGCTTCTATCTTTCTCTTCTTGGCTCTAAGGCATAATGTGATTGGGTATTTGCATCTGTGGTATCGACTTTGGATGTAATTTGGTCTATATCCTCCCTTGGTCATCGTCATTCTCACTAGATGGTTTCCTTACACATGACTATCCTATCTGGATTGAGCTTATTGATCTACCCCCTTGGCTGGTGGAGTAGGTTCTAAACATTGCTGTGACATTGGGCAATGTGCTTTACTCCCTTTGTCCTAAGGGCTCCTTAAGCCATCATGCCACGCATGCATCTTGTGGGACATGAGGAATGAACCCCCTGAATTTCTACAACTCAAAGCTCTGAGTGACCTAGAGATCATCCTCAGTGTCAAGTTTGCTATCGTCCCAAATGTGTGCTATCTTTACAAGGCTAATGGGCATGTTGTGTGTAACCGCTCCTCCAAAACTAGTTCAGTCCATGTAAAGCGGTATGATGCCGATCTATAGAATACTACAAATGTTAATTAGGATGCTCAAAAATGAGATAAACAAGAAAATGGAGCAAAACAAAGGAAGGAGGCTCAACCTCGCACCCAAAGAACAAAGAAGGGGATGGGAAGCATGATCAAATAAACCTAGGGATGGTAACCCCTAAGGGAGGGGCACAACAAGGAAAAGGGACCACCACACAGACTGAGAAGCAAGCTGCCAATCTTAATAAAAAGAGAATATCAATCCTAAGTCTTCCCCTAACAAGGGTCGTGCTAAGAAGCATAGGAGGAAACCTTCTCTCAAGCACCTAGCAAGGATGCTATTGGTGGATCAAAATTTTTATGCCCCAATCAAGGATCATTAGATGATGGCTTAATTAGAATTGTTGCACGAAGAAGATGACGTTGTCCACAAAGGTTAACTTTTGTTCTTGGAATGTCAGGGCTTTCTCCTCTGATGTAAGAAAACAAGTGCTATATGGCTTGGTAAGAGATGCAAGACACACTTGTTGGCTCTGTAGGAGATCAAGCTAGGGGAAGATGCTTGTAGAGGTTTTTTTATCCCAGGCTTTCTTTGATAAAATGGCTAGAGGAAGAGGAGGAACTATGCTTCTAGTTAAAGAGGAACTCAAGCCCTCTCTAAAGTTTATTGCTAGGGATAACTTTGCTATAGGAGTCACGGTCGTGATATGCCAGGAGATTGTGGTGTGGTTCGTCTATGTGGTGGACTACTCAACTCAAAGAGCAAACCAATGGCTCTATCTAGTGTAGCAACTAAAAGGCTCCAATGCTATAATTGGGGAGATTGGAGGGACAAGGATAGATCTCACAACACTGGGAGAATGATCATAGAGGAAAGGCTGGCATCATCTTGTAACCACATGTGAGTTAGAGGATATTGCCTTGTTGGCCACAGTAGACCAAATGCCAAAATATACTTTGCAAAATAAGCACATTGGCACTTCTTGGAGAGGGGGGAGATTGGATAGGTTTTATGCCATAGAGGGAGCTTGGTGAATGAATAGTGAGCTGAAGTACTCTACCTTAGAGGATCTTGCTACCTCCAATCATGATAGCATTCAAAGTCATCCTCTTGGCTAGTAATAGTGGTGGCCCGCCCCCTTTCAAGGGACCCCAACGCATCCCCTAATTATAGGTGGTTGATGTGTCAATAGGTTATTGTTAGAGTGGCCAAAAGTTATGGGCAAAGGAGAGCTTAGTACATAAGACAATCCAAGGAACTAGTTTTAAGAACTTGGGCTGGCATGATGGAGGCTCTAATGGTTGTCCCCAGGATGATATCCTCCACCACTATCTATAAGATGTGTAGACATTCATGAAAGATCAAGAGGACTATGAAGTCAATGTTGCCAAGGTGCAACTAAAAGGTTGGTGGGAGTTATAGGGGGTGATGGGCCAAATGAGTTCTACTTTGCCAAGCTATGCACTAAGAAAAAGAAGGAAACGATCACTTATGTCAAGGACAAGAATGGGTTCCTAGTCCAAGATGAGAGTCTTATAATCAACATCTTCATGAAACATATTGCCTCTATTAGTAGGCATGAAACCACCAAGTGTCCCAACATATGAACAAAGGCTATTCCTAAAAGACTCTATTGTTACTATTGATACTAATCAAGCTTTGCCTCTTAACAAGCCATTCATGGTGGAGGAGATTAAGGAGGTGGTTGGTAGTTTTAAGTTAGGGTAATACCCTAGTCTGGATGAACTCCCTACAGAACTCTACCAAAAAATGTGGCCTATTTTCTGGTGGGGACTTGGTTGCACTACTCAATTACATCAAACAATCAGGTCTATTCCCACATTTATGAATCAAGGACTTATAAAACTGACACCAAAGTCACAAGATAGAGCTAAAGTTCCCAATTGGAGACCACTCACTATGCTAAATTTCACTTACAAGGTTCTTGCTAAGGCTTTGGCCTATAGGGTTAAGTACCTCTTTATAGAGGTGGTTCATAGAAAGTAGTTTGGATTTGTCCACAGTAGACAAATCCACGATGTATTCCTCAACTTAATCTACTCTATGGGTCATGCAACGAGCCTACAATTAGATTATTTTTTTTATAAATTTGGATTGGGACAAGGCTTACGACAGGGTCAAGTAGGCCTTTATACTGGGTGTCCTTAGAGCCATGAAGTTCAACAATATCTTCATCTTTGCCTTGATCAACAACCCCCTTCTTAGGACAATTGATAAATTGATCTAGGCTAGTACAATCAGAGGCCTCCCATTCCCTTACGGCTCTTTGAACACTATCAAATTATTCGTAGATGATAATGCCTCGTTTCTCAAGGCCAAGGAGGACTCAGTGACTAAACAATTGGAAGTTTATGCAGAGTTCTCACTACTATCTACCTGAGCTCTTTTTCTTGTCTTGGGATGAGCCCAACCAGTGGAACTTGGACTTGGGTTTCAAGATTTTGAAGCCGCACAAGATTGGAAAATACTTGGGAGCCCTTGTTGGGATAGGAATCTCAATGTCTCAAAGGTTTAACGGGTTTTTTTATTAAATTTTAAGCTAAGCTAAAGGGTCTAGCTGGAGCACCTATCTCATTTGTTGGCAAGCTAACAATTACAAAAAGCATGATCACCTCTAGTGTGGTGTACTTGGCCTCTACATTGGCCTTCAATGAAATCACCAAGCTCAAAGCTGAAAAGTTAATCCAAGAGTTTCTATGATCCTATCAAGGTAGGACAGTGTGTCACCATATTAGCTGGGAGACCCTCACCATTGAGATAGGAAGATGGGAGGTGCAACCCTAGAAAGCCTTGCTGGCAAACCTATGGGGTTGGCCCTCTCTCTTCTCAAAAGAATGGACAAAAGCAAACCCTAAATATGCCTTTTGCAAAATTGGATTGGTACTTCTAAGATCAAGGGGAGTACACGGCCTATTGCCAATTGGCATGATATTATCACTTTGCAAGTTAGGATCCCATAGTCGTATGCTACTCACACTATGGTCTCAAGCTAGTAGAAATCCTTGGCTCAATGGTCCTAGGCCCTCGAGAGATAGGAGGTCATGTGACTCCTCATTGAGCTACAATGTTTGGTTCTCCTCCTTCCCGTTTGAGTCGAAGGTGGCTCCATTTCATCAAAACCCTAGGTTAGCAAAGGCATTATGTGCCAAGGGTGTCCCTACTTGGGAGGATTTGTGGGACCTGTATCAATCCTAAATTAGCCCTTGGTGTAGATAATTGAGCAGTATAGGCTCAATGAAAGAGAGTTCAATTGGCTAAATACTGTGCTACAATAGGTTAAGCAAGAATGGCCCACATCCCTAGTGAATAGTCACGACTCTATTCTGAAAGACTTGATCATCCTTGCGGGCAAGAAATTGTGGTATTGCAGGTTAGCAAGTGACATCAAACCCCCTCACTGGCAATCCTAATGGGAATGTAGTCCAAGTAGAGAAAATACTTTCCTATGGCTAGCATGGAGACATGTAAGAAGAGGGCTAAGTGTGTCTAGAAAGCCATGCCTACTACTTGTATTAATCCTTTGAGATGGAGACTACTACTTAAGAAGCTTCCAGTGAAATCAAGAATGTGCAAGACAATTGACGTCTCCCCATTGTGCCCTTTTTGTGGGTAGGCGGAAGAGAGAAAAATGCACTTTTTTTGGGAATGTTTGCATGTGGTCCCTTTGTGGAAGGCAATTAGAAGATAGCTGAAAACTACAAATCTCAAATGAAGGCTTTGGAATGTCAACATCATTCTTCGCAAATTGCTCCAGATTAGAGGAGAACACATGGTGCCTTGTTGTCCTCATTAGTGGTTTGGCTTTGAAGTTCATTTGGTCCAAAAGAAAGCATAAATTGTTCAATAGGTCAGAGAAGGCTAAATCTAATTGCTAGGTAGCACAATTGCATTATGAGGTGCTAGCAATTATTGCAATGATGAAAAATGATCATCGAATCTTTACATTTGTTTGTTAAAAGTTGAGACTTAAGGGTTGAGCCTTATTGCATCACTTATATGATGTAGTATTTTACATTTTTTCTTAATATATTTTTCGTGTTATAAAAAAAAAAGGAGAGAATAATACAATTGCCATTATTAATAAAAGTAGCATGGGCCTAATTGGGTTTGATCCAAGAACCAATCACAAGAGAGTCTTAGGCTTTTACTAATGGACTAGACACACTTTTTTGAAGGCATTGTTCATACCCTATATGTAGATAGGGGTCTTTGCCCAATGTGTAACTTGGCTTACGTGGTTTCTTGATCCCTCCTCTAAGTGAAAATTAGTTTATTGGATTTTTGTGAGCAATGCTCGCAAAAATCAAGGTTTAACCTAACATAAATTGCAATTTTTTAAAAAAAGATACCGTGATAAATCTATTTTATAAGCCCTTGATTTTGAGGATGACTTTGTTAATCATTGAGATACATAGAAGTTTGTGTTATCTAAAGGGATTTGCAACTAGACCCCCCGATTTTGACGTGTAAAATTAAGGCCCAATCTAACTGTGTTAAATATTTCTCATTTCCAACCACAAGAGATCTATATTTCAAACCAAGACATGTGAGCACTATTTTCTGCTTTCTCAAGTAGAAACTTCCAAAATAATGAATTTATCTTATTCTCCTTTACATAAAAAAGGAAATGAGGAAAAATCACATGAAGGTGACACAAACATTAGATTATCTCAAGGAAGTGATACCACTGCAAGGAGCACAACCCTATTGGTGATGCTTTTCCATAGGGTACCTCATTGATGCCATTAACATGCAAGGACTTGTAGTGCATCCCATCTAACTTGCTCTTGCTACCAACTCACATAAAACTCCAACTTCTGGACTAAAGACAGTAAAAAATATCAACCCCTAAATATATTTATATTGGAAAGATGCAAACTGCTTGCCAAATATTGCAACTCTCATTTTTTAAGGGTTGGTTCCACTCCGACTACCCTGAAAATGCCAAGTGAGCTATCTTAATTCTTCTCCAAATAGGCATGATTAATGTACATTCTTGTAGGACATGTATAGAATCCTCATTGTGCTACCACTTGAAACTGGGAACAATGAGATATAGCATCCACTTATGAAGTCTATTCTTAGTTAGAAAACCTACAATTAATGTTCTACATGAAATCAAACTATTGGAAGGAATCAAATTTCACATAATCTCCATTGAACAAAAATAGCTCTTGTTCTCATGTACAAGCAAACATTCCCACTTCCTCTTGGATCCTTAAATCCTAGTTGCATGATTTTGATGGGAGAGGTGGTGGGCCATTGATCTACATGCACGAATACACCTATCATAGAGCTTTATTATATTGAATATCAATTTGCAAAAATTCAAGCTTTTCATAATTGTAACAATAAAAAACATACATCAAATAGGCAACAACTCAACCTACATCAAAACCTTGGTGGAAGTTAGTTTCCATGGTCGTGTTTAACAACATTGGATACTTACACTCTCTATGCATCAAGTTGAAACCAACATAGATGGATCAACAATAAACCATATTCTAATCATTGTCTTTTCATGTGCCTTATACATTACATTTTCATGATTCTACACTAGGTGGGCCACCTAATGGTTAGTCAAGGTTCTTGCCTAACCATCAAACGATCTATTTCATGAAATCACAAAAGGTATAACCTTTTATCAAAGATTTTGGCCATCCAATGCCAATATAGAAATCTCATTTACACAAATATTGTAATGCACCTGATAAAAACCTTAGCTGAACTTTACTTCTCATTTCCAACAAAAGGTTTGTCTAATGTGGCTTTTTGTTTTGCACAAGCAATTGGAATCATTTGTTCTACAATATATGCTAATCAGTTCTTGGAAACATTGATCATATGAGCATGACCAACTTCCCATTCCCTTAGCTTCTCTAGCACCACCTCCTCCTATTATAGGAAGAAGCTTGTAAAGTGATACAAGACTACTTTGAAAGATTATGTATGACCAAGTTCCCTCCACCATTAGAGGACCCTCGTAAAGGATACACTAGGATTCTTTGAGATAAAACACAATGTGCAAATAACCACATGCCTAACAAATGAAATTAAAGAAGACAAAAGAAATGGAAAATGAAAGTTCATTAACAAATTGAGCATATGGAGATAAGTGATAGCATGTACGTATAATATTCTCACTTTTTCTTGATAATCTTATTGTTACTTATATAAATTTTGCGGGTCTAAGTACCATTTTAATGAATTCTTTCAAGCTTTTGCTCCATGACTAAATGCCAATCATGGTTCTTGAGGTCCTTTTGCCACATATTTGGCTCAATATGAGCAATGCAATTTGTTGTAAAGGTAGATGTAAATAAAGTGGATAGATTATATCAACTGAATCATCGTAGACCATTCAAGGAAAAGTTAGTAGGAATGACCCTCAAATATTGCACAATATGTTGGTATAGTTACAAGCAAGTTCCTAAAAGTAGTTGTGAAGACAACCTCTCCTTAACAAGCTTAGGACTAGGGAGGAATCTTGGCTCAGTAGACATTGGGGAGGAGCCTTTTTTAGGTATGTGAACCCAAGCTATAGGTATGTATCTCTCTATGAAACCATATCTCTTCAAGTTGAGATTGTGTTTGCTCATAGATTGCAACAAACGATAAAACTTTGCCTTACAAGAGTATCCTTAAAAACGAGTAACTCCAATCTAGGTGAGGCTTTATCCTACTTGTCATCTAGTGCGTGCATGTATGAACAATGCTTAAAGATTCTCATGTGGGAAAGAGATGGCTTCTCACCAAAGAGTGCATTAAAATTGGTCTAACACCTTCCTTTCCCACTTGAGAACTATCTCCCCTTACACGAAACTAGGCTATTGATATTGAAAAACTTGAGCTCTTCATCCACTTCTTTTCAAGAACTTCAATGATTTTGGATATTGACACAAGGTGGTTTACTACTTGGGTTGATGATAGTATAGATGACCCTTTCACCTCTAATGCATACGACAATAATCTTTTTCATTCGATGCCATACAACTAATAAACATTAATCTTTTGGCTATACCAAAGAAAGATGTACTTCTTGCTCTTGGCTTCTAGCTTGGTTCTTTTCTTACTTGAAAGGAAGCATAATGCTCACAACTAAAGATTTTGAAATGTGGCTTTTTGCTAGAGTAGGCCTTTTGAGGTGTTTTGCCTTTTAGTGTCATAGTTTGACTCCTTTTTGGGCTATAGCAATTGGTTCTACAGTGTTGAGTGTTGATTGCTTTAGCCCAATCTTACGTCATGCCATCTCTTGTGAGTTGTAGAGAAAGATATAAACTTGGACAAATTTCACAAACTTGATCCACCTTATGACTTTAGTTTCCACCCTTATTGCCCTTGTAGCACATGTGAATGTAATACATAAGCAATGGTTTTTTTTTTTCCCAACACCTCTCTTATAAAGTTCACCATGATGTGGTGGAAAAGTCCTCAAGCTAAAACAACTTAGCACACTTTCATATGCTTTAATATTGGTTTCCATAGATACCCATGCTTTTGGTCTACTAAAATAGCTATATTACATCAAATCTCAATATATTTGCAAGATTCAAACATGAGGTGATCATTATGAACTCGGGGGATAAAAAAAAGACCCTATTTTATTGGATGTTTTGTAGCTCTTATGTATGAACAAATTATGTTGAGAGTACATGTGGGTGTGAATGCCTCTTGCAACTACGTACATTTAAGGAGGTCCAAGGATGTGGGTGTGTACTTTTTCTTATGTAAGTCAATAACATGTACTCTCAATATGCAAGTTTTATCGATTTATCTTATGCACACACACACACACACACACACACACTCTCTCTCTCTCTCTCTCTCTCTCTCTCTCTCTCTCTCTCTCTCTCTCTCTCTCTCTCTCTCTCTCTTTGTGATTACCATCATGGTATTTGAGGAGGAATCCACATATTGTGGCATGCATTGACCTCAACATTTGCAACCTATGTTGTTTTGAACTCCATACACCTAATTTTATTGTGTTGCGTATAAGAGGTGCCTAACTAGTAGGTCTACCATGTGCTAATCACTAATGGTTGTAGACCTAAGATGGAGTGCCACACCTTCCATGTTTTCTAAAATTTTTTGAAATCCTAACCAAGATCAACAAACAATCTGGGAAGGAGTGAGAGAAGGAGCCAAAGGTCTTCAAGAAGTATTATGTTAGGTTCCTGAAGATGAATCCTACCAAACTTGTGATTGTTGAGTATTAATGGTCCCTTGGGTGCTTCCCAATGTGTGATATGAAGCAAATTATGATCATTGGGCTCAGCAAGGTTGTTGAGAAGAAGGTAAATAAGAAGGTTGTTGAGCCCAATGATCATAATTTGCCTCATATCACACATTGGGAAGATTTCCTTAATTGAATGAATTGTTATGAGATTCATTCTCCATAAGGGTTGTTTGTTTTTTATAATTTGCCTCAATTACTAGCCCATAATCTAATGTGATCTTTGAATGAAGAGCACTTTTTTTAAAAACTCACTTCCCTCTCTCGTGGTCTTACCATCAATAAGAACCCTCACCTTTGTGGAAATTTTTATGAGGACTGGTTTTCTAAATAATAACTACTACTCATGTGCAAGAAGATATGTGGAATGTTGTCTTTGATGACAAAAAATCTCCAATAGAAGGTTTTCAGTTGTTAGTGTTGCAAGAAAAAGAATTGACAAGAAATTAGTATCATTGGTCTTCAAGGACTTTTTGGTTGTCTCATCCATCACATCAACCTACATGACTACACAACAAACTAGAGCAATCTAGAAGGTATTTTGGGAATAAATTAACAAATTCCAATGCCATTTTAAATCTTAATTTTAACAAGTTGAAAGAAAATGGCAATGAGGAAGTAAGTAACAATCTCATTGAGTTTCTTCTTTATTATGTGAACTTGCTACAAGTGCACCTAATGATGAAGACAAGATGGCAATGTTGACAAAATGCAGGCAATTTTTTGATGAATTCCAATAAGCCATTGAAGTCAACCGCATTCAAAGCTATGGTGGCTTTGCTTATTGAAAAGGATGGGCACATAAAAGAGGAACAAGACTCTACAAGCAACATTCTTATTGAGAAAGTGTTCCATCACCTCATCAATATTGGAAGGTAAATAAGAAGGTTAAATGCCATTATTATGGTCACATTGAACATAAGGAATCCCAATTCTTAAAGAAACTAGACAAGGAACAAAGGCAACATGAGGCTACCATGGTGGAAGAGATCAACACTGAAGATGTAGCTACCACCATTGTTCAAATATCTCTTAAAGATTGAGATTGGGCCTCGTAAACCCAATAAATCCTTATATTTTCCTATTTTTCATTGAGTTGGGCCCTTTACATGGTACTCTCCAAAATGATCAGAATAATTTTTGTTTCTTATATTCCAACTCATCCAAGCTTGAAGGTAGTATGCTGACAAGTCTAGCCTCTTACCTCATTCTTTTTTCTTGTGAGGGCAATTCACCATTACACGAGAGGCATTAATGGTTAAAGTATACTCCAATATATGAGGGATGTGGTGAAATAATACGAGTTGTTTATCATCAGAGTCTCATTCACATTTGATCCAAAGGAGGGTTTGTTGCATATTTCATATCTCTCCTGCATGAACACACATTAGTTTTGTCAATTGTGTGTGTAGGTCTGAACAACCCTTACACCTACTTACATTAGATGAGGGTCAAGTGTGTGGTTGTGTACTTTCTTTGTCTCTATCTCTCTCTCTCATCACCATGGTGTGAATAACCCTCATGCCTACTTACATTTGATGAGGGTCAAGTGGGTGGGTGTGTACATTGGCTTACTCCTCTATGTGTGTGTGTGTGTGTGTGTGTGTGTGTGTGTGTGTGTGTGTGTGTGTGTGTGTGTGTGTGTGTGTGTGTGTGTGTGTGTGTGTGTGTGTGTGTGTGTGTGTGTGTGTGTGTGTGTGTGTGTGTGTGTGTGTGTGTGTGTGTGTGTGTGTGTGTGTGTGTGTGTGTGTGTGTGTGTGTGTGTGTGTGTGTGTGTGTGTGTGTGTGTGTGTGTGTGTGTGTGTGTGTGTGTGTGTGTGTGTGTGTGTGATCACTATCATATTTTGGCTTGTTTTTTTGCAATTGAGAAGTCCCTTTTTGTTTTAAATATATTGACATTGGTAGCTTGAGAAATATGTTTTTATCAATTTATGATAGTCCAAACTCAATATATTAGCTAGTGAATACACTTTGGTATCCTTGTCACCTTATGTTGTGAATACACATTAGTTTGTTATATAGTTTTACACCTTGTGCTAGAATATAGAAATGATTCATAAAGATGAAGGGAATAAAAAATTTTCTAATCTAAGAGGATATACTAAGTATATGAGTTTATATAAGATTTCATATGCAACTTAGCTTTCTAAAGATATAATATCTCTTACCAAATAAGTAAGGTAATTAAGGGATGGGAGAAATGGCTCATGGGCCAACATGGTAAACTCTTTCTAGATTTTTTTCTATTCTCATTTCATTATTGTCTTATGGGATAATGTTTTTGTTAGAATCGTTTCTATCCTTGAATTAGTATGACTTCTATAACTACTCGATAAGCTTAGTTGATGTGGAAGCCTAGTAGTATGTTGAGCAATGCTAAAAGTAATTCAATATTCCAAAAGGAAAGGACTCTTAGTTGCTTTAAAGTTATTTTGAATTGGTTAAGATGAGATACTTAGGCTTTTTGAAAAAGGCAATATATAAGCAAGGGAGCTTGCTTTGACTTGAAAAACCTAATTTTAACATAAGAGACAATATGGGAGCCATATAAAGCCTCTTTTGCAATGATTTGTAATATATATTTTTGGATTGGGTTTGGCAAGATTTTTTATAGGCAAGACATAGATAGCAACTTAGTTCCCACATTGACACCTATAATATGCCTTAGTTGTAAGGTCTTAACCTTTTTCTTTAGTATGGATACATGTAAAACTTCCCCTCTGCTTTTGCTCTACTTCCCAAGGACTTTTATGGACAAAAGGACCTTCATGGAAATGGATTTTCTTTCACATTTCTTTCAATAATCACTAATTATGTACGAGCAAGTGATTGATTGGGTGGGTGTGTGCATGCGTATGCACGTGTGCATGTGCACTTCATTAAATACACTTTAAATGTTGAGCTTTGTTTCTTCAAGGACAACATTTTCATCCACCAAAGAATATGGTCTTGATAGATGAAATGCCTTTGATTTGCATCTATTAAATGCCATTATTACCTTGGTCCTCGTTTTTTATATACACTACATGTTTCTCAACACTAGAACCAAGTGTACTTAGCTTTAGTTAGTATTTGTTCTTCACACTCAAATGTAGAAAAGGCTACACTAAAATGTCATGTTGCATGAATAACAATTATGTGTGCGCATGAGTGTGTACATATTTAGGAAGCTCTAGCTTGCTCCTAGCACTTGGAGTCAAGTTGCATGATTCTTTCCCCTTGGTAGCCATTATTCTCTTTTCCAAGTCTCATAAACCAATCCCAATACAACAAGGTGGAAAAGAGTATCACAAGAAATATGATTTTTGTTTCACCAAATTCCCTTTTGGTTGCCATTTGAGTCAAATGGAGACATGTTCATCAACATTTCACTTGCATAGAGGATAAGTACAACTCTATCTAAACCCCTGACTTCCATATAATACGATTTTTTGCTGCTTTTTCTCATCATTAACAAAATGTGTCTTTCCCTTTAACAAACCACAATCATCTTATTGTAATAGGAACAACCATCAACAAGAATAACCGCAAAAGAAACCATCTTCTAGTTATGCACTAATCTATGTAAGCATGTACAATCACATGCACTTCAATGTATGCATGGATTGGGTCCTCAAGTGTGGAAGATTATATAGGGATGTAAAACCTACCTAGCATGAGGCTTATCTCCCAATTCAACCATATATGCTACATGCATAAAAGAGCCATGACCATAGGGAGTGGTTGCACATAAGGTTTTTTGTTGGAGGCCTTCATGTGATTGAATTATTTCAATTCCTCATGGGTATGCTCATCAACAAGTTCTTCACCCTTTGTTGCCTTGTAATCAAGTGCTTTCCTACATCGAAACTCATTCTCAACCAGAATGGAAACATTAACTCAAACGTACTACCCAAGCAAGCAACAATAACAACATCTACTACACTCTCTTAGTTACTTCGAATTTCCCTCGTCATTGATTACAAGTTAGCTACTTCTATCCAACCTATATGTACTTCAACTAGCCCATCCAACAAAAAAACATGCTAACAAGATAGCTCATTTGCCTTATCTATGACCACCCTCAAACACCATCACCCATTGTTACGAGCAAAGCCTTTCCTACAAATTCAATACTCTTAGTCCTAGCATCCTATGTGTGTGGTGCATGTTGTGACAAAACTTCCTCCAATATACAATTTAGCAATGAAAGGAAAGTGGAACCCAAGAGGAAGAAGCTTGGCGGTGAGAGCTATGGCAGATGGAGAGCAAGAGCCAAGAGAGAGAGACTCAAAAGTGGGAACTCCAACAACCACAATGTGTGGTGGGCCTTCCTTTATTCAAACTGTAACTAAAAGAATAAAGAATAAGTGACTGTGATGGGCGCCTGCCACTTACAGTGTGCAGTGGTAGATACTGTCAGTGTAGTAATACACGGGTGGCTAGGTGGAGGTGCCTTTACCCCCAACAACCTCCCACTTAAAGGCGAATCTGCCCCAGTGAGAGAGAAAAAAGAAAAGACAGTACAACATGTACACACATACAACAGGATGAGGAAAAAGACGTCATCTCATCCAATGCCCATCAATCACTTGAGGAAGGCAAAGCGCTCAGTAGTGAGGCTCTTCATGAGCAAGTCTGCAAGATTCTGCTCAGTTGGAATCTTGACAAGGTCAATAGACCTATCCTCAACGACCTCGCAAATGAAGTGATACCTCACCTCAATATGTTTCGTCTTCGCATGGAAGACTAGATTCTTGGTCAATTGAATGGCACTCATAGAATCCGAATGCAGTGTAGGCATAGCATATGTCATACCAAGGTCAGCAATCAAACAACCTAACCAGATAACCTCCTTGTAAGACTCTATGGCTGCAATATATTCGGCATCTGTAGTAGAAAGGGCTGTACACTTCTACGCCCTGGACATCCAAGAGATAGCCCCTCCAGCATAAGTGAACACATAGCCAGAAGTGGGCTTCCTACTATCTATATGTCCTGTATAATCAGAGTCAGTGTACCCCACGACTCCTGTATCATGGCTGCCATAACAAAGAGCATATATGATGTGCCCTTTAGGTACCTCATGATACCCTTCACGGCATCCCAATGTTTCGTGCCAGGTGTAGTCATATAATGTGCCACAACCCCAACTACAAAAGCTATATCTGGACGAGTGGCTATCATGGCATACATAAGACTGCCCACAGCTGATGCATAGGGAATCTTGGCCATCTCGGCCCGCTGCTCATCTATTTGCGGACAATTGGCTTGTGAAGCCTTCACATGAGAAGGTAATGGACAACCAATAGGCTTAACATCTTGCATACGAAAGCGCTCAAGGACTTTATGAATGCACTCCCTCTGTGACAGATAGGGTAGTCCCTGAGATCTATCGTGTGTAATGCGCATACCAAGTATATGAGAGGCCTGCCCTAGATCTTTCATCTCAAATCTCTTCTTGAGCTGAGCCTTAAGAGCATCTAGCTCCTCATGAGTTGTCCTTGCTAAAAGCATGTCATCCACATAGAGTACCAAAATCAATAAAGAACCGTCACAAGCTTTCTTTGTGTACAAGCACGGATCCATAGCACTGCGGCTGTAGCCATGTGATTGCATAAATGCATCAAACTTATGGTACCATTCCCTAGGTACTTGCTTCAAGCTATATAGACTCTTCTTTAGCTTGCACACTAGGTGTTCCCTGCCAGGGTCTGCAAAGCCCTTAGACTGCTCCATGTAAATCTCATCATGCAAGTCCCCATGTAAAAAAGCCGTCTTGACATCCATATGGTACAAGTCCAGGTCAAGTTGTGCAACTAAGGCCAAGACTAAGCATAGGGTGGTCATCTTGACCATAGGAGAAAAGACTTCATCAAAGTCAACACCATGCTCCTACTTAAACCCCTTAGCAACCAATCGAGCCTTGTATGTCAGCTTGGGGTGTCCAGGGGTACTTTTCAACTTGTACACCCACTTGCATGGCAAAGCCTTCTTACCCTGAGGCAAGGAAACCAAATCCCAAGTTTGATTCTTATGCAATGAGTTAAGCTCATACTGCATAGCCCTCTCCCAAGAGTGACAATCACCCCTGCGCATAGCCTCATCATAAGTGAGAGACTCTCCTGCATCTGTAACCAATACATAATCCATAAAGGGTGCAAAACGGTCAGGAGGTCGTCTATCTCTAGTAGAACGCCTCAGCCCAGGCTCTGCTGCCTGACCGACATCTTGTCTAACATCGGTATGTCTAACATCTGGGCCATGAGCATAAGATATTGTTGCATGTTGTCTAGCTGGCTGTGGAGCGGCAGGCTGAACGGGAGCAGGTGGCTCCTCCTAAAAGATAACTCTGTGTACCTCAACCACTTTCTCAGGCTGCATATGCATTTTGTCCTCATGAAAGATGACATCATGGCTACGGATCACTTTCCACGCCTACGAATCCCATAGACGGTAACCCATCTCTCCTGCATCTCCATAGCCAATGAAAATGCATTTGACACTTTTAGGATCTAGCTTATTGCATTTGTCCTTGGGCACATGGCAGAATGCCTTACATCCAAAGACACGTAAATGATCATAAGAGGGGGGCTTGCCTGCCCATACCTCCTTTGCAACCTGAAAGTCAATGCCACTGTTAGGCGACCTATTAATGAGATGCACTGCAGTAGTAACTACCTCAGCCCAAAAGTGCTGCGGTAAGCCAGCCTGGCTAAGCATGCTACGGACCCTTTCTTGAATGGTCCTATTCATGCGTTCAACCATACCATTCTAGGGAGGGGTGTAAGGGGTGGTCAACTGACGCTTAATACCCCACTTATCACAAAACTACTCAAAAGCACATGATACATACTCACCCCCATTATCTGACCTTAGGCATTTTAGCCTTTTCCCAGACTGGTTCTCTCCCAATGCAAGACAATGCTGAAATGTGTCCAAGACATCGGATTTTCTCTTTATGGGATAAGCCCAAACCTTACGTAAGTAATCATCTATGAAAGTAACAAAGTACTTTGCCCCACCAAGTGATTGACATGGCATGGGTCCACATACATCTGAGTGCACAAGAGCTAAGGGCTCACCCATGCATTTCTTACCAGACTTTTTATGCGTATTTCTAATCTGCCTACCATACAAACAATGATCACAAGAATCAAAATGCGAAGAGTCAAAAGGTGGAAGATACTGCAAAGCACGGAGCATTTTCATTCCTTTAAGAGACATATTCCCCAAACGAGCATGCCAAAGGGATACATGGGGAATAGAAACCACAGACAAAACATGATCCAATGTAGCTCTAGATACAAGTAAGAGATAGAGGCTGCCAGACTTGGCACCTCTTGCAAGCACAAGGCTGCCACGAGTAATCTTCCATGTAGAGTCTCCAAAAGACACAAAATACCTTGCATCATCAAGTTGTCCAACTGACATAAGGCTGCGAGTCAATGTAGGTACATGGCGTACATCATGAAAAACAAAAGAACTACCAAAAGGAAACTGTAGCCTAACATATCCAATGCCCTCAATGTCAAGAGACCTATCATCACCAAGACGCACAGAACCAGACATGGTACGATATGTATGAAACCAATCTCGATAGGGTGTCACATGAAAGGATGCACCTGAATCCAAGAGCCAGCACTGCGCATATATAGAATATACCTCAAAATCCTGTAAGGCATCGCATGAAGAAGCTGCAAGTATGTAATCATCATTTGAATCAGTGGCATGCACGACATTAACCTCTTCTATCTTCACACTGGACTTTGCAGGTACAATATTGCGCTCAGAAGACTTTTCCTACACCTTTTCTTTTCCCTTTTCCTTGTGCTTATCATCGTGCATTTTATGGCACTGTGGCCTAATATGTCTTGCTTTCCCACAATAATGACAAGTAAGATCAGAGGGATTATCATGGGACTTATTGCGACCACGAGACTTGGACCTGGACATCTGAGAGTCCCTACCCTTATGATCATTATTATGCCTGCCATGTCTGCCACCTCTAACGGTCAATGCATGTGAAGAGCATGAAGCATCATTGTTTCTCTTGTTGATTTCCTCAGTGAATAAAGCACTCTCAACATCTTTGATTTTCAGGCCATCAAGCTTGTTTGTGCATATGGTGGTATAGAAGACATCCCATGATTTAGGCAAGGTGCCAAGCAGAAACAACGGGTGCAAGTTGTCTTTGAACTCAATATCCTGTGACAACAAACTCTTCATGATCGCATGAAACTGGCTAAAATGAGATGAAAGGGAGGTCCCCTCTTTCATGCGAAGGTCCATTAAGTGCTTCAGCCAATACATCTATGACGTAGGACTTTGCTGCACATAGAGCTCCTAAATCTTCTTCCATAAATCCCATGCACTCTGATTTTCATCTTCAACAACATTATGATGGACCTCTTCTGAGAGTGACAAAATAGTGGTACACTTGCATAGCTCATCAACTTCCATCCAAACATCATCATCCATATCCTCAAGTTTAACACCCTTGAAATGCAAGGGTTTAATCTACAACTTCTGCACCAAAACCTACCATATTTGGGACTTCCAATACCCATAGTTGGTACCATCCAACTTGGCAATGTTAAAGAGAGCTGTATCTTTCATATGACCAGCCATACAGTCCCAAATCAAAGCAAAAAAGCAAAATTGCAGGTTGTTGTAGTTAGCAAAAAATGCACTAAAATCACTGCTAAAACAGGCTGAAAGGGTGAATTTCACCAAGAGAAGCACCCATCCATCTTTAAACTTACCAAAAGCTTAAGCCTTATCACAAAGGAAGTACACCCACATCTTCCTACTGTAGTCATCGACAATCAACATAAAATAAGAAGATCCCCCCAAGGCCTGTGTAGGCATCTTACCACACAAGTCAGCATGCACCAACTCTAGAGGAGCCTGTGCTCTATTCTTGATTTCTTGTGGAAATGCCTTTCTATGTTGCTTGCCCATCATACAAGCTTCACATGGTTCCTTCAATTTAGTTATTGTAGGCAGGTGAGCAACCATACCTTGCTTTTGCATCTCCTTCAACATTGCAAATCCGATGTGTCCAAACCTTTCATGTCAAAGCTTACTTGTGCCCACTCCAATAGTGGCTATAAGAGCACTTAGCTCATACAGGTTATTCCTTCTTTCTCCTTTGCCAACAATTGTGCTAGCACTATCAAGAATTTCTGCACCTGTCTTCTTGAACCTCACTTCATGACCAATATTAGTTATGGCAGCAACAACTGATAACATATTTCTCTTGATTTTGGGAACATACAACACATTTGAAAGCTTTTTGACTTCACCATTTGCAGCAACAAAAGAAATAGTACCTGTGCCCGTAGCAAGGCATTTAGCATCATTTCCAACCATCACAGTGATGGATTCTTGTAGAGGCTGCATAGAACTGTATAGACCTTTCTTGTTGGTCATGTGACGAGAGGCCCCATTATCCAACACCCATGAGTCAGTGGTAGATTCTTCTTGCACCGAGGAGCACACTTCCTCAATGGTCACCATGAATAATTCCAACTTTGCTTCAGCCGTATTGGCTGTCTTTTTCCCTTTACTTTTAAGGGTACCATTCTGTTCATCTACTTTCTTGACACGATAATCTACAATTGCATGTCCTTTCTTCTTGCAGTAGAAGTACTCTCCTTGAAACTTCTTCTTGCCGCCCTTCTTCTTTTTGTCACCATCATTTTTTATGGAGGAACCACCTTTGCCTTTTGCATTGGCAAAGAATGCAGCATCTCCATTGTTGCTTCCTTCTCGGCTTTCATCCTCAACTCCTCCTCCATCAATAATGCACAAAACTCCTCAAAAGTCAAAGCTTAAGGTCTTACCTGAGTATTAAGGGCAGTTACTAGTTCATCAAACTTTTGTGGACAAATCCGAAGACACCTCTGAGCTAGCTCTTCGCTAGTCTTTTGTAGCCCAGCTCTAGCCATCTGATCGTGCAAATTCTTAATCCGAGTGATGAATGCTTCAACTGTCTCTCCTTCAACAAACTTCTCCACTGCTAGTTGATTCTCCAAGTTTTGAATCCTTGTTTGGTTTCGTGTTTCATACTGACTCCTTAGTACATTCCAAGCCTCTGACGCTTTGGTTGTATGCTGAATCAAAGTTAGAACACTGTCAGAATAGCTTGTAATTAAGGCACACAATGCATCTGCATTCCTTCATTTCCAAGCTCGTAGAAGATCTGCATTCGGAGGAATCATCACACTAGAATTTGATGGGTCGGGGGTAGGCTGTGGTTCTGCGTCAGTCCCCAGCACAGTCTCCAGAAGCTCATAAGAATCAAGGATAGTTGTAATTTTGAACTTCCACAAGGTGTAGTTTGTACCATCTAACTTGCCTTCGCTGAAGGTTGGTGGACGAATCCTCAGTGTTTGAATAGCCGGTACAGCAGCACCACCTCCTGCACCGCTTCTTGATGCGCTAGAACCGCTTTCGGAAGTTGACATAGTTTCTCTTTGCTGTTGAAGCCTTTGCCTCTTGCAGACTCTTCGATCTCTAGAGCCCCCTGGGCTCTGATACCGTGTAAAAATTACACGGCGCAACGAACAGAATCTGAGAAAGAGATAGAGAGTACACAATAGATAAGAGGAGAATCAGTAAATTCTTTAGCTCCAAACAATTGATACAAAGATGGCTCTGTCCACCCATGCGCTTCCACTATCTGAAGCTTAGATGGCGATCTAGACAGAAGATAGGCGAAGAGCTTAAGGCTAGCTGGAACAACAACTCTGACTAGGTGAAAGATGAATGATAGATGGCTGTGAAGGGGTTTAGCCTTTATAGCCCGCGAAGGTCGTTAGATTGGCCTGACCTATCTACCATATGAGCCTCCACTAGTTAGCCAGGGAATATTCCCTTTACCATCGGGCTGGGGGCACATTTTTACCATCATGAGAAGCATCAATTTTAACCTCTATTTCCACTGTATCCTCTATAAAAAATATAACATCTAACTTCAACAAACATTCAATAGTAAGTTCGGGATACAACACCCATGCATACTCATACAAACTTGCTAGAAAATAGACCATCCGAGATTTTTGAAAGACCTTCTTGGTTTTTGAGATCTTAATGTCAGCCATTAGCCTCTTATACATAAGACTTGCCCAATTCGGCATCGCCAAATTTTCAGCATAATACAGAATGCCATAGGTGTCTCTAGCAATGCCATTGGTTTTAATGAACAACATAGACGGCTCCATAAACCATCATAGCTACAATTTTTGGACCCCATCAACACGTTTCAAATACACATTCCTGGGTCCAGTAGGGTCGCCAAAAGCATAATGCATTTGATCTTCAGTATATCGATATGCAATCGGATTATCATTCATAGGAAGAGGAAAAATCTTGCTCACAATTGTAGCAGTCAACTCGACACAACACAAAATCTTTCCATTGAAGTACCTTAAAATATCAATTTGTACTGAAGCATCTACATTCGAGGCCCATTGATCCCATGGCAATTGGGCATACTCATACAACCTTATCTTTTGCAACCATAACCAATGCACCTCTGCCTCAACATTAAGATACAAATTAGAATCCACAAAGGGAGTACCTATAGCACTTGGGCTCGAAAGATATGCAACATTCGTTGGTATAACCTCATTGTCTCCATACTGCACTGATTTGTCATGCCTCATAAAACTCATGATCGTCTTCTTCATGCCAGCCACACTTGGACATTGAAAGCTTACGAGCTAAAAAGTAGTAGGTATGCATCATGGCAAAAAATGCATACAGGTCGAGAATGGGTCGAGAATGGCAAAAGGAACGAGGCCCCAAAAGAACGCATAGTCTCTTCCATACGCATGCCAAAGTCCAATTTTTCACTTAGTCCACCCTCTTTTCTGCCAAATGTCACTTCAATATCATAGGATTTAGACCATTCACACACATAACTACCACAAACTGATTCTCTTGTCCCACCTAAACCATAGACAAGTTTGAAGGGTGTAAGCCATGTTGCAACTTTGTATGTTATCTTGATGTTAACCCTTAAACAAACAAGGTGGAAAAGTTGGCAAATCTAAAGCAAAAGACAAGGCCAAGGCAAAAGTGAAACAGAAGACGAAGGCGCGCCAAGAAGAATCTGGAAACACAAGAAGTGTAGAAAATTCCTAAATCAAGGAAAAAGGAGCATGAGAAAAAGCATGAGTCTATATTGTTGTAAAAAAGCGCAAGGCGCACCATGATTTATTTTAAGAGTGCCGAGCTCTCACCCATGCAATTTGTAAATGTAAACAAGTGGTGGAAAGAAAGCTAGGAAGATAGGAGGACAATGGGAAAAAGGGCTTAGGCCACGGCCGGCCATGTAAAAAAGGGGATAAGGGGATGACTGCCCAAAAGGGATTTAGGGTTTTGTATATAAAGTTGAAAAGTGAATGAGAAGCTCATTCTTGTGTGTGGCCAAAAGTAGCTCTTCCCTTCTTCTTCTTCTTCTTCTTCTTGTTTGCTTGAGCTTGTGCTTGAGAAAGGGAGTGTGAGAGTGTGAGGGAGTGAGTGTGTGAGGGTGAGGGACCAAGGAGGAGAAGCTCTCCATCTTCTCCTCTCTTATTCTCTTCTATTCTCTTCTCTTGTCTTGCTCATGGCAATGGAGCTCAAAGCGCGAAGCTAGAGGATGGAGCTTTCTTGAAGCTTGCACTTGGATTGTGGAGCTACCTAAGTGTGCGGGAGAGGAGGTAACTCGATCGGCATGGAGGTAAGCTCACTACACCCGTAGATATGGATGGCACATTGGCTATGTGAGAGGTAGCCATTAGTGTTCGGCTTGGAACACTTAAAGCAATAAGCGATCCGTGGGTCTTTGCGGTTGAGCGAAAGCTCCCACACCTGAAAGCCCACAATGTTGAATCAAGTGTAGTGTCCCAATCTTCCCTATTATCCTCAACAATTTTCTTCAAGGTGCGGAGTAAAATCTTGTTGGAACTTTCAGGTTGACCATTAGCTTGAGGGTGATATGGAGTCAATTTCTTGTGTAGAATCATATGCCTGATAGTCAATTCTATGATCACTTGATTCAAGAAATGCTAACTAGCTCAATAGGACAACCAAATTAGATCATAATGTTAGAGTATAAAAACTTGGCCACACTTGTTGCTTTATTATCTTTTACTTTTTGAGCTTCTATCCACTTTGTAGCATAGTTAGTGCAAACTAATTTACCTACTGGTTTGATGGGCCTGACAAAGTCAATTTTCCATTTCTGAAACGGCTCAACTGGTAATATAGGATGATCTTGCATTCGATCCCTATCAAGTGGTCGACCTTTCTTCAGACATTGCAAACACTCTTTGGCATATTGATGAACATCTTTCAACACAGTAGGCCACCAAAGGCCTGCCTACAATATTTTCTTGCTTGTAATCTCTCCTAAAAAATGACCTCTTGATAATTCAAAATGAGCTTCATGCAACACTACTGGTTGCTCGAATTCAAGAACACACCTTTTTAATACATTATCAACTCCCCTTCTATACAACGTGTTCAAAATGACCTGAAATAATCTACTCTTTAATGCCAACCTTATTCTCTGATTTATTGAAAAGGTGTGCATGCATAATTCCTAACTTCAAGAAATGCAGCATTTGATCATAATATAAATCAGGGTCAAGCACCTAAACCTCAAAAAGTTCAGCATCAGGTAACCAATCATAAATTCCTACTTCAGACTCATTAGTTTGCAATCTACTTAGATAATTAGCAATGGCATGCTCTTTCCCGAGGGTGTGAATAACCTTAAAATCAAACTCCTGCAGTAGTAGCATCCATCTAGCCAATCTACCTGTCAATTGGGGCTTGTTAATAAAAAATAGCAATGCTTGATGATCCACATGGAAAACAGCCCGATTTTCCGTGTCTAAATTTTTGCATCGAGAAGACCATTCCAAGTGCTTCTCTTTTAGTGTCAAAATAGTTCCTTTCAGTAGCACTCAATCTCCTACTTGCATAATAAATTGGTTTGTACCAACCCAGCACTTTATCCTGCATAAGAACAGCTCCCACAGCTGAATCAGATGCATCAACAAAAAATATGAAAAGGTAAATCCTATGCTAGAGGTTGTGAAATTGGAGCCACCACCAACATCTTTTTCAAAACACGAAAAGCTCCCTCTTGATCTTTCCTCCACACAAACTACATCCCTTTCTTTGTGAGAGTTGTAAGAGGAGAACATATATGTGACAGGTACCTTAAGTATCTACTATGCCACTTAATTTTCCCCACAAACATCATAATTTCTTGCAAATTACTTGGAGCCTTAGCCTTTTGAACAACTGCAATCTTCCTGGGGTCTATCTATACTCATATCCTCTTTAGATAGGATATAACCTAACAACACACCCCTTTTGGCTGCAAACATTGACTTGATGGATTTAACGACATGCCAAACATTCTACATCTATGAAAGCATAGTCTGAGGTGTTTTAAGTGTTCACTTTTGCTGCCAAAAACACAAAAATCATCAATGAATACTCTCATAAAAGTTATTAAATATTGTTCAAATGTTTTGTGAGCAGTTCCTTGAAACTCAGGCGGTCCATTTTTCAACCCAATGTTCATAACTGTGCTAACATAAGCTCCCCACTTTGTAATGAAAGCTGTCTTATCCATATCTTCCAGATGCATCCTGATCTGATTATATCCTGAAAAACCATCCAAGAAACTATATATCTCATGACTTGCTACATCATCCAGAAGAGAATCAGTAAAAGGAACGGGGAAGGGATCAGTGATAGTAGCTGCATTTAATTTCCTTTAATCCACACAAACTCCAATCATCCCATTCTTCTTTGACACTACAACAATAGGAGATAGCCAAGCAACCTCATTAGCCGGTTTGATAAACCCAACTCTCAAAAGCTTGTCAATTTCTTCCTTGACATGTTTGGCATAAGTAGGATTCATTTTATACCTCTTTTGAACAATAGGCTTAACATCCTTTTTCAAGTTTATCTGGTGCTGACACACAACTGGATCAAATCCTTTCGTATCTGTATAATCCCAAGCAAAAATATCTTGAAAGTCTCTATACAACTGAATTAGATCCTACTTGAAATTATCTTCCACAAAAATACTGACCTTGATGGGTTTAAGCTCTCCTTCTATATTCATGTTAACCTCATGAACCTCATCTTCAACCACTCTTGTCGATCTTCTCATTGTATGCTCATATCTTAGTTCAGCCTGAACAATAACTTTCTGCCCTTCTTAATCCAATGTACTAGAACTATCCATAAAATTGTCCATGCCAGTTTGCTATTTGTCAAGTATTTCTTGCTGAGAAACTTCAAGATAAGTTGTACTGTGGTCCTGAATTAATTTATCCTGCTCATTTCCAGACTTGTCTTGAAATATAGGCTGCTCGTGATCTTTAGGAAGACCTTTCAAATTCCGCCCTGACTGATTTTGTATTGCAGTTTGAACAATTTTGCTATTGCTAGACTGCATTTCTAGCCATATTGAGCTACTCCTAATACTCTTGTATAGTACCATCAACATCTATTTCAAAAACTAGAACCACAGAAGGATTTGCTTGAAGAAATAATTCCTCCTCATCATCTTCCACTTCATTTGCGAGGTTAATAGTTTGGGCTACTACATGTCTAGAGGAACTCTTCAAAATAAACTTATTGATTGTGGATAACTTGATCTCGTTAAGTCCTCTTGGGATGCACAAATAGTCATTTCCCCAATCCTGCTTGAGTTTAGCCAGTCTGAACCACGGTCTTCCCAAAAGCATTGTATAGGAATCCCCAATTTTTGACATTCCCAAGACCACAAAACCGACCCTAAACTTTAGGCCAACTACTCAAATTTGTTGATTTCTAAGAATACCCAAAGATTGTAACCTCCTTTGGTTTGCCATCCGGACTTGAAATGGGGCTGGTAATAGCTCCTCTTGCTTAGTTGCCAGATATGTATATTCATGAAGTATGTTAAATTCTCCTGAACTGCCATCCAATAGAACATCATCATACTTACTCCTTGTATACCCAACTTGAATGGTAAGTACTTAATAATCCACCACTTCTTGTTGGGTTGGTATCATTGCTTGACAGTTAGGAACTATTTGATCTTGAACTGTTATACTTTTAAGAACTTCTTGTTGCTTCTGTCTATTCTTTAGGAGTAACTTCTCCTTAAATCCCATTATTAGATTCAAAATTTGCTCCAAGGTTAAATGCAAATAACACTTTGTTAAAGCTCGGAATAGCTCTTCTGAGCCTCCTTGCTGTAAATTTTCAACAACTGTGCTATCATGAATCTGCCCCTAATCATTAGGAGACTAATTATGTTGTTCAAGAACATACTCCTAATATTCAGGAAATTGCTTCTATAGTTCAAATTTTTGCATCAACTTGATCAGCTTCACATTTTTCAGCAAGTTTTTGCATCTTTCTCACTTGCTTTGTTGCCTTTTTCCTTATCTTCTCTTGTTCTTGCCAATCAAGCTTAATACCAACTTGACTTCTAGTTACTGCTAAGACCATTGGTTCCTCTTAACATTCCTCTATTTCAAGAAAATTAGAACAATCACAATGAACATGCATACTTGCAGCATTAATGTTACTTGACACCTCCTTTGTCTCTTCTTGAACCTTCTCTTGCTAAAGTTTCCTACAACTAGCAATTTTTGTACGATTAGGGACTTTCCTTTTCTCATCTTGATTAGGTTACTCTATAAGGATTGCTACAACCGCGGCAGGTGGATGCTATTGATGAGATACTCCTATAGGTCTTCTATCATTGTGGGACCTTGCTACTAGCATTCCTCTCTCAATTCTATGCCTTGCCCAAAGTTCAAAGTTTGGTCCAAGGAAGTGTCCTTGACCTCCACAATAGTGGCATGGTTCCGTTTGGGTAGTTTGCTATTGTGCCTAAAAATTTCCCCAAGGCTGTCTAGCCTGCATTCTTCTAGGTCCTTTGAAGGGTCTCTGTGGTATGGTGTTAGGAATAATCTAATTTATTGCAGCTAGTTCAATAGGTCTCGGTCTAGCCTGCATCATTGGCATCTGCAATGC
This sequence comes from Lygodium microphyllum, assembly GCF_053477565.2. NCBI lineage: Eukaryota > Viridiplantae > Streptophyta > Polypodiopsida > Schizaeales > Lygodiaceae > Lygodium > Lygodium microphyllum. The sequence continues at coordinate 170,733,777 of NC_141137.1, read as the reverse complement.
CATCCTGACATTAGGATTATACTAGCAAGTCCTAGTTTCATGGCCCTTTCTCTGACATATTTCACAATGCTTTTCCTTCTTCTTACTTTCAAAAATACCCAAATCTTTTAGCTTTTGTTTTATCATTTTATCTAGCTTGCTGTCCTCTGACTACTTCTTATCTTTATCCTTTGCTTTCTTATTAGTCTTGATTGATCGTGATTTCTTCTTTTCTTCTTATGCCTCCTCTTGCTAGAGTTATCATCATCAGAGTCACTTGAATCATCATCTGAATCTGAGCTATAATCACTATCCTCATCATCACTATATGTGTCTGAATCTACATCAAAATTTGAGTCCGAAGAGTCCTCATCTTTACTGTTCTTAGATCTAGAGGCACCAAGTCTTTTTTCCACTCTCATAACTGCCGTAATCAATGTATCCAATGTATCATTTTGACCCATCTCAACATTGGTAATGGGATTCTAAATCTTATCTTTAAAGCCCTTCATAAAGTAGGTGATTTGCATTTCCATTAAAGGTGTATCATCAACATCTATCTTATTCAATAGGTTTTTGAATTTTTGGGCATAGTCCTCCACTAACATAGTCTTTTGTTTGATCTTTCTTAAAATATCTCATGTAGTTTTGTCCATATGGAACCTGCCTAAAACTATTGTTTTTAAAGCATCATATGAATTGAAGGTTGCCATACCATAACTGGGAAACCAGTCCATAGCCTTTCACTGGAAGGTGGTAGCAAACTATTGCTTTTTGACCTAATCCCCGTACATTTGATTGAATCCACTTGCTATCCACCTAGTCTCAAATTGTGCCGCATGACAATCAGGGTTTTTTTTTTCTTTTCAAAAAACTTAGAGGCTTTAACCTTTGGGTTAACAATTTGATTTGGATTCATTATGTTCGGCTTATGAGGCCTTTGCAATGGCGGTAGAGGATTAACTTTTAAAGACTTCTTAGATTGAAGGGTTGTACCTCTCAATAAAACTGATCTCCCAAGCACTATATGTTGTAGTCTTTGGAGTGCCCGCTTAGGAGGAGTTTCTTGATCTTTAGGTGGTAATGATGGTTCCTCATCTTTCGAAACATTAGGTGAAACTTCAGGAGTTGGAGGAGTTGGAAAAGATTCTTCAGAACCAGTAGGAGAATTATAAATGGTTGTTGTACCCCCAGAGGGACCCACATCCTGATCACCCTGACTATCAGGTATAGCCTGTTCTTCATCCAACCTGCCTAATGCTGCAACAACCTCTGCATCATTAAGAAAAACTTCCTACTGTTGCTGCCTTGCTAATGCTTCCCTTAATTCTCATGATCTGCTTCTTGGTAAGCATAGGGTTGGAATGATAAGGGCAATTGCCTGACATAAATGTTGCCCATAAAAGGCACCTGATACATCGTCAATGCCATAAGCATTCTTGTCACCTAAATCTCTCAGGAATTGATTCCAGATCTGCACCTAAATCAAGAAATTATTTTCCTGAGACTGGCAAGGATTGCCAAAGTGTTATGGCTTCTTAGAATTCCATAACAATCAAGACACATTATTTTGCCTGAAAACACCACAATATTGCAAAAACCTTTCTGAATAAATTTGCAGTTTTCATACCATATAACATTCAAGAAATATATCCAAACATGAAGCACATATCATATTCAGCAACATAGAATTGCTATCCATCAAATATTACATTGTTTACTATCACCATAGCCATCATTAGTTGAATAACTTAAAAGAGAACAACATATTAACTCAGGGAACAACCAAAGAACAATAGGATCAAACATCAACAGCCATCTCAGGGTGCTGTCTCCCATCGTATATCATTGTTGATCATACAACCATTGCTCGGATACAACTGTTTGACGTTTTAGACTTGCGCCCTGACTTTCAAGTGAAACATCATATGAAAGATAAATGCCACTTCATACATGCTGATCCAAAAGACTACATGCACACTAATTCTAAGGTATAAAATAGTGCTAAATATACGGTGGAATTCAAGTCCTAACATGCACTAGAGTGTTTGTAGCCATTTTTGTTTCTTTTTCAGTGTGGTTGGAGAGTCAATTCATACTATATAGGGGCAAACAACATTATTTATGCAAACAACATCCTTTTATGGTGATCAAATTATTCTATCATGCCAAAAATGTAGGTGAACAAATTTTTGGACATTTAGGCAACATTCGACTAGTTTCATTCTTTTTTGACTATTTATATTTCTCTCCCAATTGGTTACCATCATTCTTTTGCAAATATTTAGTATAGTCCAACATTTGAGGCACTCCCTCCATCTTTCGAGGCTACCTTTTGTCATTACCTTGATCCAATTCCCTCATTCATTCCCTAATCTACCTAGAGGGATTGATCAATCCATCCAGTATTCAACTTTCTTTCAAATTCAATACATATTTTCTTCTTCCATTCTGTTCTTTCATTATAGTCTTTCTCTTTTGTTCTCTCTTTGTATTCATATTCCTCTTTTGTTGTGCGCTCTCACATGGTATACTTGCCATAGTGAGGAGTTTGAGGTTCTACAAAGAGAAGGCCACACTTAGCTTGCTGTTTGGAGTAGATTTTGTCACAAAGAATCTAAGTTTGTTGCCTTGTTTAGGCCTTTTGCAAAGTCTACGGGGTTCTATAACTTCACTTTGTAGGGTGTAGTTGATTTCTCCTCCATTTGGACAACTCGACCCAAAAATGCAACATATTAATTTATGCTTGTAGGTTCTTGTGAGAAGAGTTATGGATTATCAATTTGATAAATTTAATGGCTCCAATGAGGATACTATTCGATCTTCCTTTGATAGCAAGTAGTCCCATCAGTTAGATCATCATGGAGAGTGACACAAAGATAAAAAATTCAAATCCATATTCTCACTTTGATAGAAAATATTGGAGCCCCCTTCTCCCCTCTGATTCTCTCCATCTTTCTTATAGGGCCCATAATTCATGTCCTTGCATAGCCATTATGGCACCTTCTATTCAGGTGTCTATTCTTCCTTCTCTACCCAAAGAAGGTTGTGAGTGCTTGATGATGCAAACTACTCCCATTTGGTCATGCAAAGTGGAGTGTATACTTGACATCATCAACTCATGCGACTTTGTTACTATCCCAATCCCTTGTCTAGCAAAGGATCCTTGCATTGATTCTAAGATGGACCAAACTACCCTTAGCAATCAACTTAGCTCTAGATCTAGATCCTTTCTTTTTATGAGTCTACCAGATTCTATTACTGTGCATGTGTGCAGACTTCAAACCATAGTGAAGGAGTGGATGACGCTCTCTTCTCTCTACCATCAAAAGACCTTTGCCCATTGCATCCACATAGAGAAGAAACTCTATGTGTTGTATGTTGATGATTCCCCTTTTATGCAGGATCACATGCATACACAATTGGTATTTTCTCTTGATTCAAGTCAAGATGTTATTCTTGAGGATCTCTATGCATTGAATGATCATGCTGTCGATGATTCAATTCAAATTGCTATTTCTGAAGTCTTTGAGAACTTTGATTACTCTATCACTAAAGTTGAAGTATTTGGAAGTATGCAAGTACTTACAGTGGATATCAAAGCAATTCATATTGCAACAGGAATGATTGATGTTATTCATTTTTATTGGTTTTTAACAATGAAAGTGCTCATGTTGCATGAGGTGAATGCTTGTAGTAAGTGTATCTTACAATTTTCTATATCAGGAAAGCTTCAGAATGATTTGCAAGAACCTAAATTTCAACAATTCCTATTGTTAAACTTTGAATTCCTACAATAGTATCTTCACTTCCTGCAACAGCAACCAAAATTCCTACAACAACTACCAAAATTCCTTCTAGTAGCAAACCAAATTTTTGTAGTACCTACAGTAGCAAGTTGAATTCCTACACTTTCTACAGTAGCAAAATGTACTACAACAAGTTAAAAGACAGCCATAAGTGCTACAACAACCTCAAAAACAGCAACTACGACAACCGCATGATGATTAATGGTTCCAAGTACTTGAAAATCAGTAGTTACAAGTTGTTGTGGATTATCTTACATATTTCTTTCAAAATGCAATGTCTTATTCAAGATCCAAATTGGGTAGTACATTACCATACATTTATTATGATGATAATGCTTGAGTACCATTTATATTTTTTTGAGTCAATGGAATTATTTTTTGTAGTTGGAGCAATGATCTACTTATTTTGTTATGGTTCTATATCTTCAATCTCTATTATATATTATGGATATCATTATATATGATGAGTTCTTAGCCTTGGCATATTTCATTGAAATGGTTGTACTATAGAACTATGGCTAATTACTTGTTGTCATCAATTTTGTAGATACTTTCATTCTGGCTATAATGCAAGGAGATATTGTTACACTTGCAATTAATGGATTTAGGCTCCGAATACTAATTCAAGTTGATTATGATGAGCCACAAAAGGATTCACCGATTTAGCAAGTAGTTCGAATCAATTTTATGTAAGTCATTGTTGCAGTGCCTAAAGCAACAATAGTGTGGAATTCTATGGATATTATGGTCATTTGCCAGTTTTATGAGATAAATAGTTATCAAACTTTGACAATATCTCATTGCACTTATGTTGGTGATATTTTAGTGCTGGCAGTAGTATTTATTTGTCTTGAATGGACAAAACATATTTCATTCATGTTATAGGAAATTACAATCTTGATGAAGGTGATTGCAACCTTGTTGCACGAGATCGTAACACCATTTCATAAAATAGGGTTACTGTAGCAAGAAAAAATGTTATTGCAATAGAAAATAAGGTTACTACTGTAGGCAACAACTTCGCCGCTCTACATGCAGCAGGTAGTATAGTAGGTTTACCATTGTTAATAAATAGGGACCCCATACAACAAGATAGGAACCCCATACAACAAGACATTGACTTGATACAACATGATATTACATTGGTTGCAAAAAGAAATGGTAAACCTAAGGGGAGTAAGGGAATTGATATGGAGACACTCAAGGAGTAGCAAAAGCCTTCATAAAAAATAGAGGAGGATTTTGGTAGGGTAAGTCAGCAAGCTATTATTGATGTGGAGCTGAAATATGAACACACTATGAGTAAGTCAACTAGAGTGTTTGAAGAAGATGATCAGGAAGTGTATTTGGATGTGAGTCCCATTCTAAACTGAAAAAGGTGAGTATTTTTGTTGAGGAGGATTTTAAGCAATAGTTGATTAATCTATGCAAAGAATTTTAGGATATTTTTGCTTGGGAGTATACTGACATGAAGGGATTTGATCCAAGGGTGTGTAGCATAGAATTAACTTGAAGACAGTTGCTAAACCTATCATTCAAAAGAGGTATTGTATGAATCCAAACTATGCTCAACATGTGAAAGAAGAGATTGACAAACTTCTTAGAGTTGGCTTTATCAAGCGTATGAATGAAATGACTTGGTTGTCACCTATTGTAGTGGTGCCCAAAATATGGGTTTGTGTGGATTCTAAAAAATTCAATGCACCAACAATAACTGATCCATTCCCTCTTCCATTTACAAATTCTTTATTGGATGATAATTCAAGTCAAGAATTTTATAGGAAGCCCATAGTTGCAATTAATCTAGTTCAACCTTCTATAGTGTTACTTCATACAGCAAGTAGTGGGGTTTTGCCTCATAAGGCACTTTATGATTCTCTCACTCTTTCTCGGCTTTATGTAGTGTTGCAACAGTCATTTGTGTCTGAAAATGTGGAAGCACTTTTGAAAACAATGTTCTTAAGGAGAACCTTGATGGGATGCAAGTTGAGTATCATAGACTTGTGGAAATGGGTACTACTTTGCAAAGTGTTAAGCAGATTGATCATGCTGAAAACCAGTCTTCGGATGTTGATGTTACCAAGGCTGATATAAATGAAATATTGGATGATATTCATAAACAGGTGGAGATTAGGGAGCTTACAGTGGATAAGATTCATGACATGGATGTTCTACCTCTTGTATCACATGAACAACATGCTCAAGAGTAGTCTATCATTGACTCTCATGATGCTCATGAGCCTCACAACTCATGAGACACTCTTTTGTACCATTGTGAGTCTTTGTTTCTTTGTTTTTCCATCATACTTACTATATATGCATTTATGTTTTGTGACCATCTTTTGGGGGGGATTATGCAACCATATTAGAATGCTATTAGTAACCTACAAGAGAGGCTCTACTTATCGTTTCTCTTTGTGGCTTACTTCATGGTGCAAGGCTATGAGTAAGGCATAATTTTTCTCACTAGATATGTCAGACTTTTGGATAAGGCATTTGACACCATGAACTATGCAAGGGTTTGGAGTCATGGCTGTGCCATCCATCCATCGAGTTGTGCTAGGTGTTAGCCATGGTTTCACACATCATGTATTATGCCCTTAGCATGGTTTTACCTTAGTCATATTAGTTCTATGTGTGGGGAAACCCTAAAATGTCTCATGAAGTGCAGTTTATAGGTAGTTGTAAAAACGTGACCTGATGAGGTAAATTGGTGTCATTCTTGTTTCTAGGATATTCTCTTATGATCACGACCTATGTATGATGGATTCCCATTATCATATAGCAAATATGATAGTTGGCACCATCATTCATTGTGTTTCTGTTTTATTCTTAGCATGTTCTCTATGTGTTCTACCTCTCATTCTCTGATTATTAGTGTTGAAGTATGTATTCAATGTGATTATCTTTGAGTTTCTATGAGTTTTCTAATATAAGATCATGTATTTTCCCTATGAGGCACTGTGTGTCCTACTATGCATTCTATATAGATTAGGGCAGCAAGGAGCAAAGGATGGAGCTAAATCATATGGACCTTTATCTAGCTCTACTCTAGCTATGATCCATAAGATAGAGGAACCTTCTTAAAAGGTTGCCTTGTCTTTCAAGAGACCTTGGCTTATTGACAATGGTGCTTCAAGTCAAACGACTCCTCAAGTGTTAGGTGATCTTTTTCCATCAAAGGGTATAACCACTACTAGTGGCATTTTCTCTCATGCATATTAGCCATGTTGGTACTTTCTTGGTATTGCTTAACCATGGATTGAGCTCCATTTTTGGAAATCCTACATGTTTTGGATTCGAGTTTTCTAAATCTCTCAATACATGGCCTTACTAGACTTGGTACTCGAGTTGTCTACGTTAAACGAGTTGACTTTATCAAGGAGTCTTGTTTAGGAGCTATTATTATGATAGGTTGGTAGAAGAGAGGGATATATAGGCTCCATTACACTTTTCTTATGTAGGGTTCTTTGAGGTAGTTGTCTATTGTTGCACCTATCTCATAGGTTCCATCCCATCACCTTAGTGGTTCCCTCGTACCTCCCATCGCTTTTAGAGGGGGACAATATTAGTGATATGACTATGGATTCCCTAGTCCCTTGCGTTTGAGATGGGGAGTCCCATGATCATGAGATGTTTCTTTATCATTGGACTTTATCAACATTGGCACTTCTTCTACTAGCCTCGAATCAATTCCATCTTTTTTGAGCTTTGGCCATATCCAAGATCTGAGAGGGATTGTTAATGATCATGTGTGTCTTACACAATCATTACCTACCTATGAGCCTCAATTTGAGTTAGACAAGGACACTACGAGCTCTAATACTCAAGTCCATAATGTGTTTTGATGGAGAAGGTGGACTTGTTTAGAGCATGCATTTCTTTTTTAGCTGATTTTAGGTGTGTTCACACTAGGCATGGAGATTTTCCAACCCTTTGTATTTATTTTTCAATGGTCGAAGTGTGATTTCATGCTAGATAGGATTTTAGCATTTATGGGCCACAACTGACTAGTTTCTTTCTTTTTTGATTGCTTATATTGGTTTCCATCATTCTTTTGTAGATCTTCAACACATTCTCACATTTAGGACACTCTTCCATCTTTCAATGTTGCCTTTCATCATTTGCTTGATCCAATGCCCTCATTGATACCTTGGGTTGCATGCATGAATGAGTTGATTACTCCATCTAGTATTCAACTTCCATTTAGATTCAATGCCGTTTTTCTTCTTTCATTTCAACCTTTCTCTTTCCTTCTTCATGTTTGTGTTCCTCTTTCATTGCACACTCTCACACTTCCATGAGTGTCTACAATGGATGGACCTCAAAATAAAAGAGAAATACCAAAGGGAAGACTAGAAAGAGATCAACCAAAGTGAACCTCAAAACCAAAAGCTTAACCACTTAATATTAGGAGGAGCAATCACAAAAGTAGAGGTGTTAACCTTGCCCCCACTAAAACCAACAAACTTAAGAGTGCAAAGGTGGGTAAGTACCTTGACCCCAAGAAAAACTAAGGTTAATCAAGAAAGCAAAAGACTCAATGAAGGATGCTCAAAAGGAATTTGAAGACCATGTAGTAGAGTTAGATTTGAGTGCTCAACAACTCTCAAATATAATGCCTTGACTAACCCCAATAGTTCTAGACACCTTTGGGTGACCTAAATATGACCAATGTGTAGTTGAAACAGAAGAAATCCAACCTATGTCATCTCACGCATAGGGTTACAAACCATTAAGAGCTAGAGTGAACAATTACAAATATGTAAATCTAAGCATGATAGGAAGCCTAGCTTCCACTAGTCTTAACATTCCCTTAGGATTATTGCTCAAACAAGACCCACTTTGTGGAGGGCTTGCAAAGCTTGGATAGATAGCATAAAGAAGCAACAATTGAGGAGCAAGAAAAAGCCTACTAACCTTAGCAATCCCAATGCAAGCCCCAAAACTTAAGCTTTAGGAGTCATGATCTTTTGGGAAGGAATAGATAGATACATTGTGTTGTTAATACTTGCCCTATGTGAAGCCATAAGAAGAGGGACCATTGACACAAGAGTAAGTATTACTATTGTTAAGCTCATCATGCTTGAGGCATGGGGAAATATGCCAATAGAGGATGCATATTTTAGTCTGACTATGGCTAACTACATGAAATTTAAACCCCTAAGAGTTTAAAAGCACTACCTTGTCAAGGTTGTTGGGGAAGGTTCTCAATCACATTTATTGTCATGAGAGGTGTTGACTAGGACCTTTTACTCAAAAGACCATGAATACGTAAAACACCAAGTTTGACCTATGATAGGTTGAGTAGAGAAAAAACCTTAACACGGGTGCTTATCCATCAAGTTGCAGAAGACTCAAGTTCAAAATCTATTAGCAAATACGAGGACATGCCCTTGCATAACACCACCCACTTCCCTCATATTTTAGTTAATTGTAAAGAAGAAAATAATAATGAATGCTCTCATCAATGAAGGAGAAAACAAGAACATACTTACTTGTGAATATTGGACCCTTATTGGACTTCCCAAGCTTGTTCTAACCAATGCCAATATCAATTCATAAGGGGGCTAAACCTTCCTCACCCTTAGGAAAGTGTAAGATCATAATGACCATATAAATTAAGAGTATTTCTAACTTGTTTTATGTACTTCATTCATAAAGGAAGATGAAATGAGATTGGTTCACCATACATTTAGAGAATCATTAGCATTGGTGCTTATCCGCATCAAGTTCCAAAAGACTTGAGTTCAAAATCTAAGAGCAAATATGAGGAAATACCCTTGCATAATACCACCCACTTACCTCAAATTTTAGTTAATTGTAAAGAAGGAAACAATCATGAATGCTCTCATCAATGAAGGAGTAGACCACAAAACACTTGTAAAGATTGGAACCTTATTGGACTTTCCAATATTGTTCCAACCAATGCCAATATCAATTCATAGGGGGGTTAAACGTTCCTCATCCTTAGGAAAGTGTAAGATCATACTGATCATGGAAGTCTTTCTATCTTGTTTGATGTACTCTCTAAAAAGTGATATTTGTCAAACCATTTAAGAGGCAAGTGAGTTGCAATGTAGACAACACTACAATGAGAGTGTAGTGACACTAGTTGGCGCATGTAAAGCACCTTTCAGTAAGGGAAACCCACCAAAGCAAAAAGATCAACCACAACAACCAACATCATCTAGCAAGGGATTAGAGCAATTAATGATAGACATAAAGAAGGCTATAGAGAATGAATTAAAACTTATTAGCCAAGTTGTAATACCTATTATCAAATGGCAAGCAAAAAGATGAGAAAGTATGGAGGTTGATTAAATGTAAACAAAATGGCCCCTTGAAGGCCCAACAGTTCAAGAAGATAGAAAAGTAGGAGAGCAATGAAAAAGGCAAGAACTATAAAAAATCAAGTATTATGCAAAGATGGTTAACAAAAGCTCTACTTTGACATCAAGGATACTATCAAGAAGGTTGATCCAAAATAGTAGCAACCTCGTGCCATTAGAAACCCTTTGACAAATAAGGAACTAGTTCCAAACACTTTCCATCAAACTATGGAACCAATAAGACAAATGTTCCTAGGAGCTACTAACCCCACTATTGAGGTCTCTAAAAAGTTGTCTCAAAGAGAGAAGCTTGTGACCATAAATGGAACCTTGCACCCATTATGGTTTCATCTCATGTGTGCATGGGTATGTCTAATAGATGAGAGAATGGCCTTCTCATACCCTAAGCAAATAAGCAAACAAGGAGGAGAAGCAACCATGCCCTAGCGATCCACCGAACATTACTACGTGCATAGATAAGTTCAACCATCTAAGTAGATTGTCCACCATGAAATAGCTCGGTAAAGTAGAAAAAATGTGTTAACCATGTCTAAAGGATCTGTTTCAATGTTATCATGGGCACTAATTGATGGGAATTGTGAAGATGAGTACTTCAGGATTTGTTCTTAATAGCGATTCATAATGTGTGTGTGCATGCACATGTAACTGCTTTCTTACTTATCATATTTGAAGCTGAGAACTAGAGAATAGTGAAGTTGAGCACTTAGAGATTTGCATGTATAGCAATATTATTGTATGTGTGTGCGTATGTGCCTATGTATGGTGTTTTTTTGCTTCTCCTCAGAGGTTTCCATGTGCGAGTGCATTATGAAGTAGTGTGCCCTTTTGCATTGATATATGGTTCTTGTGCACCACCAAGTGCATAATTTTGGATAGCTATTAATTTTAATTCCTTAGAGGTTTCCATGTGCGAGTGCATTATAAAGAAATGTGCCCTTTTGCATTGCTATATGGTTCTTGTGTACCACTAGGTGCCTACCCTTAGATAGCTATTAATTTTAATTCCTTTCCCTTTAATGTTTTTCTAAGCTTATGACTCAAACTTCAATTATTTCATTCCTCATGTATGCTTGACCTCTTACCTTTAGATTTCTTCGTATGCTTCTTTGTCTTTTTCTTCCAACCTTCATCATCAGAATCTGATTCTGAATTTGAATGGTCACTTTCATCTTCTAACTACTCATCATCATCTAACTCACTATCTATATTACTTTTAGAATCAAACCCTACATCTTTCCTTCCATGGGAATGAGCAAAGCCAAGCCGTTTTCCCACTCGTACTACTACCTCAATCAGAGTGTCCAAGTTTTGTTGTTGTTCTAACTCCACATTGGCAATTGCCCTTGAGATCTTGCCACTTAATCCCTTTAAAAAAGAACAAGTTTGCATATCCAGTGATAGCTTGTTATTAGCATCCAACCTATTTAGAAAATTTTTAAATTGTTGTGCATAATCTTCCACCAACATTATTTTTTGCTTAATTGATTTGATTTTCTCTAACATATCACCTGGGATTTTATCCTTACAAAACGACAACGAAAAGGCATTCTTTAGTTCATCATAAGTGTCAAATTTGGCTAACCCATATGCACTGAACCAATGCACAATCTTACCTTGCAGGGTAGTAGCAAACAGAGTCTTCATGGCTACTTGCAACCCAACAGGTTTCAAATTGTGCCACATGCAAATCTTGATAATCCTTCTTTTCACCATAAAACTGAGTCTGCTTGACTATAGAAGATATGATAGTTGGAGTTGTTGTATCCCCTTTGTCCAATGGCTCAATCTTCTTTGAACTCCATCCCAATTATGTTTTAGCTATGGATGATCCCTATCTAGCTGAACTTCTAATATTACATATTAGAACTATGGGTTTGCAAATGAAAGCCTCATCTACACATTTAGCTATACAATATAGAATTGTTTTTAGATGTATGTCTTTAGCTATTCCTAGAGTTGTTGAAGGAATCAACTCCTCCAAAGATAAAGGTTAAATAATCATAATGAAATCAAATGAAAGCACACAACACTTTCTTTCTAAATGTGTAAATTAGTTTGAAATTGATCTGCCTCATGAGTGGCAAATGGATATCTCCTCTTTGAAGAAAAAGGAACTTTTGCCTCCCTAGATTATCACAGTGCAAAATATAAAAGGCAAGACTCTCCATCTGCCTCAACACAATGCTCCTAAACTTCTAGTTTCAAAAAATACAGTGATGACCAGATACCTCCACAACCTCAATTGAAGGTTTCCCCTTCACAAAGACCCGATGTTTTAAAATTCCATACACATCCTTGTCAGCATGATCAGATTATACATGGAATCTGTCAAAACTATAAAAATCTCATCGAACGGGCTTCTTCTTCTACCATCATCAATGTCATCCAAGAATTTGAGTAAAGTTGCCCCCCCCCCCCCCCCTTATTTAAGGCCCCATGCTAGTGCTTCTTGGACAGCAAAATTACCCTAGCTGCTAATTGGACTCATTTAGCTCTTATAGGCTTAATTGAGAAGGTTGATACTTTACAACAACTTTGTGATCATATTTTGCATTATTTCAACAATTGGTTAAAGCCCAAACACCAAGTCCTTCTACCAGTACTTCTGCAACTATACAATTACCTACAACATCTTCATTGGTTACAATATCTTCTACACCAGACTAGGCTACTTTCTTTACAAAACGACTCCAAAAAGGCTGGAGCTCATATTTTGCTTCCTCGTCATCGGAACACTTATATGCACCATGTTTGTCCAACAACTGCTAAAGGCAAAGGCAAAATGGTTATTCCAAAAGAAGGTACATCTTATGCACAATCTGCTTCTAGTGCCCCCTCTACTTCTTCTGCTTAAGCTGAGCTAAATCTTTATTGTGATGAAGATCCAGATGATATCTTGAGGGGAATTCAACATATATATTGTCCTTCCTTATAGGAAGTACTCAAAGGAGAAAATACTCCTAAGCAACCCCAGCTTATATTAGACACCTTTACAACCAAGTGATACTACTGACACTTTGTCCGAATATCTTGAGTTTATGTTTCCTAACTAGTCTGAATATGACTATCAAATTGCCTTTGATCATATTGATGAGTATGATCTTGCTCGAATCAAACGTCGAAGAGAAGCAAATGAGGTCCTAGACTAAATGTCTTTATGTATTGATCTTGACAATCAATACAAGGACGAACTTCAATGCCATGTTGAAGCCTGTGTTAATTCACGCATGATGGGGAAAAGTATTGAACACCATCCTCCTCATATCCCTCCAAATGAGCTTCCTGCATGTACTACCAAGATCAAGATGCTTTTCAAAGACAAGCTACATACACACTCTTCTCTTCTTATGAAGATGGTGAGAGTGTAGTGGATGAGGATTTTGTTCCAATTAATTCTCATAGAACAATTGTTTCTCTAGATACAGTTCTTCAAGCTTTCTTAAATGCACATACTACAACTACTATAAGTAAAACACCTCCTCTTCGAGTAAATACTATGAATCCCTCTATTCTCCCCCTTAATGCATCATCATCCTATTCTAAACCTTCTTATACAAATTTCTACAAGAAAATTGAAGTCCCAAAAAATGTTGGTTCTTTTCCAATATGGTCTATAGAAGGAAAATCTCCAAAAGATAGTAAACTTCTTATTTACATGATGTATGCTTATGTTGGTCAAAAGATAGTAGAAAAACCCCAAACTAATAGAATTGATATTTTGAATGCTATGACTCAAGCTTCTGTGGGAGGACTCAAACAATGGTGGATCTCTATCCATCCACAAGTGAAATTGGCCATTGCACAGCATGCCGATCCAGTTCAATTATTTTTTGAGCTACTTCTTGGTGAATTAGTAGGCAACAAACTGGATAATGTCTTCGAGGCTGGTGAAGCTTTTTTCAAATCAAAACTCTGTGACCCAAGACAGTATAAAGAATACCTCATTTATATGAGAGATTTTCTTTATAAAGATTTAGGTACCCATGAAAACAGTATGAAGGAACATTTGGTATGTTCTTTCCCTAAGCCTATCCCTTTCTATTGTAAACAAATAATGAAGACAAAAAATAGAGATTTTACAGATAGTGTGGGACAAATTATCTAGACTATTGAATGGACAATCAAGGAGATGTGTCATAATCAAAAGATGACCCAACTCAACCAAAAAATTCTACAATCAGTATGCAAATTTGCCACCAAATATGATGTTGGTTTTGGATGCAAACAATGTACTTGTGGTCTATCCAACTATAATGGTTCCAATCGAGGTCATCACTCTTATCACCAATATAAAGTGAAAGGTGAGAAGGATCAAAACTTGCTTGGAAGAGCTATGGCAGGAGAGCTTGAGCAAGAAAGAGAGAGAGACAAAATGGGAACTCCAACAGTCACAATGTGTGATCGGGCCTTCCTTTATTCAAACTGTCACTAAAAGAATAAATAATAAAGTGATGGTGATGGACACCCGCCAACTGCAGTGTGCAATGACGGGTAATCTCAGTGTAGTAATACACGGGCGGCTAAGCGGAGGTGCCTTTATCCCCAAAAACCTCCCATTTAAAGGCAAATCTACCCCAGTGAGGAGTGAAAAGAAAAGAAAAAACAATACAATGTACACATGTACAACAGGATGAGGAAAAATGTCATCTCATCCAACGCTCATCAATCTCCTTAGGAAGGCAAAGCGCTCAGTAGTGAGGCTTTTCGTGAGTAGATCTGCAGGATTTTCGGTCAATGGAGATCTTGACAAGATCAACAAACCTATCCTCCACGACCCCACATATGAAGTAATACCTCACCTCAATGTGTTTCGTCTTCGCATGGAAGACCGGCGGATTCTTGGCTACCTGAATAGCACTCATAGAATCCAAATGCAGCGTAGGTATAGTATCAATCCTCCCAAGGTCATGAACCAAACAGTCCAACCATATGGTCTCCTTGCAAGCCTCAATGGCTGCAACATACTCGGCCTTAGTGGTAGAGAGAGCCGTACACTTTTGAACCCTGGACATCCAAGAGACAGTACCTTCAGTATATGTGAATACATAACCAGAAGTGGACTTCTTACTATCTGCGTGTCCTACATATTCGGAGTCTGTGTACCCCACAACTCCTGTATCCTAGCCGCCATAGCAAATGCACATATCTATTATGCATTTCACGTATCTCATGATACCCTTCACGGCATCCCAATGTTTCTTACCAGGTGTAGCCATATAGCGTGCCACAACACCAACTACAAAGGCAATATCTGGACGAATGGCTATCATGGCATACATCAAACTACCCATGGCTAATGCATAAGGGATCTTGGCCATCTTAGCCCTTTGCTCATTTGTCTTGCGGACAATCGGCCTGTGAGACCTTCACATAAGAAGGTAATGGACAGCCAATAGACTTCATGTCCTGCATGCGGAAAGGCTCAAGGACTTTATGAATGTACTCTCTCTATGAGAGGTAGAGTAGTCCCTGATGCGTGTTGCGCTTAATGCGCATACCAAGAATGTGAGAGGCCTGTCCTAAATCCTTTATCTCAAAAAGCTTCTTCAGCTGAGATTTAAGAGCATCTAGCTCATCATGAGCTTTCTCTACTATCAGCATATCATCCACATAAAGTACCAAAACAAGCAATGAGACATCATGGGCTATCTTCCTATAAAGACATGGATCCATAGAACTCCTGCAGTAGCCCTATGACTGCATAAAGGCATCAAACTTATGATACCACTCCCTAGGTGCCTGCTTCAAGCCATAAAGACTTTTCTTCGACTTGCACACTAGGTGCTCCCTGCCAGGTTTTGCAAAGCCCTTGGGCTACTCCATGTAAATCTCATCATGCAAATCCCCATGCAAGAATGCAGTCTTGATATCCATCTGATACATGTCCAAGTCAAGCTGTGCGACTAAGGCCAAAACCAAGTGTAGGGTAGTCATCTTGACCACACGAGAAAAAACTTCATCAAAGTCAACTCCATGCTCTTGTTTAAAATCCTTAGCAACAAGTCTTGCCTCTTATAAGCCAGATTGGGGTACCTAAGGGTAATTTTCAGCTTGTACACCCATTTGCATGGCAAAGCCTTCTTGCTGTTAAGTAATGCAACCGAATCCCAAGTCATATTCTTATGCAGGTAGTCCATCTCAGACTGCATAGCCCTCTCCCAGGAGTGACTATCACCCCTGCGCATAGCCTCATCATACGTGAGAGGCTCTCCTGCATTTGTACCAAGACATAATGCATCAAGGGCTTGTATCGATCAGGTGGACGTCTAGCTCCAGTAGATCGTCTCATCACATGCTCTGCTACATGTCTAGTATCATGTCCAATACCTTGGCCATGTGTACCAACTAATGTTGCAGGCTGTCCAACTGGCTGTGCAGGAGCACGTGGCTCCTCTTGGAATATAACCCTATGTATCTCTACCACCTTCTCAAGCTGCCTATGCATCTTGTCTTCATGGAAGACTACATCATGGCTCCGGATGACTTTACAAGCCTACAGATCCCAGAGACGGTAACCCATCTCACCTACATCTCCATAGCCAAGAAAAATGCATTTCATGCTCTTAGGATCCAACTTAGTTTGCTTGTCCTTGGGCACATGGCAGAATGCCTCAAATCCAAAGACACGTAGATGCACATAAGACGGAGGTTTCCCAATCCATACCTCCTTTGCAACCTAGAAATCCAAACCACTGGAAGGTGATCTATTGACGACATGCATAGCTGTACTAACTGCCTCAGCCCAAAAGCTTTGTGGTAGGCCTACATGGCTAAGCATACTGCATACATGCTTTTGGATGGTTCTATTCATCTGCTCAGCCAAACCATTTTGGGGTGGGGTACAGGGGGCGGTCAACTAACTCTTAATACCCCTCTCGTCACATAGCTGCTCAAAGGGACGTGACACATATTCTGTCCCATTGTCAGTGCTAAGCCATTTTGGCCTATCCCCAGTTCGGTTCTCAACCAATGCAAGCCATCTCTGATACATATGGCCCAAACGGGCATGCCAAAGAGATACATGTGGGATGGAACTAACTGACAAAACATGGTCAATAGAGGACCCATCAACTACAAGAGGATAGAGGCTGCCAGCCTTGGCACCTCTAGCAAGCACAAGTCTGCAACGTGTGATCTTCCACGTAGAATCCCCAAATGAAACATGAAATCCAACATCATCAAGCTGCCTTGCAGACATAAGACTACGTGTAAGCGCATGTACATGACGTACATCCTATAACAGAAAAGTACTGCCAATAGAGAACTACAGTCCTACATCCTCAATGCCAACAATAGCAAGTTACTTGTCACCATCCAGGTGAATTGAACTAGAGACAGTGTGGTAGGAATGGAACCACTCACAACATGCTGTAACATGAAATGAAGCACCAGAATCCAAAAGCCAACACTGCACATACATAGAGTGAACCTCGGTCATCAACGGCGTAGCATCACAAGAACTAGCTGCAAGAATGTTCTCCCCATCGGAGTCATCAATCTGCATGACATTTATCTCCACGATTTTTACACTGGATTTCGCTGATATCATGCTGCAATCAGAGAAATTTTCCTGTACTTTGTCTTTCCCCTTCTCTTTGTGCAACTCATGACACTGTGGGCATATATGACCCTTCTTGCCACAATGATGACATGCCACATTAGCATTTCTCCCACGAGACTTGCTACGCGACTTAGACCTAGACTTCTACGAGTCTCTGCCACATCCATACCCACGACCATTCTTTCTAGTACCATCTCTACCTCTCTAACAATCAAAGCATGCGACAGACGAGAGGCATCCAAGTTCTTACGGTTGATCTCTTCCTGCAGAAGAGCACTCTCTACATTAGGCAAGTTCAAAATAGTAGCAGTAGCACATAAGGCAGTGCAGAATACATCCCATGACTTGCTTAGAGTCTCAAAAAAAAAACAATGGAGTAACCTCATCATTGAAGGTAATGCCTTGCAAAGTCGAGTTCTTGAGAATAGCATGGAACTGGCTCAAATGGGCAGACATTGTCATATTCTCCTTCATGCGTAAGTCCATAAGCTACTTCAAAAATATATCTGACTTGCTGGACTTTTCTTGTCATAGACGTTCTTAATCTTATCCCAAAACTGCCAAGCACTACGTGCTTCCTCAACCACATTGTAATGCACCTGTTCAGTGAGAGAAAAAATGAGGATGGACTTGCATAGCTCATCAAGCTCCTCCCATTCGTTATCACAAGCTGCTCGCCATGCATCCTTAGTGACTTTATTTGCGATTTTTGCACCAATACCTAGCAAACTTGGCTCTTTCAATATGCATAATTCGTACCATCAAGCTTAATTATGTTGAAGATAGTACTGTCAGTGGAAGAAGATGCCATGTTGCAGTCCAAAACGATACAAATAGTTCAAAATTGTTTTTTGTTTTCTGTTATAAATAGCCAAAATACCACCAAAACCAAGGCAAAATGACCACAAACTGATAGCTAATGATGCTGCTTACCAAGTACCATCAAAAGTACATAAAATCAAGATGATTCAGCATGAAAATTTCATGTCAATCCATACATAAATGCTTGATGTAATAAATTACAGCCAGGTATAATGAGAGCAAATTGTAGGCAAAATGAAGGCACCAAGTCAACCACTGACTGTCAAAGCATAACCAACATCAAGCAGGCATAAATCAACATGTGGTAGTCATACGAACATCGAGCAAACATCCAAGCATGTTAAATGAATCTATCAGTAAGCCGGCACACCCCTTGTATAATAGGGTAGAGTGTACACAACACTAGCAAGACCTAACACAAATAGGTGTATGCTCAAGAAGTGCAAAGCCCAAATTGGCCCAAGTATATCTATGAGGATCACGGCATATCAACCATGCAACATCCAGGTGAAGATCCTAGACTTACGTATCTGAATGCTCAAGTAGCATAAATTGCCTGCTCAATGTCGTCAAGTGTATCAAGATGCTCCCACTAGCACAAAAGTCGAAAATATCAAGCAAAGAAGTTCAACGAGGGCATATGATAGCACCATTACCAGAAGATCCAAGATCAAGCATCAATAAGACCTCATGAGCATATAGGGCGTGTAGCATCTGTACATAGCATCCATAAACATCAAGTACACCCAAAATTGTAACTCTGGCAAGCCAAAAAATAGACAAAGTAAGCTCTGGGCAATCAAATGTCAAGCCAAAGCAAGGCTCAGTAGCATCCAACTCCAGACAATGTAAGGGCATGTAGTAGTGGCATAGGCCAAGCATGTCAAGACTGGTCAGCAGACATAAGTAAAGTACATGCCATAAGTACATCAAAGATTGAGATCCAAATGCTATGCAAAGCGAGCTCAAGCTCAACCAATGATTCGAAGCAATATCAAGCTCAAATTCGATCCTTGATGATCAATACATCAAAGTACATCTCCAAAGCATGTCCCATTTCCAAGAGGCATAGGCAAACATGAAGTAATAGGCTTCAGCCCACTCTTGTACAACAATGATTTATTGTTCAAAATTGAGATTTTTTAGCCCAAAAATCAGTCCAAGATCATGGAAATACATATGTCTTGCATTCCCCAACAATCGGTCATCAATAGGTATCAAACCGCTTAACTAGGAAGCACCAAACAAGCGCAGGCATCAACTGCTAGTGTAGCATTGACATTTAATGTCTGTAAGTTGTTGTAAACTATTTCAAAACAATGCTACAAAACCTCAAATCAGTGTCCAAGGATCGGGAGGTGTCAAAGCATGTCAAACATCAATGCGAAGGGTGCCACAATGATCTGGGAGTGAGATATGACCTTCAGCAAGCGGGAGATGAGCAGTCCAAGGGGGGGACCTGTAGATCAAGCGCAAATCAAGCTGATCTGCCGATGGCTTCTACTGTTGTTGTTTTGTTGGTCAGGATGGTAAGGAAGCTCTAGGGGGTGCCAAAGAAGGCACACAACAAGCCTCAAGCAACCACAAGAGGTAAATGTCAAGATATGGAGCACCGGAGCTTCAATGGTGCTGTCCCCTTTCTCTTCTCAGACCTATAGACCTATAACTAGCATGAAACCTTGAAGCAAATGAAGAAATACCTCTAATGAAATGCCCTGAGAGCTGCCAAAGGGGCCTAGAAGGTACTCGAAAAGCCAGAGAATGACGGGAGCTCGAGAAAGTTGACTATGGTTGTCAAGAAGGAGACCCAATGAGTGTAGGTAATCAATAGGAAGCTGAAGACGCCACGAACCAAGCTCGAGTGGTCATGAATCTATGCTCTGATCCCAATTGAAAGGTGAGAAGGATCGAAGCTTGCTTGGAAGAGCTATGGCGAGAGACAAAATGGGGACTCCAACAGTCACAATGTGTGACCGGGCCTTCCTTTATTCAAACTATGACTAAAAGAATAAAGAATAAAGTGATGATGACAGGCGGCTAGGTGGAGGCGCCTTTACCGCCAACATAAAGATCACAAGTTCTACTTCAATAGACAATATCAAAATTACCAATCCCAAAAATCATACCGATAGTCTCACAAACATGGATTTGGTAATTCTTGAAGACATTCTAGATATTCTCCCCATTCTCAGAAAAATGAACATGCAGTGAAAAAATAGCTTAAATGCTATATTTTTGGGAGTTCTTCACAATTGGCCAACAAGTGTCCCAAAAAGACCACTGCTAAGAAACAAACAGATGCTGCTAAGTTAAATTTACATTATCTTAGTGATATCTCCTCTCCTTCTTCTTCCTCTGAAGATTATTCTTCAGATACTAAAACTTACTCTTCTTCTGGAAGTAACAGTGACAGTAATATCTCTTGGTATACTGCTGACTCAGAAACCTCAGCAACTGATACAAATGTTTCTACAGATTCAAATACAAATGTCTCTAAGGAATATACAATCCATCCTGAACTTTTGAGTCAGTTAATGCACATGCAATCCATTTCTTAGGATGCAAAGAGAAATTGTTTCTTGGAGCTACTTCTACATCATGAGGAGAATCTTCCAGAATACAGAAAGGCTAACAACAACAATCTACATCTTTTGACACTTCTAATACTACTACCAACTCTTCTAATAAGAAGAAAAAAGATAAGGTACGTCAAGAATTTTTCACTAATCTGTATGACCTACCTAAACCAGGTACTCTAAGCCCTAAAACAAAAGGACACGCTAATATGTTTGTTCCTCATACACTTGAGCAAATGCATCACCCTCGTACTACAACCCAATTGCTACATTCTTTGTCTACCACAACTGCTACTACCCAGCCATAATTCAAGCTTTTACCCAAATGCAACAAGAGTTACATTCTTTATGTAAGGTGTACAGAAGACTACTCAAAGGACAAAAGAGTTAGCACATGGAACCACTACTATCCTCCAAGAATTACAAAGCTCTATAAATGAAAGTCCTACAAGACCTGTGAATCAAATCAGAGTTACTAATCCCCATGTATATAAAGTAAATGCCATGATCATTGGTGGTCCTATTCCCATGGTATGTGTCCAACTTAAAAATATGACACAATTCTCATCATATCTAGATGCTCTTTTAGACACTGGATCTAGTCTAACTATAGCCCCCTTTGAGTTATTTCCTCCAAATTGTATAAAAACATCTACTCCTATTATATTAGAACTATCAAATAACAATTGCTTGATATGAGCAATAATAGCTAGAGTGTAAGAGAGAAAAAGGAAAAAGTAAATGTGGGCATTTAGTTTATCCCAATGTGCATGTACCTTGAGCAACTCAACTTTATCATCTCTTAAAACTTAGGGACATCATTGGCCATCAGACAATATATAGCCTCACAGTCACAAGCTCCACCAAACCATAGGATTCCAAGATGGTGAGCATCTTTATGCACCAGATGTAATAATTCTCCCCATTGAGCTTCTGAATAACTTACACAACAACAAGGGCAACCCCCTTTAACTCTCCATAAAATAATTCTCCCCATTGAGCCTAAAACTCCACGTTGATCTCAAAAGACACTCACTTGAATAGCATTCACAACAACAAGGGCAACCCCCTTTAACTCTCCATGCACTGCTTGCTAGGGCTTTATCTACTCATCCTAACAAGTTTCAATTGTTGGAGGTGATGAAAACTCAAAATTTGCTCCAAAAAGATTGTAAATGCAGCCTTTTCTCCTTCATCAACAACATAACCTTACAAAAAATAGCAAGTTTGCTCCTTTCCCATGTTTCACCTATTTGCTTTAGCCTTTGAATCCTGAAAACACAAACTTTAGTTGCTCAGAAATCTCCCATTTAGGTCTACCCACAATCAATCAACCCTTCTACACTACTCTAATACCATGTCAAAGTTCAACGAATGCAAAAGCGTATGGAGAAGACTAAAAGACAATGAACATGAGAGAAGAGGGAGAGAAAAAAGAAATAGTAGAATGCATGAATCATCAAAGTATCTCTTTGAGCCGACACCTGAACTATGGACCGCTGACGGGGGTGGACATAAATAGTAGAAAGACGGCCATCAAAATGAACAAGTTGGCTAGCTAAAACTGATTGACCAACTACCAAAACTGGCTAAATTCGTTGAATAAAATATTCAATAAAATGTGATTTTCCCATATATACCATGTGGCACTACCAACTACCCATAAGCTATCCAACTTGCCTGGAATAAGGTGGCTACTCCTTAGTGACTGCTGAAAAATACCCAAACTGACAGGAAATGTGTAACTATTCTCAAGAGGACTAAATGTACCACTGTACCTAACAATGCTAGTCCAAGGGCTGACTAAATCTCTAATAATTCAACCAATCTATTAGCTTACGATTAATAAGATGGAGTCTTCTCATGAATGATCATAAAGAAGGATGTCAATCAGTGGATCACCTTGTTGATAGAACGGGTACCACGATCACTCATCATTCCACTAGACATCCATAGCACAACTTGTTGCAGCATTCCATCCACATCCCAATGGTACATATAGCCTAGAATAACTTCAAATATCCTACTTTGGAGTACAATGTGATTTTGTTTTGATGGTCCATACACTTGTGCATCTAAAAGCTATCATCCACATCATTTAGTGCTTCCCCGAATTCCAAGTGGTATAAGAAGTTGATAACCACATGCTAAACTTTTGGTTGATGTACTACCCTATAATAAAACTCCTACAATAGTAATATCCATCTAGCTAGCTAGCCACCCTATCATATTATGCTACTTGACTAAGTAGAGCAAGGCCAAATGGTCCATATGGAAAATAAGAGGGTGCCTAGAGTAAGTAGCACTGACATATATTGATTAAATACACCATTCCAAGGCATTCTTGTTTTGTTATCAAATTATTTCACTTTATTAGGAAGTGCTTCTAATTTTCATAGTAGATAGGTCAAAACTAGCACTTGGCACCTTCCTACATCAATATGCTCCCGATGAGAATACCCAACACTAGAAAGCCAGGTACTTTGCATCCCAAAGAAAATTTGCCTTGGGTACATGCCTCACCTAAGTATGTGAGATTGTTACATGAGCGAGCAATCAAAGATGTCAATCATGCCATTTGACTTATCCCATGAACCTTAGAACAACATTTGAGAACATTGAAACTCACTCTACATCATGGCGAATGCTTCCCATGAATCTACAACAATGCCATTTTGAGAAATCACATGACCAAGGAGCATAACCCATTTTACAACATAGATACTTTTCATTTGGGTGAGACAGCCAAGCCTCATGATAATGTGTCAAGCATAATTGGAGATGCCACATAGATGGAGAATGGCTCATGTGAAGTTGTTGAGATCATTCAAGGCAACATGTATAAAGTTAGTCAAATAGGGATTGAAATTTTCCTATATATCCCTTTAAAGGATGCTAGGGTATTTTTGAGACCAAGCCACATCATCATGTAGACAAAAATCCCTAGTGTGTGATGAAAGTTGTTATGGATTGCTATTTGGGATCTAATTGCACCTAGTTGCATGCATTCAACCAATCCAAAGAAAGAGTAAATCTCATTATTAGATACTTCATCCAAGAAAAGGTACATCTCACGATCAACTACTTCGTCCAATATACTATCCAAATAGAGTGATGGGAATGGATCAAGAACAAACACCTCGTTTAGCTTCCTATAGTCAACACACATCCTCAACTTCTTGGTTTTTTTAGGCACAATCAAAATAGGAGAGACCCATTCTATCCAATCTACTAGGGCAATGATTTTGACTTGAATCAACTTGTCTAGCTCATCCTTGACTGGATTTTCATATGTGGATTCCTCTCATACCACTACATGTGGACAGGTTTTGCATTTGGCTTTAGAGGAATGCAATGCTAATAGAATCACAAATCAAGCCCTTTCATATCCCTATGGTCCCAAACAAATACATCTCTAAATTCCCTTACCAAAGCAATATGTTCCTCCTAAAAGGTTGGATCCAAAGTGGTGATGTTAATAAGCTTTGCCACCTCTTCCCCCAAGTGCACCATGGCCAATTTGACTTCCTTTACTATGTTAACTTTCCACATCTAGGCCTTGAACTCCCATTCATAGGCACAACTTCCACCACATCAGAAGCTACCAAAGCCATCACTTCCAAGTCATCCCATTTTCTTTTAGTCCCTTTTTTTTTAACATTGATTGCCTATCTCTTGAACATTTGCTTGCAAGGCATATAAGTGTGTTTTCACACTAATTGCACATCATATTTAGGGCAATAATGCCAAGATGTGACTCTATCTTAAAAAACAAGGGACTATAATCAAAGGCTATCACTTGTCTTCCCAAATCCATCAACCTTCATTATCACTCTAAACTAGCTATCCTTCTTCCCATGCGCTCAAGATCCAATGCTTTGGATTATTGAACTAGTTATATAAGACTCTACCACATTGCATACAGAACTACTGAAGCACATACTCTTAGCAGCCATGGTGACAAGCAAGGTAGCCTTGTCATGCGTAAAGTAAATTGGGCATGACTTATGACACCTACAATGCAGGATGTGTATTTTAGTACTTATTAACTACTATCTGATATATTCAATCCTATAAGTACCAAGTCGTGCTCTTCTTTTTTGCATTACGAGTGTTAGTTGACATGTGGTAGCTGCTTTTAGGTGCATTGGGCTTGTACAACTCGTAAACTTATGAGTTTGTAACTCTCAAGCTTGTGAAAAAATATCATGTTGTATTTTTTGTATTAATGAGGTTAATTTTGCTACCCTTTTTTGGGAGGAGCACTATATGGGGCCATTACTAGTAGCTCTAGTCTAGAATGAAGCAACCTTCATAAGGTTTTTGAGGACTTTATGCCAATGGTTAAAATATGCCAAACACATGCTAACATTCAATAGTTAAATTTTAGAATGAAGTTGGCTCCGTGGATTTAGAAAAAAACACCTTAAAATTAGGCTTGGATCACTCATACAAGAAGTTTTAGACATTGTACCATGTAGGAAAAGGGGTTATTTTCCCTTGTTTTTCTTACAGCATCCAACATCATGAGTTTCTGCTTGAATCTAGCTAGATATGTAGTCCTTCCCTTATAGAAGCTCATGATGTTGTAATTCACAATTTGGGAATTATAGTGGAAATTTGTCTAAAACTTCTTTTATCCAGAGTGCAATCCATGGCCAAAAGTAATCGAGACTCTATATTGATTACTTGGATACAATGTGCAATCTTCATCAAGCAACCACTCAAATATTTGGAGAGCAAATGATATTGGTTGTTGCCAAGGTTCTTGGGTGGAGCATCAAAGTTTTGGTCAAGAAGGGCACCAAAGCTATTTATTGTATGGCAATGGATTCATGAGAGTGGCTTATAGTTCCCAATTTTGTGAATGTTAAATGTGTACCCTTACCATCCTTACCAAGGTATTGCATCTTTCTGAGGTACTACATCTTTAAAGGAAATAAGGCCATGTAATTACTTGAGACAATGTGAAGAAGGCATCACCATGTCACTACGACTAAAAACCCAGATGACAAAGCAATTGTTTTCAACTTGGAGGATCACTTCAAGGAGGTGACTCCCAATGGTGTCTCCTCAAAGAATCACCATTTGCTGGTTTTGGATGGGCATGGTAGTGATATGCCTATTGGCCTTGCTGAGAAATCTCTATTAACCTAATATTTATTTTGATTAGCAAGTGTCTCCAAATAAATTTTGCTAGGGGGCAAGATAGTCTTAAATCACAATTATCCTACCAACAAGAGTGGAATCATAGTAGGACTACATACTTTGTACTAGAGGTAATCTGGATTTTCTCCATATGCCTAAAATATATTTTGATTTTTTTGTGTTTCCAAAGAAAGGTTTAATAGTGGGCAAGGCACTCTTAGTTCATGGTTATACTCGTGTGGTTATCATAGTAAGATTATGTATTTTGAAGTTTGTTAGTAGAGGTAATCTAGTAGTTGTGTGTTTAGAGTGTGTTTTGGAAGTAATCTAGATTTTCTCCAAATGGCCAAATTATGCTTTGCGAGCCCAGACGTCATCAACGCCACTAAGCTTTACCATATACCCTCCATCCTACTTGAGCATGAGGCATCTTTGCAGTTACAAGGGAAGCTTTCATCTCAATCTAGTAGCTCAAATGAGGCCTTTGCATCTTCAAACAAGGGTAACAAGAAGAACTCGAAGGCCCAATGTTACCATCATGGTAAGAAGGGACATTTGTACAAGGATTACAAACAATTAGCAACTTCGAGGAAAAAGGAGAAAGATACAGACTCCTCTAACTTCAACTTGGATCCTTCAGCCCATGCATAGAAGGGATCATCTTCTTCAAATTGAGGGAAGGGCTTGGCCGCCCCTCCTGCTTTCTAGTACAAGTGATGTGGTCATTCAACTCCCCAGTGCCAAAGAGGGAGTGTGAGAGGATGGTGAGATGGGGCAAGTGTGTCTCATCTATACATGTATAAAATTGCATAAATTCTAAAGAGGGCCTTCTCTAACAAATCAACCACAATATGGCAGGTTTTGGAATCTTGGAGTTGGGATTAACTTCCAGGTTCATGACGGGTTGTTACTTCATAGAGAGCACGTTTGGTTGCTAGTTCAATCCCACATGAGGGGACACTGGTGGTCTTATATGCTTCTGTAAGACATTGTTGACAGACACAAAGATCTTTTATGATTCTTCTCTGTTTTCAAGTTCTGGTGCAATTAACATCCGACATCAAGTTTTCTCTGAGACACCTTTGTGGTGACTTGATCACCCATTGCTTGGGTATCCATGGTCCTATTTTGGTGGTCTTTGTTATATGGCGTATGATAAGTCCTTATCATTGTGTTGTATCAAATCACCCATGATCTAAGAGAGGGTGTTAGTAGTATTGTCAACTCATGTGTGAGTCTGTGCATGCCAGCATGGACTCGACACATGCTAGTTATATAGGCATTTTATTGTGTATTTATGTGGTCTATTTTTGGCATTTTATTTGGCTGACTAGCATTTATAGTCAACTCAAATGATAACCAACCTAGAATTTATCTAGCTCATGTGGAGTAAACAATATCCAACCAAGGAGCAGCAATGTCACGAAGAACCATATCGACTGAGACCATAGAGGAGATCTGCCACAACACTAAACCATGTACACGAGCCACATGACTATGGATGCCCGATATTGAATAAAAAATGAAGGCATTCCAAGTACGCCAAATATGCCACAAGGCTATTCATCTAAGGAAATGAAAAAGGCAAGAATAATATGATTGCAAAGAGGACATAGAGGTCATCTTTCCCATAATCCACGGGCGAGTTGATATCCAATGCTGAGTCACCGAGGACCACATATGGGAAACAAAACTCCAAATCTGTCTCACAACAGGACAAGAGACAAAGAGATGCAGCACTATCTTATCACATGTAGTGCAGAATACACGACCAGCACAAATCTTGCAAGCACACAACACATCCCCAGTTGGAAGATCCCCAATAAGCAACCTCCACATGAACACTTTGACCTCCACATGAACACTTTGCCTTGATACAAAAAGCAAAAATCGTTAATGGAAAATTGCATGCCTCTTCACCCAAAGATAACACATCATACAAGTGCCTAGTTGTGAGTTTCAATCCTCACTCTATGCCACTCAATTGGTGAGAGTGCTTGTCTTGTGATGGTCATGGTTTCATATAATAAATAAAATAGTTACAATAGGAATCAATCTTCTATGAAAAGAAGAAAGCTCCAAACACAATGCTCGATTCTCATGTCCAATTGTTTACCCTTGTTTCAAAAACGTGAAGCAAAGGACGAATGGTTTCCTTTTCCCCCAATTTGGGGTTGGGGGAATTTGGCCTAGGTTAAAACATTAGTCATGGCTATATTTCTAGCAACTCAAGAGTTTGCTGTCCTCCCGGTCGTAAGTGAATTCGAAGCCTTCTTGGATGATCCTGCCGAGGAGGCCATGTTTGCCGTCGGGGACGGGTACGAAGGCAGGGTAATAATTATCGCCATTGATGCAGATGAAGAGGTTGTGCTTCTGGAGGGGGAGGCCAACGCCGCCGCAGCGCTCTCTTTGGGTGCGCCTGCCCGCATGGAGTGCTCAAACCTCTCTCTCTCTCTCTCTCTCTCTCTCTCTCTCTCTCTCTCTCTCTGGGTGCGCCTGCCCGCATGGAGTTCTCAAAGCTCTTCGAACTTGACACGCTTCTCCAACCAGCCTCCATCCTTGCTCGCTGCTACGCTTTGACGGGTGCTTGCCGGCCATGCCGCTTGCTCCTCCTTGCCCATGCTCCTGCTGCTAGCTGCTCCTTCTACAACTACCTGCCTGCTTGGAGAGAGAGAGAGAGAGAGAGAGAGAGAGAGAGAGCGAGTCTTTTCCCCATTTCGTCTGGTGATCCCCTTCAGGTGCATTTTATAAGCTTTTCAGCTTTATACTTTTCTTTCACTAATCTTCAACTCCTGTAAGAGACTAGAGTAAGATTACCATCGGTAGGGTGATCAGCAGGACTAGACATATCTGAATTTAGTGACAGCACCAAGCTTCCTCCACATTTTAGCTTGATTTCTAAACCCCATCTATCCTACATTGACTTAACAAACTGATGGTTACGAAGAAAAGAACGATTACACATGAAGAGAGGGGGGGGGGGGGCACTATTATAGTATTGCCGGCTGACAAGGGTGAAATAGAAGGCTTCTCCGATAAATTCAAATTGTTTGAGAATCGCTCTTCCATGGTACGTTTGCACAACCCAGTTGCAGAATTCGTCCTCACCTGGGATTTTTTCCATTAAAGAGAAAGAAGGCCCACAACATGTAAAGTCAACATACCTCCTCTCAATGCGTTGCAATGAGAAAGCCACTGGAGTTCCCAGGACCTTGGCACTGTTCTTTGTGGCCTCAAGTTCCTCTTGTCGCAAGGAAGTCGAGCTCCTTGGTCTTGCCATTGCAAGCTTCTTTTTTGCTCAGGTGTTTGGATTCGGAATACTTGCCTCCTCTCCACCCATTGCCTGCATGGACGATGGTGGCACCTGCCTGAGGTGGCCGCCACCCTCCGTGACGGTTCTCTTGGGGCCTTCATAGCCCTTTAATGATCCCTTAATTAATTCAAAGACATTAGCTTCTTTAATCACTACGCTCTCTCAATCTAATTGCGGCAAGGGTTTTCTTTTTGGTTATGTATAATTTGCACGAACGTCTTCTTTTTCTTCCAACATGTCCCAATACTCGCACAAGGGTATCCAGATAGGGTATGTTATTCCTAGACCTCCTAGACACAATTTAAGAAAAATTACACATATTACTCAAAGTAATACACTAAGGCTTT
This sequence comes from Lygodium microphyllum, assembly GCF_053477565.2. NCBI lineage: Eukaryota > Viridiplantae > Streptophyta > Polypodiopsida > Schizaeales > Lygodiaceae > Lygodium > Lygodium microphyllum. Next base: position 170,703,869 of record NC_141137.1, on the reverse strand, counting down.
ACAACTAGGTATTGTAAAGTGACAAATCTTTCTCACGATTGCCAAGCAATACACCAAGTTATCCACAATTAAGATTTGTTAAACCAAGGTATCCAAAGGAACAATAAGGTATCAAAAACTGTAAAATATTACAACTATTGTAACTAAGGCTCCAAAATGTGCGTGCATGTGCGCGTGCAAGCAAAGGGGTGTGCACGCACACGCCAGTGAGAAAGCGAGTGGCTGACAGTCATTGTTTGTGAGTCTGTAGGTTTATACTGTGTAGTTTGGTGAGGTAAGACAGATGTATCTCGCTTCATTATGGAAGTGCGTGCCAAATCACACCACCACTCCTAGTTGTAAATTTAAATACGTAAATCTCATACTTATTCTTACGCAAAAACCATCTATTTTCGAATGCTTTCAACTTTATTGCACGATATCTTTGCTATTGATATACTATGCCTTACAACCCAACATCAAATTTATAGATTACTATAACATCATGAAGGTATTGTTGTAAATTCCCTTCCCTCCCAACTGCAAGATACAATAATATCCTCTGGTGGATGATCATCCTTTGATCTTTTGAGCCTCCTTGGCTTTAGGAGCTATCATATCCATATAAAATATTTGAAGCCATAGTAATAAATAGGTCATTACCACCACTTAACATCCCCACAAACACAGATTCTGTGTTTATTTCAATGAAGTAGTACAATGTCTAATCAAACCCCATGAACAGATTCTGTGCTTATTTCAATGTAGTAGTACAATGTCTAATCAAATCGCATGAAAAGAACTCTTCAAAGAAAACAATTGAGAAGCTGAATTTATGCTCAAAATCAAACAAAATATTAAAATCGCAAGATTGATTGCACAATCTCCTTCTGTCCACTCTGCGGCAATGTTCCAATTATGAATGTTTTTGTCATTCATGCTACTCTCATTCTTTTATAATACGGTTAAATTGTACTAAAGAGTTAAGTGATAAAGCATCACAAACAAATGCATCGAGCATAAACCAACAACTTAGACTCCAAACAGCCTTTTGTGCATTATCTTAAAGACATGGACGTCTTCCTTAAGCTTTTGGCATGCTACTAGAAACAAGGTTAGAAATCAACTCGACTAGACCACAAAAACAAGATATCTTTGAGATTTTTCACCATCTTGCTCGAAAATATCAGAAACAACTAAGGGGATCAATATCCACTGTAAGCAGAACTATTAGACGGCCAAATGTAGACCTCCACATATACAGGCAGGAGGGGGCCACCAGTGGAAGGACCCCCGGGGGCGGGGGGGGCACCGCCGCCGGGGGGTGGGTTGTGTGGCAGGGAGTTTTATGGTGGGTTGGCGGTGGTGTGTGGGCGTTTTTGGGGATTGGGATGGGTGGTGTGTGGGAGGCACCAGCCACCTCTGCACAAAGGGAGATTGTTTATGGTGTAAAACAAGGGAGTAACAAGTTGCAGGCAGTCCAGCCTGTTGACCATGGTCAGATCAAATACTTATTCTTTTTCCTGAGGTAAAAAGAGATCCTAGATTACAAAATTGTGTCAAATGATTGTTCACTTATTGTGGCTGACATATTGCCAAATGTCAGGCTTTCAGAGCTACAAGTTACTTCACGTTCCTAGTGTCAGAATTTTTTGGTGGGTTGGTGGTGGTGTATGGGCGTTTTTGGGGATTGGGATGGGGATTGGGATGGGTGGTGTATGTGAGGCACCAAAAACAGAGTTATCATGAATGATTCAATGCATGTATAAACAATATCCACTGCACACCCACTATCGTGTTAACAAAATACCTTGCATTCCAGAGCTAATGGCATCAATGACATCATTCACTAGAAATCATAAGAGTGTTGTGTTAACCATACAATGACCCTGTGAAGACATACAAGCGTTGGAATGCTTGCAATGGAGCTATAAGACAGCTTTCCAAACAAACTTAAACCCAAGCACCTGTGTGGCTGCTTTTCCAAGTCTAGCATTTTTAAGCCAAGAATAAAATTCTTGCGTTAAATGTAAAAAAGAAGTTGGAAGAGCAAACCTTATAATTTCTTACAGTGAGACCTCTACACAAAGGGAGATCGTTTATGGTGTAAAACAAGGGAGTAACAAGTTGCAGGCAGTCCAGCCTGTTGACTATGGTCAGATCAAATACTTATTCACAATGGAAGCAACTCATTCATTCAAAGAAATTGTTTTTCCTGAGGTGAAAAGAGATCCTAGATTACAAAATTGTGTCAAATGATTGTTCACTTATTGTGGCTGACATATTGCCAAATGTCAGGCTTTCAGAGCTACAAGTTACTTCACGTTCCTAGTGTCAGAGTAATGAATACTAATAGTGGCCGTAAATTGGGGGGGAAGGGGGCAGTTATACTCAGAGTAACTTTATGTAGCCAATTATGAATGAGGACACTTTTTTAAAAAATTGGGATGAAGGGACTGCTAGCCATATCTTCCACGAGATCTGAAGCTGCAGTGAGCTCATTTTAAGCCTCACCAGTCTAATCAGCCTGTTTATCAGTATCCAACAAGTAAAACTACAACCCAAATGATTTCTCCAGTTTTTGTATCTGATTTAAGAAAATCCAAGTCATCTGCAATCCAACATTCAAATGAATCAAAACTCTCTCGGATCAAATTATATAAAACAACAAATTTCCTAACCTCAAGGCACAGGTCAGAGGCTCATTGATACGAACCAAATATCTACAACCCTATTTGCATTGTTTACTTTTTCTAGCATACAAAGCACAAAGAAGAAAACCTTCGGCCACCTGATGGCAGTGGTAGAGAGAGACCAAAAACCCACCACATGAATAGTCACTAACCACACACCAGACCACTCGGCTACAGAATGCACATTGTATATTTGATTGAAGACATTTTGTTGCTGTTGTCTACAGAACTTTAAAGCAATCCACATAATAACAGCAGGGATACTTAAACAGGCCTGTCGAACCATCACACACCGTGAATGCAGGTTCATACCCTATGCATACTTCACATAAGCACGGAAGCCCTCAAATACACATGCACATGGTAGCATGATAATTAACCCCAAATGCACCAACAGCATGTTCAGTAGAAGTCTTCAAGCAGCTCATTACTAAGTTTATTGCTCTACTTATCATTTGACCAGTCAAACAACTTTTAACGGCTTAGCCATCATCTATTCTATACATCTATTCAGCACACAATACACATATTTCAATTATAAACAGAAAATATCAATGCCAGCTATGTACTTTTAGAACTACCAAAAGAAATGTTATGTATATGAGAATTACCATGACATGCGGAGCTATACGGACACAATAAACTCCAAACCCAGTGTAGAGCCTCAGTGGCCCGTGTTCCTTTACGGTTTTGATGGCACAATCAAGTGGCCCACTATAGGGATATTTTCCTTGAGCATCAGGCTGCATCTTCTGAATTTGAGTCTTCACAAAATCAAAAGGAAGGCTGCAAGCTGAAGCAAAGAAACCAGAGACAGCACTGGCACCTGCAGTGGAACCAAATTCAGAACCACAGAAAAGGATGAAACCAAGGAAACTTGGAAATATTTGTTTTTCTTGGGATAATAAAAAGATGATAAGATCTGAACTCACCGACAACAGTTGGACCTTCTGAAAAATGCAAAGTGTCTCTGAAAAATTCTACACTTTGATCATAGGAGGCAAGCATTCCCATGTTGAGAGCCATGGCACGAACAACAGTGGGTCCAGCTCCTTTCCACAAGGCAAGGACACCCTCATCTGCAGAAATTCTGTAGAGAGCATGGAACACATTGGTGTAATTTCTGCGTTGTGCAAGGGGTAATGTGTTGTCAGCTTGCATTCGGATCAATGCAAGATCTGCAGGATTACCAAAGCAAGCACCAATCGCACCAGCTGTCAACCCACATAACGCCTTCTGATAAAGTGGAAGTGGCTTTCCTTCATTGGCTTGAGTAGCTTTGTTGGTTAGTATCCTGCTCCACAAAAATAAGATAAATGCCAACCAGCCCTGAAGCAAAACGTGAACTTAACTACCTTCAATTATGTCAACAAGCAGCAAGAGCAAGGGTTTTTTGCAGTCCTAACTACACACCTGAATGACCCAAGACGTGCAGTGGTGTATGTGGCCTGCCTCAATAACCCTGCAGACAACCCCTGCAATCCCCCAAAAAATCCCAGATCATAAGATGAAAGCAGGAACAGAAGTGGCTTGGTTATACGATCTTTCATGCTCACAATAAAATTCTAGCGGTGATGAAAAGCAAAGTGAGCTTCAACCAAGTATTCAGTGTCCACTATGAATCATCACTGAAATCTATGACCATAGAATTGGCACGGGGTAATGTGGTGAAGCACTAATCATCTTGCAATAATGAAAAGCAGGAACAGAAGTGGCTTGGTTATACGATCTTTCATGCTCACAATAAAATTCTAGTGGAGATGAAAAGCAAAGTGAGCTTCAACCAAGTATTCAGAGTCCACTATGAATCATCACTGAAATCTATGACCATACAATTGGCACGGGGTAATGTGTTGAACCACTAATTATCTTGCAATAAATGAACTTCAATTTAAAGCAACTGGAAAAAGTAAATCGCACAATGAATGCTGCATCGTTCCTTCGGAGCAAACCTAGGCACATCATTGAAAATAGTGAAGAAAGTGCGTCAAATGCTTGAAGCTACTTGTATGGCAGCTGCACTACAATACTAAACTCCAACTGTGCACATTAATCTTCTCATCAAATGAGATTCTAAGCTAGTGATCATCCATACTTCATGCAGGCATATTAATAGTGCAGTTGATATCTCTAGCCCTTCCGATTAAGCATCAATTAATCTACTGAAAGAAAACGGGGGAGACTCTGACAAACCTTATAGAAAGATCCAACTCCCTCCTTTTTAAGCATGTCCTTGGCGACATGTACAGCCGAGCCCTGGCCTAGCTGTATGCGCACCTGCAAAAAAAATTGGCGAGCAGGAAAGGATCGACTTAAGATCATAAGGACTGAAAAATGACCTCCCGGACATACATGAGGAATCTAGGTACAATATAGGTCTTCAGACATTCAAAAACCAAAAAAGCCAAAACAAAGGATAGAGAGCTTTCAGATCTGCGTCAAACAAACGCAGATCTCTCTCTCTCTCTCTCTCTCTCTCTCTCTCTCTCTCTCTCTCTCTCTCTCTCTCTCACCTTGACTATGTCCACCGGTTGAATGACGCACGTGGCAAGCATGCCGGAGAGGCCCCCGTTAACGAAGGGCTTGGCAGTGCTCCACACCTTGTTGGTCTGCGGCTTGTCTGAAGGGGAGGCCATGGCGGACGAACGGGAAGCTGCAGGAGACAGAAGAGAAGGAAGGCTCTTCTGTGGTGGTCTCTGTGAGCTGCTTCGGCTGTCGCTCTGCCCCCTTTCTCTCCCTCTCCTTTTTGTGTGTGTGAGAGAGAGAGAGAGAGAGAAATACTATGAAAAGTCGACTCGATACCCGCAAACACGAAGCTCGACCTTGTGTTTTTCGTGTGTCCTATTGATTTTTATTTTTATTTTTATTTTTTCTCTGGTCGCCTGTTTTGCCAAAATAGCGGTGCTTCCTAGCCCCTCTCTCCCAAAGCTCTGCCTTTTTCCACACGTCTCGCAAAGAATCTCTCTCCCTCTCTAGGTATCTACACTATCTAGTCTTAGTAGACTACAAAGCATTGACAATCTCAAAGATAAATCATCATCAAGCTCAAGCTGCAATGCTTCACGTTATCATCCTTGGCATCGCACCATCGTCCGACATCAATGTTGTCACAGACGATCTGACCACCTCAATGATGCCTCACCCTTGTGTGCGATGCACATGTGGTGGAATAGCTGAACACTCGTGATGGTAAGCCCATGTTGCACAAACCCTAGGGATATCTAGTGTTTCCCAATTCTACTGCAATCAATGAGGCACAAGCAAAGACATAGCATTCCAACATTCACCCAATCTCACCAAATTCAACCATCACATGTGCGCTTAGTGAAAAATAAGCTACCACGATTCATGGATTTCCTTATCGTGGTGTAGATTTGAAGCCTCGTGTGCATGATACTTCGTGTCGTGCAAGTGAAGATTGAAGGTAGTTGCACAAGTAACACACTATGTGAAACTCTATAAATTATGATCTATCTATAATATATTAATTATAATGAACCAGTTTACCAACGCTTATACTATCCCTACATGGCAACTTCTTTCTTTTGTCGACTAGATATTAGCTCATCCCCCCACATATGCAACCTCTCTCCCTCAAAATAGATCATATCCGTGTGTCCCACGCACACTTTCTTCCCAAAAATAGTTCATAACCATGCTCTCAAGTCTCTTTC